>NC_090818.1:59723598-60369848 GCF_000390325.3 Nicotiana tomentosiformis
ATGTTTCCCTTCTCCCTTTTTCTTTTATTTTGTAGATTATAATACCCCTCCCCCCTCCCAAACGCCCCAACCCCAATTCCCCCATAAGTTGTCAAAAATTGGTTGTTGTGTTGTATACGGAGTAGTAAACTATAATTTCCTCTACTTTGCTTGAAATTCTGGAGGGCCATCATGTTTCACCATTGTTGAATTGAGTTGCACACACTTAATGCCCACCATGTGTTTGGTAAAATGCTTGAAAGAGTAAATTGTGCACCGGTGAAGTCTGAGTAGCTGAGTGTAGTTATATATGATGTCGAGCTAAAGTGTAGGGTGTTTGGGGGTGGTTTTACATAATTCGAAGCTTGGCTTTAATGTTCACATTCCACCCACACCATGTATTTTGTATTATTTATGTTGCATCACTTTGTTAGAATTAGCTAGTGTAGTGTATTAGTTGTAGAGATTGGGGATCATGTGTTACTTGCTTGCACTAAGGCTAAGTCAATTCACCATGTTCGACTGCTTGATTTGAGTGGCGTAGTTAGTGAATTAGGATTGTGTGGCATGGGGAAGTCTTGAGTACTCATCACCTTGTTGTGCAACAATTGCGCGGTTTAAACCAATATTGTGAGTATATTACATAGAGCCTTCGATTTTAAGTGTGGGGTTATCTTTGACTCTCACGATAACCTTAGGAAGATTTCTTGATTCATTCTCACATTCATGATTATTGTGTTGTAGGTTGATATGGCTCGTGACAGTGCAAACAAGGGCAAAGGAGTGGGGAAGTCCTCAACCACTGCTCCCACTCCTAAAAAGCACAAGCAAGGGGAAGGGTCATCTCGGCGAGCTAAAGGGAAGCAGGTTGCCGACATATCGAGGAAAGCACCATTGGGTCCAAGGCCCTAATTGGATCTGGCTCAGGAGGATGCCATCTAGTGGTATCATAGCTTTGAGCCATATGGGAGGTACGTCTCGAAAATGGGAATCAACGTGAAAACTCTGGAGAAGAACTTCCCGGATGTGCTAGGACGGCAGAGAAAAATCAAGATAGATAAGTTTTTAGAGTGTCCGGGACATGCAAATTTGAGCATGGTGAGGGAACTCTATGCAAATTGGAATTGGGGACCTATTCATGTCGTGGGTTCGATGAAAAGAAGTGTTGTTGGATAGAGACTCCTTATGCAAATTCTTGGGAGTTGACTGCCCTAACCCGCGAAGGCTGCAAAAGTTTGTCAAATGCCCAAGCTACAAGGCTATAGGTCACACTCTATGTGGCGCTGATTCTAATGCAAAGTGGACACGAACTAAGGGTGATGCCCATCTTGAGATGATCCGCTTCGACTTCAACAAGACAGCCAAGGTATGGCAAAACTTCGTGCATGCCAAACTGATGTCGATTGAGCACAATGGTGAATGCACTCGAGCTCGAGTGTGTTTGATATTTTTTCTGATGAATGAGTGACACATCAATGTGGACGAGATCATGATAGGAGAGATGTCCTGCACACGAGTTAGGCGAAAAATCAAGAGGTTCTTCTTTGGCAACTTATTAATGCAGTACATGCTTTCTCGGGATATGGCTGAATACCCCGGTTATTATGAGGTTGTGGAGGCTCCAAAGGGGTTGATGGACACTACCTCCTTATTGGAGTCTACGTCCAAGCTGAGACAGGCGGCGCGGAATGAGAAGGACGAAAACTTCAACAGGTATCTCTATAGCTCTTTGAATGTGATAATGAGGAAGTTGGGCGTATCGGATGAGGAGCGTATGCATCTACGCAATGATCTATCTAGTTCTTCGAAAGAAATATTGGGAATCGCACCTGCAATCTTGTTCACCCGTTAGAGGATGGGAACACCCACAAAGGCTCAGACGATGAGGATAATCTTGAGGTTGACGTCACGGGGCCAATGGCTTTGGTGCCCCTGGAAGCGGATGATGATGATGAGCCCGGAGCTGTGGTTGGGGGACATTCTGAGAGTAAAGGATCCGAGTATGATCGCATGGGTCCGACTAGCAGGGAGTTCTTCTTTCCACCTTACTTTGCTTTAAATTCTTACATGCATCGGGGACTATGCATGATCTAAGTGTAGGGTGGGGGAACTACTTTTTGTGATGTAAATTGTATAAAGATGTTTCTTTTTATTAGTTTTTCTTTTAGGAAACCTTAGTAGACATAGTCTAGTTTAGAAAATAGAAAAACAATCAGAAAAAGCTCGAACTTTTCCCAACGATGGATCTTTTGGATAATTTTTTTGAGGGATTAAAGTCCGACTAAAAACACCAAAAAGATTTTTTTTTCTTTTAGGATAGTTAGGTAGTATCCCTTGGTTTTTCTTTGGGCGCCGGTTCTCTTCCAAGGGTGTAGCTTGAACCGGGTACTTTATTTTTTTTAGGAGTAGGATAGGAAGAAAATTGAGTTGCCCTGAGGTACCTATTGACATGTTTGGTGCTGGCACATTAGGAAATGGCCTGCGCTCTGTCTTCCTGTACATTTGATTTGAATTGTGCGTGAGTAAAATAAATAGCCTACTCTGTGATGTCTTTTCTTAGTTGTTTGACTTGTATGCCACCTAGTGCAATATTGCTTAAAATTTCTCAACTATATGTGCTTGCTTGACTTGGGAGTTGAACAGAACTGTCTTGATTGAGTCATGTACAATGTATGTATTAGGATTTGTGTTATTCTATATTATCGTGTATAGTCTAGAACTTGCCCCATATGTTAATCGAAGCGAAATCATTAAGTTGTGCTAGTCTAGGAGATAACGTAGGCAATTCTTTGTTCGATCAAAGATGTGCTTGTCACTTAAAATAAAATTTTCCCGTTACTAGCCCCTTTGAGCCTATAGACCTTTCCCTTGTCACCCACATTACAAGTTGTATCCCTATTTTATTCTTAATTTTAGCGTGTTGAACCTTGACCTCCGAAGGCACTTAGTCGCTAAAAGAAGTAAGGTGAGAGAATGGGAAGTAGCTTTCGAGTGAAACCATGGAAGGGCCCTTAAGGTGCACTAAAGTTATGAAAAAAGGTCACTAGCCGATGAACATTAATATATGGAGTGTGTGTAGAAGAAAAAAGAGAAAAAGAAAAATTGCAAGTAAAGAAAAAAAAATAATTCAAATAATGTAGAAAAACACACATCTCATAATCTTACTAATTCGTGCTAGTGGGAATATAGAAGTGCTTAATTAAAAAATGGGCTATGTTGTATATGGTTTGTGGCGAGTGAATTGGTTGAGAAAAATATGTGCTCGAGTTTTTAGTGTAGTGTATTAAAGTGCCTAGGAGGGCTAGTCACTATTCCTAAATGTATCTTACCCATCCCTTAGCCTACATTACAACCCATAAAGTCCTAATTATTCCTAGACTTGGCTAACTTAGATTAGTAGAGATGTACACTGCAGGCAAGCTTATGGTATAACCACGGGAAGCACATGAATTCTTTGTGAGAGTGAGCGATTTTTGTTCAAATTGTGTGATGTCCTTAAATTATGTTCAAAGTCATACTTGAACGTATGGACTATTCTATATTCACTCTTTTATTTGTTGGTGAGGGCACATGATCTTATGACGGATTAGTGATGTTGTGAATTTCTCTTGTTGGGTAAGTGCGCGAGTTGAGGGTGCTTAGTGGTAACGAGTCGGCTCGGGTACCGTCTACATCTAAAGAATACTCCCCAATCCCCCAACTTCCCTATACGGGAATTTGACTAGTGGAAGAAATCGAAGGCACCAGATGGCATTCCAGTGTTTGAATCTTCATTCCTCAAATCTGAACACTGGGAAGTGGGGAGAATGACACCTTGTACAAGGTTCATACATAAAACCCAGAACAGAAGAAAAGAACCTCAAAATTTCGGTGAAGAAAAGATTGGAAGACCCATGCTCCCAAAACCTCAATGGTGCTTGCAACCTGGCAGCCAAAGACCCTAAGAGAAAAAAACGGGGAGGATCCTTAGAAATAACTCTCCCCAAAAGAGGTGCAATTATAAATTTAAATTAGCATAAGACATCTTTGATCATGTTACTGAAAATATACCCAATACAACAAACGTATTCGACGTCCTTGTCTCGTTTGAATAAATAAAATTTTATTTATTCCTTCTACTTATGTTTCACTCTTATTCTTTCTGATAAGCTTTCCGAAAAAGCATGATATAGTGGCCATTTATGTGAGAACAACCTTCATCACAAAATTACGACTAACAACGATTTCTCCCAGTGCAACGACTCTAAGAAGTCTTTGAGACCAAACAAAAGTTAAAGAATCCGACAAAACCAAAATAGGAACAATCAAATTTGCAAAAAAAGACATGCAAATAAACATATTTTATTCATGTACAAAAAGGGGCCTGGAACCAAAAAAAATACAAGAAAGCACCTAAGAAGAACTACGGACTCGGACTACAGCCAGGGACTTGAGAAGCAGACGTAGAAGGGGCATTCGGGTCATCATTGGCTATCGAAGGGATTGAGGAGTCAGGGTCAACCTCTTCCCTCTCCTCGTCTTCATCATCGAGGTCCTCCTCGTCCAAATCGGTACTTGACCCTTGCTTGTTAGGAGAAGGAAGGCCAAGCAGTACCTGAAGCTCCCTCGCCTCGACCTCAACTTGAGAAAGCATGAGAGGAGTATCCAATTCTCCAATGTGTGCCTCATGAAGGGTGTTAAGTCAAGTCTTCATGATTGCCCAGGCCCGGTCAACGACCATCCTCTTCTGTAAATTCACGAAGGCCTCTCGAGCAAACTCCATATCTCAGTTATTAGCTAAGCCCCTCCCCTCAAACGCTTACCATTCGAACCACAGGCCCCGAACGCCATCCTCGAATCGAGAGCAATCTTTCCTCTCTCACACTTCCATGTTCGTCTTCAAAGTCAGCTCCCCTTCGAGGATCGAAATTCTCTCAAAAGTCCTAAACCGCTCAACCCAGAGGGCAGCCTCGCTGGCCAAAGCCTCCTGCATCCTCTTATTGTCACTCATTTCTGCAGCCTCCGTCCGCGATTGGAGGCCCTCATTCTCAGCCCTGAGCTCCTTGACCTCCTTTTGGAGCCTCTCAATTTCAACCTTCAGCAGCTTATCGTACCTCACCATCTCCTTAGCCATGGTTATGTCAAGCCGAACCTTTTTTAGGACCCCCAAGGAGAGGGCAGCAAGCTGCTTTAAAAATTGAAGAAAGAAAGAGGAATGAGAAGAATAACTCCATCAATGCGAATGCAAAGAAAAACTGGCCATAATATAGTTTACCTTAGCGGCTTCGTAGGTTATCTGAGTCACCAATTCCATAGAGTTCATAGAATCCATCTGAGACCACTTATGCTGGTACAACAACTTGGGGAGTTGCACCGCCATGGGTCCGGGATTCGCGAAAACATCGATGCCACCAGGCAATAAACTATTAATAACCCTCCGGTCATTAATGATTGGGCATGAAGTGACCGGACCTTGAACTGATGTCTCGGAAGCATCCCTCTAGGGTGCCTCTCATCCGTGGACTGCTTTGCATGGGAAGGTCGACTTTTTGGACTCCGGGGGGCGCAACAAACCTCCTTACCTCAATTTGGCCGGGTTTCCCGATTATTAATCCCTCTACTGGTATCAACTTAAGGCCCAAGGATGAGGGGCCTCTTCGTCAGAATCGATTATGATGGGCTTAGGTGGGGTCGACCTTTATTCCTTAACTCTAGGGTGATCTATTCTACTCTTGGAAACTAGCGACCTTTGAGGAATGACAGGGAGGGAAATGCAGAAGAAGGGCTAGCATCCTCTCCTTGCGGCACTTTAGGAAGTAGCTCTCAGAGCAGCCTGGTGTCGTCGGCCACAGAAGGAAGACCTACTGGGCTTGTAGTTGAAAAGGGACTCTCTTCTCTAGTCTCACCCCTGCAGAATATCATTTATATTAGCAAAATGAGAAAATCAAAATTTCAACCCAAAGTTAAATTTGTTAGGGAAATAAGAGGGTTAACGTGGTATTGTGCTTGGATGCCGCCGGCGATGACCTGCAGGATCTTAGACACCCAATCCTCGATGTCGGGCACCCTTTCAAGAGGCACCATGACAACTGTGTTAAAAAAAATGAGGGTCAACGATGATTCAAACCAAAATAAAGCAAAATGATCCGCACACTTACGATTGTTTTTCCATTTCTCATTTATGTAAAGAAACTTGGTCGAAACAACCAAGTACCTTTCGGAACAACGATGATCAAGGTCGTCCCCACAGTCCGAGATGAGGGCTTTCGAACCTTGCTACGTCATGTTAATTACTCCCCCTCAGTAGATCTTGGAAGAATACAGATGGAGCAAATACTGATAAGTTAGAATTACACCGGCCTTTTCGGTCAGGTGGAAAAGACATATAATGAGCCTCTGAGGGCCAATTTGTTCTAAGCATAATTTATACCGAATACACATTTCGGCAACCACATCATCAATGGGAAGGGGAAATCCCATGGACAAGGGGTACGTTGTTATAAATAAGTATCCGCGATGATAGCTGGTTAAACTTTTGCCACCGTGGGGAAGATCAAGGATTAGGTCTTGCAGTTTTCCCACCCACAATCTCTCCGAACATGGGGAAGTATTTCGTTGGTAATAAGAGTAGGGTAGTGAAAACTGGGAGCATTCCGATTCCCCGTTGACTTTTCCTTGAAGTTAAAGTCACTATCCTTTTTCAGCTCCCTGGGAATGATGTTAGGGATCGTCCTCTCTGGTTGAGAAGCTAAATCCACCTTTTTAGTGGTCCTCTTCCTTTTTGGCGGTGCACACCACTATCTTTTCTGTGCCATCATAGTGTAAAGCTTCATCTCGTGCATCGGAGAGAGAAACAGACGGTGACTGATCTAAAGAGCACTGATTGTGATAATCCATTAGGTAAAAATTTGACTTGATTTTATCTAAAAGGTTTTTGAGTTGGAAGGGAAAAGACAATCAAGATTTAGAAGAAATTTCAAAATTAAAGGCTAGAAGGGATGAGAGGACAAGCAATGATTCACCCCCTCCTTTTATATCCGTGAAATCAATACATCCCCAAACAACGGTTACGATTGGGTACGACCACACATCGGTTGCATTAAAGAGGCACGTTGTCAAATGCCAAATACTTCAAAAGGACGCCTGACAGAATGACACGCCTTTTCAAGTTATCCTTCCCAAGAAAGACAAACCTAACCTAAAAGCTGCAAATACCGAACATGTATTTCTATAGATATACGAAGTTGATGTTGTATGAGCACCATGTGTCGCCTACACATATGCTTTCTCGGGGACTACGATAAGACCCTTCGAGGCTCGGAGAAGCACAGTTAATGTAATTCGAAATTGTAATTTATCATGAAAAGATTAAAGGCAAGAGTACTCTTCATTAAAGCAAGGTTCATTACAATACTGAGGTATAACCTCAGTTGAAACAAACAAAAAAAAAAGCATAACTTAGTCAACTGGACGACGCCTTAAGACTTCTATACATTAGAACCATGCCCCAAATGGTCCTCACTTGGGGATCGCGGGCCATGGGATTCGTCCCAAGGGGTCGAAGGGCTAGTGTGCAAACTTGAAGGTCCTTTGCCTCCTCCTTCTGAAGGGCTATCAAATCCCTCGTCTACGAGAATCCCCCTTCAGAAGAGGCTATATTTACATCAAATTCAGCCTCTTCCATGGCCCACCTTGTCCTGTTTAACCATCTTCCAGATCGGGAATCCCCGCACGAACACTCTTCAATGTGGATAACTTGGACTCGAGTCAAATAACGTTCTGCACCAGCTCCAATTGCAGATTCAACTGATCAAGTTCTTAGACCACTTCGTCTCTCTCCCCCTGTATCCTCGCCACCTCGGTATGTTGGGCGTCGGTGAAATCCTTTTGCGATCCGAGGGTCTTCTCTAGGTACAATGCACGCAACTTGACCCGAACAAGTCATAAGACAAAGTGGCTTTCCATTCAGCCAACCAGTTTGCTTGTGCCTCATTCTCGACCAAGAATGCCTCCAAGCTCTTGATCCTACCACTGTATGTGGTGCCCATCTTCTCAACCTCTTCCGTCAACTCTCTAGTGCGTCCTTGTCCAGGTGGGCTAACAGCTCATAAGTGTTCTTGTTCTGAGAATGCCACTTCACAACGAGTTTTCCAGTCTTTGGCATGCTGCCTCAATCCCTCAATGGTTCTTTCATAGAATGAGAACCTTTCTTTGATCTGGGTCGATATCAAATTCGTCTGCATAGAGACAACTTAGCCTTATAAGTGGAGAAAACATAGAAAGTGAGGAGATAAAATCAGAGACATTACCCGGAGGGTAAAGTGAAGCATGCCATTGGCCAGCGCAGTTCCGAATTGGGCAGACAGTTCCTCCCTCTCCAATGGGGCTATTAATCCTTCTATCCACGCCTTTCCCTCTCCCGAGCAATTCAAAATATTGACCACCACTGAATATTAATCAGAACAGTACGAACGATGGCGCTCGTCGAAGAACTAGTAAGGGGAGGGCGCAAAGCAAAAGGATGCAGCAGATGAAGATGGGAAGGTATCTCAGAGACCTCAGCCACAACTATCACTTTTCTTGGATCCAAGGGAGAGGGTTTGCCTCCCACTGGCTCCAAAGCGGTGGACTTCGTACCTTGGTCCCCAGAAACATCTTCCACTGACTTAGAACCGTGGGACTCCGACCCTTCATCCTTCATATCAATAGGGGTAGTGTCTCGAGGACATTTAGATCGGGAGATAGCTCGGAGAATTGTCAGGGACTATCAGAAAATTCGGCATTAGGGACTATCAGAAAATTCGGCATTTTTCTTTTTTTAGGAAGACCTGCCAGGATAGAAATCGGAGGGTCCGCTTTTCTTTTCAAGGCACAAAGTTGCCTTACCCTTTCCTAAGCAGAGTCAACGGAGGTGGGAAGCATTATCAATACTTGCGGAGCTACCTTCCTCAAAGGGATGCCTATAAAGGGATTTAAAAAAAGACGTCAAAATAAGAAGCTTGAACAGTTGAAATGCAGTTGATACGAACACTTAACATGATCCCTGGCTCGTCACTCCGAGACCTCATATATGTATGTCCAAGACCTCTCCGTTATTGAAGAGGGCACCAAAATCTTTCCTACCCACTCTTCAATGTCCGGAATATCTTTCGGGACTAGCAACATGGCTGCCGGAAAAGAAGAAGAAAGATCAAAGTAATGAAAGATAAGGAAAGGGGGAGGGGAAAATAAGGAATATTGGTGCAAATAAAGGAAACTATGCTTAAGTCTTTCATTCCACCTCTCCGAAATAAGCCCATCCTCGGGTTTGACCAGCTCATGAGTGGGGACTGCAACAAAACGATCAAACCAACCCCTGTTATGGTCATCCTCGGCGTCAACAAGAGTCTCAGTACCTCGACCAGTCATCGAAATAATGCTCGCCCTGAGCGGTTTGAGAGAAAATATATGTAGAAGGTGCGAGAGAGAAAATGGAATGTAGGCTACACGTAATGAGAAACAGAAGCACGCCATGAGCCTACATACATTTGGCATAACTTGGCCTAAAAACACATTGAAATAGCGACAAAAGTAAAAAATCACAGGATCTATCGAGGGTTTGAACCCAAGGGTGAACGGATAAGTATAGACGAATGAGAAACCCGGTCTGTGATTGAAAATCCTTTAGATCGCTCGAGGAACATGTATGGCGACATGATCACCCCATTAATAATTACGAAGGATCTGGGAAACATGTTCTTCATGGACAAGGAAATCTATGTTATCAACATGTGAACTCCCGCATTGTCCTATCACTTTTGTTCCACGCTTCAATCACTCCATTGTAGTCCCAGCTTTTGGAAGAACTTTCCAGGTTGTAGGCTCATAGGGCTACTTTCCTTTTCTGCTTTTGTGAGATTTGGAAGCCTTCTTATCAGAAGGACCCGCGGATGAAGCCCTTGCAGGAGCGATAGATACAGAAGAGGAGACGTTTCCTGGCAGAGGTGGGGAAACACCTCTGGCTAAAGGTATGGAGGGCTGATCGTCCATTTAAAAGAAGCCAAAACTTTGGGGGTGCATGTGAGTTGCAAACAGAGGAACAGAAGAATGAAGAGTTGACTAGAAAATAATGGAAATGAGAAAGGTAGAGAAGAAGATCGGAAAAGGGATTTTGAGTTAATGGGAAGGCCCACAGCCCAATATATATATATATATATATATATATATATATATAGGCATGAGTGTTCTCCTTCTATAATTGCCAAGATCGGAAAATGGTTCCATATCATAAGTAGCCATCATTACCTAGAAACTGTAACAGGTAGGAGTCCAACGAAAAACGACCATGTGTTCTGGCGTATTAAGTATGGACTGCACATGAGTCGCATTAGTCCTAGAGTTTGAGTTTTATTAAAATTCTTTCTTATAAAGGAAGAATCTCTACAAAATTGATCCTTACCAAGGAAAGAAGATTACCACTTATCGAGCATTCGTCGTCGAATTGCCCGACAAGTGGGGGGACTAACGGTATGGGTGAAAATTACTCTTTCCATGTGGCATGGCAGAAACGTTCCACGTGGCAACTAAGGCCTAGAGGTCAAGCAATGGGACCCGCTCCAAGTTTGAAAAGTACCGAGATCATGGTCATCAAAAGGTCAAATACGTGAAGGGTGGACGATTTCATTCGAAGACCCAGTCAACCTTATTTACAGATCATGGATGTCAATATTATGTTGAAACGAAAGCCACTATAGGAGATCCCGCTCCCCACTACCTAATCCGCTGACGTACTGGCTTGAAACTCGGACTGGCAGTTCACCTCTTATCGCTATAAAAGCTGCCCCAATCTCCAAAGCAGGGGCATCGAATACACACACAAAACCCTCTCTGTAACAAAAAATATTATGTTGTGCTAGCCTTTTTGTGACTAAGCTTTGTAATTCCGCCATACTTGTGATCAAAGATCACTTGGGACCGGAAATATAGAAGAACTTTCTCTGTTGTATTATTCTTTTTTTAATCTATTTCGCTATTTCTTGTTTATCTTTATTCATTATATGCAACTGCGTCGAATCAAAGAAATTGCTAGTGACCCTTGAAAAATACAAATTTAATTACTTAATCTCCAAATCAATTTTGGGGTCGAACATGTTTAATGGCTACTTTTTTTAACCACCTAATAAATAATTCACATAATATGTATTTATTACTCCTGCGGTCTTTCTGAAACCTTTCACTTTTACAGTTTACATTAATCATGTACAAGTTTTCATGGCACCTTTAGCACATTGTAAGACTATAGCTAATTGGAATAAATTGATTTTTAATAATTTTATTAATGGCTGACAGCTAGGCTACTGTAGTTACCTAATATTCATTAAAAACTCTTTTCAACCTTTAGTTAGTTTTAAAAAAAGATAAGAAGAAGACAAAAGCTGTGTGTGTATGAGGGTGGCTTTTTAAAGAATATTTTCCCCTAATTATACTGGTATATTTATTGGCTCTTACAAAATAATTGTGTTGTTTATTACAACTTGGTCACATGGAGATTAAAAATGAATCTTTCTCTTGAAGCAAAAATGATGAAAACAAAAATACTTTTTCAGCGTAAAGGAATGAATAATGATTTATCCTCATCTTCTTCTTCCCCCCTCTCCTTTTGTCTTTTTTCTTCTTTTTTTTTTCATACAAATTTACGAGCCCAAACGAAACGTTAAGGATAATAAACTAATTACTTGAAAGAAGATTTTCAAAATGATAACTTAAATTTTTAAATCCTTGTATTGTACATTTGAACATGTATTTTATCTTTATTTAAATGACTCTAACAGAATTTTCGTATATATATATATATATATATATATATATATATATATATATATATATATCCACTACCAGAGGCGACTCAAGCTCATCTGGGGCCTAAAATCAAAGTTTAATATGAGACCTAAATTTTTTAAAAGAAAGTTATAAGATATATTTTTATTTGAAGTCTATTCTTCTAAATTTTTGAGATACGAAATTGTTAATAATCTTTTTTATAATCGACTTTCTCTAATAATTCCTTTCCAATTGATAATATAGCGAACTTATTTAATCTTTCTTGAGATATTGTTGATCTTAGATAAGATTTTATATAGCAATAGACGTATAAAACTATTGGAAGTTTAAAAGTATTGTTGACCACTCGAACTAATCAAATCTTGGAGAAAGAAGGTGATGAATGGAATCTTGGAGAAAGAAGGTGAGAAAGAATATTAAGGAAAAAGAAAGAAAATATGTAGGAGTTTTCTAAAATATAAATAGATTGGGGAAAGAAAGATTGATTTGGAGTGACACGTAATCTAATGAAAAAAGTAAAAAATTAAAACGTTAGAAAAATTATTCATCTACCCATTTTAAGTAAGCAAAATTATTACTTTATTTATATATCTGAAGAGCTTTTGTATTATTATAAATTTTATTTTTATATTAAAAATATTAAATATTATTTTTTAAATACTTATAGATCTATTATTTTTAAAAAAGAAGGCCCTCCAAATTTAGGGCCCAAGTCACAAGACTTACTATTCCTAGCTGTAGAGTCAGAGTGGGCCACTACAAATGAATAACAAATGTAGAAATTTTCGAGAGTAAAGCATTAACGTCCGGTGTTGATTATGCAATTTGGATTTCTATAACAAAAATAAAAAATAATAAAGGTGAACTTTACACGTCAGTAAAGTTGACAATTCACAAAATTACCTCCTTTTAAAGAAAACTTTCTTCTTCAACAAATAAATTTTAAGTCATTTTATAGTGTTTGGATAGAGTAAAAAAGTATTTTTAAGCATTTATTTTTAAGCTAAAAGACAAAAATAAGTTAAAAGCTAAAATTTTTAACTTATGGTTTAAAAGTTATTTTAGCTTAAAAGTCACTTAAAATAAGGTCATCCAAACTGGCTCATTGTCACATCCCACTCTTGCACACTATTCCAATTATAATTTGAGTTTGATATTTTCCAACTCAAAGAAGAAAGGGTACTAGAATGGAAGTCAAATTATGTATTAAAGCAATGTCAAATTAAATCACTAATATCCAACAAATAATTATTATTTCTCCCAACTCTTTTGCACTCTTTATTTTTCAAGAGTCAAATTCACAACTTTTTGAAGTTAAATCGAGCTTATTATTTTCTAAGAGTAAAATTTAAATATTGAAAAAAAAATAAAATGAAAACTCACTAAATTTTAATTCTTAAATTAACATTATAAAAATGTGTTGTTAATTTGTTAGTATAATTACTAGGATAATAATTAGTAATTAGCAATTGAAAAAGCCACTAACCAAATCCAATGGTCGGATTCTCACATCCTATCCTAAACAATCAAAAGATGGACGTAAAATATCAAAATTTACTCAGGAAGTCTCTTTTGTCCTAATACGGTTGCCCCAATATATGTGGACAATTTTCACTTTCCTCCAATTCTTTCTTTTTCTCCCGTGTAAAATGAAAAAAATGAATGTCCCAAAGTGGGGTCCACATAATGTGGCGAAAATGTAGAAAGGATACAACAGATATGATGATAGTGGCGAGAAGACAGCTCGGTCATGTTATCTATCTGGCACGACAATACATAGCAACTCCGCCACTTTTTCACGTCTCTTTAACCATTATTAAACTCTTTCAACTGTGCTCGTAAATAATGTATATTCATCTTAGTTTCTCTTTCTTTTTTGGTTGAAATTTTTGAAAAGCTTTGGAGGGTAATACTGTTAGGGAAGATAAGGAATCTAACTTTAACTTTTTTGGAGACAAAAATTCTACTACCTTTTAATTGCCTTCTTTCTCTAGGCTTTCTCTTTATGCTTTGCTTTTCCATTAGGACTATTCCCACTTTCTTCTCTTTCTTGAAAAGCACCCAAAGAAAGTCCCACTTTTTATTTTTTCTTGCCTCCATCTTCTTTTTTCTGAAGAAATCAATCGCTCTCTTGTGATTTTTTTGGGAGCTTCATACATGCAAAGATGAAGCCTTTTAGCTCTGTAAGTCCCTCTTCTTCTCCTAAATGGGGTTTCTTTTATGCTCTTTCTTCTTATGATTGTCTATATATTGCTGTTTCTAAGTTCAAATTGTCTTTTTTTTCTCTGGAAGATCTTTTGGAGGTAGTTTGTGTCTTTTTTAAGAGTCATTTATGTTTTGCTTCTTTTAGGTGTTTGAGGTTGACATGGTTAATGTACTTTACCTTTGAGGTTGGTAACTCGGCAGGGGAACAATAAAGATAGTCTTTTTTTACTTCTTTTTCCCAATATATTTCAAGTTTTCATTTTTTAAGTTTTTGGGAGTTTGAAGGAGAAACAGAATTATTGAACTGTGCTACTAAAAAAAAGTACCATAAAAGTAAGGAGGGGTCAGTGGTTTTTTATTTTTATTTTTAATGACTATGGTGCCCATGCCCGTTTGTGCTCACCTCGTCTGTTCCACAGGTCAGTGGTATTATTTTTAAATGGATGTAAGAAAATGTTCAGTCGCTCTAATCCTATGTATCAACTTATTTGTTTCATGTTAAGTTACTTTTTAATCATCTCCTAATTTTTATGTGCTCTTCAGATGCATTATCTAGTTAATAGATTAAACATTTAGATAATAAGTATTAAGATCTTGAAATGTTTCTTAGTTTCCCAAGAGAAGTTAGGCAGTGTACCCTGTTAATTCAGTTAATTGAAGTTCTTTTTAAGTTTGCATTAACCCAAAAGCACAGTGGAAGGAGAAGAAGCTAAGGGGATAGGACTACTGGGAGTAATGTGTTTTTGGACTGGAAGCTAGATCTTTTATGACAACAGTTTGTTAGTGTTTAAATTTGTAAAATGATTACAGTTCTGGTCTTGCCCATTGACCTGGTTAATGTGTATAAGCACTATGTTACTTGGACTCATCACTAGTATGTATCCAATGCAGATATGTCTAAATATTCGGTAGGGTACGTCTAGTTATTTGCTAATATTTGGTATATTTTGAAAGATCCACACGAAGTACCCCACACCAATATCAATTCCGTTCAAAATGGTACGTAAAGGCAAATGGATGATTCGTTTAACATAGTTAAGCACCTACTGCTAGTACTAGAAGTACAACCATTCTCATATATGATAACAGAGATCCTCCATTTATACCTATCACAACTGCCACTGGTATATTCTTCTTTTCAATCATCAGAGTTTCACTGAAAATTGACCACATTAGTCTTATTGGTGTGTTTTTAAAAGTCATGTAGAGCTTCATCTTCGATAACATGTGTGTGATAAGCCGTTAATGTGGGATAATTCACAAACTCCTCCTATTGATTAACTTTTACTACAAAAGCAAATATAGTAACCACATCATCAAGATACTCCATCTGTCCCAACAAAAATGTCAATGTTTGTCTCTGTGCTTCTATTAATATGAGAATTGAACATTTTGTATTGCTCAGCATAAATAGGGGGTTAAGTTATCAAGTTTTGTAGACATTGCATTGTCAAGCTAATGGACATTACTTGGAAAGGAAACGGGACATTGAATTTGGGATGTGATAATACTCTTTAATGTATTAGTTATTTTAATATATGCGATTATGTAGTAGGATCTGTACTTGTTTGATTTATCTATCATCATGTCATCTTTTCAGGTTTCCCTTCCTGATCCTAAAAGTAGATCATGTCTCTGCAGCATCTTCATCACTGTTGCTTTGATTTGTGCTATTTACTTCACTGGAAACGCTTTTTTGGCCAATGATTTCAGGGTACAAATTTGTTGTCACATTCTTTCATTGTTATCTGTTTCACATATGTAGAATTTACATAAAGTTCAATCCTACTTGTGTTGTTCTTTTCTTTGCCTGAAGTGTTAAATTAGTTATCCCTTGCATGCTCCGCGTAAAAGCAAGTAAACAAACATCAGATTTCACTTGCTTTAGGATGCATGACTACCATATATTGTTCTGTGTATGAAAAAACAGCTCGTCTCTGAACTAGTTCTCTACATAGCGAGTAGAGTTTGTAAACTATGGCAATAAGAATGAGATGACCCAACAAAAATTAAAAAAGGACTTCCCTCACACCATTGCATTGGTGCTATACCATTTACTCAGGGGTTACAACCTTTAGTTTATCAATATTATTGTTCTGAATGACCTATAAGAGGTCAAGAACTGTGAGAACTGAATGATTGAGTGGAGAGTGTTTTAATTAGTCTTTCATGTTGGTGTAATTAGAAAATATGCTTTTACTTGTAACGTAAAAGTGGACAATTAAAACCCTTTTATGCCTATTTAGAGTAAGGCTTAAGTGATGCTGCTATATGCCATGAGCAATCAAACTTGAAGTTCTTTTAAAAAAAAAACCGTTTTATGTCATTCTATAATCTTTAGGTTCACCTGAGATATATATCCATGTCAGCGAAATATATTCACTTTATTATTCCTGGATTTCTTTCTATAGCCTAATAACATTCTCCGAGGTTCGGGTGAATTCACGTAATACAAATTTCATGCTTTAGTAAGCGGCACGCTGATTTTTGGTCGAAGGAGCTTTCTTGTTTCTTGTGTTGCCAAACTGTCAATAATTCTGTGTAGGATAACGTCTCAAGTATGAAAATGTTGTAGTTGCATGAGATCTGGTACTATAAGCTTAATAATTTGAGTATTTGCAGGTGTTTTTAGGATTGGGAATGAACAACTCACAACAGAATGCACAATGTGGTACATGTGAGGTTTGTTTCTACAGAAAATGAACTTGAACTTGTAGGCTTCTTTTCATTTGTGGAAATTCTGCACCTGATTTCTGGTTTTATAAGCCCTTTCAAAGACAGAAGTCTCAGGTGTTGATTAGTTTTCGATTTATCTTTTTAAAATTGAAAGTTGTGACTCATGCTGTATAAAGATGTATAGAAGATTCAACTAAGAAACTGAGGATCTCTGAAAATCCTGTTGGCTACTTTGCTCTTCCTGTCCTCTCTTGACATTTGTGTAGATTGTCTTTTATCTTTTCATTGTTCTACAACTTCAGATGGTCTTTGATTGCTTCCTCTAGTCATTGACTTTCCGAGACATAGTTATCATGGATTCCCTTTTATCTTGTCAGTGTTCTATGATGTCAGATGGTCTCTGGTTGCTTCCTCTGATTTTGACTTTTCAAGACACCGTGGTATCTATGTCTGCCTAAGAACTAGTATCTGTTCTCTTGTAGTTGTTATATAGTGAGGGACTTGGTGAAAAAATCGATTTTTCTCCCGTGCATTCTTACAGTAGTACCTCGTATGTGTGTGCTTTAAGCTTCGGAAGTTCTTTATGTAGCATGCATGTTAGTTCTAAGATTCTAAGGAGTTAATATGAAATTTGTATGCTCCAATTACCTGTCCCAAAAAGACAGAAATATCTTATTTCCTTCATTTTGAGGGTTCTAGTAAAATTTGGAGGCATGCTGCTTGAATAAAGATCTGTTACTAAGCTTAATAGGCAACTTAAGTAGTTTTTGCTGTTTACTCTGCATATTTCCTAGTTTCTCTCTTTAAATCATTGCCTTACTAGACGAATGATTTGAAGTTGACTTGTGGAATGGTTTGCTTGTAGTGCATATATTTGGCCATTCAGTAGCGTACACATGATTCTTCGTAAGAGGTGTCGATATTTGATTACTTTTCAAGTTTTGGGTTTTTAAGGCTGCTTAAATCTATATATTTATATAATTTAGGGGCATTGGGGAGGTGATGTGGCATGCTCTAATCACAGAATTCCCAGTTATCTTTTTTCTCAATTTTTTGCTATTTTCCCCTTTATTTTTATTTATGTGATATTTGTAAAAGCCCAAAAGACACCACTGTAAACATTTGGTCCAGACTACAACAATCCAAAAAGTCACGTCTATTACACAAACGAACAATTAAAGAAACATTTCAGTTACAAATCAATTTTTCTTTATATTAATGATACTTAATACTAATTTTATTACAAGATTTATTGTACTTCACAATATTACAAATGAAGCTTTTCAGTCACTCAGAGGACCACGAGCAACCAACTGTGATTTTTTCCATGGTAGTTGGACTATGATGATTCATTTACCTTTTACAATTCATGTTTCTGCAATTAATTCTACCACGTTTACCGCCATGCTTTTTGTATTTCTAACTTCATTACCGCTCCTGAAGCCTGAAGGTATTATTAACTTACTCTATTTCCTCTTGTAGAAGAACCTATACCTATGCTTAATCACGTATTACATTTCCATGTTTTTGCTTTGTTGTTTCTCTATTTGAAAGTCCATTGACTTTGTAGTTGTTTGTTATTTGGCGCTTGACCGTTAAATTGAACACAACTTTTCATTCAAGAAGATTTGAGTATCTCATTAACCTTTATGGCTTAAATCAAACTGAAACAATGACGACAAATTTTTGATAAAATATTTGAATCATTAAATTTACAACTGTTACTATTCTTATGATCTTCTTGGCCTTCAAGGTATTCCGTGTCCGGAGTCTGTGATAACATGAATTTATAGTCGAGAATGATTAGTGTCGAAATAGTATGAGAATCTATTTTGAAAAAAGAACAATGTTTAAGAAAATCTGGCGTAAAAATATTTGTTTGGTTATTTTGGATGGGAAATAGTTCCAATATGCCGTGAAAAGGGGCTCCAGTATGGGAGAAGTTGAAAAAGTAATGGATGAAAAGGAAGGGAATGAAGGAGAAAATAAAAGGGAAACAAAGAGAAAGAGGATACAAGAAATGAGAGGGAAGAAACGAAAAAGAATTGCTGAAGAGTCGAATTGCATCCATCACGTATGACCGCATATGTTTCTCTTTTTTTTTTCCCTATATATATTTTAAGTAGAAAATAAGAAAATGAAATTAATTAATTTCATTCTCTTCTGAGTTCTTCCAAAAATAATTGCAGCATCCTAAATTTTGAAAACAATTTAATTTGAACATTACATTTAGTCATAATGATAAGCTTTTATGATTACACAAATATTATAACATGTTTAGGATCATAAATTCCAACTTTCAAAAGCCCAATGCTCCACAAATATTACAAAATACTTAATAAGGCCTCAAGTTTTAAAAATCATTATTTCTTTCTTAAACTTCATGTCGCTTCCAATTATGCCAGAATAATCTAAATAGAGTGGATAAATTAAAATAAGAAAAGTTAGATAACATACTTACAAATATTAAATCTTTGTAAAAATAAAAAAAATCTCGAGATTTCTAATTATGTCTAATTACCTTCATGCGAGAGTAGAATTTCTAAGTTTCGAGATAGGGCCTTCTCTATTTATCTTTTCTACGCACCTACATGAATTGCTTATTTATTTATTTGTATTTTTTCTCTAATAGCAGAAAGAGGCAAGTCGATATGTGAAAGTTATAGATTGCCTCTCAAATGATTCAGAAAGTTAGAAGCTTTGCTCTTTTTACCGTTGGTGTGTGTGTATATATATATGTCATGATAGTTATTCTAATACATCAATTGTACTATGATTTATGTTGTATTCTTGAGTAAGGTGGCAATGGCACTACATTTGTTTTCTTTTTTATTTTTTCCCTCCCGGCTGGTACAGCGCAAAGCGCGGATATATATACTAGTTTTTTATAACTCAGGCTAAATCAACGGGGTTCAAACCATTGACCTCTCAAAAAATGATATACCAGCAAACCAGTAGATCCTTCTTTTACAAGCAATGTCATTTTTTCTATTTATACCCAATATTTTCGTTTTGCTTGACCATGTTTAGTAAATTTTTTGATGAATGACACCGCTTGGGGCAATATAAATCCCCTGTGGCTATTTGTTTTGATAAAGCATACCTGGTCTTCCACAATACTGCAAATGTAGTGACAGTATATTTTACGTCCAAGATTTACCTTATAAAATTTATGCCCAAGAGAAAATTATAACTTGGGTTTAAACTAGTCAACCTAATTGATGAGAACAAAAGAATAATTTGGTTGAGACAAGTCTACCTAGTCTTTCAGAAAATAATACAATTTGATTGAGACCAGTCTACTAAAATAAATTTGGAATGTCTTGTTCTTTAATTACACTAGCATATCTGTGAATTAACTTAAAAAGTTCCTATGTAGGTACAGTTAAGACAGCAAAAAGAAGCGAGTCATACATCTACCAAATGCAAGGTTTGCTATTATTTTTATTTGGTTTTTGATTTCTGGCTTCTTTTAAATTACTCATTTATTCCTCACAGGAAAAGTGCAGGCCATTTGGGAGTGAGGCACTTCCTGAAGGAATTGTTTCGAAAACTTCGAACCTGGAAATGCGCCCGCTGTGGGGTGATGTCGATGTACGTAAACAATTCCATATATCATATATCAAGTTTTTCATGTAATCCAGTAATAATGCTCTATTCTTCTCCGTGGTTTTCTGATGACAGATTGCGCCTTGATTTTGATAGTCGAAGTAGGATCTAAGGGTGATGCCACAATTATGTTTATGTTGTAAAGTTGATGGAATATAGAATATCCAAGTCCAGAAGGAACACATTAGTAATATGATCGTTTTATTTCATATAGAAAATGTATATAATTACTCTCTTTAGGCCACTCAACCACTGGATCTAGGATGTTGCAAAGCTTCTAATAGTGATGTAACTGTCAATTTTCCATCCATAACTTGAAGAGTAAAAAATAAAGAAAGATAGAATTACTGAGGCATGTGGAATGTCATCTGGAAAAAATGGTGATCGGATACTGCAGGTAAAATTTATGCGTTGTAATCGTCGTGCTTGCACTATGTTTCCCTGGGTGCAATGTTGTCCAAATTCATTTGTGAGAGCAGAAGTCGTCAGCAGTTCTAGCTTTTACCATTTTATCTGTCCACAAGCCCCATAACTAGCATAACTTTTTCTGATATTTTCTCTGTTTCTTATTGCTTATTATGCAATATTTCCATTCAGAAGAAGTCGCCAAATTCAGTTAATTTGTTGGCGATTGCAGTTGGAATAAAGCAAAAAGAGTTGGTGAACAGCCTCATTAAAAAGGTATATATATATTCATCTTTGCCTCCTTGTTTGGCTTGAAAATAGGATCATAAGTTCTGCTCCTCATATCGGTTATATAACTTGCTGCAGTTTCTTGAGCATGACTTTGTTGTGATGCTGTTTCACTATGATGGTGTGGTGGATGAATGGAACGATCTGGAATGGAGTAGCCTTGTCATACATGTCTCTGCTATGAACCAAACAAAATGGTTAAGTCGGTTCTGGACAACTTCTTTGTGTTTACTGTAAGTTTTGTGCAGCTTTTCACACATCTAACTCTCTGGTTATAGGTGGTTTGCGAAGAGGTTTCTACACCCTGACATAGTTTCTGAGTATGATTACATTTTCTTGTGGGATGAGGACCTTGGAGTTGAAAGCTTTCATCCAGACAAGTTAGTGCCTCATTTTCAGCTACATTATGAAAATACATCGCTTGAACATCTGAAATCTGTGTTAAAAGAGCTGTCGGGTGGTTTAGCAAAACAACTGCTTAATATTTGTTAGAAAATATAAAAAATTTGTCATGCTCAACAGCTCAAGAGAAGTGGGTACCTAAGTGATAATTCACAAGAGATTGCTAGATAGTTAGGCCTATTAGTTTGCCATTTGAAATAACCTTTTTAGTGGCCATTGTCTTTTCCAGGTATCTATCTATTGTTAGAGAAGAAGGGTTGGAGATATCACAGCCTGCACTTGATCTTGGTAAATCAGAAGTTCATCATCCTATTACTGTACGCAGAAGGAACTCTAGAGTACACAGGTTAGACAGATTTTCAACTTGGTAGGACAGAGTTAATCTTTTATGAGTGGAAGAGCTACTGAGTAGCTGAACTATCTAATGTTATATGAATTAGAGCTCATGGACCAAAGACTACTGCGCTTGGCTTTCTCTTCCTTCTTCTCATTTACTTGCTTTGGCTAGTGAGATTGAAAACTCGCTGAAAATGTAGTTGGTTTTTAAGTTAAAAAGTTCGAACAGTTTCTTTCTTTAAACCATTATTCTCCTTATGATTAGCGGTTGTTTTCATGCAACATCTACTTGTGGTTACTGAGGACATGACCTTGCTAGGAGAGTGTGGAGGTTGGGAATTCGGGTAGAAGGTTAGTAGATAGGCGGGAGTGTCTCATTTTCATGTTTGTAGCATTAGTATTAATCTCTTATCTTCATACCTTCTTATCCGTAGGTTTCTTTTACGATATGTTGATCCTTTCGCTATCTTGTCACCTTATCTCTTTATCTTGTTGGTGTTACTACATGTTGTGTCTGCTTCTTTTACTTTTATCTTGAGCCGGGGGTCTAACAGAAACAGCCTCTCTACCTTCACAAGGTAGGGGTAAGGTTTGCGTTACACTGGTTTTTTTTATTGTTGTTGTTGTGTCTACTTTTGTTTTAGTTGGAACACCTGTCTGTTTTCTAGAAGATTGTTGGATACATAACATGGGCCCCAGCATTAAGTAAACCCAACCAAGAATAGGGATAGGGATGGATGATACCATGTTGAAGTGTATAAACATCTCATCTAAAAGCTTAAGCTGTTAGAGAAGTCACATTTTTACTTAATTATTGCTGGAGAATCTCATGCCAAACTGACTTGTAATTTTGATGCTTTCAATAGGAGGTTTTATAGGTTCAAAGGTTCCTCAAGGTGTGATAACAACAGCACAGCGCCTCCTTGTGTAGGGTAAAGAACTATAAACTGTTCCTTCTCTTTATTATCAGCTTAACAAGTTCCGCTCAAACTAAATCTGGTAGCTCTAATCCTCTTTTTTCTTATGGCTTGGAATGTTTATTATGGTCACCAGTCAGAATGAACTTTATTTTTATTCCGCAAGTAAATCTGTCATGCAGGTGGGTGGAAATGATGGCTCCTGTATTCTCAAAAGCTGCCTGGCGTTGTGCTTGGTATATGGTCCAGGTATAGGAGCTTTGCTTAACAACGTAATCAAGTCGACTTATACATGGGGAACAAAGTTGTTGATAACATGTAGCTTATACCGAGAATCTGCTTAATGATAATATACTTTTAAAATTTCCTGATAATCTTGTGGCTGAAAATTGTGCTTGCCTTTAACTAATTATTCTTTTATCAACAGAATGATTTGATCCATGCTTGGGGCCTGGATAAGAAGCTTGGTTATTGTGCACAGGCAAATTCCTAAAATAGTGTTTTTGACTAACTCTTCGTTTTGAGTCTTCAATTGGTATGATGGTAACACATAAGCTCTTAGTTCTCAGGGTGATCGTACAAAGAAAGTTGGTGTGGTTGATTCAGAGTACATAACTCATCTGGGTGTCCCTACACTAGGTGGTGGTAATTCAGATGGAAATAAGGCAAGTAATTTCTTCGTCTTGTTTGATACTCTTCACGTGAACAGACATTGACAACTGTTCCACCACTGTTTGTTGTTTCATCTACTACCCTGGTGGCGTACTTCTTTATCCACTAAATTAATGCAGATTACCTCTTTATTTTCATCAGTAAATAGGATTACAATGTTGCACAGTTGTGCATATGACAAAGTGTATTGGTGTACAATATGAAGAGTTCCTAAAGTAAAAAATGTGCCTGCTATTCAGCAACGAGTGAACTTCGTATAACTGTAACGTCCTTTGCAGTTATCGACTGATCCATATCTTATCTGATAATTCCATTTCTGCGTTTCTTTTCTGTGACGGGATTGGTTGTAGATCATTCTTGGTTGAGAAGTTAAGAATTTTCTCCAGAGGAACTAAATATGGGTTAAAGGTTGTTACACTGCCATTTATGCACTGTTCTTTGGAACCTGTGAGAGAGCGTGCAATGGCAATATGATACATTAAAACATTGTGATTATCAATATAGTTTGCGGTTTCTATTATGATAGTGGAACTGAAACATTTGTATGTAACTGGTCCTCTCTCTTTCGTGTTTGCTTCTTGTGGTAATGGTTATAATGAAGTTCTAGTTTTTGACTTGTCTCACACCGTTTGGTTCTAAATTCTCTAGTCGAGCAAAGAACTGGCAGATCATTCTCCACAAAGCAAGAATATGTCCGATTCAGAAGCATCGGTACGATGTTTAAATCTGAATTCCTTAATCGTGTCTGTCCTGTCTTTGGATGTTGTCTAAATTTTACTCTCTGTCTATTGCAGGCAACTGCACTTTATGAGAAATTTGATAATAGATCCCTGGTGAGTTGAAATTCTCGTGTACAACATATCCTTTCTGCAGTGCTGCTTTTAGAGATCCGTCTTTGTTCTAACCTTACTACTAGCCTATTGAAAGCACCAGTATCCCTTTGTTTAAGGCTTTCACCAACAACAATTATCCTTCTCATATTGCTAGGTTATTTATAATATACTGCAGGTTAGAAATCGATCTTCTATCGAAATGAAGATTTTCTGGGAAAGATGGGTTAAAGCCAGCAAGGAAGATGAATGTTGGGTTGATCCATTTCAAAACCAAGAAACTGAACCTCGTGGTTAGTACATGATTGATCACCTTCTACGAAACAAGCAGCGTTTGTGTATACAATGTGTACAGAAGAGTGCTAGTGCCTCAGAAGCTGTAAATTTATTACAGCGTGGATAGAAAGATAAATCAAGAAGCAGCAATACGATCCTTTTACCTTAAGCATGTAAAGATGAATCCTCGAAGAGCGTTCTACTGACGGTGTATGGTTCATGCAGCATCTCTAGCGCGGGAAGGAGAAATCAAGGGAGAAATCAAGTCTTTTTGTTCTTTCCTTTTGCTACTATCTTTTTTTTCCCTCTCCGATTTTCACACTTTGGTTGGGTCTGCTAAAGATTAAGTTTTGTGCAATTTGTAAATACCTTTTTCTTCTTTTGACTAAAGACTGTTGCTTGTGTAATGTACATAAATTTTTGTCAAAATCAATTTGTTTGATTTTATCTGGTTGGTATAACTGTCTTTCCTCTTCCTTTTCTTTCTTGTTTCTCACATTAATTGATATCTGCTATTCTGCTTTTATGGTAGCTCTAATTGGTCTTTATTTGTTTTCAGATTATACTATTTTGCCAGAAATTCTTCAATCAGTCAATAATATCCCCAATTTTGGTCTCGTACAGTCAAACATCTTTATAATAACATCCATGTATAATAGCCATTCACTATAAAAGCGAGTTATTCTCGGAACCGAATATTATATTATGTTATAATATATGTCCTCTATAACAACACTTCACTATAGCAGTCAAAACATTTCGGAACAAACGAAGCTGTTATATAGAGGTTTGACTGTATAACCCATGTCATTGTCTCCTATTGGGAAAATGCACCTTTCAGCGTCTCCCCTGCCAACTATCACCAATACAATGTGATAACAAACTTCACCAGATATAAGCCCCATAAGGTTTCATTAAATAGCGAAGAATTCTGCAGGAATCATGTTTGCAGCATTGAACTCAAAGAAGAGAGGATCATGACTTCCCTGTCCAGGAGATTAGTCATTTTTATCGCTTGGAGAAAACAGATAAGATAATGTCATTTCAAGGAAAACAAAACAAAGATTACATGTTCATTTTAATATCAAGAAACTTAATCAGAACAACTCATGCAGAAAATTCATTTTACTAACAGCTGATGTTTAGATGGTGTGATTTGCTGTCATTCAAAGCATTTTTGTTACTTCTGACTTACTGTCCAATGCTATCTTGGACACTGGAAAATATGTAGTAGTTCATTTGTTTGCTCTGTGAAGTAAAGGAAGTGCCAAGCAACTATATTATGTATGTGGAAAGCAAAATTTATGTACTAACCTTAACCACTATCAATGGATACACCGATATTAATAGTAAACAAGACTACACCCATGAAAAGAAAATGAAGAAAACCTATCTCACAGACACACTACTATAACGCCCGCGCCCATAACGAGAAGGATCATCATATGATCCAACAAAACTATGAATGGACCCTATGAGATACTTGTAAACAGTTGAGAAATTGTAAAGTGGAATGCAACTATCAGAAAGAAGGACGAAACGCTCATTTGAGAAGTCCAGCAGGGCATTGGCCAAAAGTCGCCTCTCAGCATCAACCAGTGTTACAGATCCCCATTCAACCTGCTGAAAAGAAGAAGAAAAATGGTTTAGCAGAGTAATTAGTAGCATCCGTGTTTAAAGTGTATCTAATTCAAGTAATCTAAGTCTAACTAATCCAAAGCCAGTTTTCAGTCTCAAACAACAGAAATGTTGATAACCTCTATAGCGTTTTCCTGCATCTCCTTCTCCTTATCAAAGTATAATCTCACTGAAATGCAACTACACAACTGCATATTCCTTTTAACTCCACCTTTTTCTCCTTTGTTTTCTCCAAAAATCTCCATTGCAAACATGACATAATTATCACCAGCACTCCAGCCACCTAACTCGTCTTCTATCATTGTTGGACGAAAGTGAATCACACAGCTCCACAACTCAATTTTAGTAGTAAGTAGCAACACTCAGTACACCTTGTAAACCAAATTCCCATCCATTTACATCACAAGAGGTAACATATTACACAGTTCAGCATATTTTTCATTTATTCACAAACGAAAAGTTTTCCAGGAGACAGGAAATTCGATGCTTGCAGCAAAGAAGGTAACTGTGCTCCATTGCTGATCAGTGCAATATAAGATTCTTTATATATGCTGATCAGCATATGATACCTTTAGCCTCACACAAAATAAGCACGAAAGAACAGCAATAAACAAACTACAGTACTAAAGTCGTCAAGAAACCATACTCAACTTGGGATCTGGCGCTTGTAGAAAACTGAGGTATTGGAAACACTAAGCACATATCCTGGGAGCGAATGAACATATATCGAGTATTTGTTCACATCCTTCCCGTCAAAGAACCTCTCCCACAATTGCAACAATGGTAAATCTCCCCTAGTCAAGAGCATAAAAGCCACTTTAGGCACTCTCTTAAATGGATACTCTTCCTTGTAAGGCACCAATGAAGCCCTCCAAAACAATTCATCGTTCCGATAATCCATGTATCAATACTTTGGGCATACCGAAACTTCACATGCTTAAACAATCATCCTTTTTACAATTGCCACTACTATCTTTGTTCACTGTATTAGCCAATGCATTATTTGCAATAATAATCTGCTGAGGTTGGAAAGTAAAGTACCATTTAATATGTGAGGTTGAAGACAATCCAATTACTACCCCAACTACAAATATGATCAACATTAAAATCACCCTTAAAAGACTAATTGGTAAGTCTTTTGCTACTGAAAATGGTGAGTCTACGTCCTCTCCCTTATTCTTCATCTTCACCTCCTCTTTCTTCTACTTTTACAACACAACAATAACACCTCAATTCTAAACTAATTGGGTCAATCCTCTATAGTCCATTTGGATCCGTTTCAAATAAATAAACTAGTAAATTTTTAGCCTTTCACAAGCAAAAATCAAGACCCACTTTCCAGAATCAAAATTGAAATCTTTGAGAATACAACAATTATTACACTCTTCAATAGAAAACTAAGTTGAGTTTGGCTCTTCAACATATATTTTCTGAATACCAAAAATCTGAGACAATCTATAACAACAATACGCTATGCGATTATCAATCCTCTCTATCTATTGATTCTATTCTGTTCTGATTGGTCCAGCTCATTCATAATCTGTGAAGATAGTTTGTAAAATAACGACTACGGAGCACGGACAGAAGGTATTACCGTTTACTATGATGCGCTGGGCTGCTTTAATGATGTCTCTCACTTTGGTTTTTGCGCTCACAAAATTTCCTATTTTGCCATTTCTATTTCATTTTTCTTTTACTCTATCGCGCATATCAATATAGTCCGTAACTAAATTACTTTCTCCGATCCACCATAAGTGATTTTTTTGACTGTTTTCACATGGATTAAGAAATTCACGTTTTAACATTAGTTAGCAATGAAATTGACCATATTAACATTTACTATCTCTTCACATAAATACTCTTAGCACATACTCCAACACTATTTACTCCAAGGGCAATGTAGGAAAAAATAATTAATTCATTCTTGAAATCTGGAAAAATCACTTATTTTGGACCACAAAAAAAGACCAAAAAATCACTTATTGTGGACCGGAGGGAGTATTTTTAATACTTTTAAATAGCGGAGCAACTATAAATTTTATTAGGAAGAGTCAAAATATAAAGGTTCGGCGAAGTTTGAAGGTTTGAAAGCTAAGAGAATGATTTTGATTGTCGATTCTTGATTTTGATATTATTCATGGTGTTTTAAGCCCTTGGATAAGTTTGGATAGGATATTGGGACTAGTTTGTATGATTGGACGGGGTCCCCTGGGCCTCGGGTGTGTTTCGGGATAGTTTCGGACTACGTCAGAGTGTTTTGTTTTTGCTGGTTGCTGGTTCTGATTTTGTTCTTCGCGAACGTGATTTGAGATATGCGTTCGCAATGATGGATTTGAGTAGGAGGTCGTTTGTGCTTTGCGTTCGTGATTGATGAGTCGTGTTCGCGAAGGCTTGGGGCAGTGGTGCTCCGCGTTCGCTACAGGCAGGTCGCGTTCGCGAAGAAGAAGCTGGGACTGGAGGCTTGGCCTTCGCGTTCGCGAAGTAATAGTCGCATTCGTGAAAGGCTGGCCTGGTAAGTCATTGCGTTCGTGGGCCTCGGCTCGCGATTGTGTAAAAGATTTTGGAGCAAAAGCTGAGTCGCGTTTCGCGAACGCGAGGCACATGTCGCGTTCGCGAAGGGTAATGAATGGGCAGACCTTATAAGTTAAAATTTTGGGATTTCTTCTCATTTTTTATTTGGGATCAATTGGAGCCGATTTTGGGGCGATTTTGAAGGGGTATTTCACCCACCTATTGCGGGTAAGTATTTCTAACCCACATTTGATTATATTTCATGAATATGTATGAATTTAGACTTGTAAATTCATGATTTGAGGAAGAAAAATATGAGATTTTTGGAAGATAACCTAATATGGTATTTTTGAGTTTTGAATATTGGAATAAATTATATATTTGAGTTCGTAGTGCTATGTGTAATATTTATCTTTGAGAATTTTTTGAATCCAGGCGCGCAGGCCCGGGGTTGAATTTTATGAACTTTCGTGTGGGGTTGAGGATTTGTTTCAAATTGTTAAATTACGAGCTTTTTAGTATGTTTTGATTGGTTTGCACGTTCTTTGGCTAGTTTTGGATCGTTTGGCATGTGGTTGAGGTGTTAGAGAGGAATTGGGGCCGATTATCAAAATTCGGAGCAAGACAAGTCTCATGTCTAACCTTGTAAGAGGAAATTCACCTACGTAGGTGCTATACTTGCTACATGCTACGTGTTATGGGAGCTACACATATATGACGTGACGAGCGTCCGTACATATGCTAGGTTCTTGATTATGTCCGTGTAGACTTAGAATCACACTATGCTTTAATTTTCTTGCATATTTAAACGCTTTAATTTATGTTTTAGCCTGAGACTAGAATTGCGTAGAGTATCGAACTTTGCTATTCTACAAACTTGATGTGGTACTTGATTAGACGCGGAAATTATACTTTTTCTTACGGATTTCTCCCGCATTGTATGTATTTGTCCAAAGTTTCTTGATTTAATAACTCGTACATATATTCGCGAGATGGGCTGATGACCCGCCAAAAGTTTTACTATTTTTATGGGATCGGGTTGAACGCCTCTGTAGTACTATTATGGGATCAGGCTAAATTCCTTAATAGTACTATTATGGGATCGAGCTGAATGCCTTAGCAACACTATTATGGTATCAGACTGAACGCCTCAGCAAAACTATTATTGGATCTGGCCGAACGCCTCAGCAGTACTATTATGGATCAGGCCATACGACCTCGACAATATTATGAGATCCATCTACGGATCGGGTCATACAACCTCGATAGTATAATAAGATCGAGCCGTATGACTCGACGGATTTATGTTATCGGACCATACGACTACGACAAAATCGTGTGAGTTTGACCTTAACACTATTATGCGATGCATCTATGGATCAGTCCGTACGACCTCTGCAATTTTACAAAATCGGGTCGTGCGTCCATGGCGGGATACTGTACAATCACTTTTATGGGATCGGGCCATTCGCCTCGGTAGAATCGTGCGTAATATTCAATAGGGAGTCAACTTACATATGAGTATTCCTGACTTGAGATTTGATATTGGTTATCATTATTTCCTTCGAGGCAGTTTATGGTATTTGATGATTTCGTAATTATTTTTACGTTAGGAATCATGTTAATTATATTTATCTGTGTTGTTGTTACTTGTTGCGTTTCATACCTGTCTATTTTTATTGTACTTGATTATTGGACTACTAGTAAGTGTTGATGTCGACTACTCGTCACTACTTCTTCGAGGTTAGACTAGATACTTACTGAGTACGCGTTGATTTACGTATTCGTACTACACTTCTGCACTAATTGTGGAGGTACTGAGACGGGTACATTCGGGAAAAATCACATCCTATGGTAGGAGTTGGGTCGTGACAGATTTTTAGAAATAACATGAATATTTTTCTTATGATTGGAAGTGCTTACCTCCTTGATTCATCTTCAGCATCTGAATCACTCATTTCTATCATTCCTAGTACTTCCTTTTTAGTATTTCTTTCCAGATCTGACAGTGTCACAAGGGAAAATTTCAATGTCTTCATTTCCATGCTCTGTTGACTGTTGTCATTAAATCCTATATACCCTTTGCAGATGTACATGAGGACAACTTGTAGAGCATACTCCTTTGAAGACCTTTGTAGAGCATATCTTTCACCTTTGCATTTTTCAGAATCAATTCAAGATCTTCAGTGTTGTATTCTTCTTCTTTCTTGGCCCTTTTAGTTCCATCATTGTTCATCTTTATTGGCATCCTTGATCCATGACTGGTAATTAACCATAGATCATAGTTAGTAGCATGGAGAAAGACTTAACATACGCATCTTCATTCATCAAAATGATGTCCTTAACAGGAGGTCTTCCAATGAGCAATCCCAACTGCACAGTTGATGACATATTGGAATGTTTTCTAGTTTCTCATACTCAATTACTGCATACAGAGATATAGCTTCACTGTCACTACCTTCCTCTTCTTCATTTTCACTATCTTCATAGGCTGCCAGGAAAGCCTGTTTCATAATCTCAGTGAAGACTTTTGCTTGACTTTTACTGTGATTTAGGGCACGTTCTTTCAGTCTATCCCTTTTTTCTTCTCAGCTCGTTCTTCTTTTTTATTCAATTCCCCATATTAGGCATTCTTTGACCATGTGGTTCATGTTTTTGCACTTCTAACAATCGTCAAACGACGCCTTATCTATGGGCTTAGTTTTGCTAGAGCTTTCTTTCCTTGGGTTGTTTCTAGGATTCTTCATATATTTTTTAATTTTTTTCTACAAACATAGCCATGTCAACTTCATCATCATCAATTTCACTTCTATTAGTAGATTTAAGGACCAAGCCTTATCCCTTTTTTGGTCTTCCTAACTCCAGGTTTCTCATTTCATGAGTTTTCAAGTTCTCTATCAGTTCAGTTAGTGTGATCTTGTCCAGCTTTTTGACTTCCAATATAGTAGTGACCTTCGTTTCCCATGAAGCAGGAAGAATTCTCAAAACTTTTACTGGCTACTTCTTCAGATGTGAATATCTTTACTAGTGACTTGAGTTCATTAATGATGATGGTGAATGTTGTAACCATTTCCTGAATGGGTTCAGATATCTTCATCGAGAACAATTCGTAATTTCTCATTTGCATTTCAATTCATGACTTCTTTACTTGATTTCTTCCTTCATGAGTCATTTGAAGAGCATCCAAAATTTTCGTAGCATTTGAGCAAGCGGATATCCTCTTGTACTCATTAGGACCAATACCACAAATGAAAATTTTCTTGGCTTTAGTATTCTTTTCCATCATCCTGAAATATATTGCTACAAACTCAGATGGAACTTTGGGTACTTCTGCTCATTTTGCTTAGTGGGAACAAGAGGCCCCATATTGACTATGGTCAACAATAAATAGTCTTATACATTTAGAAAATCCTCCATTCTTGTCTTCCACCAACTTTAGTATGTATCGTTGAATAAATGAGGCCCGGTGATTGACTGTCCTTCATTAATGACGGGTGTTGCATTCATTTTTAAGGATCTCTCAAGGTGTTAGACAGATGTAACGATCCAATAGGTCATTTTGAATTCTAGCATCCCACTTTTTAATTTTAGACCTTATATAACTTAAATTGATGATTTATGAGTTGCGTGCATGGTCCATTTTTGATTTTTGGAAAGCTTAAATGTGATAATTTTTTAACTTGAAAATGGTTGGAGTTGACCACGATCAACATTCTTGGTAAACCACCTCAAATAGGGTTTTGACGATTCCGATAGGTTTGTATGATGATATTTGACTTTTACGCATGTTTGGTTGGGGTCCCGGATGGTCCAAGGCTGTTTCGACGCTTATTTTGCAAAGTTGAAAATTTTGAACTTAAGAACTTTGAAATCTTTGAGTTTTGATTGTTGATTGTTGATTCTTGATGTTATTTTTGGTGTTTTGAGCTTACGAGCGAGTTTGTATGAAGTTTATATACTTGTGTGAATGTTTGGAGTTGGGCTGAGGGAGCTCGGGTGAGTTTCGGGTTGGTTTTTGGCCATTTTTGCACAATTTGCCACAACTAATGTGTTGGTAGTGTAGTGTGTATCGCGAACACAGAGCTACTCTCGCGTTCGCGAAGGTTAATTGGGGGCAGGGGTGCTTTACACTAAGCGAATGTGAGGGAAATCTCGCTAGCGCAAGGGCCTGGGGGGAGTTGGCCTCCACGAACGCGTAGGCCTGGGCTCTTGGAGACTAGTAGGGGTCTCTTCATCACAAACGTGAACATAGGATCACGAACGCGGAGGCTTGGGGGCGATAGCCTTCGCGAACGCGAGGAGGCCTTCGCGATTGCGATGGACATTTGCTGTTGACCTAGGAGAACGCAACACATGATTCGGAAATGCGAAGAGCACCTCACTCTCCAGTATATAAAGGGCTGAAAATTGAGATTTAGCTATTATTCACCATTTTTGAGACTTGGACCACGAATATGGGAGTATTTTGAGAGGATTTTCAACCCAACTTCTAAGGTTAGTAATTTTTATCTAGTTTTGATTTATTCCTGTGAATTTTTATAGATTTTTATTCCTAAATCTAGTATTTTAAAGAGTAAGAATTATGATTTTGGGAAAAAACTTATGAGGGTTAGTTTTGGGGTTTTGGACCTCGATATGAGGTCTAATTTTGATGCAAATCACATAGTTGGTCTCATGGGAGGATGGATAAACGGGAATTGGTTATAATTTCGAATTTCGACCATGTAGGCATGTGTTGACTTTTTGTTGACCTTTTCAAATCTGATAAAGATTGAACCTTTTTAATATTAGGGTAGTTTCTAAAGCATACTTTGACTTATTTGAGTATTAGTTGGCTAGATTCGAGTGATTTGGAGGCTTGTGCTAAAGGAAAGGCGGTTTTGGAGGGTTGATTTGTGCCCAAAGAGGTAAGTGTCTTAGTTAACCTTGATTTGAGAGAATTAGGATGTAATTGTGTCTATTTGCTAAATGTTATATATGTTGCGGGTGGTGTATATGCAATATTACGAGTATATATGCATTTTCTATGGATTAAGCATTGGGGTAGAACTAGTCTTATTTATGTTATGTTATTTTTGTGTATCACGTCTTACCTACTTTAATTAAATCGTGAAATTCATTTATGTTATTTATGTTGGTATCTACATTGGAATTGTTGAAATATTAGGCATCAGAAATTCTTGAAATGTTAGTTGGCTATTGGTGCAAAAGTGATGGATATCTCTCTTGTGATTTATAATACTTAATCATTCTTGCCGATGTTATTGTTGCTCATCACTTTGTTTGATACTACTTTTACGTGTTCTTGGTGAGGATAGTATTAAGCACGACAGGCGTTTCCATGCTGTGAGGTTGAGAGATATTGTACGATGGGTGTTTTCGTGCTGTGAGGTTGAGAGATATTGCACGACGGGTGCTTTCGTGCTATGATGTGAGAGATATTGTACGAGGGGTGTATTCGTGCTTGTGAGGAAGAGGGAATATGCACAAGGGGTATTTCCATGCTATTGTTATGCTACCTTATGTTCCTTGCTTTACCATGCGGTTTGAGGACTTGGCTATGTTATTTCGTGGTTGTTTTTAAAAGGTTTGTTTGGAGTTGTTTTTGGGAGAATGAGTTGTTGCTTACCTTAGTCATTTCTTTCATTATTTTGTCGTTCTCTATCTTTTCGTTATTATACTTGTTATCTATCTTGTCATCTTACTTGCTACATTTCTTCTCATCTTATTTGTTATTTTTCGTTACTTAACTGCACACAAGTTTATATGTAAGTGTTTTTTATTAGCCTTTTTTCGTTATTATACTTGTTATCTATCTTGTCATCTTACTTGCTACATTTCTTCTCATCTTATTTGTTATTTTTCGTTACTTAACTGCACACAAGTTTATATGTAAGTGTTTTTTTATTAGCCTCGTCACTATCTTGTAGGGTAAAAGCTTGACAATTACTGAGTATATTGGGTCGGTTGTACTCATACTACATTTCTACACTTCTGATGCAGATTTTAGTGTTGGACCTAGTGGTACCAGAGGATGGATTGGCTTGCTAGTTGTGGAGACTCGAGGCAGTGCTACACTCTCTTTCACAAGCCTTGGAGTCACCTATCTTATAGTCATATTACTGTTTATTTGCTTCAAAGCGTGTATTATTTATTTTAGACTTTGTATTCAGTAATTCTGTAGATGCTCATGTACTTGGTGACTCTATTTATGCGAGGTGTTACACGGTCGTTGGATTTATACTTGATATACTTTACTGAGTTTTTATATTTTATTTATAATTATGTTATTTTTATGTTCTTTATTGCCCTTTATTTCTGTTATTTGTTGGCTTGCCTAGCAAGTAGTGTTAGGCACTATCACGATCCTTTGGTTGGGATTTTGGGTCGTGACACCAGATCTTGGAGAACCCACTCTGATATCAATTGTTAAAGTGAGTATTTCCTAGGATTTGCTTGTGTCATTGGTTCTTTAGTTATGCAACGAGTGGTAAATAAAAACATAGAATTTAACGTAAAAAATCACCCAGCTCAAAATATATAAAAATCACGATCGGCTCTGTAGGATTTAACTCAAACTCCACTAAAATAAATTAGCCGAAAAGAAATTTTTAGATTACAAATCTTGCAATCAAGACTCTAAACCCACCCTAAACTGTACGACGACTGTTATACACTCTCAAGTGATTCTGCCTTGAGAAACTAGAGCTCACACGAACTAAAATTGTTCCAAAGTGTTAAGTGATCAAGAGTACAACTCGATAACCTAATACAACAAACTAAGTCCGAACAAACTTGCAATCAGATAACTTGTAATAATCAACTCCTCAAGTATTGCGCTTCACACTCTCAGCAATGTTGACGGTTGAACACTTCAATAGTCAAGGAGCTTGAATTGTTCTTTTGCCAGAATGCTATGCTCTCAATTTGTGTGAATGATTTTCCTGCAAGGCTAAGAAAAAATATATATACTCACACGTTAGCCCAATCCTAGATATAATAGCCTAAGATTTCAGAGTCCTAAATATGGACGGACTCTGATTTTGTGTGAGGATCTTTCCAAGATGCACACGGTTCCAGCTGTCCCTAAGATCATAAAAAATACAAACACAATCTTTATTATCTCAGTTAATAAGAATATATGTGCAGGAAATCTTTTCCTAAAATAATGCAGGGCCATATCGGTTTACTATTTTACTGCAAGTTACAGTAGTGTGCAGAAGTTCCCTGTTCAGCCTGTGAGAACCTGGTTGTTAGCACATGTTCAATGCAAATTTGTTAATAATCAAAACGTGTAACTCAACACTTCCTTTTTTTCTTAATGACATGCAGTGGTGTCAATGGTTTGGTTCGGCCGTTATTTTATAAAGTTTGTATCATACCAATTTTTCGGTTATTTCATTATGTATAACCAAAATTAAACTTTCCAAAACCGTCTCAATCATGTCGGTTTCTCTTCAGTATCGGTACGGTTAGGTTAATTTTCGATACTTTTTTTATATATCAGGTAAAAATCACTAGTAGAAATAGAATGCAATAATATACGTACTTTTATAGGATATCGCAAAACTCTCTACATATTTTTACTGTTTAAAAGGTGATGAATTAAGAAAACATGAAAGATGGCCAGAGTATTAGATTCATCAACTATTCTACAGTTGCATAAAAGAAACTAAGTAAAGACAAAGAAAATATAAATCACACAAATGAAAAGTTATTAACCAAGCTGGGATTCAAGAATAAAGTATATGGAAGATTAAATATTCAAAAAGATAAATTTAAATCATACGAAAGGGAACATATTCAATACATTATAGTTTGCTACTCATAATCGCTAGAATATCTTGTGTCTTGCTAGCGAATATGCTAAAAATAATTTAGTTTCAATAGGAGTAGCATAATAGTTTTGGGAATTAGGATTTTGAGTTTAATTATTCGTTTGACTTTTAACCATTTTTATAATTCCAATGCTCAAAAAAATATTTAATGCATTATTATTTTAAAACTTAATATATAAATATATTTTCTATATGTAAATTTATTCGGTATGATTCGGTATTTTTTCGGTTTAGTTTCACAGAATAAAAAACCTACCCTAATTATCGGTACGGTTATATATTTATATAAAAACCTACGGTTTTATTAAAAGAAACCTAAAAATCAGTTCGGTACGGTATGATATGATTCGGTCGGTTTAGTCGATTTTTAAATATCCATCGACACCATTCAAAATTTGCTAATTGAAACGAAAGGAGTAACAACAACAACAACGAAAGGAGTAACTAATTAATTAATGATTATATGTCTTCTAAAGGCATAACTGAAATAATGTCATCTTAATTGGTTTAAGTGACAATGTTTTGGAATAAAGTGTCAGTAAAGCAAAGAGAGTTTCTCTTTTCATTCTCTATTTATCCTTCTTGATTAAAAATTATAATTTGTCCCCTAAATATTTATTTTTGGTTCATAAACGTTTTTTACAATTCAATTGGGTTGTAAGTGGGGATAAATGCTTGGCCAGTGCTTTACCAGTAAGGGAACACAGTAAAATAGTTGCTAGCTCACACTACCCAACCCCAGAAGAGAAAAGCTGTTTACGGTTAGGTTTTATCATTTAGAAACATAGGAAGCTTCTTGAACTTGTATCTTCCTCTAATGAATCTAACATTTGGGATTTGCATCTTGTCTTGTACCACAAAATAGTTGGAGGAACAAAAACTTAAAGATTTGGCTTAGTTCACTTATTATTGAACCTAAAGCCTTGCCATGACCAAAATATGTGTTGGTATTGCTTTTTCTGTAATAAGTGCCTATCTTACAAGAAACTAGCACTCTAGTTAGCTCTCTAATCTTCTATACCACTGAAAATTTTTTCTGAGTATTTCTGCCTGACCTTCAATTCTTTCAATCAACAGTACTGTAATTAAACGAATGAAGCTTGTTTTGGTGATTGAGCACCTCTGCTACCAATTAGTAAGTTGGATGTTCGAGCCAAATGGATAGTGTTTGTAGGAATTCTAACAAGAGAATTTAGAAATGTAGAAGAATATAGCACTTGGTATTTCAACCAGTGACCTAAGGCATTTTTTTGAACGACCTATGTTACTACTATAAAAGAATTTTTCCTTATATTAAACGGATTCAACAATTTATAAATACAAATTAATTAGTTTTTCCCTATTTGGATAACAGTTTATAAGATGAACCCCTGGCTCCACCCAACTCCCCGTGCATGTGGAGGATAAGTAATGTTAATGGGGTGGGGTAAAACCTCACGAGCCAGCATAATTTAAATCCCTCTAACATTGCTACAACTTCAGCCAGCACGATAGTGTATACGTTTTTATCTTGTTAAGGCAATAAATGTTTTGTTCACTTCGTCCGAAATTAGAAATGTCTTTTCTTTTTGGAATTGTTTCAGAACAAAGTTCACCTTTTTTATTATAATCTTTTGAATATATTAATATTGTACGATAAAATATGTGAATGAACGGTGTTTGACCAAAAAGTGTAACTTTCGGCTAAATTATTAAATTTATGTAATAATGAGTTAAATCTAGTTAAGAATAATAACTCTAAATACAAATCTTGAAAACGTGTGGGAAATGGGGACAAATCTCATAAATGATTGATGACAATAAGTGCAAAATATCCTTAAAGTATGAGCAATAATAGAGGTGTAACTAGCAATAAATGACATTTAAGTAAATAGGGAGAATGATTCACCCAATAATAATGGATTGGACGAATGTTACTCTTGACAATGATGAGTGACAGAAAGATCCAAGATTTGTTTAAACAATCCCCGGATCTGGCGGAAAAGTGTGGAATGACATGAGAGAGAATCTTAATCAAAAGGTAATCTTTGTATTTTCGCAAGAGAGAAAGAATTTTCTTCCGAAAAGTGTTCTTATCAAATGAATATTATATGCCCCTGTCATTGTCTCTTCTTTCTATATATACAGAACATTTTCCTAAGAAACCCTAATAGTACAAGTGTAGAGAATATCCACTAAAATTGTTACACCCTATATTTTCGTACGTAAAAATGCGTCGTAAGCAAACTAATATAGGACCAAAAATGAGATAATATTTAAAAGTATATAAAGTAAGTTAATCATGTTACCTCTGAGGTTACAAATATTGAAGATCATGAACAACAAGTACAAAGAGGGTTGGACAGTTCAGAAGCTAAAGCAATTAAATAAAACAATGTTTCGTCGAAAGTCGACAAGTTGGAAATGTTATAACATGTACCTTTGGGGTGAGACTAGGGTGATTAACATGATAAGGAGATTATGTTATGATTTATATTAGTCGTATGACATCCGTGTGTTATGTTTTGAAGTCAAGCGAGTTGTGGAACAAAAGTCGATGAAAGTCATCACAAGTTACATTCATAAGTTTTACTGAAACTTTGGGTCAAATGTAACTGTGATTTTCTCCCAATATACTTAGAGTTATGGGGTGTTCCACCCATCAAATTAAAGATCTATGAGTCTATTTTCCAACGCATTAAACCGTTTGTCAATATGACATTGGAGTAGAAAGATATGGGCATTTGTGCGATACTGCGCAAGCTGCTAGGTGACAAGTAGGTGTGTCACCTACTTGCTTAAATGAAAGCCCAAAAATGGGCCATTTCGGGTCGTCCAAAGAGGCCTTTTAAGGGCCTATTTTTTCATATATTAGACTTAAAATAGAGCATAATAACTAGACATAAGCTCTGCAAAGAATCCTCCCAAAAATTTCCCACAAACCCTAATTGATTTTCTCTCCCTTTCAAGTTCTAATTGGAGGTAAAACCTAGAGTTTGAAGAACCAAGATAAGAGCTGAGTTATCCAACAAATAAGGTGAGTTTACTGCTCTCTTTCATCCAATTTTTCTTCTGTAAATTCATGGTAAGTCGTTCTATACTTGTAAGAACTCACGGGACGGTGATCGGAAGCCGTGAGTTCGAGTTATTCACTTGTAGCGGACTATTTTGTGGACTGTTTTGTGTTGCTGTTGGGCTGCGTGTTTTACTACTATTTTGTGGAGTTTTGGAGGAGGAAGGGGGTTTATAAACACCATATAAATGTAGGGTGGTTGGCTGGTCGTTCGTCATAACATTTTCGGGTCGTTTGACACTACTACGGTGGTCGTTTTGTGTACGAAGAGATTGGGGTGTGTTGGGCTGTTTTGTAGTATTTGATGGTGTATATAGGGCTGGAAAATGATGTATATATGTTGTTATTATTCTGTTCTTGTATTGTTGGTGTTATCTTGAATTTGGAGGAAGTAAGGATTATAGGGGATATGCTGCCCGTTTTAATACAAAATAAGTTTGTCGTTCATTGTGCGATAGTTGTACCTTTCGTAACTTAACGATAGTATTATTATCATTCTTGTAGATTAAGGTGCAAAGAGCTGAGTTCAACTTGGTGATTGGAAAGATTGTGATAAGGTATGTTAAGGCTAAGCCTTCCTTCATTTTGGCATGATCTCGTAGCTACATATGTTAGTAATGAGACAAAAAGAGAAGTTCATATTCATGAATTTATTCACACTATTCTAGTCTCATAAGTTACAATATTATTCCTTATCGAGACTCTATATTCAATTTTAGTATTGTCTTCTTCCAGTCAAGAGAGCAGCAAGCCTATATATACAGTATTACAGTATTTTCATTACCATCGAGCTATAATCGATGGGCAGGCCCCTATTGGGCAACCTCTGATCAGATGGAAAGTTATATACCGAGCCTACTGTGGCCGAGCGCCTATGAGCGAGCCCAGCATGGTCGAGATACATAGCCTAGTATGGCCGAGCGCCTATGAGCGAGCCTACTATGGCAGAGCAGTTATATATACCGAGCCTTATAAGGCCGTACAATTATTTTACTTACTATATTGAAGGAGTTGAGTCAGTATCAGCAGGTAAGTATATCTCCAGATCATCTTTGACTCCCAGTTACTTCCAGTTATTATATTATCAGTTCAGTTTCGATTTTCAGTTATGTTATTGCCTTACATACTCGGTACATTATTTTGTACTGACGTCCCTTTTCCGGGGACGCTGCATTTCATGCATGCAGGTTCAGATAGACAGACGAGTAGACCTCCTCAGTAGGTGTTTCCAGAGTTTAGCCTGATCGGTAAGCTCCACAACCTTCGGAGTTATCGGGTCTAGGTTTTTTTGTGCATCTTATGTATGTATTTATATATATAATATGGGTAGGTCGGGGCCCTGTTCCGATCACAATATATCTATCAGTAGAGGCTTGTAGACATATCCTGTTGGTTAGTGCAGTATGTTGGGTTTGTAGGCCCGGTATGTATAATTTGGTGGTTTGTCAGTTGTAGTAGCTATGACGGCCTTTTCAGCCTAACTTTATATTGATGTTTAGTTAGCGCTAGTTTCTATTCAGTTTTATATTTTGCTTCGCAAATTGTCTTGCAAGGTGGCCCCATGGCCAAAGTATGACATTATGTGTTCAGAGTCCCTTAGTCGCAATTTGGTACGCCAGGTTAGGTGAAGCACCGGGTGCTTGTCTCGCTCCTAGGTTCGGGGCGTGACAAACTTGGTATCAGAGCAGTTCTATCCTAGGGAGTCTACAAGCCGTGTCTAGTAGAGTCTTGTTTATAGATGTGTTGTGCACCACATTATATAAGCAGGGCACTACAGGGCATTTAGGAGTTGGTTACCCTTCTTTGAAATCTAAATCGTGCTACAGAACTGAGTTATAGGAAATTTGAATTAAACTTATGTGTTGGTGTTTGCATGCACAGATGACGGTGACTAGGAAGACTACGGCTAGCCAGAGGAGAGATACAGCAGTAGGTGAGGGGACCAGCAGGGTACCCCCAGTAGATGGGGCCCAGTCTGAGGCTCAAGGTGAGACCCCTACTCAGCCATTACCGGCTCCTCCACCAACTACGGAGATTCCTAGGGAAACCGCACATCCAGTTCCCCCTCCACTTCCATCAGATCAGGACTTGAGGAGTGCGGTGCATTTGTTGACACAGTTGGTAGCTACCCAACAACAGGCTAGGGCATCAGCTAGTGCAGGAACTTCTGAGGGGTCTGGGAGTTCAAGGGTCCGAGAGTTTATTGCTTTGAGTCCCCCAGAGTTCACGGGGGACAGATCAGAGGGAGGACCCGCAGGATTTCATAGATCAGCTTCACAGGATCTTTCGTGTTATGCATGCCACGGAGAAAGAGACAGTTGAGCTAGCAGCTTTTCGACTCCGAGATATAGCCATCCTTTGGTACGAGGGATGGGAGAGGTCCAGGGGACGTGATGCACCTCCAGCTATTTGGGAGAATTTTTCAGATGCCTTCCTTGACCAGTACTTACCACGGGAGATCCGACAGGCTCGAGTCGATCAGTTTCTAGCCCTCAAGCAGGGTAATATGAGTGTTCGAGAGTATAGTCTCCGTTTTGACTCATTGGCCAGATATGCACCATCCATAGTTGCTACTATGCGGGACAGGATTCACAGGTTTATAGCAGGGTTAGCCCTAGAGTTAACCGAGGCATGTGCCACCGCTGCATTGCAGGATAGTATGGATATCTCCTGGATTCAGGCATTCGCCCAGAATATAGAAAGGGGTAGGCGTCGGCAGCAGGGTATAGAAAGGGCTGAGCAAGGGCAACATAAGAGGATGAGATTTCCCAGGTCTCAGGAGCAATATCAGGGTAGTTATAGGAACCAGTACTTCGGATGGCCACCTAGGCCTCCGCCACCTCAGTTACAGGGTTACAGGTATGACTGCTATAATCAGTTAGGACCAGGTGAGAGCTCACGGGCGTCGGGTTTGCAGCAATAGCGAGAATCTGCGCAGACATGGTCATTTCCTCCACGGTGTGACATCTATGGTAGAGGACACTTGGGCCAATGCCGAGCAGGTTCTGATGCTTGTTATACATGTGGGCGTCCAGGGCATATGATGCGAGATTGCCCAAATAGAGATTCGGGGGGAATGGCACAACCAGCGAGTTCAGCAACAGGATCATCTATGTCCGTGCATCCTTCAGGGCGCGAGTCTCAGTCTTCGGCTGGTAGAGGTCGGGGCAGAGGTAGAGGTTCCAGTTCAAGTGGTAATCAGAACCGTATCTATGCTTTAGCAGGTCGACAGGACCAGGAGTCTTCACCAGACATTGTGACAGGTATATTAACCATTTGCTCTCACGATGCTTATGCTTTGATAGACCCAGGATCTACTTTATCGTATATTACCCCATTTGTCGCGAGGAAGTTTGGTATAGTGCCTGAAATACTAAGTGATCCTTTTGCAGTATCTACACCGGTCGGAGAATCGATTATTGCTAGACGGGTTTACCGAGGTTGTACGGTGACAATTTGTAGTTGTCAGACCTCAGCTGACCTAGTTGAGCTAGATATGATGGATTTTGATGCTATCATGGGCATGGACTGGTTGGCAGCTTGCTATGCCACAGTTGATTGCCGAGCAAAGGCAGCCAGATTTCATTTTCCGGGTGAGCCAGTCCTTGAATGGGTAGGTAATACACCAACACCCAGAGGTAGGTTTATTTCCTATCTGAAGGCGAGGAAAATGATCGCAAAAGGGTGCATTTATCATATTGTGCGAGTTAGAGATGCAGATGCTGAGATACCTACACTTCAGTCTATTCCCGTAGTCAAAGAGTATGCAGATGTGTTTCCAGATGAGCTTCCAGGTATTCCTCCAGAGCGAGAGATTGATTTTAGCATCGATTTGCTTCTAGGAACTCAACCAATATCCGTCCCTCCGTATAGAATGGCACCTGGCGAATTGAAGGAGTTGAAGGAGCAGTTAAAAGATTTGCTGGAGAAAGGTTACATCAGGCCCAGTACCTCACCTTGGGGTGCACCAGTACTATTTGTGCGGAAGAAAGACGGCTCGCTGAGGATGTGTATCGATTATAGGCAGCTGAACAAGGTAACTATTAAGAATAAGTATCCACTTCCAAGGATCGATGACTTGTTTGATCAGTTGCAGGGGGCTAGATGCTTTTCAAAGATAGATTTGAGGTCGGGGTACCACCAGGTCAGAGTTCGAGAAAAAGATATTCCGAAGACAGCCTTCAGGACCCGATATGGCCACTTCGAGTTCCTTGTCATGTCCTTCGGGTTGACTAATGCACCCGCTGTATTTATGGACCTGATGAATAGCCTTTTCCGTCCATTTTTAGATCTGTTCGTAATAGTATTTATTGATGATATTCTGGTTTATTCCCGTTCAGAGGATGAGCATGCGGACCACCTGCGAGCGGTACTCCAAACCCTCCGTGATCATAAGTTGTATGCTAAGTTTTCTAAATGTGAGTTCTGGTTGAAGTCTGTAGCATTCTTGGGGCATATTGTATCAGATGAAGGGATAAAGGTGGACACTCAGAAGATTGAGGCCGTGAAATCTTGGCCTAGACCTACCACTCCGACAGAGGTTCGTAGCTTTCTAGGCTTAGCAGGATACTATCGGAGGTTCGTAGAGGGTTTTTCTTCCCTTTCGGCACCATTGACGAAGTTGACACAGAAAGAAACTAAGTTTCAATGGACAGAGGCTTGTGAGCGGAGTTTCCAAGAGCTTAAGAACAGGTTGACCTCAGCTCCAGTTCTAACACTTCCAGAGGGTCTAGAGGGTTATGCCGTGTATTGTGATGCATCAGGTGTCGGGTTAGGATGTGTCCTGATGCAACATGGGAAGGTAATTGCGTATGCTTCAAGGCAGTTGAGGAAGCACGAGAGGAATTATCCGACCCACGACCTCGAGTTAGCTGCGGTTGTCCATGCACTTAAGATATGGCGGCATTATTTATATGGTGTTCATGTTGATGTATTTACTGATCATAAAAGCCTACAATATATCTTCAAGCAGAAAGAGTTGAATTTGCGACAGAGGCGATGGCTTGAGTTATTAAAAGATTACGATGTTAACATTCTCTACCATCCAGGGAAAGCTAATGTTGTAGCAGATGCATTAAGTCGCCGATCTATGGGTAGCTTAGCACATGTAGATCCCGAGAAAAGACAATTAGCTAGAGAGATTCATCAATTGTCTTCGTTGGGGGTTCGGTTAGTAGATTCTGAGGATGGTGGAGTTGTACTCCAAAACACTACAAAATCATCCCTCATAGCGGAAGTCAAGGAAAGGCAGTACGAGGACCCAGAGTTGGTCGAGCTGAGAGAGCGAGTTCCGCAGTAGAAGAAGCCACTGTTAGAGCTAAAGGGAGATGGGGTTCTCAGATATAGGGGTCGTTTGTGTGTTCCAGATGTAGCAGGGCTACGAGACAGGATTATGTCAGAGGCACATTATTCATGGTATTCCATCCATCTTGGGTCGACGAAGATGTATCATGACATTAAGGATGTGTACTGGTGGAATGATATGAAGAAGAACATTGCTGAGTTTGTCGCCCAATGTACTAGTTGCCAGCAAGTGAAGGTAGAGCACCAGAAGCCTGGAGGGCTAATGCAGACTATAGAGATCCCGACATGGAAATGGGAGGCGATAAACATGGACTTTATCACGGGTTTACCTCGTTCTAATCGTAAGTTCGATTCCATATGGGTGATAGTCGATAGGCTCACGAAATCAGCTCACTTCCTACCGGTCAGATCTACATATACAGCAGAAGATTATGCAAAGTTATATATTAAGGAGATAGTGCGGCTACACGGAGTACCAGTTTCTATTATATCTGACCGTGGGGCTCAGTTTACAGCACATTTTTGGAGGTCATTTTCAGAGAGGTCTAGGGACTCAGGTGAATCTCAGCACAACTTTTCATCCACAGACTGATGGACAAGCCGAGCGCACAATTCAGACGCTCGAGGATATGTTACGAGTATGTGTGTTGGATTTTAAAAGAAGTTGGGATGAACATCTACCTCTTGTCGAGTTTGCATATAATAACAGTTACCACTCCAGTATTCAGATGGCTCCGTACGAGGCTTTGTATGGGCGTAAGTGCAGATCTCCTATAGGGTGGTTTGATGTTGGGGAATCTGGGTTATATGGGCCAGACCTGGTTCAACAGGCCATAGAGAAAGTAAAGCTTATCCGGGAGCGACTGTTGACAGCTCAGAGTCGTCAGAAGTCATATTCTGACGTGCGGCGACGAGACTTAGAGTTCAGGATTAATGACTGGGTATTCTTAAAGGTATCACCTATGAAGGGCGTGATGAGGTTTGGCAAGAAAGGCAAGCTTAGCCCACGGTATATTGGGCCTTATAGGATCATTCGGAGAGTGGGCCAAGTAGCTTATGAGTTAGAGTTGCCCTCAGAATTAGAGTCTGTCCATCCGGTTTTTCACGTATCTATGCTACGGAAGTGCATTGGTGATCCTACCCGAGTGGTGCCCACGGATGATGTACAGATTACAGAGGACTTGTCATACGAGGAAATTCCAGTTGCCATCCTAGACCGACAAATCCGCAATCTACGAAATAAGGAGGTAGCTTCCGTAAAGGTTTTATGGAGGAGCAAGAATGTAGAAGAGATGACGTGGGAATCGGAGGAAGAAATAAAGTCTAAATACCCCCACCTATTTCAAACTGAAGATATGGTTCGAGATGGGACGCTACAACATAGCTCTATGTAGGCTAGCAGGTCATCAGGTAAGCTTTTATTTTTCACTTTCAATATTTATGATTTACGGTCGGTGAGGCAAATTGCTGCTATTTATAAAGATTGGCCATGTGTGGCATGTATAGTATGTTTCTGGCTACGTGCAGGTTGGTTTTAACCTAGTGTACGAAGGATACTCTGGAAAAAGTTTTCCAGTCTCTAAGAGTAAACATTCGAGGACGAATGTTCCCAAGGGGGAAGTGATGTTACACCCTATATTTTCGTACGTAAAAATGCGTCGTAAGCAAACTAATATAGGACCAAAAATGAGATAATATTTAAAAGTATATAAAGTAAGTTAATCATGTTACCTCTGAGGTTACAAATATTGAAGATCATGAACAACAAGTACAAAGAGGGTTGGACAGTTCAGAAGCTAAAGCAATTAAATAAAACAATGTTTCGTCGAAAGTCGACAAGTTGGAAATGTTATAACATGTACCTTTGGGGTGAGACTAGGGTGATTAACATGATAAGGAGATTATGTTATGATTTATATTAGTCGTATGACATCCGTGTGTTATGTTTTGAAGTCAAGCGAGTTGTGGAACAAAAGTCGATGAAAGTCATCACAAGTTACATTCATAAGTTTTACTGAAACTTTGGGTCAAATGTAACTGTGATTTTCTCCCAATATACTTAGAGTTATGGGGTGTTCCACCCATCAAATTAAATATCTATGAGTCTATTTTCCAACGCATTAAACCGTTTGTCAATATGACATTGGAGTAGAAAGATATGGGCATTTGTGCGATACTGCGCAAGCTGCTAGGTGACAGGTAGGTGTGTCACCTACTTGCTTAAATGAAAGCCCAAAAATGGGCCATTTCGGGTCGTCCAAAGAGGCCTTTTAAGGGCCTATTTTCTTCATATATTAGACTTAAAATAGAGCATAATAACCAGACATAAGCTCTGCAAAGAATCCTCCCAAAAATTTCCCACAAACCCTAATTGATTTTCTCTCCCTTTCAAGTTCTAATTGGAGGTAAAACCTAGAGTTTGAAGAACCAAGATAAGAGCTGAGTTATCCAACAAATAAGGTGAGTTTACTGCTCTCTTTCATCCAATTTTTCTTCTGTAAATTCATGGTAAGTCGTTCTATACTTGTAAGAACTCACGGGACGGTGATCGGAAGCCGTGAGTTCGAGTTATTCACTTGTAGCGGACTATTTTGTGGACTGTTTTGTGTTGCTGTTGGGCTGCGTGTTTTACTACTATTTTGTGGAGTTTTGGAGGAGGAAGGGGGTTTATAAACACCATATAAATGTAGGGTGGTTGGCTGGTCGTTCGTCATAATATTTTCGGGTCGTTTGACACTACTACGGTGGTCGTTTTGTGTACGAAGAGATTGGGGTGTGTTGGGCTGTTTTGTAGTATTTGATGGTGTATATAGGGCTGGAAAATGATGTATATATGTTGTTATTGTTCTGTTCTTGTATTGTTGGTGTTATCTTGAATTTGGAGGAAGTAAGGATTATAGGGGAGATGCTGCCCATTTTAATACAAAATAAGTTTGTCGTTCGTTGTGCGATAGTTGTACCTTTCGTAACTTAACGATAGTATTATTATCATTCTTGTAGATTAAGGTGCAAATAGGTGAGTTCAACTTGGTGATTGGAAAGATTGTGATAAGGTATGTTAAGGCTAAGCCTTCCTTCATTTTGGCATGATCTCGTAGCTACATGTGTTAGTAATGAGACAAAAGAGAAGTTCATATTCATGAATTTATTCACACTATTCTAGTCTCATAAGTTACAATATTATTCCTTATCGAGACTCTATATTTAATTTTAGTATTGTCTTCTTCCAGTCAAGAGAGAAGCAAGCCTATATATACAGTATTACAGTATTTTCATTACCATCGAGCTATAATCGATGGGCAGGCCCCTATTGGGCAATCTCTGATCAGATGGAAAGTTATATACCGAGCCTACTGTGGCCGAGCGCCTATGAGCGAGCCCAGCATGGTCGAGATACATAGCCTAGTATGGCCGAGCGCCTATGAGCGAGCCTACTATGGCAGAGCAGTTATATATACCGAGCCTTATAAGGCCGTACAATTATTTTACTTACTATATTGAAGGAGTTGAGTCAGTATCAGCAGGTAAGTATATCTCCAGATCATCTTTGACTCCCAGTTACTTCCAGTTATTATATTATCAGTTCAGTTTCGATTTTCAGTTATGTTATTGCCTTACATACTCGGTACATTATTTCGTACTGACGTCCCTTTTCCGGGGACGCTGCATTTCATGCATGCAGGTTCAGATAGACAGACGAGTAGATCTCCTCAGTAGGTGTTTCCCGAGTTCAGCCTGATCGGTAAGCTCCACGCCTTTCGGAGTTGCCAGGTCTAGGTTTTTGTGTGCATCTTATGTATGTATTTATATATATAATATGGGTAGGTCAGGGCCCTATTCCGATCACAATATATCTATCAGTAGAGGCTTGTAGACATATCCTGTTGGTTAGTGCAGTATGTTGGGTTTGTAGGCCTGGTATGTATAATTTGGTGGTTTGTCAGTTGTAGTAGCTATGACGGCCTTTTCAGCCTAGCTTTATATTGATGTTTAGTTAGCGCTAGTTTCCATTCAGTTTTATATTTTGCTTCGCAAATTGTCTTGCAAGGTGGCCCCATGGGCAAAGTATGACATTATGTGTTCAGAGTCCCTTAGTCGCAATTTGGTACGCCAGGTTAGGTGAGGCACCGGGTGCTTGTCTCGCTCCTAGGTTCGGGGCGTGACAAAAATATTCCCTTTTAATATCCTATCCGACAAACTAGTTGTATAGCTCCTATCATCAATATTCAACCTCGACCTTGACCCTTGTTGACATCTCGATTACGGCTCTTGTCGATATCTCGACTATGGCTCATGTCGACACATCAGCCAATGCCTTTGCTGCTTCTTGGGTGACCTTGACCGACTCTTTCCTTAATGCCATATTACGCTAAATATCCTTCGGGTGGATTTTGGCCTATACAGTTAGTCCCTCCGCTTATTAAGGCCAACACCAGGCGACCTTAATGAGCGGACTCTGAGTAATGTGATCAAAGTGTTTAGACAAGATGGATGAGCCGTGATGGTTAAGGCGAGTAAGCAGTGTGTCCCATTGTGAACCATAAGTTCTGGGGTTGCAAATCCCACGAATCAAGGTGACATTATGGCGGCTGACATCATTATGGCAATTTCCCGAGATGTTGCTTCGTTTGGCACGTGCCTCCTGATAGAGCATGCCGCTTCGGTTACAGTGTCATGTAATGATGGCTAGTTTCTTGGTTTCGATGCTTGCATCCTTATAAATAAGGGGTGTGTGGGTAATGTTTCAACATTTACGAAATTTCTTGTACCCAGCAAATCCTGCATCTTCTTCTTCCTCCATTGTTTGAAACTTCTTATTGGTTTTAGCGATTCTCGCTGCTTCTAACATTTCCTTGCTTGAATATCTTCCCTTAATTAACATGACTAAGGCATCCTCTGCTCTTGGTATGGCAATCGATCCTACCCCTTTGGCGGTGCTGATAACCCCTCACACCGATAGGATCTCTGTCGCCGCTGAGGAAGAGAACTTCCCTACAATGGAGGAAATAGTTCCCCGTAATGAGAAAATTAGGTCTGATTTCTCGAAGATGCCTGAGGATGACCCTGAGGTCCCGGAATCAACGATGAAGGAGATCGATTTCACTGAGCTTAGGGATAAGTTCAAAATTCCTGCCCATATCGATCTGATCCCAGTGGAGCGCGATGTGGTACAAATACACTGCCCCGGGTATTGCGCGTTTTATGCGTATCCTTTATACGTTGGTTATTCCTTTCCTCTTCTCCCATTGATGGAGGATTTTTGTCTCTATTAAGGTGTTTTCCCAACCCAACTCTCTCCATACATCTACAAGCTTATCAGCATGCTTACAAAATTCGCGGAATTGGCCGGGGTCGAGGTCACACTCCGCCACCTGATGTATCTTTTCGCTCCCAATTTCTATAGGGGGACGATGCTGCACCTCCGCCACCGAGGAAGTAAGTTCCTGGTTGTGAAGATGGATAATAAGGCAAATTATTAGTTCTGGCTTAACTACTTTTTCGTCAAAACTGAGGACGTGGTGGCCAACGCGAGCGGAATCCTGAGACTTGGAATTACGTCTGTAAGTATCTTTTTTTGTCGAGCGTTTGTTTTGCTCATTTGTTTTGCATGTTTCAATCGTAGTCTGACATTCCGTCCCTTCTTCGTGCAGCCGAGACTACTCCCCCTCCTTTGGTCGGGGACATTCATGACTGGGTCCGCCAGGTTCTGCCTCACATAGTGGGGAGTCATGAATGGCCGGCCTTTCTCAAGAGGTTCGGGCCCGCATCTTCCACGATCGGTGAGTTCATCTATGTATTTTTATTATTTTTTATATCTATATTGTTCTGGCCTCATGGTCGCTTGATCGTTATAGTTTTTCTTAGGAAGTGACAGTCTCTTAATCTTTCCTTTTCAGCCCAAGGACCTTCGAATAGACTAAGGGCCCCTCCTCCTTCGTTTCGTAAGAAAAAAGTTGCTTCTTCTTCGGGTCTGTTCCCATTATGACCGTGACCAGGCCCGCCCGATTGTCCGCTTCTATTCCTTCTTATGCCACGGCTAGGTCTGGATGATCGTCTACTACATATGTAGCAGAACTCCCGGCTTCCCCTTTGCATCATCTAGTAGACGAGGATGATGAATAGGAATCGTCGGCGAATGGAGGTAACTTGCTTCCCTGCAAGAGGAGATCAGTGATGGAGGATTTCATCATATGAGAAATAATGACCATAGAGTTTGGAGGTGACGCCAAATTGCCACCTGTGATTCTACCACCGTCTGAAGCCGAAGAGGGTACACCTCTCCCTGATACCGTGATGGGATTTGAAGGGCCATCTGTGAGAGTCCCTGACGACTTGCGACAGGATGAGCCATCGGCCTCGTGACCGGCCAAGAATCTTTCTTCGAGGGCTGACTTAAAAGGAAAATGCGTAGCCAGGGGATGGTTATGATACGGGCTCTGACATGGATGCCGAGGAGGTGAGGATTATGGGGGAAGGGATTACCCGACTCGAGGTGAGATTGGAGGGGACCATACAGACTATTGCGATCCCCATGGATCGGGATTTGCTGGTCAACATGGAGGATATGGTCCCTTCTCTTGGTCCACTCTGTTATGATGTGGAGGGTAAAACCCTCAAAAAGCTGAAGGAAGCCACTTTATCTAGGAGCATATCCAGCCTCGCTCTTAGGGTAAGTTTTTCGATCCGTTTTCGTTTTTGTATGGTGAGTTCAAAGTTTTGTTCTTACTTTTCGTTTTCTGTTTTTCTTTCAGACTGTGATTTTGGAGATTGACAGCTCCCGGTGAGAGAAGAGGCGTAAGGCTATTTTTCAGAAGATGGAGCAAAAATATCGTGAGTACCATAACAATCATCGTGAGATCTGCAGATGGTTCGGTGAGAGCGGAAACTTCCTGGGTTTCCGGGATGAATTCAAGGAGAAGGATGATGATTTTGTAAGATACATCAAACAATCCAACATTCTCGAAGGGGCACAAAGGGATAGAGAGAAAGAGCTTGAGCAGGGGGTCGAGGCCCAATGTGGCGACCCTCATGCCCAAGTGGTCTCATTGCATGCCGAGCTCGAGGAGTGTCAACTCAAAGAGGACGCTTTGAGTGGCGAGGTCACTGAGTAGGCAGCGGGTTTGGAGAAGGCGGAGTTGGCCCAGTTGTCGGCACGAGGAAAGCGGAGGCTTTGGAGATTGTGATCCGCATTCTCCTATCTGAGCGGGAGAGTGCTCTGGAGATGGTAGGCTTAGAGAGGAGCGGCTTGATAAGCAGATATGAGAGCTTGAAAAAGTGGCTTTAGGCCTTCGTGAGTTGCTGCTCTCGAGGCCGAGAAGGCACAGTTTTTGGCTCAGCCGTCTTCTTCCCGTACTTCTACTTTTCCTGATGTTCCGCGGGATTTGTACGAGGAATGGATTCACGCCGAGGCCTAGCTGGATATATGTAGGGATCTGATGGGGGCGGGAGCTATTTCAGAAGTCGACTTTGAGGATGCTCGTGCCACATAAAGCTCAGTTTGCTTATGGCTATCATCCCGCTACACCGGAGTCCGGTGATGACGAGGAGGGTACGGGCATGGATCGGATTGAACAGGATGCCTGGTACTAGGATGAGTATCCCGCTGGTGATGGCAATGGCGATGGCGAAGAGGCTGATGGAGATGGCCTGGACGATCAAGCTGGTGGTGCTGCTGGGCCAGGAAGCGATTAGTTGTTTTTCCTTTCATTCTTTTTTGTTTAGCCACCGACTTGTGTGTATTTTTTGTAGGCGTGTATTCGAGCCTTTGTAAAAAATATTCTGAGTATGAAATGTTAGTTCTGTTATTCGTACCTGATTCGGTTTCTTCTGTTCGGGTTTGTATGCTTTTTTAATTTTGTTGCTTGGTTGCCTTAGTCATAATAACTTTGTTTGAGTAGGTTGAATGAGGTTGAAACAAATCCTAGGTTTAATTATGGCTGAGGGCCAGTGGGTGTTGGTTCGAACGAGGCCAAACACACCGCCTGTGTATTTACGCTCGAGGGCCGATTAGGTGTTGGTTCGAACGAGGTCGAATATATCTTGTATTTAGTTATTTCCAAGGGCAAAATAGGTGTTAATTCGAACGAGGTCGAATGTAACCTGCACTTAGTTGTGGCCGAGGGCTGATATAGGCGTTAATTCGAACGAGTTCGAATGTAACTTTTATTTAGTTATAGCCAAGGCCGACTAGGTATTAATTCGAATGAGGTTGAATGTAACCTGTGCTTAGCTGTGGCCGAGGGCCGATATAAGCATTAATTTGAACTAGGTCGAATGTAACTTGTGCTTAGGGAAAATAGAAATAATCTCGTGTGTTTATGCTTTGTTCATATACCTGGAGAGATTTACATATTTTCTGGGGGCCGACTGGCATTTCAGTCCCAGTCTTAGTCTATCTAGTCCCTTCATTGGTCGAACTGGAAAAGTGTTGAGAGGTCAAGAAATGAACTAGCCGTCCGATGCTTTTGTATGTGCGCACTTCAATCCTGAAGTATCCCCGTCATCGCCTCGTTAAAAACCTCATCGAGAAAACTCAATTGGTATAAAACTCGAGTGTGGGAAAAAGAGTGCGACTTTGGGGACCTCATCCTTTAAAAGTTGAAGTACTTGAGGTGTGTAATATTCTAGTTGTTTTTGTAGTCGCTTTCCTTCCATTGTTTCTAGTATGAATGACCCTTTGTTTGCTACTGCAGTGATTTTGTACGGGCCGTCCCAGCTTGTTCCTAGTTTGCCTTCCCGCGGGTCTTTGCTTGCTTGTGTTTTGGATTTAAGTACGTAGTCCCCGACTTTGAGTGGTCTGATCTTTGCCTTTTTGTTATAATAGCATTCTGCTTGTTACTTTTGGGCGACCATTCTCACGTAGGCCATATCTCTTAGTTCCTCAACTTCGTCGAGTTCCTACATTCTACTGTCATCATTCTGAGGTTCGCTTTCGCGGGAGTATCTTAGGCTGGGCTCCCCGACCTCGATCGGTATTACTGCATTAGTCCCATAGACTAACGAGTATGGCGTTTCTCCCATGCTCGTCTTTGGCATTGTTCGGTGGGCCCAGAGTACTTCTGGTAATATTTTCGGCTACAGTCCCTTGGCATCTTCGAGTTTCTTCTTCATGATGATCAGTATTGACTTGTTGGAGGATTCCGCTTCCCCGTTTCCCACGGGGTGATAAGGCGTTTAGAGTATCCTTTTTATGTGCCATTTTTCAAAAAAGTCGGCGACCTTCTTTATTGCAAATTGGGGTCCGTTGTCGCAGCTGATTTCTTTGGGCAGCCCGAAATGGCATATGATGTTTTTCCATATGAAGGTGATCACTTCTTGTTCGCGTATTTAGGCGAATGCTCTTGCTTCCACCCGTTTAGAGAAATAGTCATTTAAAACCAAGAGAAATTGTATGTTACCTCGTCCTGCTTGGAGGGGGCCCACGATGTCCATTCCCTATTTGATGAACGACCAAGAAGAAGTTACTGAGTGTAGGTGTTCGCCTTCTTGGTGGATCATTGTGGCGTATTTCTGGCATAGCTCACATTATTTCACGAAGTTCGCGACCTCCTTTTTTATAGTGGGCCAGTAATACCCTACTCGTATGAGGCATCTGACTAGAACACGATTGCCGGAGTGAGCTCCACAGTGGCCTTCGTGTACTTCTTCAAGGAAGCATCGCGTCTGATTTGGGCCTAAGCATTTTGCCAGAGGGCTGCCGTATGTCCTTTTGTACATGTCATTGTGGATGATGTTGTATCTGGCTGCTTGCATTCACAGCTTTTGGCCTCTTTTTTATCGTTGGGGAGTATGCCATCCTGAAAATATGTAATAAGATGGTTGCGCCAGTCCCAAGTCAGGTTTATGGTTCTTATCTCGATTTGATTTATCGACGAGTTGAGGAGGTGGACCATATTTATTTCTCCGGTTGTAATGTTTTTGGTAGCTGCGGCTAAATTGGCGAGGCCATCTACCCCGGTGTTCTGTGCTCGGGGGATCTGGTCGAGTTGACATTCATCGAACTCGGGTAGTAGCTTGCAGATTTTGGTCTGGTACTTTTGTAACCTTTGCTCCTTGATTTGGAAAGTACCTATGACTTGGTATACCACGAGTTGAGAATCGCAGTGTAATCTTAGTCGCTTTGCCCCGTATTTGAGTGCTAGTCTCCGTCCTAAATTACAGCCTCTTACTCGGCCTCGTTATTAGTCATGTCCGAGCATCTTATGGACTGGCAAATCACTTTGCCTGTTGGGACTTCGAGCACGTGCCCCAACCCGGATCCTGACGCGTTAGATGCTCCATCGATGTATAAGACCTAGAGGTCTTGTGTTCGGGGAGAAGTGTGGACGACTTCTTTTTCGACGTCGGGCATTATTTTTGCACTGAAGCCGGCGGCGAAGTCTGCGAGGACTTATGAATTTATCGCCGTTTGCGACCGATATGTAATATCATGCTCGCTTAGTTCAATGGCCCATTTGGCCAACTTGCCCGATAGCTCAGGTTTGTGTAAAATGCTTCTTAAAGGGTAATTCATGACGACCGAGATGGGGTGGCATTGGAAATACGATCTAAGCTTTCGTGAAGCTACGATCAAGGCCAAAGCTTGTTTTTCAAGATGGGGGTATCTTGTCTCGGCATCGACTAATGTTTTGCTAATGTAATAGATGGGAGATTCGGTACCTTTATTTTCTTGGACTAGGACTGCGCCCACAACTACTTTAGACACGACAAGATAAACGAGGAGGGGTTGTGCCGATTCTGGTTTTGAGAGCAACGGTGGCGAGGACAAGTACATCTTTAACTCCTTTAGGGCTTGGATGCACTCTGGGGTCCATTGGAGGCCATTCTCCTTTTTGAGTATGCCGAAGAACTTATGGCACCTATTAGAGGGTAGTGATATGAACCTCGAAAGGGCAGAGATATGGCTAGTCAACCTCTAGATGCTATTTCTATTTTAAAGCTAAAGAGATTACAAAGTAAAGAAGTAAGACTAGGATAATTGTTTTTGTTGTTTTTCAAGTTTATAAAAAGCCTAAGGATATGAAAATCTTCTAGGTGTTAGCCTAATGGGATATAAACCTTAATGTTTGTTTTGTTGATCGGGGTGTATTATAGCTATCAACTCTCAATTACCCACTCAATACCTCTCGATCAAGGAGTGTTTTTGCCCAATTTGGCTTTTTAGAGTCCAAATGGGTATCACACAAAACGGTTGATGAAAAGTCAAGTCGGGTTATTACTATCTCTCGGTTGAACCCTTTAATTGGGTCAATCAATCTCTCAATTGACCTAATTTCTTGTTAGCCAAGTTTTCTAGACTAAGTTTCTCTTTCTCAAGTAGAGACTAAGTCAAATAGGCATGAACTAATGTTTACAACCATTAATTCCACAAATTAAAGCATGAACAAGGCTAAATAATAAACACCCAATCTTAAACAAGCACTAAATTAGATACCCATAAGGTTTACACACTAGGGTTGGGTCCCGCCCTAGTAAAAATCTAGCTACTCATGCTTGAAATTGAACAAATAGAAGAAGAAATACTAATTAAACTCATATTGTAAAGTTAAAATGATAAAATCTATAGTAAAATACTCCAAACTATAGAAAACTTCCAAAAATAGGCAAAGAAAAACGGCTATAGGACTTGCTGATGTAAAACATTAACCTAATTTTGTGTAACTCGTCTTTTTATACAAGGATGGAAATTTCAAACAAAAATGCCCTTCGGGAGGTTCTGCGGCCGCACAATTCCATGTGCAGTCCGCAAAATTCTTCATCTTGCAGGAGATGTGATTCTGCGGCCGCACAATTCTGAACTGCGGCCGCGAGGCAATATTCCTGTGGTCCGCAGATTTAACATTGCGGCCGCAACCTGGTTTTCTGCGGTCCACATCTTCATTTCTGTGGCCGCACAATTCTTGTGTGGTCCGCAATTCTGAAGGACTTGGAACTTGGATATTTGCACATCCTCTGAAGTTGATCTCAAGCTCTTCTTTTGTGGCCGCACAATTCCTGTGCGGTCCGTAGTTTGCTAGATAGTCTGTTGGGATTTCCTTCATTGTTTGCGGCCACAGATGGAATTCTGCGGACCGCATTATCTTCTGTGGACCGCAATATCTTTTGCGGCCGCAGATGGAATTCTGCGGACCGCAATTTCTTCTACGGTCGCATAATTCCTTCTGCGGACCGTACTTTGTATGCTTCTATGCCCTGTTGTTGCCTTGTGCTCGGACTACTCCTCTTTGAGTTGGATTTCATCTCGGGAGTCCAACTTCTAACATTCATGAAATTTTGCACATTTCATTAGTTTTGGGAACACAATTCAATACTTTTAGACTAAAATAAAAACTAAAAGGCGCTAATAAATAGTCAAAATCCTCACTTATTAACTCCCCCGAACTTAAGTTTTTGCTTGTTATCAAGCAAACAAAATATTTTCCACCTCCACAAGTTAAGGGTCATTTCAGCCAGTCAAAGGTGAGCCATTCACACATCAATTGGGACCAACAATTACCCACACTGCTTATGTATTATTAACAAGGCGACAAGTTAAAAGTTTATGCACATATAGTTCTAATATGACACTTGAGCATCAAGAGTTGACTTTATTCATCAAGGAAGCTCGCTCTCTCATGTAGGCTATTATGGATCCCAAACGCCTCCTCTACTCTCCGCTTGACTAGGTCACTTAAGAATTTTAGCACTTAATCCAAAGATTTGTGAAAAGTTCACTCATCTCTCTCAAGAGAATGTCGCAAGTACGGCTTCAAGTACCATAGGTTTGCCCTTCATGTAGATCGCCACTAATGTAAGCTTACTCGGCTTGAAATCAAGTAGGGATTTTTCTAGATGTAATGAAGGCTTTTGGACTCAGGTTGGATACACTACAGTTGAGTGGGTTCACCTTTCCTTAAGCACTCAACTCCATTTTTTTTGTTCTCGGCTCATGTTTTGCCAATTCTTTGAGGCACTTTCTTTTCCTTGGGGAATTAGAGAGACTTAACATCACTCTTTCTTGATCATGACATTCATTTTCTCCCTTTTTGATTTCTCCATATTTTGTATCATTACCTTTCTTTGAATCCCTTTAACTCTTCCACTTATTCACTTTCTTTTGCATTTTATTTTTGTTTTCTTGCCTTTCCTTCTCATCAATTATTTTCTCTTTTGTGCCTTGATACCTCTTTCAAGTTCCTCGTCTCTCCCCCAAGCTTACGTTTTAGCTAATTATTTCACAAGAGCATTTAGGAAAGCTCGGGTGCCAAAAGAGGGTCACGATAAAATGGGTAAAGGCTTATAACATGGTTATCAAATGAAAAAGGCTCGAGGATCGAATGGGTTGACTAGGGATAACAACATTGGTAGGCAGTGGAAAATTTAAGCGGGTCAAGGAAAGCCTACAATCACTTCTCAAGCCAAGCAAAACTTTATATTTTGCCTTGAAAACATTCGGGGCAAGTTCTAAACTATTCACACGGGTACTTGGACTAGCAACAAAAAATCTCACCCCTCACGCAACTGTATGGTTAAAGAGGATAGAGTTGAGGTCCCAAAACGACCACATTCAAGATTGAAAATCACTATGGTTCGATTAAAGCACTCGATGATTGCCTCAGTCAACACAAGAGACACAAAGTCACTAATTAGAGCTATTTCTTTCAAAAACCTTGTTTCTAACAATAAACACGTAGTTAAGTGTGTTGGTACCAAGTGAAGCATGTTTGACTCTTCGAGGATGACTTAATTAGGTCTTTTTATTCATTACTAATACTATTATTATCTACATACCAAAAATGGACTCGGTCCCTTAAGAAGGTTGTCACGCCATCCATCGTTGGGACGAGTCACTCGGTTCACGCCATCCACCCCCCGAATTAAAATAAGCATTGTCCCCAATGCTTAATAAAATAGAGTAAAAGAAAGGTAAGAGTGAAGAAAAATTCCCTATGGATCCATGGCCATCTCTGAGTCCACAGCGGGATCACCACCCTTAGTCTCCTCCAATTGGATCTCATTATCCTCAACTCTGGGAGTGACTGGGTGGGTGAACATATGACGTACTGCCTCAGCGGTGTCAACAGCAGAGTCTGGCTCCTCATACTAGCCAGTTGGTATTGTAGGTGCTGTAGGTGTTGTAGGATCTGGGCCTGGACAGTGTGGGTCAATCAGCATATCAAATGGAATATCTCCGGCCACCTCAAGCTTGGTAACCTGTATCCGGAGCTTGTCCACTGACTTCTTGGAGGCATGGTAATTGTTTCATTTTCTTAACTTCTTTTACCAACTCTTCGATCACTGACCCATGCTGTACCAATGTAGCCATGATCGTGTTCTAGTTATCTAGGAGATTCTTCAGAGTGTCTTCTATTGATGGGGGCATCTGAGGTGTCGGCATAGAGGACTATGCTGCAGCAATACTGGATAAATCAGACAGCTTTGCAGTAGCGGTTTACATCCAGTTGTTGAGGCTCACCAATGTCTGGGAGACTTGCAGCGTAGGGGGTGGAACAGTAGGAATCGACACCGGCTTCAAAGCCGCGGTGGAACCTATGACAGGGACTTCTATAGGCTCTGAAGGTGATGGTGGAGGCATAGCTGCGGAACTAGCTGAAAGCTCGGCTGAAGTGGATAGAATGTCAATTGCCTCTGCAGCTACCACTGATGGCTCATCAGACTAACCTGTGGTGGTGCATCCATCAATGAGTACCATGAGAAGGGCTTCTTCGCCCGCACCTTCGTATCAAAGTCCCTCGGTTCTACCCTCGCATCCGTAGGATACTCTGTAATAGTGTTGGGATACGGGTAGGATGTGTCAGCTTACCGAGCGACCACATAGATATTGGCCGATATCACGGCTCCCACATTCATGGGGTACCCGACCATGATGGAAGCCAGTAGAACTGCCCGCGGGATAGAAAGATATATCTCATTTTGGCTTGGGTCTAGTCGGCTACATACAAAGGTCTGCCACCTCTGTGCCCCAAAGCTCAACGTACTTCTATGAATAGAAACCCCTGTTGTGATCCATGGTGGTGGTGGCCCAGGAGCTGCTAGAATTTCAGCTAGCCAAGGACGAGCTGCTTCCCCAAGTGCACATTTCTCTAAGTACTCTGTGAGCTCGACATCATCAAAACCCAAGTAAGTGTTCAATGTGTGCTGATCAAATCACACCTTCAGGTTCCTCATTTTAGTCACATTTATCCCTTTCTTGATATGCGCCACATTGGCATAGAATTTCCGGACAAGGTATTCCTTCGCATCCACCACGCTCTGGGTAAACCACATCCACCCTTTGCGCTCTCAAAACTGTCTCAATACTGCAGGGTTATACTGCTCGAGATCTTTTAACTAAAACTGCCGCTCAAGAGTGAGCGACCTCACTGACCACCATTGATGGAAACTGGTGGAGGCAGCCAAACTGACAAACTGGTCCTCCCACACCTCTTTCTTCTTCGACCTCTCGAGACTGGTAACAGTAGTATCTCCCCCTCTGCCATCATCGGGGATGTCTTGAACTGATGTCTCTGGTGCCTGGGGGACAAGTGTAGTGGAAGGCTCAGAAGCCTGACTGGCACTCTCCGAACCCTCGAAGAGTGCTATGTGATGATAACGGCTTATCCCTGAGCTGATATCTCCTTGGTGGCCTTTATTGGACGACCGACTGCTCATGTACCGAGGCTGAGTTGCCCTCTGATACATCCTTAGACGGGACATAAAGAACTGGTTTCCGAGAGGTCTGCACCTCTCCCTCTGCTAGCTGTTCTCTTCTTTCTGATTTGAAGTTGTTGGGCACTAGGTAAGGGTCTCTTCCCTCGTCCCTGAGAAGGGTCACCCCTTCCTTTTGAAGTGTCGCCTCGGCCTCTAGATCGAACCATTTTATGTACCAAGAAAAGGTGTTTGTTAGTTGCAATCTAAGTTCAGACACATAATAAATGCAAGGCTACACCAGAAGATACAGTGAAAAACATAGTATAAACATGCTTGTAGGGTAGGGAGTTGCGGTCCACAGAATTTTCATTGCGGCCGCAGAAGGAGCATTGCGCCCTGCATAATTTTCCAGTGCGGCCGCAGAAATGGATTGCGGTCTGCACATTCTCATTGCAACCGCAATTCAAACGTCACCAATATACCAACTCTCTAATGACAATTGGCATTTTTGCGGCCGCAATTCGTTTTCTGCGGTCCGCAAAAATTGTCTTGTGGCCGCACTTGAGAGTCTCCAATTTTGATAAATCTTTGGTCATAGGATATAAGTTGCTCTGCGGCCGCAATCAAATTTTTTCGGTTCGCACATTTTTCATTGCGGACACAGAATCATGCCTTACTAAGGTGCCCTAGTCTTTAACTTTTGCAGACCGCACAATTTCTTGTGTGGCCGTAGATTCTAACAATTATGAACAGACGGTCAATTTTACTTAGGGCTTGAAAATATTTTGCACAATTTTGACATGGAAAAAACATCCAAGCATGAAAATCTATTTACCCATTCTCCTTAGAGCATTTTCCGGTCTACCCACTACATATTTACCCCACATGGTTGTTCAAATAGATTCAACAGACAAATGGTCTAAATTTTCACTAAAAATCTAAAACTTAAAAGAAATTAATCAAGATGATGAATCATACCAGATGTTAATAAGTGTAAGAGATGAGTGATCAACAGTGGCTAGGCGTGTAGGCATACAATTTAACAAGAAATTTTAATTTGGTGCAATTTGTGCTCAGAGAGTGAAAAAAGAGAACAATGCCTTAGCTCGTCTATTTATACTCTACGATTTCTGCCAAGGGAAAGAGACGTGAGTGCGGCTGCAAAATTCCAATTGCGATCCGCACTCTGTTACCTGAGGGCCCAGTTGCCCTGATATTTTACGGTCCGCATAATTTGTTGTGCGGCTGCAGATTCTGTTGCAGACCGCATATTTTTTTCTTGCGAACGTAGATTGGCCATTTTCCTGACGGACCAACTTCAGAGAGTTTTTATTTTCCACCTTTAACTCGTACGGTCCGCAATGCAATTGTGCTGCCGCAGAGTACCTTTTACTGCAGCAACCTTTATTGTGCGGTCTGCACAATACAATTGTGGTCCGCAGATCTTCCCACACTTAACCAAAATTCTAGGCACAATTCCTGTAAAGTATACTCATCCCTGCAACACACTTCAAATCCAGTTAGCACAATAATAATACCTAACTACAAAAGAAGAAAAGAAAAAGAAACATGGGTTGCCTCTCAAGAAGCGCCTGATTTAACGTCGCGGCATGACGCAGATTGCCATCAATTGAAATGAATCATCGCCACGACGTGGCCATCACCAACCTTTCCCAAATACCGCTTCACCCGGTGGCCATTGACTCGGAATACCTCATTGTTTTTGTTCTTCAAGTCCAATGCACCAAAAGGCATCACACCCGCAATTTCAAAGGGGCCACTCCATTTAGACTTTAGCTTTCCGGGAAATATCCTCAACCTCGAGTTGAACAACAGAACAAGATCACCAACTTTGAACTCTTTGTTCCAAATGTATTTGTCATACAGATATTTCATCCTTTCTTTGTACAAGGACGAACTTGGATAGGCATGGTATCAGAACTCATCCAATTCATTCAAATGTGCAACCTTTAAATTAGCGGCTCCATCCCAATCAAGATTCAACTTCTTTAGAGCCCACATGGCTTTGTGCTCAAGTTCCACAGGAAGATGACAAGCTTTTCCGAACACCAACCGGTATGGAGACATTCCGATAGGTGTCTTGTAAGCCGTCCGATAAGCCCATAATGCATCATCGAGCTTCTTGGACCAATCCGTCCGGTTAGTATTCACTGTTTTGGACAAGATACTCTTTATCTCCCGGTTAGAGACTTCCATTTGACCGCTAGCTTATGGATGATAGGGAGTCGTAACTTTATGAGTAACACCATACTTGATAAGTAAAGTGTCAAAAGCCTTGTAGCAAAAATGCGACCCTCCATCGTTTATGATAGCCCGCGGAGTACCAAACCTTGTGAAAATATTCTTCTTCAAGAATTCCACCACACATCTCATTTCATTGTTGGGTAGAGAAATAACCCCAACCCATTTAGATACATAATCAACCACGACCAAGATGTAGGTGTTTCCACAAAAACTCACAAAAGGACCCATGAAGTCAATACCCTACACATCAAAGATATCAATTTGTAAAATAGTAGTGAGAAGCATTTCATTCTTCTTCGAGATTCCACCGGCACTTTGGCATTCATCACATCTTTTTGCTAAATCACTTGTATCCTTGAAAAGAGTGGGCCAATAAAAACCGCAACTTATCACTTTGGACGTCGTTCTTTCTCCACCATGGTGATCACCATATGGCGAAGAATGACAAGCTCCAAGAATATCACTTTGCTCTTCTTCCTGTACGCATCTTCTAATTACCCCACCCGTACAAATCCGGAAAAGGTATGGCTCATCCCAATAATAATCTTGACAATCCCATTTGAGCTTCTTCCTTTGGTTTGGCTTATCCCAAAGGTTTGGTTCATCCCACACACAAGGAAAAGGTGTGGCTCATCCCACACGCAAGGAAATTTGCTAGATCCGCGAACCATGGCACCTCTTTCATTAAAATAACCAAGAGTTGTTCATCGGGGAAGGAGTCATTGATTTCAAGGCCATCATGCGGCCTCCCCTCCTCCTCCAAACGAGACAAGTGGTCCTCCACTTGATTTTCAATCCCTTTTCGATCTTGGATGTCAATATCAAACTCTTGCAACAATAGCACCCATCTCATCAACCGAGCTTTGGAATCTTTCTTGCTCATAAGATACCGAAGTGTTGCATGATCCGTGTGGACAATAACTTTCGCACCCATTAAGTATGGGCAGAACTTCTCAATTGTGAACACAGTGGCAAAGAGCTCTTTCTCTGTAATGGTGTAGTTGACTTGGTCACCATTCACGGTCTTACTAGCATAGTAAAACAAATGAAAAATCTTGTTGATGTGTTGCCCCAAAACAGCTCTAACCGCTACGTCACTAGCATCGCACATGAGCTCAAAAGGGATACTCCAATTAGGATAGGTAATAATGGGAGTGGTTGTCAACTTGAAATTTAACAATTCAAAGGCTCTCATGCATTCATCATTGAAATGAAACTTGGCATATTTCTCTAAAAGCTTGCACAACGGGTTTACCACTTTTGAGAAATCCATGATGAAACGCCGGTAAAACCCCGCGTGGCCTAAGAAACTCCGCACGCCTTTCACCGAAGTTGGGGGTGGAGGTTTAGAAATCACCTCAATCTTTGCCTTGTTGACTTCAATGCCATCCTTAGAGATCTTGTGGCCAAGGAAAATGCCTTCCTCGACCATGAAATGACACTTCTCCCAACTTAGCACCAAATTCGTTTCTTCACATTTTGCCAATACTTTATCCAAATTTTCTAAGCAATAATCAAAGGAATCCCCAACCACCGAGATGTCATCCATGAATACTTCAAGGTATTCCTATATCATGTCCGTGATGATCGCCATCATACACCTTTGAAAAGTCGTTGGTGCTTTACATAACCCAAATGGCATCCTCTTGAAAGCAAACGTACCATAAGGACATGTAAAAGTTGTCTTCTATTGATCTTCTGGAGCAATAAGGATTTGGTTGTAGCCCGAATATCCATCTAGAAACTAATAGAAAGCACGACCGGCCAACCTATCAAGCATTTGGTCAAGGAAGGGAAGTGGAAAATGATCCTTCCTTGTGACTTTGTTGAGCTTGCGATAGCCCATACACACTCTCTACCCGGTCACCATTATTGTGGGAATCAACTCATTCTTATCATTGTTGACCACCGTCATGCCGCCCTTATTTGGGATACATTGCACCGGAGAAGTCCACAAACTATCGGAAATGGGGTAGACAACCCCGACATCCAACCACTTGATAATCTCCTTTTTGATTCCTTCTTGCATAGCATCATTGAGTCTCATTTGATGTTCAATAGATGGTTTGGAGTCTTCCTCCAAATTGATCTTGTGCATGTAAAATGCGGGGCTTATTCCCTGAATATCCTCCAATGTCCATCTAATAGCCTTCTTCCTCTTATGTAGCACTACCAATGTAGAGTCAACTTGCACGTTAGTCAAACAAGAGGAAAACATAATCGGTAGAGTAGAACAAGGGCCAAGAAATTCATACCGAAGATGTGGAGGCAATGTCTTTAACTCCAAGGTTGGCGGCTCTTCAATTGAAGGCTTTGTAGGAGGAGTTTTCCTATTTTCAAGATCCCAGGATAGTTTTCGAGTTGCATAGTTGTACGATCCCATTCTTTGCAAAGAATTCACATATTCCATGAAGCAATCCATCGCGACATTATCAAATTTGAGCAAGACGGTCTCCAACATATCACCCACATTAATCGTGGCACTTGTGTCATCAACAATCACATCGATCACCAAGTCCACAAAAGAACACACTTCATTTCTATTTGGTTACCGCATAGATTTGCACATGTGGAACACCACCTTTTCATCACCCACCCAGAAAGTGAGTTCTCTGGCTTCCACATCAACAAGAGCCTTCCCCATAGCAAGGAAAGGTCTTCCAAGAATAATCAGCACCTCATAGTCCACTTCACAATCAAGAATGATAAAATCTGCCGGAAGAATGAATTTATCAACACGAACCAATACATCTTCAATCACTCCCAATGGCCTCTTCATGGTGCGATCGGCCATTTGTAATTTCATAGATGTGGGTTTTGGTTGCCCAATTCCCAAAGTCTTGAAAACCGAATAGGAAAAAAAAATTGATACTTGCCCCAAAATCACAAAGAGCTTTAACAAACTCGGCACTTCCAATGGTACAAGGGAATGTGAAAGCACCGGGACCTTCCAATTTAGGAGCCATTGAATGCACAATTGCACTCACTTGATGAGTGACTTTGATAGTTTCAAAATTCATCGACCATTTCCTTGTCACCAAATCCTTCATAAACTTTGCATAACTGGGCATTTGTTCCAAAGCTTCAACTAATGGCACATTGATCGAGAGACTCTTCATCATGTCAATGAAAATTTTGAATTAATTCTCTCTATTTTGCTTGGCAAGCTTTTGAGGATATGGAGGAGGAGGCTTTGGCAATGGTGCCTTAGCCTTTTGCACTACCGGTTCTGGTATGTCAATAACGTGATCCCTAGATGGGTTCACTTCCTCTAGAGTCTCTTCCATATTGTCATCAATATCAATACGAACTTCATCATTTGATTGCATCACATTGCTATGGGTCTCTTCTTCTTGTACCACTTGCTCATCATCCACAAGTTGCCTTTGACTTGAGGTGGGTGCATTCCCACCTTTATCACTTCTTGTAGTAACGGACATGTCATGTCCCGTGTTGTTCCTACCTTTTGGGTTCACCACCATGTCACTTGGTAGTGACCCCTTAGGACGAGAATTTAGAGCTTGAGAGATTTGCCCCATTTGAACTTCTAAGTTGCAGATCGATGTGTTGTGTGAGGCAAGTTGGGTATCAGAATCGGCATTATTCTCCATAATTTTCTTGAACATGTTCTCAATATGTCCCATTTCATTGTAGGAAGAAGTAGGACCATAGGAAGAATAAAGAGACGGGTTGCTGGGTTGTTGATACATCGGGGGTCTTTGATAACCCGACCCCCAATTGCCTTGATTGTTACCTCCTAAATTGCCTTGGTTATTGTTATTATGCCAACTCCCTTGATTATTGCCACCACTCCAATTTCCTTGATTGTTATTTTTATTCCAATTGCCTTGATTGTTTCCACCACTCCAATTATCTTGGTTGTGAGAATTCCAATTTCCTTGATTGTTTTGAGGTCGCCATTGTTGTTGGCTTGGGCCTTGGAAGTTGTTTATTTGCCCTTAAAAGTTGTTCATATATTGGAACTTTTGTTCTTGGTCATTATAAGAGTTATCTTGATCAAACCCACTATCTTCTTGCATAAAATTGCCCACTCTTTGTTGCACTTGTGGACCCTTTGTTCTCTGTTTATTTACCATCATATTTACCCCTTCCATTGCATTGACTTGCCTTGGGTTTTGCACTTGTTAATTGACCTATCGCGCAATGCACACCTCAAAACAAGGTATGACATGGTCTATTGCAATTATAGTAACCCAACGAAGAGTCGGGATCAAATCCCCGGCAATAATGCCAAAATTTGGGTTCAGAGTGCCTCTACAATTGTTAACATGCTTCTGAACTTTAACTGACTTATGTACTTTGTATTACAGACAATGGTTCGATCACGGGGAAAAGGTGATATATATAAAGGGTGGGGTGAACTCTCCTGAGGCCGAGGGAAGGGCACTCAACCTCTGGGAGTGCAATCAAAATTAACAGCCAAAAAGAAGACCACTGGGAGAGGTAGGGCCATAAAGCCCTCAAAATCAAGCTCAATTATCCCGTCTAGGGAAGCCTCCGAGGGTCACTCAGTGGAGGTACAGTCCGAGGCCCAGTCCCTACCAGCACAATTCACTAGGAGATACCAACTACGCAACTAACCCTCCTCTATACACACTCCCTCTGCACCAGTTGCAGTAGATGATGATGATGTTCCTGATGATGGTAGGGGAGGTGACACTATAGTGGGCGGCCTAGAGAGGTCGAAGAAGAAGGAAGTATGGGAAGATAAGTTCGTGAGTTTGACTACCTTCACAAAGTTTAGAGAGTGGTGGCCCCAGAGATCGCTCACACTTGAGCGACAATTCTTGCCGAAGGATTTGGATAAATACAATCCAAATGTCCTTAAGCAGTTCAGGGAGCGCAAATGGTGGATGTGGTTCACCCAGAGTGTTATGGATGCCAAAGATCACTTGGTACGGGAGATTTATGCCAATGTGGCACACATCAAGAAGTGTTTAGAAGTGACCAAAGTGAGAAATTTGAAAGTCAGAGTCGACCCAAGCACTTTGAACACTTACTTGGGATTCGAGAAGGTAGAGGAAATCCAGTACTTGGAGAGGCTTGCTAGAGGTGATGCAGCTTGCCCTTGGTTAGCAGATATTTTGGCTCCTCCAGGACCACCACCACCGTGGATCACAGCAGGGGTTCCTATTGCACGGTCCACACTTAATCCTGAAGCAAAAGGGTGGCCAACGTTTGTGTGCAGCCGTATTGACCCAAGCCGAAATGAGAATAATCTTCCAATCCCCCGAGCAGTTTTAGTGGCATCTATTATGGCCGGGTACCCAATCAATATGTGTGCCATCATGTCGGCCAACATGTCAGTGATTGTCCGAAAAGGTGAAAGCTCCTACCCATATCCCAACACCCTCACAGAATATTTTACAAATGCAAAGGTGGAGCCGAGGAGTTTTGATACAAAAGTGCAGGCCAAGAAGCCCTTCTCATGGTACTCCTTACAAGGTTTGGAAAACCCAAAGTTCAAGGGTAAGGCAACTACCATCGTTGGTCAGTCTGATGAGCCATAGATGGTGGTTACAGAGTCAGCTGTTGAGCCTTCTACAGCTCCTATGACTTATACAGCAGCCGGTCCTTCCACCGAGACAGCTGACATGCCACCACCTTTATCTTTTAGACCATTAGCATTAGTACCAGTGCCTGCCTCATCCACATATCCACTCACTGCGCTGTGTGTCTCCCAGACATTGGCGATTCTCAATAACTGGATGTAGACAACTACTTTAAAGTTGTCTGACATATCCAGTGTTGTTGCACCACAGTCTTCTACACCAGCAGCAGCACATGTTCCTCCGTCAGTAGAGGAGACATTGGAGAAGATCCTGGACAACCAGAAGACCATTATGGATACACTGGTGGAATATGGGGGAGTTATTGAGGAATTGGGAAAACATGTTAAGAAGATGAGGAAATACCAGGCCTCAAAGAAATTAGTGGAGAGATTGAGAAAGGAGGTGACAAAGATTGCAGCAGCTGGTGATTTACCATTTGACCTACTGATGGAGACAGATCCATCAGTACCAGCAGACCCAGCAACACCATCAGCAGTGGCACCAGCTGGCCAGTCTGACGAGCCAGACCTTGCTGCCCATACTGCTGAGGAGGTGCTTCAGATGTTCACCAACCCCGTTGTTCCCCGAGCAGAGAATGATGAGATCCAGTTGGAGGAGCCCGAGGGTGGTGATGCTGCCATGCACCCTGAGACCACATAGGGAGTTTTCTTTACTCTCTACCCTCCCTTATTTTAATTCTGCTAAGCATTAGGGACAATGCCTATTTTTATTCAAGGGGGTGGTCTATTTTGGTTGGATTGATTTGATGACATTGGCCTGTATTAACTTTAATACTAATTTTCTTTTATCTTTATTTTCTCTTTCATTATGTATATATTCCTCCCTCTCTTTTGATGTATATATTCTATTTCCCTTGGTTTATATATTCATTTATCTTACTTTCAGTAGCTTCTTTATTTTGTTTTCTTAGTAGTCTAGCTTCTTATTTATGTTAATAGCTTCTTTTTGATTCGGTAGCTTCTTTTTATGTTTAAGTGAGCAATAAGCCTTTGATTTTCATAATTCCACGGTTCTTTCCAAAGGCGTATTTTGTGTGAACCGGGTGGCTCTTCCCAACGATGGATGTCGTGACAACCTTCTTAAGGGATTGAGTCTATTTTTGATATTTAGGTAGAAACAATAGTGTTAATAAACACAAAACTGGTCAAGCATGGTTCACTTGGTACCAACACACTTAACTAAACGCTTATGGTTAACAACAAGCTTTTGGAAAGAAATGGCTCTAGTTAGTGACCAAGTGACCCTTGTGTTTCCTTAGGCAATCATCGAGTGGTTTAATTGAACCATTAGCGATCTTCAATCTTGAATACAGTTGTTGTGGGCCCTCGACTCTATCCTCTTTTATAATCCGGTTGTGTGAGAGGTGAGATATTTTATTACAAGTCCAAGTACCCGTGCAAATGGTCTAAAACCTGCCCCGAATGTGTTTCTAGGCGAAAACGTTTGCTTGGCTTGAGAAATGATTGTAGGCTCTCCTTTACCCGTTTTAAAACCTTCCATGGCCCAACAATGATGTTATCCTTGGTCAACCCTTTTGATCCTAAAGACTTTTTCATTCGATAACCATGTTACAAGACTTTACCCATTCTATAGTGACCCTCTCTTGGCACCCGAGCTTTCCTTAGCATTCATGAGAAATGAATGGAGAAAAAATAAGTTTGGGGGAGAGACGGGGAGTTTAAAAGTGGTATCAAGGCACAAGAAGAGAAAAGAAATGAAGTAAAGTAAAGGCAAAGAAAAAGAAAGAAACAACAAAGGAAAAACACAAAAAGAAAGTGAATAACTTGAAGGGTTGAAGGGATTCAAAAGAAAAGAAAGCAAAAGTGTAAAGCATGGAGAAAACAAAGAAGGAGAATATGAATATCATGAACAAGAAAGAGTGATGTCAAGTATCTCTAGTTCCCCTAAGAAAAAAGAAAATGACTCAAAGAGTCGGCAAAGTATGAGCCAAAAAGAGAAAATGGAGTGCTAAAGGAAAGATGAACCCGTTCCATTCCAACATTTCCCTCCTTAGTCCAAAAACCTTCATTACATGCCGAAAAAGCCCTACGTGATTTCAAGCCGAGTAAGCTTACATTAGTGGTGATCTACATGAGGGGCAAACATATGGTACTTAGAGTCATACTTGTGACATTCTTTTGAGAGTGATGAGCGAACATTTCACGAATCATTGAATTGAGTTCTACATTCTTGATTGAGATGAGCTTACGGAGAGTATAGGAAGAGGCATTTGGGATCCACAATGACCTACATGAAAGTGCGAACTTCCTTGATGAGTAAAGCCAACTCTTGATGCTCAAGTGTCACATTAGAGCTATTTATGCTTTAACATTCAAAACATGGCCTTGTTGATAATTCATGAGTGTGTGGGTAATTATTGGTCCCAATTGATGTGTGTTTGATTCAACTTAGGCCAGCTGAATTAGCTCTTTTCTTGTGGAGGTGGGAATTACCTTATTTGCTTGAGGACAAGCAAAAGCTTAAGTTTGGGGGAGTTGATAAGTAGGGATTTTGACTGCTTATTTGCACTCTTTTACGTTAGTTGTAGCTCAAATATGCTTAAAGGTATTCCCGAAAACTAATAAAATGTGCTTACTTGCAGGAGCATTGGAAAAAGAGCCAAAAAGATGAAATTCAACTCAAGAAGGAGTATTTTTGGACAAGGACTAAAACGAAGCAAAAAGAGCAAAGTGCGGACCGCACAATATTGAGTGCGGCCGCAGACTATGAAGGACCTCTGACAGAATTCCTTTGCAAAGTGTGGACCGCATAATTATTGTGCGGCCGCAGAAGATGAGATTCAGAGAGATGGATTTCTGAGTCCATGAAGAAGTATGGACCGCACTATTATTGTGCGGCCGCAGAATTCAAGAGTGCGGTTGCACTCAGAAATGTGCGGTCTGCAGAAGTCCCTCCTATCAAGCTCAAATTCAAGAGTGCGGTCGAACTCAGAAATGTGTAGTCCGCAGAGTCTGAAGACGTGCGGCCGCAGAAGTCCATCCTGTCAAGCCCAGCTTCAAAGAGTGGACCGCACACAGAATTGTGCTGACGCAGAACCTCCGTAGATAATTTCAGCTGTGTATAAATAGTTCTTTTTGTCAAATTTAGGTCAAGTTTGAACTCTAGAAAGTAGATAGCTGTTTTTTCTTTACTGCTTTGGGAAACTTTGTATTAGTTTATCATTTTAACATTGGATTTTCATCCTTTTATCATTTATTATGTGTTTAATCTTATTTTCTTCCTTAGTTTCTTCATTTTTCCTTTGAGTAGCTAAATCTCTAGCTAGGGTTGTAACCCAACCCTAGTTCTTGCTTGAATTTAGGAATTAATAGTTGCAAGCATTGATTCATGCCTAGACTTAGTCTCTACTTGAGAAAGAGAGACTAAGTCTAGGAAAACTTGGCTAACAAGAAATTAGAGTGAACTCAAGAAATTTATAGCCCCAATTAAAGGGTTGAATCTAGAGATAGTAAGACCCGACTTGAGCAGATATCAACGGTTTTGTGAATTACCCATTTGGACTTGAGAAAGACAAATTGGGGAAAACCACTCTAACTACCAAGAGGTATCGAGTGGGTAATCACGTGTTGATTGCTATATTACACCACGATCAACAAAACATGCCCTAAAGCCCACAACTCATTAGGTAACCGCCTAGGTGGAAGTCACACCCCTAGATCTTTTATAAACTTGAAAAATAACAACACCAAAAATATCGTTCTATAGCTTTACATTTACAAACAATAACATAAATTGTAGAAGTATAAAGAAACAACCAAGTATGTGGAAGTGCATTTTAGGCATGTCATACACCTAGCCTAAGTATATACCTAATCCAATATAAGCTCTATGAGGAATCGACCCCGACTCAAAGTTGGGTAATTATAATTTCATCGACCGCTACACAATCCCAATTAGTGGTGTGAATTTAGGCGACATAAGTACCTTGAACACTTATTTGGGGTTTGAGGAGGTAGAGTTGGTTCAATACTTGGAAACATTTGCAATAGGTGATGCGGCTAGCCCTTGGTTAGTAGAGATCTTGGCATCTCGAGGACCACCACCACCATGGATCATAATAGGGGTGCCCATTCAGAGGGCAACCCTCAACTTTGAGGCAAAAGGGTGGCAAATATTTGTGTGCAGCCGCATAGATTCGAGCCAAAATGAGAACAATCTTCCAATCCCCCGAGCAGTCTTAGTTGCGTCTATCATGGTCGAGTACCCAAGTAATGTGGGTGCCATCATGTCGGCCAACATGTCGGTGGTTTTCAGGAATGGTGAGAGCTCATACCCGTATCCCAACACTATCATGGAGTATCTCACGGATGGGGGGGTGGAACCTAGGAGCTTTGATATGAAGGTTTGGACTAAGAAACATTTATCCTGTTATTCTCTGAAGGACCCAAGGAACTCGATGAACAATGGTAAGTCGACTACTACCGTAGGTCAGTCTGTTGAGCAATCAGTGGTAGTTGCAGATTCTAGTGCTATGCCTTCTACAACTTCTATGCCTTCCACAACAGCCGGGCCTTCCACCGAGACAACTGCCATGCCACCACCTCCATCTTTAGGGCCATCAGCATCAGTATCAGTGCCTTCCTCCTCCACTTATCCACTCAATGCGCTGTGAGTCTCCCAGACACTAGCGAGTCTCAACAACTAGATGCAGACAACTACTGCAAAGCTGTCTAACCTATCCAGTACTGTTGCAGCACAGTCTTTTGCCCCAATACCCCAGGTTCCTACGTCAGTGGAGGAAACATTAAATAAGATATTGGATAATCATAAGACCATCATGGATACCTTAGTGGCACATGGGGAGGAGCTAGGTAAACAGGTGAAGAAGATGAGAAATCCCAGGCCTAAAAAATTAGTGGACCAGTTGAACTGTGAAGTGACCAAGATAGCAGCAGCTGGTGATCTTCCCTTTGACTTACTGATGGAGACAGCTCCATCAATACCAGCAGACTCAGCAGCACCATCAGCACCAGTGGCACCAGCTGGCCAGTCTGAGGAGCCAGACCTCGTTGCCCACACTGCTGAGGCGGTGTTATAGATGTTCACTAGCCCCGCTACTCCCCGAGCAGAGGATGATGAGATCCAGTTGGAGGAGCCTGAGGGTAGTGGTGATGCTATGGACACCGAGAACACATAGGGAGTCCTCTCTACTCTTTCCCCTCCTTATTTTGATTTTTGTTAAGCATTGAGGACAATGTTTATTCTTATTCAGGGGGTGGTCTATTTTGATTTGATATGACATTTGACATTGGCCTGTAATAAATATAAAACTCTTTTTTAATTTTTGTTTTCATTATGTATATATTCTTATTTCTTTATTGATATATATATTCTTTTGCCCTTTCTCGGTTTGTATATTCATTTTTTCTTTCAGTAGTTTATTTCATAGCTTCTTTATTCTGTTTTCTTAGTAGTGTAGCTTCTTATTTACTTTAAATAGCTTCTTTTTGATTTAGTAGCTTCTTTTTATGTTTCAGTGATCAATAAGCCTTTGGTTTTCTTAATTCTACGGTTCTTTCCAAAGGTGGCTTTTGTGTGAACTGGGTGGCTCTTCCCAATGATGGATGACGTGACAACATTCTTACGGGATTGAGTCCGTTTTTGATGTTTAGGTAAAAAATAAAGTAGTAATAATGAATAAGAGAGTCAAGCATTCTTCACTTGGTACCAACACACTTAACTACATGTTTGTGATTAAAAACAAGTTCTTGGAAAGAAATAACTCTAGTTAGTGACCTTATGACTCTTGTGTTAACTTAGGCATTCATCGAGTGGTTTAGTTTAACCATTAGTGATTTTCAATCTTGAATACGATTGTTGTGGGCCCTTGACTCTATCCTCTTTAACAATCCAGCTGTGTGAGAGGTGAGATGTTTTTTTGCAAGTCCAAGTACCCATGTGATGATCTAGAACTTGCCTCGAATGTGTTTCTAGGCTAAATTTTAAGTTTTACTTTGCTTGAGACATGATTGTAGGCTCTCCTTGAACCGTTTTGAAATTTTCCATGGACCACCAATGATGTTATCCCTAGTCAACCCTTTTGAGCATAAAGCCTTTCTCATTTGATAACCATGTTACAAGCCTTTACCCATTTTGTAGTGACCCTCTCTTGGCACCCGAGGGTCACTACAAAAGTGGTATCAAGGTACAAAAAGAGAAAAGAAATGAAGAAAAGGCAAGGCAAAGAAAAAGAAAAATTCAAAAAGAAAGTGAATAAATTGAAGAGTTGAAAGGATTCAAAGAAAAGCAAAAGTGCAAAGCATGGAGGAAACAAAGAAGGAAAAAATGAATATCATGACCAAGAAAAAAATGAATATCAAAGAGTCGGCAAAGCATGAGCCAAAAAGAGAAAATGGAGTACTTAAGGAAAGATGAACTCATTCTACTCTAACATTTCCTACCTTAGTCCAAAAGCCTTCATTGCATGCCGAAAAATCCCTACGTGATTCCAAGCCGAGTGAGCTTACATTAGTGGTGATTTACATGAGGGGCAAGCATAAGGTACTTAGAGTCGTACTTGTGACATTCTTTTGAGAGAGATGAGCGAACATTTCACAAATCCTTGAATTGAGTGCTTCATTCTTAAGTGAGAAAAGATAACGGAGAGTAGAGGAGGAGTTTGGGATCCCAGTGACCTACATGAAAGAGCGAACTTCCTTGATGAGTAAGTCAAATCTTGATGCTCAAGTGTCACATTAGAACTATTTATGCTTAAAACTTCAAACCATTGCCTTGTTGATAATTCATAAGTGTTGTGGGTAATTGTTGGTCCCAATTGATGTGTGTTTTCTTCACCTTAGATTAGATGGAACAGCTCTTTTCTTGTGGAGATAGGAATTACCTTATTTGCTTAAGAACAAGCAAAAGCTTAAGTTTGGGGGAGTTGATAAGTGGGGATTTTGACTACTTATTTGCACCTTTTGACTTTTGTTTTAGTTCAAAAATGTTTAAAGGTATTCCCGAAAACTGATGAAATATGCTTACTTGCAGGAGTATTGGAAAATGAGCCATTAAAATTAAATCAAACTCAAGAGGAGTGCTTTTGAACAAGGACAAAAATCAAGCACAAAAAGCTAAAGTGCGTACCACAGAATTCTGTATGTGGTCGCAGAACATGAAGAAGAATTAACAGAGCTATAATGTAAGGTGCGGACCACACAATAACTGTGCGGCCACAGAAGTCAAGGTTTAGAGAGTTCCAACTCCAAGCCCAGCAAGAACTGCGGACTGCACTATAATTGTGCGGCCGCAGAAATCAAATGTGCGGCTGTACCCAGAATTGTGCGGTCCGCAGAACTCAAGAGACGCGGCCGTAGTGCAGAATTGTGCGGCCGCACATCCAACTCCTGTCAAGAGATGAAGCAAAGTGCGAACCGCACATAGAATTATGTAGCCGTAGAACCTCCTAAGGATAAATTTTGTCCAAAAATTTCAGTTGTGTATAAAAAGATTTTTTTTGACAAAATTAGGTTAAAATTTGAATAGAAAAAAGTCTGTAGCCATTTTTCTTTACTCTTTTAGGCAACTTTAGTTTATATTGTTGATTTTACATTGGATTTTCATCTATTAATCATTCAATATGAGTTTTATCATCTTTTCTTCTTTATTTTCTTCAATATCCACTAGGAATAGCTAATTTTCTAGCTAGGGTTGTAACCCAACCCTAGTGTGGGTACCCAATGGGTGTTTGATTTAAGGTTTATTTATGGTTGGTGTGTATTATTTAGCCTAGTTCTTGCTATAATTGTAGAATTAATGGTTGCAAACATTGGTTCAAGCCTATTTGACTTGGTCTCTACTTGAGAAAGAAAAACTTAGTCTAGGAAAACTTTTCTAATAAGAGTTTGGAATGAAATCAAGAGATTGATAGTCCCAATTAAAGGGTTGAACCTAGATATAGTAAAACCCGACTTGAGCAATTTGTCAACTATTTAATTAAATACCCATTTGGACTTGAGAAAGCCAAATTGGGCAAACCCACTCTCTTACCAAGATGTATTGAGTGGGTATTTGAGTGTTGATTGTTATAATACACCCTGACCAGCGAAACTCGATCTAAAGCCTACAACCCGTTAGGAAAATACCTAGGTGAAAGTCACAGCCCGAGACCTTTTACATATTTGAAAAACAACAACAGAAACATTCTTCTCCAGTTTCATATTTTTCAATTGTAATCCTTAGTATAATTTTAGAAGTAAAATCAAAACAAAGTTTGTGAAAGTGAAAATTAGAGAATTCACGTGCTTAGACCAAATACATACCACTAATCTCATGTACGCTCCTTGTGGTTTTGATCCTGACTCCTAGTTGGGTATTATTATTGCAATCGACCGCTTCACAACCCCAATTTGAGGTGTGACTTGGGCGAGATCAAGCACCTACGGAAGGTCCTAGCCTGACTGCGGGAGCTCGAATTATATGTGAAGCTATCTAAGTGCTCCTTCACCCAAAAATAGATTGACTTCCTCTGACATGTCATCGAGGAGGGGCTGATCAAGATAGACCAACAGAAGATTCAGGCTATCATAGATTGGCCGCCGCCTAAGGATATCCATGCCTTGAGGGTGCTCCTTGGCCTATGAAATTTTTATCAGCGGTTTGTGAAATATTAATCCCTCATGGAAGTGCCGTTGATAACTCCTAAAGAAGGTCGCACCTTGGGATTGGGGTCCTAGGTGAGCGGAGGCCTTCAACGCATTGAAAGCGTCTATGTCTAGTAGCCCCGTCTTGGCCCTCCCTGATTTGGCCAAGCCGTTCGAATTACAAATGGATGCCTCTGACTATGCTCTAGGCGGAGACTTGATACAAGAGGGGCATCCAATGGCGTACGAGAGTTGTAAGTTGAAGGATGCAGAACGACGCTATGCCTCCCACGAAAAAGAATTATTAGTCGTCGTCCATTTTCTTACGCCTTTGGAGGAACTATCTGTTGGGAACCCCGTTCTTGGTCAAAACAGGCAACACAATTGTTAGCCATTTCATGACTTAGCCAAAGCTGTATGGCCGACAGGCCAGGTGGCAGGAACTTCTAGCGGAATTTCACTTCAACCTAGAGTACCGAAGTGGGAAGACCAACCAATTTGTTGATGCACCTTGTCAGAGATATGATCTATCATCAGTGTGCCTACTTCCCACCCTAAGGGGGAGCGAAGTGGCCACCACTATAAAAGATCAGATACAGGATCTACTCGCCAAGGATCATGCTGCACAGTATTTGGTCGATTTGGTAGGACAAGGCAAGACTCGCCAGTTCTACATGGAAGATGGGTTCCTGAAGGTGAAAGTGAACCGACTTTATGTGTCACGCCCCGAACCAGGGGGCGAGACCGGCACCTGGTGCCTCACCTAACCTTGCGTACCAACTTGCAAATAAGGAATTCTGAATATGTGATGTCATACTTTGTCCATGGGCTACATTGGAAGACAACTGCGAATGCTGACTAAATATCAATATAAAACTGGGCCGACAAGGCCGTCATAACTACTACAGCTGGCAAACCAACAAAATATACATAAAAGGCCTACCAACCCAACATACTGCACTAACTGACATGATATGTCTACAAGCCTCTACTGGTGGATATACTGTGATCGGAACAGCTCCCCGACCTACTCATAACATATATACATATATATACAAGATGTACATAAAGCTCTAGACCCGGCAACTCCGAAAGGCATGGAGCTTACCGATCAAACTGAACTCGGGCAACACTTAATGAGGAGGTCTACCCGTCTGTCTATCTAAACCTGCATGAATGAAATGCAGCTCCCCCAGAAAATGGACATCAATACGAAATAATATACCGAGTATGTAAGGCAATATACTGAAAGTTGAAACTGAACTGATAATATAATAAGTGAAAGCAACTGGAAGTTAAAGATAATCTGAAGGTATGCTTACGTGCTGATACTGACTCAACTCCCTCAATATAGTAAGTAAAATAGTTGTCCGGCTCTATAAGGCTCGGTATATATATATAACTGCTCTGTCGTAGTAGGCTCTCACTCATAGGTGCTCGGCTATACAAGGCTCTGTATCTCGACCAACTAGGCTCGCTCATAGGTGCTCGACCACAGTAGGCTTGGTATATAACTTACCATCTGATCATAGGTTGCCCAATAGGGGATTACCCATTGATTATATCTCGATAGTAATGAAAATATTGTAATACTGTATATATAGATTCTCTGCTCTCTTGACTGGAAGAAGATAATACTCAATTGAACATAAAGTACCGATAAGGAAGAATACTGTAACTTATGAGACTAGGAAAATATACGTAAATTACGGGATATGAATTTTTCTTTATGCCTCATTATCAAACTCATGTAATTACAAGATCATGCCAAAATGAAGAAAAATCTTAGCCTTAACATACCTAAGTCGGTTCTCTTGACAATTCCTCTAACACACGTCAATTGTGACAACACGTAATGGTGGATCGAAGTAGGGGAACATTCGTATGATATTTTTGAGAAAGATTGCACCATACTCCGTTATAATTGCAAAATCTCACTTTCATTTTGAATTGTTGAAGCATGGCGTTGCTTTGATATATGCAGATGCATATGAAATGATCCAAATAACGTTATGAGGTTCTCTTTAAGAGTCATAACTCTCTTAAGTTATAGATTTCTTATACATGGGTGTAGGCCCCACTTTCATAATGACTAAGCCACCAAAAAGACTCTCTTAATGCCAACTTATTCTATGGTTTTAAGAGTCATACTTTGATAAAGCCTTGGCTGCCACGTTTTTGTAGTTAAAGCTTTATATAAAATACCATTAATTAACCACTAATCTCATGATTAATTGATAATCTCCCACTATCCAATAATTAACCGATTACCTACATAATTAAGAATTATCTCAAATTACTTATAATACTATTCACTTTAACATACCTTATACACCTTACTATCATGGACATATGGTACCTTGTATGGTACTAGTCCATAAATGCCGGGTATTTTAGCTCGGGCCGTATTTTATCCCAAAATGTCAAACTTTGACGAAATTCACTTTCTTCGATTTTATTACCCTCTCACCTTCACGAATTTACTCATTACTTGGTTGAAATAGCATAAAATATTTATAATCTTAAAATAATCTCATTTCCGAACTTACGTCGATTAACTTACGATGAAACTTTAACGTATAAAAAATGCGGGATGTAACATCTCATTTCCGAGCTTTCATCAATTTACTTATAGCATACTTTCACGTCCGAAAACATGGGGTGTAACATAATTCCCCCCCTTTGGAACATTCGTCCTCGAATGTTGACTGGTGTACTTATCATTTTCATAGCCTATGTCTTCCGAATACTTTATTACTCTCTTTGCCATCTAGGCAACTGTTCTGTGAAAAGGTCTAGAGCATTCCCCCCTTTAGGCCTCTTTCTCACACCACGACTTATGGTCGAAATTCTTCCAGTCTCGTAACTGTTGCTACCTTATATCATGCAGCATGTACGGCTCTGACCTTGTAAGTACGCTTATGCATCTCTTCTTTCCTTTTTTCCTCCGACTTTTAGCCATTACTGAAGTTCTTCGCTCGGTATTTTGTCGAACTTATGAGTATTGCTATATCTTATTTTATAGACCCGGTTATCCATCTGTATGACTTTACTGCATCTAAGTAGGTCATACTATATCATAACTCTTACCTCGATTTCTCGTTATTGAGGTCTGCTAACAAATTCCAGGTTACTTTCATTGCTTATCCAATATGTATAAATCTATGTCCTTTAATGCTTCCACATTACTGTTCATCTTAAGAATGACGGCCTAATCTCATCTCAAACTTTATAACTTTTATCCATCCATTGTTGATTCACCCCAATATTGATATACTATCTACCCCTGATAACATAACCTTTTATGTAACACTGCCGCTAAGGTTCACGTTTCATCGGGGAACATCTGAAATGACTAGACTGATCCACCTGGGGCGATACCACGCTTTCATAACTGTATCTCATGGCATCCCAATGTGATTCACCTTGCGTGGGTATTTTAATCCTGTCCAATTCATGAGATCCCTTTCTTTTCTTCGTCAGATCATTACTTAATCGAAGGCCCAAACGTCATCCTTTATCTATCACAATTACACCCTCATTCTATTACCAGGGCAGCATTCCATCTCTTCTAAATGGTATTAGTCTTAGACTCCTTTGAGTTCATTCAGTCTATAGTGAGCTTTGTATAACTTAGACAAACCATCTGCTCTTCTTGTTTTCATGGGCTTAATCCTGAGGACATATCCATTTTTGTTACCTTCTCACTCACCCATTCTTATCCTTACTCCTGTCTTCTAGAACCTTGTCGCTTCACCATACAATAGCTTGCGACCTACACATATCTATTTATATTACTTGCAACCTTTCAACTTTCTTGCATCATAGATTTCCTTATGTCATTTTGGAACATCAAGCGAGACATCACATCGCCTCTAACTCTTCTTTACTCTCTTAGTCAGGATTTTCGATACCTAGACCATGGGCTGGAAGATATGTTACTGACGATGCCGTTATTATTCCTAGATACTGAATCCCGATGCTTCTATCACTCTATCTGAAGTACAGATTATTCACAACCTTCTGCGTTTGAGTATATCGTACGTTGTCCACCTTTACCTTACTTACCTTAAAATCTCATATCGTATCTTCTATCTCTTTCATGACCTCCCTTCCACCTAGGTATAATTCACATCCACATCTTGAACTTCTATTATAATACATGAGCCTTTTTACACAATCTCGTGAGAGCTTCATACCAACTTCTTATGAGGCCGGTACTCTTCTAACTGGCTTTATCGTAGAGCCGTTATAGAATATGGCTACTGTACTATCTCTCTTGTACCTTAGATATTTAAGAGTGATCCTGCAAAGTTCTCAATCACGAGGTCTATAATTTTCTTGGTCCAATAATCAGGCTCCCTATTTACTTAGTTGGTGTAACTCTTTAGTTTCCACTTCCATCTGATTAACCTTCATGTAGGTTTAACCTATCTTCTGATTTGTGGCTCATGGTATTAGTTATTCCTTTAGCCTTTCATGGACGCTATGGAATATCCATGATACAATCCTTTAACAATTCAACCCTTTGTGTATGACCTGGACTTAATTCTTTCTTTTAACTTATACCGGAGTCTTCTACGTCCGTATGATTGTCAACATATATGTTGCATGTATAAACCTCCAAACTCTTAAGTGCGTCCATAACGTAACTAACTCTGGATCATTGATCGAATAATTCCTTTTGTTCCTTCTCAGCTTTCTTTAAACGTAAGCTTTTACTTTTTCTGGTCTTTCGTGTTCATACTTAGCTTATCTTAGTGCCCATGCATATTGAAATTCCATACAACTCATATAATTTTGGATATCACTTCTGATTTTTACTTCCCGTTCATTAACCACGGTAGGTGCCAATTCCTTTTGGAATGCTTACAACGTTGTTGTGAGACTGTTATTACGCAACCATTTCCTCTTTAGGTCACTGTTCTTATTTCCTCAGCTAGTCTTTCATTGTAGTATTTAGGGAGGATCTTCTGATTCTTGTAAAGCTGCGAGATTATCATATCGTATACTTAACGAAATATTTTGATGTTCTTCCCCGCCTATAATTATCCGTAGTTACTTAACTCCACGCCCTTGTGCTTATAGGGTTTCTTCTGAACTTGATATTTTGACTATCTTCCCAGTAGCACTCACTTTTATTTCCGTAACACTCATATGGTACCTTTAACTACCCCGACTCCTATCTGAATATTTCTCAAGTATTACAATGACACTATTGCGAGGCTGGATTCACTATATTGGGTTTTACTACGTTTATCTTGCATGATCTGCTGACTCGTTTGTAACCTCCTGTCTAGCCATAACTAGGCTCTTCCTGAATCAACTACCAATTACTTGTTGTCCATTCTATTATTGCCGGAATGCAATATGAAATTCTCATGATGCTGACTATCATCAAATTACTCAATTCCTAATTCATGTTTAGTTTATCTTGTTCACCAGTCCATACTGATTTCTATTACTCTGGGGTATAACTTTCCCTTCTGTTAATCACGTTAGAGTCGCAAACTTATTTCTCGAAATGAGGATGTGATTGTATGGCCTATACGCTTTTGTTGTCTTAAGGCCCATCACCTCTCGTCTCTTTCTTCATTTGACTATAGATTCTGTAACACTCTACAGTTGCCATCCATGTGTCACATCTCACTCATAATGCTTCATTATCCCTCTTCGTACTTCCCTGCTAATATTTCTATCTATCACTTTATTCGGAAAATTCGAACAAAACATTCTTTTGCTTTTAGCTCCCCTTGCTCCATCCATTGGCTCTTCGAATTTCCAAACATTCTTTCTCTAGTAGGGACGGGATCAATACTAAGGTAATATTTACCTCTTCCAGGATTCCAGTGCACGTCCTTGTAGTACTCATATCTAGCTGTACTATTTTAGAGTGCACCATCTAGGTGTCTCACAAGGAGATCTACTAGCACATTTGCAATATCCTTCGGAAATGTCAATAAACGATAAACAATCCATTCGCCATTTTGGGTTATTCTAACCCCAGCCAGATCCTGATATCCTGTCCTGTCTTAAACCATATATGCTAGCTCCCATAGGGCATAATCGAGATCGGTGTGGCCAATTGTGCATACCTCTGTTACTGTCAAAGGTAACTCAAAATGCTTATATCTCTTTTCTGAGTTGTAGATAATGATCATCTTCACTAACTGGGTACCTCGTTCCCGTATTTACCTTGCTTCTTTTATTTATTGAAACTTGTATCTATCTTCTGAGTCTCTCATTGCTTTTCACCAAATTGGTGGATAGATATACTTGCCTTAAGGCTCCTTATCAAGAAGCTTATACACACATGATCTACTGAAGACCTTACATTTACTCATCATAAGCATGATGCATAAAATCGAGTTTCCTCTGACTCAATTCTTCTACAGCTATAGCTCTTACCAATCGTCTTTCTGGATGTAGGCATCGTCGTATTATGAATAAGATAGAGTTTAGGAAATTGAGTTCTTACAACTGAGCTCTACCACACAATCTAGAGTAAGAAGAAAGAGTGACAGTCTTAAATGCCCTGTAACCTCCTGCTTATAAGTGTGGTGCATGACACACCCATAAAAAAGACTCTACTAGACACATCTTGTAGACTCCCTAGGATAGAACTGCTCTGATACTCCTTTCGTACCGCCCTGAACCTCGAACTTGGGGGGGGAGACCGGCACCCGGTGCCTCACCTAACCTTGCGTACCAACTTGCGACTAAGGAACTCTGAACATGTGATGTCATACTTTGGCCATGGGCCACATTGTAAGACAACTGCGAATGCTGACTAAATATCAATATAAAACTGGGCCGACAAGGCCGTCATAACTACTACAGCTGGCAAACCAACAAAATATACATAAAAGGCCTACCAACCCAACATACTGCACTAACTGACATGATATGTCTACAAGCCTCTACTGGTGGATATACTGTGATCGAAACAGCTCCCCGACCTGCGCATAACATATATACATATATACACAAGATGTACATAAAGCTCTAGACCCGGCAACTCTGAAAGGCATAGAGCTTACCAATCAAGCTGAACTCGGGCAACACTTAATGAGAAGGTCTACCCGTCTGTCTGTCTGAACCTGCATTCATGAAATGCAGTGCCCCCAAAAAAGGGACGTCAGTACGAAATAATGTACAGAGTATGTAAGGCAATATACTGAAAGCTGAAACTGAACTGATAATATAATAAGTGAAAGAAACTGGAAGTCAAAGATAATCTGAAGGTATGCTTACTTGTTGATACTGACTTAACTCCCTCCATATAGTAAGTAAAATAGTTGTCCAGCCCTATAAGGCTCGGTATATATATATATATATATAACTGCTCTGCCGTAGTAGGCTTGCTCATAGGCGCTCGACCATACTAGGCTTTGTATCTCGACCAACTGGGCTCGCTCATAGGCACTCGGCCACAGTAGGCTCAGTATATAACTTACCATCTGATCAGAGGTTTTCCAATAGGGGCCTGCCCATCGATTATAGCTCAATGGTAATGAAAATACTGTAATACTGTATATATAGATTCTATGCTCTCTTGACTGGAAGATGATAATACTCAATTGAACATAAAGTACCGATAAGGAAGAATACTATAACTTATGAGACTAGAAAAATATACATAAATTACGGGATATGAATTTTTCTTTATGCCTCGTTATCAAACTCGTGTAATTACAAGATCATGCCAAAATGAAGGAAAAGCTTAGCCTTAACATACATGAGTCGATTCTCTTGACAATTCCTCTAACGCACATCAATTGCGACAACACGTAACGGTGGATCGAAGTAGGGGGAAAGTTCATATGATATTCTTGTGAAAGATTGCACCGTACTCCGTTATAATTGCAAAATCTCACTTTTTATTTTGAATTGTTGAAGCCTGGCGTTGCTTTGATACATGCAAATGCATATGAAATGATCCAAATAACGTTATGAGGTTCTCTTTAAGAGTCATAAGACTCTTAAGTTATAGATTTCTTATATATGGGTGTGGGCCCCACTTTCATAATGACTAAGCCACCAAAAAAACTCTCTTAATGCCACCTTATTCTATGGTTTTAAGTTTCATACTTTGATAAAGCCTTGGCTGCCACGTTTTATTAGTTAAAGCTTTATCCAAAATACCATTAATTAACCACTAATCTCATGATTAATTGATAATTTTTCACTATTCAATAATTAATCAATTACCCATATAATTAAGAATTATCTCAAATTACTTATAATACTACTCACTTTTAACATACCTTATACACCTTACTATCATGGACATATGGTACCTTGTAAGGTACTAGTCCATAAATACCGGGATATTTTAGCTCGGGCCATATTTTATCCCAAAATGTCAAACTTCGACGAAATTCACTTTCTTCGATTTTCTTACCCTCTCACCTTCACGAAATTACTCATTACTTGTTTGAAATAATATAAATTGCTTATAATCTTAAAATAATCTCATTCCCGAACTTACGTCGATTAACTTACGACGAAACTTTAACGTACGAAAAATGCGGGATGTAACATCTCATTTTCGAGCTTTCATCAATTTTCTTATAGCGTATTTTTACGTGCGAAAACATGGGGCGTAACATCATGTTCCTAAAGGAGGAGATCTGCGGAGGACTCTTCTAATGGAATGCCATGATACTTTGTGGCCCGGCCATCCAGGTGAAGAACACACCATGGCGTTGTTGCACCGTGCTTATTATTGGCCTCAAATAGCTGATGACGTTGCTCAGTATGTGAAGACTTTCCTAGTATGCCAGAAAGACAAGTCGGACCGCTTGACATAAGCGGGACTTTTGGAGCCACTACCTATTCCAAAGAGACTTTAGGAAAGCGTGTCACTAGATTTCATTACCGGATTTCCCAAAGTTGGAGATCTTACAACTATCTTGGTTGTGGTGGATCAGTTTTCCAAATATGCTACATTTATAGTAGCCCCAAAATATATATAAGTGGAAGATACAACTCAACTGTTCTTCTCTCATGCTGTCAAATATTGGGGCCTGCCGAAAGACATCTTTAGTGATCGCGACTCTCGCTTCACTAGCAACTATTGGACTTAGCTCTTCAAGTACCTCGGGTCCAAGTTGAGCCACAGTTCAAGTTTTCAACCGCAATCTGATGGCCAGATGGACCGGTTCAATGGCATGCTGGAGGAATATCACCGCCATTTTATTATCAGATCGTACAAGAATTGCGTGAAGTTTCTGAATGTTACTCAACTATGTTTCAATTCACAAAAGAGCTCTAGTACAACCAGAAGCACTTTTGAAATTGTTACCGAACAGCAACCGCTACTCCCACACATTGTGAATTCCCCAAACATGTCGAAATCTCCTCGAGCTACTAGCTTCTCGAAGGAATGGAAGCAAAAATTGGAGATAGTGCGGTGCTATCTTGTCAAAGCCCAAAAACGGATGAAAAAGCATGCTGATCAAAATCATCGCTTTGTTGAATACCAAGTAGCAGACAAAATTCCAAAGTGGTACTTGTTTACAGGGGTCCATGAACCTCACCTATTGCAAAAATACACTGGACCTTTGTCCATTGAGAAGCGCATTAGGAAAGTTACATACCGGGTGGATACCCCAGCCTGATGGAAGATTCATCCAGTATTCCATGTTAACCTTTTGAAACCTTTTCGGGAAGACATGGAGGATCCTTCGCGGAGCCAACTCACAATACCCAGTATTCGAGGCCCTAATTCAACCGAAAAAAAAGTAGGTAGAATATATTCTCAATGATCGAGTGATTCATGCTTCAAGGAAAGATCACCAAAAGTTCTTTGTGAAAGAGTAGGGCTGTGATACAAAGGAGAATACTTGGGAGAGGGGAACAAACCTCAAAGCCTACAAGAGCCAGATCGAATATTATCTTGCAAGTAAGGCGCCGAGGATGTCGCCGACTCAGGTGGGGAGAATGTCATGGGCTGCTTTTCAGCCATGCCCCATGACCCTTGGACGCGCTCCATGGCGTCCACTCAAGCCTCCCAACGCCTAGTGCTATGGACGACCTTGTGGTCTTTGCCGTGCCAAGTGACAAGCGCGCCTGTGCCTATGTCTCCCCCTCCCGATTGCCCTCGCTAGCACCCAGCCGCAAGCAGATGCCAATAGCATCGCGTGCGCAGACAACACCGTATGTGCAGACAACGTCGTGCGTGCAGACGCTAATGCTAAAGACAAAGTTGCTGCCAACGGACCTGCTTATGCTTTGTAGGAATCTAAGTCATTTCTATTATAAATATAGAGTAGTTTTACTTCATGCATTTCCATTATGTCTCTCTAGCTTAGTTATGTCAAGTCATGTAACTTTGGTATATTATTTTTAAGCATTATTAAGGTAGATCAAGCAATCAAACTTTCTAGCAAGTAAACAATTCTCTATACTAGTGTCTCTCCCCCTCGACACCGTATTGCTTTTCTATAATAGCTTTTATTAATGAAATCAAGCTTTCTTTCATTCTCTTTTCTGTTCTCTCAATTGCTCTTGACATTGATTTTTCCGTACGGCACTGACAGTCTCGTCTAGCATACAAGGGGGGGACCCCAGTTGGCAGATGGTAACTGCACGGACGTCGGTTGCTTAGCCTTACGTCGCCCTTCCAAGGAATCTCAGGAAGGCGCCGCATAAAATTACACACTTCGAATTACTTCCAAACTTTGCATACAAGTTCAATTCAACTATAAAGACGTATCCAAAGTCTCAGAACTCCAATTAGAGTCCAATAACATCAAAATCAAGTCTTGGTCAAACTTATAAACTCTTAAGTTCTTCAAATTGTCAACTTTCAACAAATAGTGTTGAATTCTTCTAGGAACCTCCAAAATCAAATTCGAACATACGTACATGTCCAAAATCATCATACGAACCTATCGAAACCATGAAAACTTGATTCCGAGTCCGTTTACCCAAAAGTCAAATATTGGTCAACTCTTCCAACTTAAAGCTTCCAAATTGAGAATCATTCTTCCAAATCAACCCCGAACCACTTGAAAATTAAAATCGACCATACACGTAAGTCATAATACATTATATGAAGCTACTCAAAGTCTCAAACCACCGAACGGAATACTAAAACTCAAAATGACTAGTCGGGTCGTTACACATATGAACCTATCTGACCTTCAAATTACTAATTCGAGCCCGTTTACTTAAAATATTGACTTCGGTCAACTCGCTACTTGCTTAAGTTAAGGCCTCTACTTAGGAACTAAGTATTTCAAATCACTCCCAAACATCCCAAAATCCAAACCAACCATATATGTAAGACATAAAATATCATCTGAACCTACTCAAGGTCTCAAATGACGGGATGCTAGAACTTAAAATAACTTGTTGGATCGTTACACATTAAAAATCAGGGAAGGCTCATAAAAATTGCATGCGGGCTCAGCAACCTCCAACAATTCAATTTTAATATACATCTCAAGCAAATCAAGATTTATCATATACCACACCGTGTTAGGTGCGCTAAAACATTCTTGGAATAATTCATTGTCAATTATGAGAATTTCTGAACAACGAGCATTACCCTGAACAGTAAAAATACGTTATCTACCCGAAATAACAAGCCTTAACTCATTCGGTTAGTTTTCATTCTAGTACGCATGTTCCAAACTAACCAATCATACGCAACATCTAACGAAAGTTTAATAACTGCACGAGCACCATAATTATATTTAACTGCAGTCAATTTCATATATTATATTACCGCCCCAATACAAGGCAACCCTTACATGATATTCAGTTGATATTTTCAGACCTATAGAAAAGCCAACAGCAATAATCAATAAATTATAAATGCAATAGGCATAGAGTAAAATATGAAGAAAGAAAACTAATTTGGCCAAGTACATTTGTTGTTATCTTTCAATAAACTATATTTAAATAAAATATATAATATTTTATGAACTTTGTGATATACATAGCAAGAAATTAGACTGTTAATATAGAGTCCGGGGAGCTGCTGAACAAATATGAAGGCGTACATCAATTTGCTTTTCTCAGAAAATAAAGAAGGCTCAAGCCTGTCATAGATTTTTAAATTTCAAATTGGAACACGCGATTATGTCGTAGCGCCTTTAGTATGCTACCAAATTAAAGTTCCGTCTATTCTTTTTAATGTTAAATTGGCACACTGAAGGCACAATTACTACTTCGCGTTTTTACCATTTATGTCAATAATTTTCTGACAGCATCATTTATTGGATTTAATTTAGTTTTTTCCTCATTTCAAGAATCCCTTCTGATTATTACGTGTAAAAAAGGTTTTATACCGTCATAAATAAATTGAACTTCTAATAAAATAACTAAAAATAATAGTACTGCTAAAACGTAATCAATAAGTTCTCAATTACGTATCATTTCTCTGTCGAGAATAATCTAGTCCACCTTCTATTCCACATCAGCATACACCGTTATAAGTGCTACATCTATGTGGATATTTTGAAAATATAATTCACGGATTTATGGCATCGTAAATGTATGTCTTTATTTGACGAAAACTTAATATGACCCTTCAATTCATGATCGTATTTAAGCGTTTATATGACATGCACTCACCATCAGGTACAATCTTTTTTTTTTTTTTTAGTATCACTTATGATTTTCAACTATTTCATTAACCGCTAAACCCCGTCTTTCATAACGATATAATAATTTTGTCTCTGAACTATAACTCAATCTCCAGTGAGCACCGGTAGGACAATTGGATCTCAATACTCTTTTTATTTTAATAAAAGGAACATGGTTTATACTACAAATAAAGGGCCATGGGACTCCAACATTTTCAAAAAATAAATCCTTGATGTAGAATTCATGAGACCATCATTTGTTGGTGAGTGGGTCAAAGTTACTATTTGGGATATATAAAGCCTTAAATCATATAGAAATGAGTGGTTGATAAGGAGAAATCAGAGGAATCAGTGGCCTTTTCAACCACTCAAAAGACGAGACAGTTTGTTAATATAACTTCTCTTATGCAGCTTTCCATCCGTGGTATGCGAAAAGGGAGACCTTGAATGAGAAGAGGCGGGAGAGGTCAATTTTCTACAATTTTTATTATATTTGGTCGGTCGGCCAAAATAAATTATAGCCACTAGTTAAATATATATAAAAAAAAAATTAATTATACATAAAAAATAAATATTATATATTAATATACAAAACATTATATATTTCTCGATTGTTATTTTAGGGGACGCTACACTATAGATTTTCCAACCAAACTTAGTTTTCTAAATATCACAATTTGCATTGTAATAACACTAGTAATTTTGTGTACATTTTATCTCCCGTTATTTATTTGTAAAAATAAAGAAGAAGCCATCCGGTAAACCATTCAAGTAATACCCTCCCCCTAAAGGTAACATGACACAGAAAATCCCAGATCAAGTGCAGTTAAATGCGAAAACTGTTATATTATGGGAAAATTTGACTCGAACTGATCAATGTGTGTATCAATCCATATAACTTTATCAGGTTATGTGATATCTTAAGGTAAAAATATATAGAAGTTAATCATATTTACGTGATAAGTCTTTCTTCTTTTCCATCTTTCCCCCTCATATCTGTTACTATAGGCCTCTCAGTGCAATTTTTCCCAAACATTGATCGTTAATTACGGGAATTTTAACCAGTTTGTCATTGAAAAAAGCGTAATGTGCCTCGTATGTGGTATTTTGGGATTATATTATTGAATCTCACTCTTGTTGTCTTGCACTTACAGCGTAATCCATTAACTTTATGTTGGATTCTCTCTTAGCGGAGTCTGAAAAAAATATTCCAACTCAAGAATCAAGATAAATTCCTCTACTGGGCAAGATAACTTTTGCCTTTTTTTTTTTCTTCTTCTTATCTTCTTTCAACGAATCTAATAGCTTTTAGATAGTGACAAAAGTTCTACGAATTACATTGACTAAAGTTGATAGGGACTATTAAAAAATTTATATATGTGAATTGATATATACCTTATAGCAGTACAAAGTCATAATTTATTAAAGTATAGTTCAAACTCATTATGGACCAAATTCCCTTCCTTTACTAAGTCAGATGGATTTTTTTTTCTTAATAAGTTAAATCAATTTATTTACAAAATATGTCCCAATTTTATGTTCAAGATTTTGTTACCTCTTGTCTTTGCAAATCAAAATGAAATTTCACAACGAGTTCTGTTTTTACCCTCCTTTTTTTCGTCATGTTATTAGTCTACATTCAAATTTAAATGGTAACCATAAATTTAGAGATGGCGTTGTTGTTAGTGATATATTTACTAAGTTTGGAGTCTAAAATATTTAAGAATTTTTAAAAAATGATTTAAGTTTTATGTATTGTATGAGATAATATTTCTTACTTATCTTTGTAATTTAGCGCATGACAGTAGATTAATTACCATTTTTATTAAGTTACATACTAATACTAATCATTAAAATATATTTATAATTATTTTATATGTGACTGATTATGTCAATGTTTTATATAATTAATGTATAAGAACTTAAACTCATTACAAACAGTGAAGCAAAAAGTACAACGGGATATACAAGTGACTCCCAAATTATCCATTCGATGGCACCCAATATGACACCAACTGTTTTTGCGTCGCCACTAGTTTTTGTTATCAACAATTTCCAACAGGATCAAGCAGGAGCAATACAATATAGGAAGGTCAAACAAACAAGAGCTGAGCAGGTCATGGATATGGAAACTACAACAACTTTTGCAACACAGAACATGGGCCTGCCTCTACAGTTGCCAATGGAGTTACTATAATAGAAAACTCCGATTTGCACAATGACCAGCTCTTTTTACGTATACAAACTTATTTCATGGTAGTAGTTGTAATAGTCAACAAACTAGCTCTACTAATGTGATGCACCCTACGCATCACCCTCTCTGTGGCAACAATCCTTAATAGTTAATGCAATATTATCTTACCTACCAAAAAAAATAAAAGCTCTAGTAAATTTCACCTTATCCTATCTATTTTTGGGTCGAGAAAATAATATTACCCTTTTTAAATGGGACAGAGAGGACCCTCTTAACCTCAAAATTAAAAATTAAAATAAGAAATTATTGCTGGAATACAAATTAAAAGGTAAAAATGACCATCAGCTGATATTGATTATGCACGTTTTTAATTCAAAAATAAAAATATTACTCAATTATATTTAGAAATGAATAATTCCAGCTAATCCTTTTTTTTTTGGAGGGGTGGGGATAGCTGCTGAGATTATATTAGGTATGTTCTTGTTATTGTGGGTGGGGTTACAAATAATCCTTTGTTGTTTAGATAAAATAGAGAACCTCCTTGAGCTAACATTTCCAGCGATTTGTACCATGGTCGAACATTGTAATGAACTTTACTTACCTATTATTTCTGACTGCAGGTCACTGATGCTGGAATTGAATCGCGTGAAACTTAGACATGTATACCGAGAAGCTAATGTTGTAGTAGATGCCTTGGCTAAGCATGGGATGAACCTCGCACCCTCAGATGAACGACAACCATGGCATCCCTTATATTACTTATCTCCCTCTCCCTTTGCTTTATCAGCTTCAATAAGGATTGTTCCGAAGACTTGAACGCTCGAACAGTCTTGACTTGTAATAACTATAACTGTTACGTTACTTAATTTCTAATATAAGTATCCTTATTAGCAAAAAAATATTTCCAGCGATTTTCAATTTAAAATAATCTGATATATTCATATTATTTTAATGTTTAATTATATTAACTATTAATATTAACATGATTATTGATGATATATTTTCAAACAATTATACCAAGAAATATCTAGGAATGAAAAGAATAATTCAAAAAAATATTTATTCAATTAAACTTCTATTATTATGTTACAAGAGAAATTCCTTTAAAAAGAAAAATAAATCAAGGTATAAAAATATTTGAAGCTCCTGAAAAATCTATAAGGAAATAATGATGCTTTGAAATCAAAGAGAAAACTAAATAAGAAATAATAGAGTTATAGAATCTAAATTTTATGTATAATATTTTATAATGAGAACCCCGTATTATAGTAATCCACAATAATTGAGGGCTATTTGTGAACTTTTAAAAACTGGGAATGTTTATCTCATATTAGCGTCTGACAAGGGGAAAATCGTTTACACGTTTTTAACAGTAGTTGTGATGAAAAAGAATGGAAAACAGTATCTGTATGAATTGCATGAGAATCTGAGACAAAGAATGCGCAGGGAACAATAAGACAATGTATAGGATAGCGGCAAAATAGAATAATCACTTTTTGTATTGATTAATGTTCTTCCTTCTAAGGATCAAACAAAGAGAGAGAGGGTGTTGCTTGTGTTGTAATGGGCATAATTTAGCTTCATTGAAAAGCTAGCTATATAAAACAAGCAAGAACCCTTTTTGTGGTAAACGGATTGTTGAAAAGGCGTCTCTGGTTGAGTGCAAAACTTGATGCTGGCCGATGTCAGAGAGTTTGTGAGAATGTGCACCAGTTGGCACCTGAGTCAGGGTAAAAAAAAAAGATTTGTTGGGTCGGGAGCCAATGCACCACCAGTCCATGAAGGTCTTATTCTCTATGAGATAGAACCGTTACTTCGAGGCACCGATTATCATGATCTTGTAGTATCGGACTGTCACGACTCTAAATTTCCTCCGTAGGAGGTCGTGATGGTACCTAGTCTTTAAGACTAGATAAATCTATCAATGCAGAATAATCATAAATATTTGAAAATAAATAAATTACAATTCAAATGATTACAACTTCCAAAACCCGGTAGAAATAAGTCACAAACTTCTAAGAATTTATTCTCAATGTCTCTATATGTCAAGGTCTAAATAAAATATAAGGAAGCAACATAAAATGATAGAAGGGGACTCCGGAGTACGCTGGCAGATATACCTCGAAGTCTCCATGCGCAGGTAACTTACTGACGTCTAGGCTGGTAAAATGTACCTGGATCTGCACAAAAAGATGTGCAGAAGCGTAGTATGAGTACACCATAACGGTACCCAGTAAGTGCCAAGCCTAACCTCGGTAGAGTAGTGACGAGGTCAGGTGAGGCCCTACTGGAATATAATAATGGCATGGTAAAATGTTTATCAATATAGTAAAATAAAATGACATTGGAAATGAATCAAATAGTATGTCACATTTAATGACAACAAATAATTGCAAATAATATCTCGTGGAATCAAAACAGAATTTCCTTCAACTTTATGAAAATCACAACAAATAATCGAAGGCAACTATGACCATAAATCAATATCAACAAGGGCACTATCGAGGTACCGCCTCGTAGTCCCAAATTATAAATAATTTCACAATATCTCATTTTCTTATACCACCGCGGGAGCCTTCACAATTTATTTAAAGAAAGCATTTTTTTCCCGAAATAGCATCCCACGTTTTAGCCACCCTTATCACACCGCATGACTTCTAGTAGTCACCCCTACTAGCCACAGTTCCTTTCGTGACTCAAACAGCCGGTACGCTGCGTATCAAGCCACCCTTATCTCACCGCATGCGTTTCAACACCCAAACCTTATACCACCGCATGTGTATCAATATCACAATATATCACAATTTGCACCTCAAGTGCCCAATATTTTAATTTTCTACAAAAAAAATCAACAACAATATTTTTCAATAATAAAGAGCTCACGGCTCATGCCAAAATAATCCAAAAAAAATAATCTTATGAAAATATTCAAGAATAAATAATTCAGAAAAATAATATTTCAAATTTTTAATACGTTGCTTCAATATCAAATTTAAAAATGTCAAATACTTCATATTAATAATATTTAATTTAAAGAAAATCAACCTTCAAATAATGCACAATATAAAATAAACCAAATTTCAATTAAACAGGTAAAACAATTAGCAGGAAAAAGGTAAACAAATCTAAAATATATATCACAGATCAATGATGAAGAATATAACAAGATAAAATAATTTAATAACTGCGCAATAATGATCTACACAATTAAAAATATAATTTTTCATATTTAGCCCGTGTACATACTCGTCACCTCGTGTACACGACTTTCAACATATTTTAATAATCACATTAATATCAATTCTAGGAGAAATTTTCCCCACACAAGGTTAGACAAGTCACTTACCTCGACTTGCTCCAATTTAACCAAGTATTATACTTTTTTCTCGATTTTCCGACTCCGATCGACTCGTATCTAGTCATAATCAATTCGATACAATCAACAAAAATTATATCAATTTCATAAGAAAATATTATATTTTTCAATAAAATTCGAAATTAGCTCAAAATTTGTCCGTGGGGCCCACATCATGGAATCCGGTGAAAGTTACGAAATATGAACGCCCATTCAACCACGAGTCTAACAATACCAAAATGACTAAATTCCAATAACGATTCGACCCTCAAATCCACAAATCTATTCAAGAGGGTTTTCAAATTTTTCCAACTTAAATCACCAATTAAATGTTAAAAACAGTGATGGATTCGGGTAATCTAACCAAGATTGAGTTAATAACACTTACCCCAATATTTTTTCTTGAAGATATATCAAAAATCACCTCTGCTCAAGCTCCAAGTTGTTAAAAATGGCGAATGGGACGAAACCCCCCTGTTTTTATAACTTACGGATGTGTCTAGGCTGACCTCGATCATGGAGTCCGATCCTGGACCTCGATCATGAGAGTCTGATCCTGGACCTCGATCATGGGAGTCCGATCATGGGGAGTCCGATCATGGGGAGTCCGGTCATGGGGCTCGATCACAGCCGTCGATCCTGGCTATCGATCATGGCTTCGATCCTTATGTCCTTCGATCACTAGCCTTGGTCATAACCCTCGATCCTAGGCCTTCGATTAGTGGCCTTCGATCATGGATCTCGAGTCTGCCTTCGATCCTCGGCTCGATTTCTCGGGGCTTGATTGCACAGCAGAAGAGAATTTGCAGCAGCTGTTTAAGTCCCATTTTTGATCCGTTAACCATCCGAAACTCACCCTAGACCCTTGGGACCTCAACCCAATACACCAACAAGTCCTAAAATATCATACGAACTTATTTGAAATCTCAAATCACATCAAACAATGCTAAAATCACGAATCACATATAGATTCAAGCCTAATGAACTTTGAAAATTTTAATTTCTACAAACAACACTGGAACCTATCAAATCAAGTCCGATTGACCTCAAATTTTGCACGCAAGTCATAAATGACATAACAGAGCTATGAAAATTTTCAGAATCGGATTTCGACCCCGATATCAAAAAGTCAACCCCTCGGTCAAACTTCCCAAAAATTCAACTTTCGGCATTTCAAGCCTAATTCCACTACGGACTTCCAAATAAAATTCCGATCACGCTCCTAAGTCCAATATCACCATACGGAGCTGTTGGAATCATCAAAATTCTATTCCGGGGTCATTTGCACATAATTCGACATCCGGTCACTATTGGAACTTAAACTTTAAACTTTTCGTCAAAATTCCATATCTCGGGCTAGGGACCTCGGAATTTGATTCCGGGTATACGCCCAAGTCCCAATTCACGATACGGACCTACCGGAACTGTCAAAATACTGATCCGAGTGCGTTTGCTCAAAATATTGACCAAAGTCAACTCAGTTATGTTTTAAGCATCTAATTCACATTTTAATCCATTTTTCACATAAAGACTTTCCAAAAAATTATACGGACTGCGCACGCAAGTCGAGAAATGATAAATAGTGCTTTTTGAGGTCTTAGAACACAGAATTAGTTATTAAATTTAACGATGACATTTTGGGTCATCACATTCTCCACCTCTAAAACAAACGTTCGTCCTCGAACGGAGTTAGAAAAAGTACCTGAAATGGTAAATAAGTGTGGATAACAGCTGCATATATCATGCTCGGCCTCCCAAGTCGCCTCCTCGACCGGATGACCCCTCCACTGAACCTTCACGGAAGCAATGTTCTTTGACCTCAGCTTTCGAACCTGCCTATCTAAAATAGCCACTGATTCATCAACATAATATAGATCCTTGTCCAACTGAACCGAATTGAAGTCTAACACATGAGACGGATCGCCGTGATATTTTTGAAGCATAGAAACATAGAATACCGGATGAACCGCAGAAAGACTAGGTGGTAGTGCAAGTCTGTAAGCCACCTCTCCAACTCTCTCAAGAATCTCAAAACGCCCAATATTACCTAGGGCTCAACTTGCCCTTCTTCCCGAACCCTATCACACCCTTTATAGGTGAAACCCAGAGCAATACCCGCTCATCAACCATGAATGTAACATCGCGAACCTTCCGATCCGCATAACTCTTCTGTCTAGATTGGGCTGTACGAAGTCAATCCTGAATCAACTTAACCTTTTCTAAGGCATCCTGAACCAAGTCTATACCCAATAGCTTAGCCTCGCCCGGTTCGAAACAACCCATTGGAGACCGGCACCGCCTACTATATAAGGCCTCATACGGAGCCATCTAAATGTTTGACTGGTAACTGTTGTTGTAAGCAAACTCCGCAAGTGGTAAGAACTGATCCCAAGCACCCCCAAAATCTATCACACACGCCCGAAACATATCCTCCAGTATCTGAATAGTGCGTTCGGACTGCCCGTCCGTCTGAGGGTGAAATGCTGTACTCAACTCTACCCGAGTACCCAACTCACGCTGTACTGCCCTCCAAAACTGTGAGGTAAACTGTGTACCTCGGTCAGAGATGATAGATACCGGTACACCGTGAAGTCAGACAATCTCGCGAATATATACCTGAGCCAGCTGCTCTGAAAAGTAAGTAGTAATCACAGGAATGAAATGAGCTGATTTGGTCAGCCTATCCACAATCACCCAAACTGCATCAAACTTTCGCTGAGTCCGTGGGAGCCCAACAACGAAATCTATAGTGATCCGCTCCCATTTTCATTCTGGAATCTCTAACTTCTAAAGTAATCTACCCGGTCGCTGATGCTCATATTTCACCTGTTAACAATTTAGACACCGAGATACATACCCCCACTATGTCTTTCTTCATCTGCCTCCACCAATAGTATTGTCTCAAGTCCTGATACATCTTTGCAGCACCCGGATGAATGGAGTACAGCAAACTGTGAGCCTCCTGGAGAATCAACTCACGCAAGCCATCTACATTAGGCACACATAGCCTGCCTCGCATCCATAATACATCGTCATCTCCAATAGTGACTTCCTTGGCATCACCGTGCTGAACTGTATCCTTAAGGACAAGCAGATGGGGGTCATCATACTGGCATTCCCTGATACGATCATAAAGAGAAGACTGAGAAACCACACAAGCCAAAACTCGACTCGGCTCGAAAATATCCAATCTAATAAACTGGTTGGCCAAGGCCTGAATATCCAAGGCAAAAGGCCTCTCTGCTACCGGTAAATATACTAAGCTGTCCAAACTCTCTGCCTTACGGCTCAAGGAATCGGCCACCACATTGGCCTTCCCAGGATGATAGAGAATGGTGATATCATAATCCTTAAGCAACTCCAACTACCTCCGCTGCCGCAAGTTAAGATTCTTCTATTTAAACAGATGCTGTAGACTCCGGCGATCAGTGTAGATCTCACAATGGACACCGTACAAATAATGCCGCCAAATTTTTAAGGCATGAACAATAGCTGCTAACTCCAGGTCATGTACAGGATAATTCTTCTCATGAACCTTTAACTGTCTGGACGCGTAGGCAATCACCCTACCGTCTTACATCAACACTGCGCCGAGACCAATACGCGACGCGTCACAATACAAGTATAAGATCCTGTACCTGTAGGTAATACCAATACTGGGGCTGTAGTCAAAGCTGTCTTGAGCTTTTGGAAGCTCTCCTCACATTCCTTGGTCCACCTGAACGGAGCACCCTTCTGGGTCAATTTGGTCATAGATGCAACAATAGAAGAGAAACCCTTTACAAATCGACGATAATACCCAGCCAAACTAAGGAAACTCCGAATTCTCGTAACTGAGGACGGTCTGGACCAACTCTGCACTGCTTCAATCTTCTTTGGATCTACCTTGATCCCCTCACACGAAACTATATGACCCAAAAATCCCACTGAATCAAGCCAGAATTCACACTTTGAAAATTTTGCATATAACTTCCTTTCTCTCAAAATCTGAAGCACAGTCCTCAGGTGTTGTTCATGATCTTCCCGACTCCGGGAATACACCAGAATGTCGTCAATAAATACAATGACGAAGGAATCAAGATAGGGTTGAAATACACTATTCATTAAGTGCATAAATGCTGTTGGGGCATTGGTCAGCCCAAAAGACATCATAAGGAACTCGTAATGACCGTACCGAGTCCTGAAAACAGTCTTTGGAATATCTGGCTCCCGAATCTTCAACTGATGATAGCCTGAATGCAAGTCAATTTTTGAGAATACCCGTGCACCCTGAAGCTGATCAAATAAGTCATCAATACGTGGCAATGGATACCTGTTCTTCACTGTAACCTTGTTCAATTGGAGATAATCAATACACATCCACATAGAACCATCCTTCTTCTTTACAAATAAGACAGGAGCACCCCACGGCGATACACTAGGCCGAATGAAACCCTTATCAAGCAATTCTTGTAACTGTTCTTTTAATTCTTTCAACTCTGCTGGGGCCATACGGTATGGTGGAATAGAAATGGGTTGAGTACCCGGTAATAGATCAATTCCAAAATCAATATCCTTGGTGGGTGGCATACCCGGAAGATCTGCTGGAAATACATCAGGAAAATCCCTTACTGTAGGAACTAACTCTATAGTAGGAGTATCAATACTAACATCTCTCACATAGGCCAGATACGTATCACACCCCTTCTCAACCATTCGTTGAGCTTTAAGAAATGAAATAACCCTGCTAGGAACATGATTCGAGGTACCTCTCCACTCTAGCTGCGGTAGACCCGGCATAGCCAATGTTACCATCTTGGCATAATAATCAAGAATAGCGTGATAGGGCGAACCCCTGTCCGTGCCCTAAATAATATCGAAATCCACCATACTGAGCAATAATAAATTAGCTCTGGTCTCAAAACTACTGATAACAATTAAACACGACCGATACACACAGTCCACAATAATGGATTCACCCACGGGTGTAGAAACATAAATAGAAGAACTCAAGTAATCACGTGATACGCCCAAATACAGGGCAAAATAAGATGACACATAAGAATAAGTGGAGCCTGGATCAAATAAAACTGATGCATCTCTATGACAGACCGAAATAATACCTGTGATAACAGAATCGGATGCAACGGTATTTGTCCTAGCAGGAAGGGAATAATATTTGGCCTGGCCTCCCCCTCTAGGGCGACCTCTACCTGCCCGACCTCCACCTCTAGCTGGCTGTTCAGGTGGAGTGGCAACTGCTGCAGTAATAATGTCCTGAGAAGCCTGAGGACCCTGTGGAATAGGTGGGACTTGAGAAATCCGTGGAGGTGCACCCCTCCTAATTATAGGGCAATCCCTCATGATATGACGAGTGTCACCACACTCAAAACAAGCTCTCGGAGGGCGTGGTTGTTGAGACTGGCTCGGGCCTAATCGACTAGACTGTCCGCTGAAAGCACCCCGTATAGGAGGTACAAAAGATACTGGTGGTGCATAATATGGAACCTGTAGTCTGGGAGTATTCGGAATACCACTGGAAGCTAGAAGTGCTGAATTAATAGGATGGCTCACATAACCTCTACCATGACGGGCTGCAACTGGGGCACGAGAATTATTATATGTTCCAGAACCTCAGGGTCTCTTAGCTTCCCTCTCTTCCCTCTCCCGAGTCCGCATACCTTCCAATCTTCTAGCAATTGACACCACCTGTTGGTATGTGATGTCCATCTCTAGCTCTCGGGCCATACTGTATCTGATAATAGGGTGAAGACCCTCAATAAATCTGCGAACCCGCTCTCGAACAGTAGCAACTAAGGCTGGTGCATGCCTAGCCAAATCACTGAATTGGACCGCATACTCTGACACAGTCATAGAACCCTGGCATAACTGCTCAAACTTTGTGCGCCATGTATCCCTAAGACTCTGAGGAACATACTCCCTTAAGAACATATCCGAAAATTGAGTCCAAGTGAGTGAAGATGCCTCAGCGGGACTATCCAACTCATATGCCCGCCACAACTGGTAGGCTGTTCCTCTAAACTGGAATGCAGTGAAAGAAACCCCACTGGAATCAGCAATACCCATAGTACGAAGGATACAGTGACATTCCTCCAGAAAACCCTGACCATCCTCTGAAGCTAAACCGCTGAAAGTGGGAGGGTGGTACTTCTTATACCTCTCGAGCCTGAGCTGCTCCCCCTCTGAAACTGCTGTCCTAATATCAGGCCGAACTGGGACTGGGGCATGGTCAACTTGGCACGTGGCTCTGGAGTACGGGCGGCGGGAGTCTGCGCTCCTCCCCTAGCCTGAGACATAACAGGAGCAAGTGGAATTAATCCTGCATGAGCTAAAGTGCCAAACATGCTCAAAACCTTGTCAAGAGTCTCGTGAAGTGCAGGAGTAGTAACAAGCATCTCAGGTGCCTACTTTCCAACTGGAGCTACTGGTGGCTCTGGTGCAGCAGTTCGTGCAGGTGCTCTGGCTGCACCACGTGGTCTTCTTCGGCCTCTGCCCCGACCCCGGCCTCTTACGGCTCCAACATGGGGCGCGGGTGTTTGATCATCAGATCCAGTCGTGCGTGTCCTCACCATCTGTGAGAGAATAGAAAGACAATTGTTTAAAATTTTGAAGTCAACAAATACGCACGACAAGGAATCAAAGAAGTGAATATTTCCTAATAGTTCCATAGCCTCTCGAAGATAAGTACAAACGTCTCCGTACCGATCCGCAAGACTCTACTAAACCTGCTTGTGACTCATAACACCTATGAACCTAGTGCTCTAATACCAACTTGTCACGACCCCAAATCCCCTCCGTAGGAGGTCGTGATGGCACCTAGTCTCTAAGACTAGGTAAGCCTATTAATACGGAATAATCATAAATATCGAAAAATAAATAAACTACGATTCAAAAGATTACAACTCCCAAAACCCAATAAAAATAAGTCACAAGCTTCTAAGAATTTATTCTCAATGTCTCTATATGTCAAGTTCTAAATAAAATATAAGGAAGCAACATAAAATGATAGAAGGGGACTCCGGAGTCTGCGGACGCTGGCAGATACACCTCGAAGTCTCCGTGCGCAGGTAACTTACTGACGTCTAGGCTGGTAAAAATATACCTGGATCTGCACAAAAAGATGTGCATAAGCGTAGTATGAGTACACCACAGCGGTACCCAGTAAGTGCCAAGCCTAACCTCAGTAGAGTAGTGACGAGTCAGGTGAGGCCCTACTGGAATATAATAATGGCATGGTAAAATGTTTATCAATATAGTAAAATAAAATGATATTGAAAATGAATCAAATAGTATGTCACATTTAATGACAACAAATAATTGCAAATAATATCTTGTGGAATCAAAATAGAATAGTATGTCACATTTGATTCCGGGCATACGCCCAAGTCCCAATTCACGATACGAACCTACCGGAATTGTCAAAACACCGATCCGAGTCCGTTTGCTCAAAATGTTGACCAAAGTCAACTCAATTGTGTTTTAAGCATCTAATTCACATTTTAATCCATTTTTCACATAAAGACTTTCCGAAAAATTATACGGATTGTGCACGCAAGTCGAGGAATGATAAATAGTGCTTTTTGAGGTATTAGAACATAGAATTAGTTATTAAATTTAAAGATGACATTTTGGGTCATCACACGGACTAGGTCCATTCACCACGATATCTCGAGTGTTGAGTTTCTGCTAAGCTCGGACTCCTACGTGTCACGCCCCTATCGATACACCTGGCAGGTCTGGATTTTACCCCGTAAAGATAGTCCCCCATTTTTTGAATATTCAATAAAATATATCCGAGAAGTGGAAGAGTTACAAAAATCTTACTCGGGAAAGAAACTAAAAAGACTACTCATGGTTTTAGAGACAAGTCGTGACGTGAATTGAAGAGCCCTAACTATTGCCCTTGGGTTTCTTTTAGCGACACCTTTTTGTTTAAGCTTACCAGCATATATGATTGTAACGACCCGATCGGTCGTTTTGAGCTTTAGTATTTTGTTCGGTGGTTTGAGACTTTGAGTATCTTCATATGATGTATTATGACTTGTATGTATAGTCGGTTTTAATTTTCGAGTGATTCGGGATTTATTTGGAAAAATCTCTCGATTTGGAAATTTCAAGTTGGAAGAGTTGACTAATGTTTGACTTTTGGGTAAACGGACTCGGAATCGAGTTTTTATGGTTCCGATAGGTTCGTATAATGATTTTGGACTTGTGCGTATATTTGAATTAGGTTTTGGAGGTTCCTAAAAAGATTCGACACTATTTGTCGAAAGTTGGCAATTTGAAAAACTTAAAAGTTTATAAGTTTGACCAAGAGTTGACTTTGATGTTATTGGACTCCAATTGGTATTTCGAGACTTTGGATAGGTCTATATAGTTGAATTCAACTTGTTCAAAATTTGAAAGTAATCCGAAGTGTTTACGTATGATTCAGACACTTTTTTGAAACAATGATGATTTAATAACTTAAGAGAAATTCTTTTTCATTTGAGCCTCGATTCTTTGTTGTGATGTTTCCGTGGATATTATGAGGCTTTGGATAAGTTTGGATAATGTATTTATAATTGTTGGTTTGATTGAATGGGATCCCGAGGGGCTTGTGTGGATTTTGCATCATTGGTTGAGAAAGTAGTTAAGTTAAGGATTTGGAGTTTAACCATGGTCAATATCGGGTCAAGATGACCTCTTTTTGGTATTTGTGCGCGAGCAGGTTCGTAGCGTGTTTTATGATTGAAATGCATATATGGTTTGTGTCCGGGAGGTACCGAATGAGTTTTGGGTGTTAAACCGATGATTCTTTTGTTGCTGATTTTCTAGTGTAAAATATTTACGCTAATATCATTTTTTATCCCTTAAATTTTCAGATTTCCTTTAAAACTTCAAAATATCATACCTCCCTCATTTTAAGGCCAAATTGGGTGATTCAAAAGAGAAACTGGGGGTTCTTGTCTAAACTTTCGTAAAGTAAATAATTGGGATTTGAACATTGATTCGGAGTCGTATTTGAATAAAATTAGTATGGTTGGACTCATAATTAAATGAATTATCGGAATTTGTGAGTTCTGTCAGGTTCCAAGGTGTTGTTCCGAATTGACTTTTTGGTTGACTTTCAGTATTTAATTAAAGATTCGACCTTTATCGTTTGGGTTTGCTTCCTATGACATTATTTGATGATTTTTAGTTGCTTTTGGCTAGTTTGAGCCGTTTGGAGGTCGATTTGTGCGGGATGGTGCTTCTAGCGTAGCGATTTGGCTTATTCGAGGTAAGTGTCTTGCCTAACTTTATTGAGAGAATTTTTTCTAATAAAATAATATTATTTGCCACATGGGGGGTGATACATATGTGAGGTGATGAGCATATATGCATGTGTCAGGGTTAACTATGCCTGGGGATAGATTATACGGTTCTTTATGCCTTGTTGGATTATGTGACTTTCTTACTTCATGTTTTATTTGACTTTTATATTAATATGAATACGAATTTCAATACTAGAAATCATGATTTAGCTTACTATAACTTGATTAAAAATTTGACGGACTTTTTGTGAAACTATTGATGTGCTAAATTTGGTCATTGCTATACTTAATCACAAATACATCGCTACGACCGTTATTCTTGACATATTTGGATTCTATACTTGAGTTGAAGATCGCTTTTGAGATTTGTTGAGATACTTGAACAATATGGTTCTTGAGGTTTATTGAATTGTTATTGGCTTGAAAGCTGTGATTGATATTCATTTGGAATATTTGCTTAATCACTCTCATTGATGTTATTCATGCTTCCTACCTTGCTTATTATTGATATACATATGCTTAGTGAGGAAGCGTGTAAAGCACGAAGGGTGATTCCATGCTATTGAAAATACATTATCATGTGAGAAAGAGTGTAAAGTACGAAGGGTGATGCCGTGCCATTTCATATACATTATCGCGTGAGGAGGAGAGTAAAGCACGAAGGGTGATGCCGTGTCATTGCATTTAAATTATCATGTGAGGACGATAGTAAAAACACGAAGGGTGATGTTGTGTCGTTGTTTTTATATTATCATGTGTTCATGGCACGACGGGTATTTTCGTGCAGGCGAGGACAAGAGACATGTATTATATTGTGATTTTTTTTCCTTGTGTATACATTTATGCCTTTATCTTGAGCTGTTACTGTTGCACCTATATTTTCTATGTGACTTGTCGTTGTTGTTATGTCTTTGTCCTCTATCTCAATTATTGTTGTATTATCCATGCCTTCAATCTTTTTAGCTTATAAATATCGTGCTTTCCTTCTTGTTTGTTATATCTACATCTTTGCCATTCCTCATTTGTTGCAGTTTTGTATAAACCTTCCACCATGTTAGTTATCCATGCCTACTAATTGTTTAGTTTATAAAGATCTTGTTTGCTATATCTACATCTATGCCATTTCCCATTTGTTGCACTTTCGTATAAGCCTTTTACCATGTTAGTTAGTGAAATTTATGTTCTCCTATCTTAATTGCTATCATTACTTCTATGCCTCCCACCTAGTGTGTTGTCGTTGTCCATATGCACTGCCTTGTTCGTTATTGCTACATGTGTACTTCCCACTTTGTCATTACCGTTATTGGCATTTCTTTCACCTGGTTGGTACTGATATATGTATGCTTGGTGAGGAAGAGATAAATGCACGAAGGTTGTTGTCGTACTATTTGATTTGATATCTCAAGAACATTTCTTACACTATGAAAGTTCTGGATTTTATACCATAGTTTTATGGTCATTGCTTTAAGAAAAGGATTGGTTATGATATTGAGAAATATTGACCGTAATGTCTTCTAGTAATAATTTACTTCTTTGCATATTTGTTCTTGTACTCCTCTTTGTTATGTTCTAGTATTGTTTCTATTGCAATTCTACTGTACATGTTATATCAGTGAGTATCTTTTAACTAAAAAGTCTCATCAATACTTAATCGAGGTTAGTCAAGATACTTACTGGGTACATGTGGTCGGTTGTACTCATACTACACTTCTGCACCTTGCGTGCAGATCTTGGAGCTGAGATGTGGTGGATGACAGGAGCCGACATTGAAGATGTACTTGCCTTTCGGATTTAGCTACCACTTATCCCTGGGTAGTTTTAGAGTTGAATTTTATTTATGTACATTTCAAATAAAAGTTGTATCTATTTCATATCATTTTTTGCAAAAATCCAGTCGTAGTAGCTCATGACTTGTACTACCAATTCTTGGGATATTGTTTAGAATTCAGTTATATCATTTGTTGATCACTTTTATTTTATTAGAACTGTGTCAATTGTTATTGGACTTACCTAGCAGGTTGGGTTAGGTTCCATCACAACTAATTGAATTTTGCATCGTGACAATGGTGCCCTATGATTTGACGGTTCCTTGACATAATGATTTTGTGCCTTTCTTTTTTAATCCAGTTCTAACTGCGAGAGATGCCTGTTACCTTCCTTCCAGTTCTCACATTCCTTTTCAAAGAATATACCGAAAGTTATTATTCTTTGCTTACATCAACCTAATTCAATCATGTTGGCTTCCCAAAATTCGTCCTCTTCCACTGGAACTCCACCTAACGTCCCATCTCCCTCTGCACGTAGAAGGGGGAAATCCCCCATGGTGGAGACTCCTGAGGAAATGAGACCAGAGGATCTTGCTGCCCTAGATAGTTCCTTAAACCCTAGACTTTATGATAGTGATTTCCAAAGTGTCAGCAAGGGCGGTTCGATGGAGGAGTATGTGTCTCTAGTGAGGGAGGATCGCCTTCTCTGAGTAAGGGCAGATTACGGCTGGGATGCCGATGTTGAAGTCAGCGCCGTGGGCGACGAGGCTCGAATCACCCATCATCTAGCGGGCTTCTCCAAGATCTATACTTACCCCTTCACCATAGGCTTTGGGTTCCCCGTTCCCGAGATTATCGAAGCCTTTTGCCATCGCTATCAAGTTTGTTTGGCACAACTGGCCCCCCAATTATGGTGATTGGTTGCATGCTTCCAATTTCTAGATGACCGAGCCCACCTAAATTTCACCTTCGACCATCTGATTCATCTCTACTCCCCTTGAATGTTTCGGGGAGGTATGACATACCTAATTGCACGGGGTACTCGTGCTTTGATAACAAGTACTGAAGATGATCACGATCGAGGATGGTGGGACCGGTTTGTTTGAATCCCAACTCTTTTCTTGCACCGACTTTTCACCAATTTCGAGAAGCGTGGAGGTTTTGACGTAAGAGCTTAAAACACTCTTCAATTCTATTTATTAATCATATCTTTAATTATCATTTATTATGTTTACTCACATTTGCAGCCCGCATGGTGGCCCCTACACCCGAGATCCTTGATTGGGTGAGGGATATTTTACTAGCCTCCAGACATGATGACCGGACCTAGATGGCCATCTCTTTAAACTAATGAAGGAGAAAAATCATGGTGACAGGCTACTAAAGCATATGTAAGCTGAGGTTTTTTGGGTCACATCTCCCTAACCTCTGGGTTTACATTTTCTGCAGGCTTATCTAGGAAGAGATTGACTGCTAGGGTGCTCCCCTCGTTTGATTCTGTTGTTGTCTGTATTCGTAACTTGGCTTCCAGAGTTTCTTTAAATTGGAAGAGGCAGGTCTGGGATTTTGGCGAGCCCATGACTGAGGGGATAAATGCGCGTCTCCTCTGCCATCATCAGGTGGACGAAAGCCAGAAGGACAAGATGCCCAAGGTGATCGACATTGATGCCGAGGAGTTAGAGGCCGGTACTACAGGATGGGGAAAATAAGACGAGGTGTCGGCCACAGAACTATAGGTGCCCGGGGTCCTTGAGCCAAAGAGCGTGGTCCCTCCCAGTCTTGCAATCATGATCGATCTAGAGAGGATGGACAAATGGCAGGTAAAGTTGAATACCTTCAATGACCGTTGGTGTCGGGAGGTAGCTTCGATGATAAAACTAGAGGGTCAATGCAGAAGGCTCCGGGCACACCGCCAAGCTAACAAAGAGGTGGCCGAGCTGGAGTGGAACTGGGAGATCCTCTCTACCTACTTGGAGACCCTATACATAGTATAGGGAGGCAACCATGATCTTCCTCAGATGATCGATGAGGCTATAGCGGCCGCCTCTGCTGCAGAGAAAGCCCTGGAATAGGTGTCATCCAAGTCTGATAAAGTGAGCTTTGAGAGCGAGGATTATGCCGGTTCTTCTAGAAGTGTTCCCCCCATCCTAGTGTTTATTTTTGTGAAGTCCCTAGGCTATCATGCCATTTTAATATTTTGTATTTATTCTAGGTGCTCCGGTCAGATTTTTATAGACCCCCTTTTTTGCCCGAATGATGTTTGATCCCATCAAATAAAATTCAAACTTTTTTGGTTGTATATGTGACCGAGTTGTGTTAATAAATATCTACTTTCCTTTTGTGCTTTTCATGCTTGCCTTGCTTCGTTCCTTTCACTTAGCTTTATTTGAATGCTTTATATCAAAGAGTTCTTTAGAAATAAAAGACGTGGGACCGGGCCTAAATGGAGCCTCAAAGTTCCCCTAACCGATTATTTAATACTTAATCGTGAAGGTTTTCATTCTTTAACCTTCTTCCAGAACTATGTTCCCGGAGAATTTGGGTGGCAAATTTGGTTGGCCTTGAAGGTTCTAAGTGTGTATACTTTACCTATTGTCGAGGCCAAGTTTTAGACCAAATTCGGGTATGTTACATCCTATGGTGTTGTTATGATCGGGAAATACTCATCCGATTCATGAAAAATAACACTTAGTTGTAAGGGTTGTTTCGCTGACCCTCTTTTGGAACTATGTTCGTATTTGGGCAATTAGGAAAAATACTCAAGGATTAGGTAAAAATTTTGCCTTGCTTCAAAGCATTTTTCTTATTTTTCAATCCTTTTACCGATACCGAGTTTCAAACCAAATCCAGTTATGTAACTTCCGTTTGTGTGTTATGATTGGGAATTAACCACCCAACTCATAAAAAAGAGGGACCTTTTTATATGGTTGTTATGAGGAAGACGTCTTGACCTCATTTCTAAGCACAAGCTCTTTTTAGAACTTTACAATTTCAACTCAGAGGTTGTGTCGCGTGTTTTATTTGCGTATTTTATGATTTTAAGTTCGGAGACCATGTCGTGTATTTGTAGCGAGATTTTACGATCTAAGTCTGAAGACTGCATCGCGCGAGCTAAGTCTGGAGACTGCATCGTGTGATTGGTTTTTAACGAGAACCATACGTATGAATCTGCGAATTTGTTTAATAAAAGAAAATATGAGAAGACAAAACAATTTGATACTTGCTACATTTTCTTTGAGGGGAAAACAACCCTAGTTATACATAAACCTCTGTGAGTTTTTTCGGCTTAGGTTGTGAGCTTTTTACAAGGTATGGCAAAAAAGAAACATTCCCGGCTACTGATCTCAATTAAGTAGTCCTCGTCTGGTGGAGTGACCCTGGTTATAGGCAGTCTTGGTACCTACCTCCCCCTCACTAGTGATTAAGTATGAGGGAGGAATACTTAAGCGCTTGGATCATTCTGTGAGTCCCACACTCCAGAGTACCGGTATATGCTCGTGGTAATACGTTTTACATGTATTGGCTCATTGAAGGCCTTGCTTGAAAAACTCATTCTGGACAAAACTGTGGCTAAGGAAAAGAGTACAAAACGTATTTTTAGATGTCTTGCCCTATCTTACGGGTGCAATGTTTCTGCTAGCAAAAGATAGCAAATTTAGCCAAGACTAAGAATGTGAGCCATAATTGCGTAGAAATGGTAATGCTTCAAATAACTAATATTCCAATTGCTTTGTAATTCTTCATCGGTCCCATTCGCGAGTCTGTATGCACCTTTGCCGGCGATCCCGATGGCTCAAGGCGGTACTTTCCAGTTTTGACTCAATTTTTAGGCATTAATTTCTCTATTTTTGGTCGTTACCTTTTGGAGGACATAGTCCCCGACTTTCAAGTTCCGCAGATTGGCCTTCTGGTTGAAGTATATTTTAACTTTTTTGGTTTTTGCACCATGATCTGGATGAGAATTGTCACGCCCCCAAACCTGGGAAGGCAAGACCGGCACCTGGTGCCTCACTTATCCGAACGTACCAACATGAGACTGAGGGACCCTGAACATACAATGTCATACTTTGTCCATAGGGCCACATTGCAAGACAATTAGTGAAACAAAATATAAAACTGAACGAAAACTAGATTTGACTAAACATCAATATAAAGATGGGTCGTTAAGGCCATCATGACTACTACAACTGACAAACCAAAAAAATATACATACAAGGCATACAAGCCCAACATATTGCACTAACTGACATGATATGTCTACAAGCCTCTACTGATGGATGTACTGTGATAGGAACAGGGCCCTGACCTACCCATATATATACACAATATATACTCAAAACCCTAGACCTGGCAACTCTGAAGGACATGGTGCTTACCGATCAAGCTGAACACGGACAACACATACGGAGGAGTTCTACTAGTCTGGCTATCCAAACCTGCATGCATGAAATGTAGCGTCCCCATGAAAGGGATGTCAGTACGAAATAATGTACTGAGTATGTAAGGCAATAGAATTACTGAAAGCCAAAATTAAACTAATAATAAAATAACTGAAAGTAACTGGGAGTCAAAGATGATTTGGAGATATACTTACCTGCTAATATTGACTCAACTCTCTCAATATAGTAAGTAAAATAATTGCCCGGCCTTATAAGGCTCGAAACATGTAACTTCTCGACCGCAGTAGGGTCGCTCATAGGCGCTCGACCATACTAAGCTCGGTATCTCGGCCTTTCTGGGCTCGCTCATAGGCGCTCGGCCACTGTAGGCTCGGTATATAACTTACCATCTGATCAGAGGTTTCCCAATAGGTGCCTGCCCACCAATTATAGCTCGGTGGTGGTGAAAATACTGTAATACTATATATATATTGACCCTCTACTCTCTTGACTAAAAGAAGACAATACGTAACTAGATATAAAGTCTCAATAAGGGAGAATACTATAACTTATGAGACTAGGATAATGTACAGAAATTCAAGAGTACGGACTTTTCTTTATGTCTCATTATCAAACACGTGTAGTTACGAGATCATGCCAAAATGAAGGAAAGGTTTAGCCTTAACATAGCTTATCAAAATATTTCCAATAACCACATTGAACTCATCTCTTCGCACCTTAATCTACAATAATGATAATAATACAATCATTAAGTTATGAAAGGTGCAACTATCACACAACGAACGACAAGCTTATTTTATATTTAAACAGGCAGTATCTCCCCTATAATCTTTACTTCCTCCCAATTCGAGATAATACCAAAAACACAAGAACACAATAATAAAAACATGTATACATTATTTTCCAACCTTATATACACCACAGGATACTACAAAACAGTCCAATACACCTCAATCTCTTCATACACAAAACATCCACCGTAGTAGTGTCAAACGGCCCGAAAATGTTTCGACGAACGTTCAGCCCACCACCATGAATTTATGTGGTATTTATCCACATAATTTCTTTTCCAAAACTCCCTAAAATAGTAGCAAAACATGCGATTCAACAGCAACCCGAAACATCCCACAAAACAGTCCACTACAAGTTGAATAACTCGAACTCACGACTTCCGATCACCGTCTCGTGAGTTCTTACAATTATAGAACGACTTTCCATGCATTTCCAGCAGAAACATTGGATTAAAGAGAGGAGTAAACTTACCTTATTTGTTGAATATCTCAGATCCTACCTCGGATTATTCAAACCCTAGGTTTTCCTCCAACTAGAACTTGAAAAGAAGAGAAAATCAATTAGGGTTTGTGTTCAAATTTTGGGAGGATTTTTGCAGGGGCTTATATCTAGTTATTTTGATATATAATGAGTGTAATATTTGCAGGAGATAAGCCCTTAAAATGTCTCTTTGGCCGACCTGAAATAGCCCCTTTTTGGAAATTTTTAATCCTCTCATTTAAGAAAGTAGGTGACATACCTACTTGTCACCTAGCAGTCTGCGCAGTCTCGCAAAATCGCATATATCTCTCTACTCCAATGTCTTATTGAAAAAAGGTTTAATAAGTTAGAAAATAAACTCATAGATATTCAATTTTATGGGTGGATCACCCCGTAACTCTAAGTATATTGGGAGAAAAGCGCAGTGACATTTGACCCAAATGTCAGTAAAACTTATGAACGTAACTTGTGATGACTTTTATCGACTTTTGTTCCACAACTCGCTTGACTTCAAAACATAACACACAACTATCATACGACTAACATAACTCATAACATAAACTTCTTATCATGTTAAGAACCCTAGTCTCACCCCAAAAGTACATGTTATAACATTCCCAACTTGTCGACTTTTGACGAAACATTATTTTCTTCAATTCCTTTAGCTTCTGAACCTTCCAACCCTATTTGTACTTGTTGTTCATGATCTTTAATATTTGTAACCTCCGAGGTAACATTATTAACTTACTTTATATACTTTCAAAGATGATCTCATTTTTGGTCCTACATTAGTTTGCTTACGATGCACTTTTACGTACGAAAATATGGGGTGCAACATCATTTCCCCCTTAGGAACATTCGTCCTCGAATGTTTACTCTTAGAGACTTGGAAAACTTTGCCAGAGTCTTTTCCGTACACTAGACTAAAACCAACTTGCACACAGCCAAAAAACATACTATACATGCCACACATGGACAATGTCTAAAAATAGCAACACTTGGCCTCACACGGCCATCAATCATAAATACTGAAAGTAAAAAATAAGAGCTTACCTGATGACCTACTGACCTAAATAGAGCTATGCTGAAGTATCCTATCTCGAGCCATATCTTCAGTTTGAAATAGGTGAGGTATTTAGACTTCATTTCTTCCTCCGTTTCCCACATTAACTATTCCACGTTCTTGCTTCTCCATAAAACTTTCACGGAGGCTACTTCCTTATTTTGTAGCTTGCGGATTTGTCAGTCTAGGATGGCAATTGGAACTTCCTCGTATGATAAGTCCTCCATGATCTGTACACCATTAGTGGGCACCACTTGGGTAGGATCCCCAATTAACTTCCGTAGTATAGATACGTGAAAAACCGAATGGACAAACTCCAATTCCGAGGGAAAATCTAACTCATAATCTACTCGGCCAACTCTCCGAATAATCCTATAAGGCCCAATATATCGTGGGCTAAGCTTGCCTTTCTTACTAAACCTCATCACGCCTTTCATAGGAGACACCTTTAAGAATACCCAGTCATCAACCCTGAACTCTAAGTCTCGTCGCCATACGTCAGAATATGACTTCTGACAACTCTGAGCTATCAACAGTCGCTCCTGGATAAGCTTTACTTTCTCTACGACCTACTGGACCAAGTCTAGCCCATGTAACCCAGATTCTCCAACATCAAACCACCCTATATAAGATCTGCACTTACGCCCATACAAAGCCTTGTATGGAGCCATCTAGATACTGGAGTGGTAACTCTTATTATATGCAAACTCGATAAGAGATAGATGCTCATTCCAGCTTCTTTTAAAATCCAACACACATTCTCGTAACATATCCTCGAGAATCTGAATTGTGCGCTCGGCTTGTCCATCAGTCTATGGATGAAAAGTTGTGCTGAGATTCACCTGAGTCCCTAGACCTCTCTGAAATGACCTCCAAAAATGAGCTGTAAACTAGGCCCCACAGATAGATATAATAGATACTGGTACTCCGTGTAGCTGCACTATCTCCTTAATATATAACTTCGCATAATATTCGGCTGTATATGTAGATCTGACCGATATGAAATGAGCTGATTTCGTGAGCCTATCGACTATCACCCATATAGAACCGAACTTACGATGAGAATGAGGCAAACCTGTGACAATGTCCATGTTTATCACCTCCCATTTCCACGTCAGGATCTCTATAGTCTGCATTAGCTCTCCGGGCTTATGGTGCTCTAACTTCACCTGCTAGCAACTAGGACACTGGGCAACAAACTCAACAATGTTCTTCTTCATATCATTCTGCTAGTACACATCCTTAATGTCATGATACATCTTCGTCAACCCAAGATGAATGGAGTACCACAAATAATGTGCCTCTGACATATTCTTGTCTCTTAGCCCTGCTACATCTAGGACACACAGTCAACCCTTATATCTGAGAACCCCATATTCCTTGAGCACTAACAACGGCTTCTTCTGCTGCGAAACTCGCTCACTCAACTCAACCAACTCTGGGTCCTCGTACTGCCTTTCCTTTACTTAAGCTATGAGAGATGATTTTGTAGTGTTTTGGAGTACCACTCCACCATCATCAGAATCTTCTAACCGAACCCCCAAACAAGCCAATTGATGAAGCTCTCTAGCTAGTTCTCTTTTCTTAGCCTCTACATGTGCTAAGCTACCCATAGATCGGCAACTTAAGGCATCAGCTTTCCCTGGATGGTATAGAATGTTAACATCGTAATCTTTCAATAACTCTTGCCATCGCCTTTGTCACAAATTCAACTCCTTTTGCTTGAAGATATATTGCAAGCTTTTATGATCTGTAAATACATCCACATGAATACCATATAAATAATGCCACCATATCTTAAGTGCATGAACAACCACAACTAACTCGAGGTCGTGGGTCGGATAATTCCTCTCGTGCTTCCTTGACTGCCTTGAAGCGTACACAATTACCTTTCCATGTTGCATCAGGACACATCCTAAGATGACACCTGAGACATCACAATACACAGCATAACCCTATGGATCCTCTGGAAATGTTAGAACTGGCATTTAGGTCAACCTGTTCTTAAGCTCTTGGAAACTCCGCTCGCAAGCCTCTGTCCACTCAAACTTAGTTGATTTCTGAGTCAGCTTTGTCAATGGTGCCGAAAGGGAAGAATACCCTCGACAAACCTATGGTAGTAGCCTATTAAGCCTAGAAGTTACGAACCTCTATCGTAGTGGTAGGTCTAGGCCATGATTTCATGGCCTCAATCTTCTGAGTGTCTGCCTTTATACCTTCATCAGATACAATATGCCCCAAGAATGCTAGATACTTCAACCAGAACTCACATTTAAAAAACTTAGCATACAACTTACGATCACGGGGGGTTTGGAGTACCACTCGCAGGTGGTCCGCATGCTCCTCCTCTAAACGTGAATAAACCAGAATATCATCAATAAATACTATCACGAATAGATCAAAAATGTCCTGAATACACTATTCATCAAGTCCATAAATACTGCAGGTGCATTTGTCAACCCGAAGGATATGAAAGGAACTCGAAGTGGCCATATCAGGTCCTGAAGGCTATCTTCAGAATATCTTTCTCCCGAACTCTGACCTGGTGGTACCCCAACCTCAAATTCTATCTTTAAAAAGCATCTAGCCCCTACAACTAATCAAACAAGTCATCGATTCTTGGAAGTGGATACTTATTCTTAATAGTTACCTTGTTCAGCTGCCTATAATAGATACATATCCTCAACAAGCCGTCTTTCTTCCGCACAAACAGTACCGGTACACCCCAAAGTGAGGTATTGGGCCTGATGAAGCCTTTCTCCAGGAAATATTTTAACTGCTCTTTCAACTACTTCAATTCAGCAGGTTCCATTTTATATGGAGGGATGGATATTGGTGGAGTTCCCAAAAGCAAATCGATGCTAAAATCAATCTCTCGCACTAGAGGAATACTTGGATGCTCATCTAGAAACACATATGCTTGCTCTCTAACTACTGGAATAGACTGAAGTGTAGGTATCTCAGCATCTGCATCTCTAACTCGCACAATATGATAAATGCACCCTTTTACGATCATTTTCCTCGCCTTCAGATAGGAAATAAACCTACCTCTGGGTGTCGCTGTATTACCTACCCATTCAAGAACTGGTTTACCCTGAATATGAAATCCGGCTGCCTTTGCTTGGCAATCAACTGTGGCATAGCAAGCTGCCAACCAGTCCATGCCCATGATAGCAACAAAATCCATCATCTCTAACTTAACTAGATCGGCCGAGGTTTGACGACTACAAATTGTCAACGTACAACCTTGCTAAACACGTCTAGCAATAATCGGTTCTCCGACCGATGTAGATACTGAAAACGGATCACTTAGTATTTCAGGCACTATACCAAACTTCCCCGCGATAAATGGGGTAATATACGATAAAGTAGATCATGGATCTATCAAGACATAAGCATCGTGAGAGCAAATGGTCAATATGCCTGTCACAACATCTGGTGAAGACTCCTAGTCTTGTCGACCCGCTAAAGCATAGATACGGTTCTGATTACCATCTGAACTGGAACCTCTACCTCTGCCTCGACCTCTACCAGCCGAAGACTGAGACTCGTGCCCTGAAGGATGCACAAACATAGATGATCCTGTTGCTGAACTTGTTGGTTGTTTCATACCCCCAAAATCTCTATTTGGGAAATCTCACATCATATGCCCCGGACGCCCCACATGTATAACAAGCGTCGGAACCTGCTCGGCATTCGCCCAAGTGTCTTCTACCACAGATGTCACACCGCGATGGAAATGACCATGTATGCCCTGAACCTTGATATCGCTGTAAACTCGATGCCCGTGAGTTCTCACTTGGTGCTGAATAAGTATAGCGGTCATACGTGTAACCATGTAACTAAGGTGGTGTAGGCCTAGGTGGTCGTCCGAAATACTGGGGCCTATAACTACCCTACTACCGACGCCTGCCCCTATCTATATTCTGGGCGAATGCCTGAATCTGGGAAATATCCATACTATCCTGCAATGCAGCGGTGGCACATGCCTCGGTCAACTCTGAGGCTAACCCTGCTATAAACCAGTGGATCCTGTCCAGCATAGTAGCAACTATGGGTGGAGCATAGCTGGCCAATGAGTCAAAATGAAGACTATACTCTCGAACGCTCATATTGCCCTGCTTGAGGGCTAGAAACTGATCGACTCGAGCCTGTCGGATCTCCAGCGGTAATTACTGATTAAGGAAGGCATCTGAAAAATTCTCCCAAATAGCTGGAGGTGCATCACGTTCCCTAAACCTCTCACATCCCTCATACCAAAGGATGGTTATATCTCGGAGTCGAAAAGCTGCTAGCTCAACTGCCTCTTCTCCGTGGCCTGCATAACCCGAAAGATCCGGTGAAGCTGATCTATGAAATCCTGCGGGTCTTCCCTTTGATCTGTCCCCGTGAACTCTCGGGGTCTCAAAGTAATAAACTCTCGGACTCTTGAACTCCAAGACCTCTTAGAAGATCCTACATTAGCTGATGCCCTAGCCTGTTGCTGGGTAGCTACCAACTGTGTCAACAAATGCACCGCACTCCTCAAGTCCTAATCTGATGTAGGTGGATGGGGAACTGGATGTGCGGTATCCCTAGGAATCTCCTCAGGTGGTGGATGAGCCGGTAATGGATGAGTAGGGATCTCGCTTTGGGCCTCAGAATGGGCCCTATCTACTAAGGGTACCCTGCTGGTCCCCTCACTCGCTGTTGTGTCTCTCCTCTGACTAGCGGCAGTCTTCCTAGTCACCGTCATCTTTGTATGCAAACACCAATATGTAAGTTTAACTCAAATTTCCTATAACTCAGTTTTACAACACGACTTAGATTTGAAAGAAGGGCAACCAGCTCCTAAATACCTTTTAGTTCCCTGCTTATATAATGTGCTGCACAACACATCTATAAACAAGACTCTACTAGACACGACTTGTAGACTCCCTAGGATAGAACTGCTTTGATACCAAGTTTGTCATGCCCCAAACCTGGGGAGGCGAAACCGGCACCCAGTGCCTCACTTATCCAAGCGTACCAACTTGAGGTTAAGGGACTCTGAACATACAATGTCATACTTTTGCCATAGGGCCACATTTTAAGACAATTAGTGAAACAAAATATAAAACTGAATGGAAACTGGATCTGACTTAACATCAATATAAAGCTAGACCGACAAGGCCGTCATAACTACTATAACTGACAAACCAAAAAAATATACATACAAGGTGTACAAGCCCAACATACTGCACTGACTGACATGATATGTCTACAAGCCTCTACTGATGGATGTACTATGGCCGGAACAAGGCCCCAATCTACCCATAATATATATACATATATACACAATATGTACTCAAAACCCTAGACCCAGCAACTCCGAAGGACGTTGAGCTTACCGATCAAGCTGAACACGGACAGAACCTACGGAGGAGGTCTACCAATTTGTCTATCCGAACCTGCATGCATGAAATGTAGAGCCCTCAGGAAAGGGACGTCAGTACGAAATAATTTATCGAGTATGTAACTCAATAGAATAACTGAAAGCTGAAACTAAACTGATAATATAATAACTAAAAGTAACTGGGAGTAAAAGATGATCTGGAGATATACTTACCTGCTGATATTGACTCAACTCTCTCAATATAGTAAGTAAAATAGATGTCTGGCCCTATAAGGCTCGAAACGTGTAACTAATCGGTCATAGTAGGATCGCTCATAGGCGCTCAGCCATACTAGGCTCGGTATCTCTGCCATTCTGGGCTCTCTCATAGGCGCTCGGCCATAGTAGGCTCGGTATTTAACTTACCATCTGATCAGAGGTAGCCCAATAGGGGTCTGCCCACCAATTATTACTCGGTAGTGATGAAAATACTGTAATACTATATATATATATATATATATATATATATATATATATATATATATATATATATATATATATATATATATAGACCCTCTACTCTCTTGACTGAAAGAAGACAATACTTAACTGGATAAAAAGTCTTGATAAGGGAGAATCTATAACTTATGAGACTAGGATAATGTACATAAATTTAGGAGTACAGACTTCTCATTATGTCTCGTTATCAAACACATGTAGTTACGAGATCATGCCTAAATGAAGGAAAGGTTTAGCCTTAACATACCTTATCACAATATTTCCAATAACCTCATTGAACGCGTCTAATTGTACCTTAATTTACAACAATGATAGTAATACTATCATTAAGTCACGAAAGGTAGAACTATCATACATTGAACGACAAACTTATTATATATTAAAACGGGCAGAATCTCCCCTATAATCTTTACTTCCTCCCAATTCGAGATAACACCAAAAACACAACAACACAAAAATAATAATATATATATAAATTATTTTTCAACCTTATATACACCACAAGATACTACAAAATAGCCCAATATACCCCAATCTCTTCATACACAAAATGACCACCGTAGTAGTGTCAAATGGCCCGAAAATATTATGACGAACGAAAGGCCCACCACCATGCATTTATGTGGTATTTATCTACACCCTTTCTCCTCCAAAAATCCCTAAAACATTAGAAAAATAGACAATTCAATAGCAACACGAAATAGCCCACAAAACAGTCCACTACAAGTTGAATAACTCGAACTCACGGGTTCCGATCATCGTCCCGTGAGTTTTTACAATTATAGAACGACTTTCCATACATTTCAAGCAGAAATAATGGATGAAATAGAGCTGTAAACTTAAATTATTTATTGAATATCTCATCTCCTATCTTGGATTCTTCAAACCCTAGGTTTTCCTCCAACTAGAACTTGAAAAGAAGAGAAAATCAATTAGGGTTTGTATTCAATTTTTGGGAGGGTTTTGCAGGGGATTATCTCTAGTTATTTTTCTATATAATGAGTGTAATTTTTACAGGATATAAGACCTTATAAGGTCTCTTTGGACGACCCTAAATAGCCCCTTTTTAGAAATATTTAATCCTCTCATTTAAGCAAGTAGGTGACACACCTACTTGTCGCCTAGCAGTCTATGCTGTCTCGTACAAACACATATATCTCTCTACTCCGATGTCATATTGACAAACGTTTTAATGCATTAGAAAATAGATTCATAGATATTCAATTTAATGGGTGGATTACCCCGTTAATCTAAGTATATTGGGAGAACATCGCAGTGACATTTGACCCAAATTTCAGTAAAACTTATGAACGTAACTTGTGATGACTTTCATCGACTTTTGTTCCACAACTCGCTTGACTTAAAAACATAACCCATGACTATCATATGAATAACATAACTCATAACATAACCTCATTATCATGTTAAGGACCCTAGTCTCACCCCAAAAGTACATGTTATAACATTCCAACTTGTCGACTTTCGACGAAATATTAATTTCTTCAATTCATTTAGCTTCTGAACCTTCCAAACCTCGTTGTACTTGTTGTTCATGATCTTCAATATCTATAACCTCAGAGGTAACATGATTAAATTACTTTATATACTTTCAAAGATGATCTCAATTTTGGTCCTACATTAGTTTGCTTATGACACACATTTACGTACGAAAATATGTGGTGTAACAAGAGCGATGTCCCGTCATTCCTCGAGTAAATTCAACCCGATGGATCTCCTATCTCAACCACTATCAATGATTTGGCTCCATATATGAGGGAAAAGGGTGTATCACCAGTGCTAGCTTTTGCTATTATCTGGTAAGCCCATATCACACGGGGTAGCTCCTCTAGCCATCTTCCGTTAGCCTGCTCCAGATTTTTCTTTATATTTTGTATCAAAGTTTTGTTCATTGACTCCGCGTGGACATTTGCACTAGGATGATAGGGTGTTGATGTGATTTTTTTATCTTCAACCATTGGAAGAGTTTGGTTACCTTAGAGACAATATTTTGAGGTCCGTTATCACAGGCTATCTTCTTTGGGACCCCGAATCTACATATGACATGGTTCTAAATGAAGTCGATCACCTCTAATTCTCGAACTTGCTTGTAAACTCCTACTTCCACCCATTTCGAAAAATATTCAGTTAATATCAACATAAATGTTACCTAACCATGTGCTGGAGGTAATGGGCCAACTATGTCCATTTTCCATTTCATGAATGGCTATGGTGAGAGAACCAAATAAAGGGGTTCATCCGGCTAGTAGACCATTCGGGCATGTCGCCAGCACTTATCGCATTTGCACACAAAAGACTTTGCGTTGTGCTGCATTCTAGATCAATAATATCCAACCCTCATTAGTTTTTGAACTACCAATTTGTACCCGGAGTGGTCACCACAACTACCTTCGTGAACTTCTCTCATCACATAGTCAGTTTCACCTAGACATAAGCATTTGGATAATGGGCCATGAAAAGACCTCCGATATAGCTAACCTCCAACCAAACAATACCGTGCCACCTTGGGTGTGAGGGCCCAGGGAAGCTTTGCTATCCTCAGGTAGTGTATCGTCTTGCAAATAACCCATGATACTATTATACCAGTCCAAAGCCAAAGTCATGGAACATACCTCGCTTTGATTTGACTCTAGCACGAAATGGAGAAAGTGCACGATTGAGTTCGACCCTGATTCTATGATGCCTTTTGATGATCCAAGATTAGCATAAGTTTCTACCTCCACATTTTCTTCTCATGGGATCTGAGTCATCCTCCATTCTTTAAATCAAGACAACAGTGCCAATACCCTGCTCAAATACTTACGCATTCTATCTTCTTTATATTCGTAGATACTGAGGACTTGGTTGACTACCAGCAGCGAGTCTCTTCTAATTCCACGTTCTCAGAGTCAAGTCCTCGTGCCAAATCAAGACGTGCAATCACAGTCGTATATTCGGCCTCATTGTTAGTCAAAGGAACATAATTTATTACTTGCCTGATTATTTCCTCGAACGATGTGGTCAGGACTATGCTGAGAATAGTCCCTTTTGTATTGGAAGCACCATCGATGCAGAGGATCCATTTCCCATGCACGGACCCAGAGGCAAGAATCTCCTCCATCGTTGCGTCAGGCATCATACCCAGAACAAGATCAGCTACAAAGTCTGCAAGGACATGTGACTTAATTGCAGTCCAAGGCCGATATGTGATTTCGTACTCACTTATTTTGACTGGCCATTTGGCCAGTCGACTCGAAAGTTTTGTCTTATGCTAGATACTCTGTAGTGGAAAAGTTGAGACCACACAAATCGGGTGACATTAGAAATAAGGTCTAAGCTTACGAGCAGCTGTCACAAGCGCTAAGGCCAACTTCTCCAAATGCGAATACCGAGTCTTGGCATCCAATAAAGTTTTACTAACATAATAAATGGGATGTTGCATACATTTATCTTTCCAGACCAGGACTGCACTTACTACTACTTCGGACACGGCCAGGTACACAAGCAGCAATTCTCCGATCCCTAGCTTTGCCATTTGAGGTGCGCTTGAAAATATCTTTGGTGATCCATCATGGCTTGTCGGAAATCCAACGTCCATTCAAAATACTTCTTTTTATTCAACAATTTGAAGAACTTGTGACACTGCTCGGACTATCTCAAGATAAATCTTCCTAACGTAGCAAGCTTTTCGGTGAGTATTTGCATAGCCTTTGCATTCACGATTATGTCCGGTATCTCCTCAATGTCCTTGATTTTTTCTGGATTTACTTCTATCCCTCGGTTCGATACTAGGAACCCAAGAATTTCTCAGAGCCGACCCCAAAAGTGTATTTCTTTGTGTTCAACTTCATATTTTACTCTCGAAGGATTTTTAAGGCTTCCTGTAAATGCTCCAAGTGGTCCTCTATTTTCAGAGACTTGACAATCATATAATAAATATAAACCTCTATGGTTCTACGAAATTATTTTTCAAACATTTTATTTACTAGCCTCTGGTAAGTGGCCCTGATGCTTTTAAGGCTGAAAGGTATGACATTATAACAATATGTGACACACTCCATGATGAATGAAGTCTTTTTTAGATCCTCGAGGTGTAACCTAATTTGGTTGTACTCGGAGTAAGCATCTAAAAAGCTGAGTATCTCGTTCCCAGCCAACGCATCAATCGTTTTATCGATATGGGGCAAGGAGAATAATTCTTTAGGACATGATTTATTCAGATCCTTGAAATATAGCACATTCTAAATTTGTTAAACTTTTCAGGAACTACGACTACATTAGCTAACCAATACATGTATCTTACCTCCTGAATGGAGCCTATTTTAATCAATCTAGATACCGCATCCTTGATGAATTGGTTGCGAGCAAATGAAAGTTGTCACTTTCTCTACTTCACTGGAAAGTGACTCGGATTAGCACTGAACTTGTGTTTAACCACATCCGGTGGAATGCCTTTTATGTCTATGTTGAACTAGGCAAAACAATCGATGTTAGCTTTTAGAAATTCTATAAATTTGAGCATGAGCTCGAGATCGAGCCCCAAACCCAGGAGTACCTTTGTTGTTTTTCTTGCTGGAGAAGAGGGGGACTTCCCCGAGTACTTCCATAGTGTATTTAGCGATGTCGGTGACCCCTGGAGCTTTTAAGGCTCTTGGGATACTAGGTCGTCTTAGTCATCTCCCCCGGAATCAAGATCCTCTGGCTGGTGTGTCTCCGCCCCGATATTAGTCGATGATTCGTGTCACAGTAATTTTTTTTAAGGATTTATTCCTGCTTTGCCCTGCCCGATTACCATGGCCACTGAACTCATTTTTCGGGTCACCCGTTGCTCTCCTCGTATTTCCTTTATCCCCCATGGGTTAGGAAATTTCATAACTTGACAGAAGGTTGACAGAACCGTTTGCATAAGGTGGAGCCAGGTTCATCCCATGATGACGTTATAATACATGTCACCTAGCATGACATTGAGTGTTGTATCTTGGATTATTCCTCCGACATAAATTACCAATTTGATCTCCCTCGAGGTCATCTCGCTAATCCCACATGGATGCCTTAGAGGGTCCCACCATATCTCTTTGATCTAGCTCTTGGTTACTTCTGATGGGCTCTAGTCTCGAGCTTGGTCCTTACTGCTGAGGGGATGAATATGTCTTGAACCGAACCCTCAGATTCCTTCGCGCTGATTTCGGTCCTCCTTTTGGTTTCTCTGGGAAACGACCTTTCACTTCTATATGCACTGAGACTCAGAGGTCATCTTCACTTCGCATCTTGGCAGTATACTTATGGTTTACTTCGTTCCAGGTCTGTGCAAGGAATTCCATGCAGGCTTTCCTTTAGTTTCCACAAAACATCAGAGCTATTCAGGTTCAAACCATCGGTAAACATTGTTGGAGCCTAATCGTTCTGTTGAGTTGAACGGTTTTGGTTTTCATGATTGAAAAACACATGTATAAACCAGGTCCATGAATAGTGTACACGTGCGATGGAAAGTATCAAGCAAAAGGTATGCACGTGAAAGAGGTAAGTATAAGAGGTTATTTCTGATAATCCCTGAACGAAAATGTTGCATATTTGATAAGGAGAAGGACTCCTTAGTTGATGAGAACTCTATCCAAGATAAGGGAATAGTTAGAAGTTGAAGTTGACTAGAACTCTTCTACCAAGGAAGAGTAAAGTATTAGAGCTCTAGTTAATCGTTATTTACTAACTCTATAAATATCAATGTTGTTCTCTTTTACATGTGACACACACATACAGAAGTGAAAGCATAAATTGAGAGAAAAATAGCACGGTATTTTGTGAGCAATTCCTGTGAGTTTTAAGAGTGTGATACTGAAGCTACACGAACCAGCTTGAAAAACCAGTTCTATAAAGAGTTTTATGTGTCTTTCTTTATTTCTAATTCAAAGTGTAGTATGCATTTTGATTTGTACCTTTCAGATTTCTTAGAAGCAAATTATACTTGGTACATGAGTTGTATTATTTAAGTTAGAGTTAACTTGAAGTAGACGCAACAACATTTGGCGTATTGCTACAAGGGTTAGAGTTAATCCTTAGGTTTGCAAGAGGTTGTAAACTCGGGTTTTATTGTTCAAGTTAGAGTTAACTTGAAGCAGTCGCAACAGCCTGTGGCTGGTTGCTACAACAGTTAGAGGTAATCCTTAGGTTTGCAAGAGTTTGTAAACTTTGTTATTGTCTCAGAGTTGTAGTGAAGTTTTTGGGGAACATCCTATTGGGTAGTAGGTCGTGGCTTTTTAACCTTTTGAGCCGAGTATTTTTCACATAAAAATCCTTGTGTTCTTTACTTTCTGCATTATTTATTTCACAACTGTAGTGTAAGGAACACATAGAAGAACCAGGACTTTTGATAATCTAGAGAACACAAAAATTGGACACAACACAAATCACCCCCTCTCTTGTGTGGTACTGAAGTGTAAAATATCAATTGGTATCAGAGCAGGTTATCCTTAAAGAGGCTAACACCTTAGGAAAAGATCAAGATGAGTGCACTACCTGAAAACGGTAAAGAGCAATCCACCACTAGGCCACCACTATCAAATGATCACTACTATTCTTTGTGAAAGGAGAGGAGAAGAGATCACTTGCAGATGACTGATGGATGCTACAAATGTGGCAAAAAGAACCACATGATCAAGAACAATCCTATGTGGGAAGTCAAGTGGAAAAAGGGGAAATCTGAAAGAAGGAACAGAAAGAAGGAGCAGGTTCATGACAAAAACAACTACAACAAAAGGTCATCCAAAGCAATGGTTGCTACTTGGAAAGATAGTTCAGATGAGGACACTGATGATGATGATAATACTGAACGAGCTCTTATGGCAATCAGAGAGTCTGAAGAGGAACCTGATGAAGAATCTGAGATAAGTTTTTTTGACCTAAAGGATAAAATTAAATTCTTTTCTAAAGATAAACTATCAGAATTATTGCTAACTTTATTTGATGAATCTAAGAATATAAGTTCTAAAAAAGAACGGTTGTCAGAAGAGTGTAACTTTTTAAAAGCAAAGTGCGAAAACCTGGAAATTAGGGCTTGTGAAACTGAAAAAAAAAATATTGTTTTGAACAACCAAGTTCATGCACTTGACACATCTGTCTTAGAACTTAGATCTGTTAATCTAAAATTGAAGTTAGAAACAGGTAAAGAAAGAGTTAGTGTCACACAACTCACACTAGAAAAAGATTTAGAAAAGGTAAAAGATGAGCTATACAAAAGGGATGAACTGATAGGATTTTTGAACGAGGACTTGACAAAGGTTAAACATGAGCTTGATAGAACATATAAATGGATTAGGTCCTCTGATGTACTTTCATGGCTACAAAAACACCATAGTAGCAATAGAAATAGACTTGGCTTTGGGAATTCTGCACCCAAATGGGATCCCAAAAATAAATACCTAACACTTTCTGAGAATAAGATTTGCACTCACTGTGGTAACACTGGTCACTATAAGAGTGATTGCACTACAAAAGAAAAGGCAGATCAAAAGAACAAAAATTTTGTTCTAGGGAAAAATAGGATGCCAAATTGGGTTAAAAAGAATTTGATTTATCCTTTTGCCTATATAAAGGGACCCAAACTAGTTTGGGTTCTTAAGACTAACCTCTAATTTCCTATTGCAGGTCCAACTGAAGGGGAGCAGCCAAATATAATACATGGATAATAGTTGCTCAAAGCACATGACAGGAAGTAAGAACCTGTTTCTTTCACTTGAGGACTTTAAAGGAGGTTGAAATGGAAAGAATGTCTTGCAGGGAAGAAGAGTGAACAATATATATGGTGGATCTGTCCACACTCTTAGATAATGAACTCACTTGCTTGAGTGTCATAGACAGTGATCCCCTCCTTTGGCATAATAGACTTGGACATGCAAGTCTAAGCCAACTCAACAAACTAATCTCCAAGGCCTAACATTGAGTTCAAGGAAGATAAAGTTTGTGAGTCTTGTGCAAGGGGAAAGCAGGTAAGATCCTCTTTTAAGAGCAAGAAAATGGCAAGTACTACCAGGTCAATGGAACTGGTCCATATCGATCTGTGTGGACCAATGAGAATAATGAGTAGAGGTGGTCAGAGATATGTTATGGTGCTTGTTGATGATTACTCTATGTTTACTTGGACACTATTTTTAACATCTAAAGATGAAACATTTGACATGTTCACTTTATTTGCTAGAAAAACTCAAAAACAACTAGGTAGCCAACTTGCATCAATTAGGTCTGATCATGGTACTGAATTTGAGAATGCTAAATTTTCTGAATTTTGTGATGAGCATGGCATAGATCATAATTTTTCTGCTCCTAGAACTCCACAACAAAATGGAGTAGTTGAAAGAAAAAAAAGGATATTGGAGAAAATGGCTAGGACTATGCTACTTGCTAGTAAATTGCCTCATAACTTCTGGGCAGAAGCTGTGAACACTGCATGCTACATCATAAATAGGTGCATGACTAGACATCTTGTTGAGAAGACTCCCTATGAGTTTCTTAAAGGGAGAAAGCCAAATATACCCCACCTTAGGGCATTTGAATGCAAGTGCTTTGTGCACAATAATGGTAAAGACTCCCTAGGTAAGCTTGATCCCAGAAGTGATGAGGGAGTATTCTTGGGATATTCTTCACATAGTAAAGCTTATAAGATATATAACAAAAGAATTATTTGTATATAAGAAAGTGTACATGTTGTTTTTTATGAAACTAACATTCTTTCTGAGAGGCAAAAACAAGATGATGAAGAGATTGGGCTGATAAGAAATTCAAATGATGAAATAACAGTACAACCTGAAGCTGCATCACAGGAGGGAACATATGATAGAACAGGTCCTTCGACCCAAGGCAACCTGACAGGGGGAACTGACTAGAGAGGAACTGATCCTCAAACCTCGAGGGAACCTGTCCGTGAATATATTCCTCAGCAACAAAACCATGAAGGAACATCCTAAAAAAATTGACACTCATATTGCAATATCCACAAAATTGGATTTGGATGAACCTGGTTCGTCTGTTGATCAGAAAATGTATATGGAAATGATTGGATCTTTGTTATATCTCACTGCTAGTAGACTTGACATTGTTTCCATTATAGGCCTTTGTACTAGATTTCAGGAAAATCCAAAGGAGTTCCATTAGAAAGTTGTCAAGAGGATCTTGAGATACTTAAAGGCCCAACTGATTTTTGTCTATGTTATCCAAAATATTGTAATTTTAATTTAGTGGGATATGCTGGTATTGATTATGCAAGTTTTCTAGTGGATAGATAAATCACTTCAGGTGTGTCACATTTTTGTGGCACATGTCTTGTATATTGGGGCACCAGAAAGCAAATTTTGTGACCTTATCTACTATTGAAGCTGAGTATGTGGCTGTTGTCTCACGTTGTGCTCGATTATTATGGATTAACCACCAAGTAATGGATTTTGGAATTGATGTAGGTTGTATCCCTATATTTTGTGACAACACTAGTGCAATTAGTATGACCAAAAACCCGATTCATCACAAAAGAACTAAGCACATGGATGTTAGGCATCATTTTCTGAGGGATAATTTTGAAAAGAGATTGATCACTTTGGAATTTTGTGCTACTGATAAGTAAATAACTGACATCTTCATAAAAGCTTTGAGTAGAGATCACTTTGAAAGGAACATGTTAGAATTAGGGATGATTAAGATCACCTAAATGAAACTGGTTCTAACTGAATGATTGGTTAAATATTTTATGAATTTTGTAAATAATTAGATTAGATATTGATAAGTCTCATACTTTCAGTAGTATACTCTTGTGCCATGTGCTAATTTGTCTCACTGTTGTCTAATAATATTATTCTTAATCTCATTGAAAACATCAGTCTTCCACAAGAGAACTTTCAGTCAAGAACCCAGTTCATCGAGCTAAAAAGGTATGTCTTCTACATTCCGCATAATTTGAAATAACTGTATATGGATCATGATCTGAAAAGAGTCCCACTTTATCCTAAACTAATTTTCAACCAATCAATTACTAACGAACCAATTTTACCCCTAAACCCACGTGCCATAATTGTCGAGATTTTTGGGGAAGAGTTTGATGCCTCTTCAAACTGAAACTCCCAAGATGAAAAGACTTCTAACCTCCAAAAAGTTGTTATTACACACTCGCCCTTTTCCATATTTAAATTGATCTGACCTTACCTTCTTATCACAAACTTTTTCAAAAGATCAAAATCTCCAAAACATCAAAACTCTCTCAATTTATCTCAAGTTTTTGAACTGATCAAGTTCTAATGCTTTACTCTTCCTTGGTGGAAGAGTTGTAGTCAACTTCAACTTCTAACTATTCCCTTATCATGGATAGATTTCTCTTCAACTAAGGAGTCTTGCTCCTTATCAAATAGGCAACATTTTCATTTAGGGATTATCAGAAATAACCACTTATACTTATCCTTTTCACGTGTATGCCTTTTGCTTGATTCTTTTTGTCACATGTGTACACTGTTCATAGACCTAGTTCATGCACGTACTCCTTTGTCAATCATCAAAACCAAAACCGTTCAGGTTAACAAATTCTCCCTTTTTGATGATGACAAACTCTGTGCTTTTCATAAGCATGGAACCTATTTCAACTCAGCTCAACATCAACATAATGTTAGAATACTTTCGATTTAAAGTCACAAATCATCAAGGACCAGGTTCACTAGGTTATAAATATCATAGTCCAAAGCAAAAGCACACCTTATCTTTCCCCTTTTGGCATCATCGAAAACTTGCATAATTTAGTTAAGCAACCAGATTTTAGTAGATATCACTCATGGCCACTGGGGCTACTTCAAATGTAATCATGGATTTAATTTTCTCTTATCAATCTAAGGATATTATCAATCTAAGAAATATCAACAAACAATTAGAGCAAAGGCATTGAAAATTATTGATAAGATTCTCCCACAAATAATAAAAAGAAATAAAAGCACTGAACCATGAGCAAAAAACAGAGAAATCCCACTTGGGTCACTGGTTACAACTGGGCTAGGAAGGATTTTGGGCTGGGAGGGACCAGGTTCTTGGTTTGAAACAGCTTTAGCACATATTGAAGAATACTATCATTCTTTTCCTTTTACTTATAAATATCACACTTGAGAGAGTCTTTCTCAGACTCTACTTCAGCCAATCGTTTCTTCAGCCTTTCAATCTCAGCATCCTTAGCCATTGTCTTCCACTATTTGAGCCTCCTTGCTCCTTTTGGCAGACCTAGTTCTTTTAGACATAATTGACGCCTTAGCTTCAGCCTCTATTTCTCGAGAATTCTTTTGAGAAGTCTTTCTATTTTTAGCATTAGGTGTGGGTACTTCTATATCCTCATATTCATCTTCAAGAATAAGGTTCATCTCCTCAATTTGGACTACTCCACTTGGCTTACCAGCCTTTTTTTTCTTCCTTTCCAAGCAACTTTCTTGGCATTCTCAACTAAGGCCATGTCTACATTAGCCTCACTCTGCTTCTTCTGGCTCCTTATAGTTCTTCCTCTTGTGGGAGGAGTTGCTACAGGGATCAGAGGAGCACTCTTTATCTTAGTGCCACCCATGCCCTTTCCTGCTGTCTTTCCAACTTTACTCTTCTTCTTTTGATTGTAACTATCTGATATTTTTTGCAGCAGATCGGGACTCTTGTCTATTTTAGCAAGAGAAGGAACTAGTTCATGAAATCGTTTTCTTAACCTAACCAGCCCATCTACTACACTTCTAGACCAGAACCATCACCTATCTCCTATGATTCTATCCTCATAATTTCATTCATAGTCTCCTCATTATCACTAATCTCTTCATTCCAGACCACCATTGCACCTGTCTCATCATGTAATCCATAACTAATAGGTGAATCAAATCCAGCCACTTGTTCTTCCACCCTTCCCCCCGCATCAGCCTCAACACCCTCGCTCTCTTTTTATTTTTACTTTTCATTTTTACTACCATTGTATTCAGTAAAAACATTTCCCTTTTCAATATCAGCCATAGACCCAACCAAAACAAACTAATTCTCAAGTTTTTCTGCAATTTCATAACCAAACTCAGAGGTGGGAAACTTAGAGGTTACCTGTTCAATTTTATAAGAAATTGGTTCTTCTCCCTCAGTCGCAGACCAGATCATTAGAATTTTGTGGTTCTTCTGCTTGACTGGCTTGTAGCTTCTCATTCAAATTCTTGGCTTATTCTTTGCTTGCTACTAGTTTTTGTACAATCATTTTGATATATTTTTTCTTGTGTGTTTGGGTGGTTGAAAGTGTGAGTGAAGCAGTTCTATAAAGAGTTTTATGTATCTTTCTTTTTTTCTAGTTCAAAGTGTAGTAGGCGTTTTGAGTTATACCTTTCAGCTTTCTTAGAAGCAAATTATACTTGGTACATGAGTTGTATTATTCAAGTTAGAGTTAACTTGATGTAGATGCAACAATATGTGGCGTGTTGCTGTAAGGGTTAGAGTTAATCCTTAGGTTTGCAAGAGGTTGTAAACTCGAGTTTTATTATTCAAGTTAGAGTTAACTTGAAGCAATCGCAATAGACTGTGGCTGGTTGCTATAAGGGTTAGAGGTAATCCTTTTGTTTACAAGAGTTTGTAAACTTTGTCGTTGGCTTATAGTTGTAGTGAAGTGTTTGGGAAAAATCCTACTGGGTAGTAGGTCGCGGTTTTTTTACCTTTTGAGCCAGGTATTTTCCACGTAAAAATCCTTGTATTTTTTACTTTCTGCATTATTTATTTTGCAACTGTAGTGTAAGGAATACATAGAAGAACCAGGTCCTTCGATAATCTAGTGCACACAAAAATTGGACACCATACAAATTACCCCACCTCCTGTGTATTATTGAAGTATAAAATATCACCTTCGGTATTGTGGAAAACATCATTCTTTCTTGTTAGAATCTCTCCACAAAGATCTGGAGCAACTCGCCCTCTCTTTGCTTTATTTTGAAGAAGTCTTCCTTGTGGGTTTCTACCTTCCGAGCCCCATCATTGGCCTTCACGAACACATATGCAAGCATAGAGAAAAATCAATAGAGTGTTGAGGCAAAAGTGTATACCAGGTTAAAGCTCCCTTTGTAAGCGTTTGACAAATTTCTTGAGCATGACATATTCGATCTCGTCCGGCTACAAGTCATTCCCGTTGATGCTAGTCATATAGGCTGCCACGTGCTCCTATGGATTTATTGTCCCATCATATCTAGGCACATCTAGCAGTTGAATCTTTTTGAGATGAGTGTCTGAGTTGCACTTGGTTTAAACGGTAACATTGCATACTTTTTTGAATTCTCCCCCTTAACAATTGGTGGGGCCCCAAGTATTTGATCCATCTGGGCATGTATAACCTACACAAAGCTTAGGAGCTCATCCCTGTACGAGTCTTCTGATATTTGTGCCATCCCAGATCCACTCATTACGACTCTTGAACCACGAGGGACCTTCTCTGCTACTGTGTTAGTTTCAATATATGCTAAGGTCTCGGTCACCGTGGGATGACGAGGCATGGGTATTCCAGGGCAAGCATCTTGATGAGAGAAGCCATATCACTTTCGATACGCATCAAGATTGTGTTCTGTGCAGTCAGCATGTTTTCCACCATCATCTCGAGCCCGGAACTTTTCTTGCGATACATCCCCATCACCCTAGAATGATGTCGACGACCTCTTGGCGGTCATTCTCTCCGATACCCGTTGTCGCCATCACTTTAATTATCAAGAGCCCCAACTTTAGCTGGAAGTCGGACCTGACCCGCTTCATGCGTGGTGGACTGGTTGTCCTCTTGCTCACGTTCCTCAAGCATGATAGATCATGTAGGTAATCGGACATCCCTAGGCTTGGTGGGTTCACCAAAGGCCTTGGTATGACTTTCTAACCATCAAAGTGTAAGTTATCACGCTGAGTTTCAAACATGGCCAAAATTTGGTATAAGTAGGTTTCTAATGTTTTAGCAAAAAGGGCTTAAAGTAAAAGGATCAAGGCGATATCACAGCTTCCTATCCCCACAGTCAACAATAAACTATTTAACAGAAAAATTGTTTACACGTTTTTAATACTAGTTTTGATGAAAAAGGAATGGGGTTAAAAGAAAGTGAATCAAAGATGATCCAAAAACCCTTTTATAATCTAGTTTAATCCATATGAATCGTATGAGAATCTAAGATAAATAATGTGATGAAAAACAAGATAATGTATGAGATACCAACAAAATAGATTCATTCAATTTTTATATTGATTAATATTGACCGAGAGAGAAAGAGAGAGAGAGAGATAGGGTTGCTTCTATTGTAATGTGCACGGTTTAGCTTCATTGAGAAGCTAGCTATATAAAAGAAGCAAGAAGCCTTTTTGTGATAAGACCCTATGACAATGCAAAAAAGACTGTCAAAAAGACGTCTCTAGTTTAACGTAAAGCTCGATGATGGCTGATGTTAGAGAGTTGGTGAGAATGCGCTCCAACTGGCACTAGAGTTAGGGTCGAAACAAAAGTCCATTGGGACCGGGGCCAGTGCACCACCGGTCCATGAAGGCCTTATTCTCTCTAAGACAGAACTGTTGCTTAGAGGCATTGGTTATCACGATATCAGAGTCCCTGACTAGGGACATTCACCATATTATCTCAAGTGCTGAGTTTATGTTGTGCCTGGACTCCCATGTGTCACGCCCTTATCAATACACCTGGCAGGTCCGGATTTTCACCCCATACAACCTTAAAAACAAATAGGTATCATCCAAGGATGTATTCAGATTAGTAAGATCTTTTTATTCTTAACCAAAAATTTCTGGATTAAGTCATAAGAATATAAAAAATCATTATAAGTAGTGTCACAATCCAAAATCCCATCAAGGGTCGTGATGGCATCTAACTCGTTTGCTAGGCAAGCCAACATTCAATCGGCAACAATAGAATCGAATTATTAAGCCATTAATTATTTCATGATATAATTAATATTGCGGAATAAATCTCAAATAAATATCATAAATGCATAATCAATGACAAGGTCAAGGCATGACCACAAATGTCTAACAACACCCAAAACTCAGTGTCATCACATCACGAGCATCTAATAAGAGCAACTAGAATATCAACCGAACCAATAAATCTATTTGGAAAAAAGTACATAGACAGAAATAAATAAGTAGGGAAGGGGGACTCCATTGTGGATCAGATCAAGTAGCTCGCTATGAAGTCTCCAATAACACACTCCTACTCAGCTCAAAAAGTACAACAACTACCAGTCTCACAACCTGCATAAAATATGCAGAAGTGTAGTGTGAGTACAAAACTATAGTATTCAGTAAGTATCAAGTCTAACCTCAAAAAAGTAGTGGCGCGGGATCGACATCGACAACTCATAATAGCTCAATAATAATATGAAGCATAAATAGAATAGGAAATAAAACATGATATTATCAATCGGGTCTGTTAATAGAAACACAGTAAAAATTAAAATCTAGACATACTTTTCAGACAAGGAGATAGAATTCAATATCAACTATCTCGGTTCTTTTCATAATCATGATACGAGGCAATCAAAGTTCACATATAATCTAAAAGATACTGCATGAGTCCAAGCTACCAATGCATGTACAAACAAGAGGGATAACACTATGTCTATTATCTCAATATTTCACAATCACAATAGGAGTCAGTCAACAGTCATATGTATATATATGTAAAAGCTATTGCAGGGGTCGAGGCTGCCAGTGCATGCTCACAATCCAATACCAAATGTCACCGCATAATTCCATATATCAGACATTAGCCAAGTGTCCAAACTAGCACTAATTTGAGTGTCTGCGCTCATAGGGCCCTAAGTAACATGGGTAATTATCTGAATCCGGAGTGATGGTACCAAATCCATGCGTCATTTCAGCGTGCAACCTGATCCACTAATCGTAATAATATCATTGCAGCGTGCAACATGATCCACATATACAATTGTTGCAGTGTGCAACTCGATCCACATATAATATTGTTGTAGCGTGCAACCCTATCCACATATAATACCGTTGCGTTGTGCAACGCGATTCACATATAATACCATTATAGCGTGAAACCCGATCCACACAATATTATCAATAATCAATATCCGCTCAAAAGATGTGATGCCAAAATTCTCATCTTTTCACAATATTTAACTATCTAACTCATAAATATATGTACGAGATGATATAATTAAAGGACTAGATCATAATAATAGAAATGCGGATAAAGCACATATGGATAAAAAATAACAATGGCTAATCATATAATTCAATCCATCTCAATAATTTCATAAGCAATTTCATCATTCAAAAGTCTTATCATAATATTTAACACAAATGAAATAAGCCAATTTAACTACCAATTCAAGAATCAATAAGACAAGCATTTGACTACGGCTCGACAAAGGAGCTCATTATGGCAAAATAATTATTTATCCTCAATTCAACATTCCATAACGCTAAACATGCTTCTAAGCACAATTACGAGTCATCACATAGTCATAGAATCAAGGAAATATAGATAATAAGCTTACACAACCAAATAAGGCATAATCATAAGCCAAACATTTATCGGATATGATCATAACCTAGCTATGCATATACGCTCAACACTTCACATATGTGTGGCTCCTAAATCTAGAAACAAGTAGTAAATAAATCTCTTATAGGGAGAATTCCCCCTTACAAAGATAGACAAGAGACTTACCTCCACTCAATAAGCTTTAATCAATCAACAACTTCCTTTCCATTCAAAATCAATACCAAACGACTCAAATCTAGTCAAATACAACTCAATAAAAAATAAAGCCATAGAAATCAATTCCAAACAATAAAGCTTCAATCTTTAATCAAATTTCTAAAGTTCAAAAAGTCATCCACAAGCCCACAACATCAAAACCTAAGTCAGGGGTAGATCCCGTCTACCCATAATACCACGAGTTCAAATATATGATTAGAATCCAAAACAGAGTCCAAATCGACTCCCAAATCCCCAATTTACACTCTTCAAAATTTTAAACAAAACCCCCAAAATTGCTCTTTCAAAATCCATAATCTAAGTGTATATATTCATGGAAAAATAAGATATATTATCAAAATCAAGTAAAATTCACTCCCTCAAAAGTATGGTGAAAATCCCTTCCAAAATCGCCTCTAACAGAGCACCAAAACTCAAGATAGAGAATAATGAACCAAACCCTTGAAATTATAAAGTCTGTCGGTGGTTTCGCATCTACGAACAAAAGGGTTGCGCTGCGACACAACTATCGCATCTGCGATCCTCACTTACATAGCCCCCATCATATTTACGAAGAAACTACCGTATCTGCGGCTTCGCAGGTGCAACTAGAAATGCGTATCTGCGCTACTTCCTCAGCCAGCCCAACCTCGCATATGTGCAAGAATTCCCGCTTCTGCGAAGGTGCAAGTGCAGCCAACCCATTGCTTTTATGACCTCGCACCTGCGCAAAAACCATCATAGGGGGCAACACACCAGTACTAGGTCTGCCAAACCACCTCCGAATGGTCCGGAATCAATTCAAAACACACTCGAGCCTCCCGGGACCCCGTTCAACTATATCAACAATCCAAATACCTAATACAAATTTATCCAAGTGCTCAGAACACCACAACTAGCATCAAGATCGACGATCAAAATCCATCTCTTAACTTTCAAATTTCTAACTTCACCAAACACATCTAAATTATGCCTAAACATTCCGGATTTCAACCAAGCATTTCATACAAGTCCAAATCAACTAAACCATACAAAGTCCTAGAACATCAATCAGATCCCGATAACCTAAAAGTCAACTATCGGTTAAACCTACCAACTCTCCAGTTTTTCAAGTTGTTAATTTTCGGTAAATGGGGCCAAAACCTTCTAGGTATCTCCAAACCCAAATCCGTACATGCACCCAAGTCCAAAATCGCCATACGAACTTAAAGGAACCATCAAATCACAAATCTGAGATCGTTTACTCAAAATTCAAACCTTGGTTTATTCTTCCAAATTGAGAATCACTCTTCCAAATCAACTCTGAATCCCTCGAAAATCAAGACCAACCATACATGCAAGTCATAATGTATCATGTAAAGCTACTCAAGGCCTCAAACCACCGAATGGAATGCTAAAGCTCAAGACGATCGGTCGGGTCGTTACATTCTCCCCTACTTAAACAAATGTTCGTCCTTGAACATGCCAAGATTTATCCCAAAGCCATAAAGTAACTGTACAAACTCATCATACTTACCCCCATGGGTGATTTTATGCCAAACTTTATCCATATAAGTCCATTAACATAATCCCGATTGAATATTTTTCCTATAACCTTTGTCCATAAGCCTTAGAAAAATATTTCAACATCCAAAACTCTTTTTAGGATCCGATTCTTGTATACATACAATGTATCAATCCCCATAAGCTATATCAAGTCATAAATGTACTTCCAAGATGTAACCATATAATGTTCCCCATAACTTATATGTCCATAGCCATATCTTCTGTCCGCAATAACTGCCCGCTACCAAACCCGGTACCGGTAATAAAAATCATATTAAATAAAACCTTGTTCCAACCCTCACAACACTGCAAATGATGAAAGAATATGTATAAACTCATAACCACCATCAAGACAATAATTCGTGGTGTTATCTCACTCGTTATGAACCATTGCCAAATCCTGAGCTGACTAGTGAATTTATTCTTCTAAACATACCTTATCCAAATCCAATCATATTAATTCCATGTCCAATAATCTTGTCTCACCCAGTACCAGCTGCTCGACTAACATGCAACATCAAATGCCACCTATAGCTTCATACGACACAATCCGTGCATCAAACAAGCAACAGCTCGAATATGACCAATAAAAGAAAGAGAACCAAATAAGAGACACATCAAATAAGTTTAACAGTTATAACAACAAAATCATAATGCTATGAATTCATCCCACAAAGGGAAAACAAAATACACGAAATAAGCACAAGGAATCGTATCCAGCGTAACTCTATTGTAGCGCGCAACTCGATCCAAACATATCAATCCACATGGAAATACCCATCGAGCCAAAATGCTCATGGTCAACAAACACATGTGTAGCAACAATAAGCATGTAAAGTGCATAAACATAACCATGGGGAGTCGAATAGCATAATGCACTAGGGGGAAAAGGCTAGGCACGACTAAGGTGCAATAAGCAAACCAATATCTTAAGAGTCATCTCGCTCATATAACGCCACAATGCCTAAACAAGGACACAACATGTTGTGAATAATTAAGTAGTCTCACAACCTATCGTACACCAGAGAGCATTATATGAAATAGATCAGGACATGAATAAGATCAATCCCACTTGATAACACACCCATAAAAAATGTTGTGATAAGTGAGCAAATCCAATTCGATGTAGAATACACATTCTTATTAGGCCTACCAAAAGGCCTCCAAGTCGACTCAAAACTTTTTGAAATATATGAATAGTTTTCCAAGACTTCACAGTGACCTTATCCACAAAACCTACAATGTCAAAACATTAATACTATTTCACAACCTGCAACCAGAGGGACAATCTGCCTCTTAAAAATATAATTTTTAAGCTTCGAGAATACAAGAATCTCCATACTTGATCTCTAACTCTCCCTCTAAATGAATGCCATGCCATGCATACACCATCACATCATGAGACATACTTCCATAAATTTCTCGCACAGAATAGAAAAAATGTGAATACCAACGGTTGTCAACCACGCGATCTCTGTAGTGCTAGTCAAGCATATGCAAATCAATAAATAATGTATTTTCTACAACACACACCCTCCTAGGGCGATACAATATAGTGCTAGCATTCTTTTAACATCTAAAATCTCTAATGTTGTCTAGAACTTATGACATTCCCATCTAACTGAACTGTAAAATTGTCCATTCAATCTCAATCTCACGTGGCTCATCGCATCTATCATGCTATCATATAAATATGCTAGATTCTCATTATTAACTCTGAATTGTAAGTAGAATAAAAACTTCATCGACTAGAAGCCTTTAACGTAACTCATTTCAAGAGATAATCACAACAAGTAACAAACTTTCCATACACATAGGAGATATCCACCCCATGTTATGGTCAAAACCATCATAGAACATAGACAATTTTTCTCTCCATACAAGCGACCATCGCAGAGACCATAGAGAATAGTAGCAACAAGCCGAAAAGATGGAAAATATCCCACTGTCCAGTGGTGGTAAACCACCAGACCAACCTCTAAAGATCCCCTTTCGAGTTGCGGACAATCCTCATCAAACAATTTCTACAAAATAACTCTCAACTGCTACAGATAACCTCCTTGAAGCAACTTACCCAAGTGCAAGAGATTGCTCACCTTTAGAAGATATAGCCGCTAACCAACCCACATGTCATTACACTGAAAGATCTGAGAATTCCGACCACATACAAACCTCCAATGAAAATCTTGTGTCTGGAAAAGAAGTTATGGGAAATGATGTTTCGGTGGTCCAAACTGACCACATCAGAGGTGAAACGACCACATGTACATTTGAGGAAAGGTTTAAGTCAACTTCCCGAGACCTTAACCAGCAGAATTTCACGATTCTACAAAGACCCACCCCAACTCAATCTAGCAGCCTAAGTGCTCGACAAAATGCCATAAACATCAATGCGAGGCAGAAGGAAAGAATTGCCGCCAATGATGTAACTGAACAATATCAAAGGCCTGGAAGTGAAGCAGTTGTTGTGTCCACTTCCCCAAAAGCTCAGATGACTAACAATGGAGTTCCAAGGGACCTAAGGGAACGGGTAAATAATTCTAAGTCTAAAATGAATAAGGAGTGTGAAGAAACAAATACTCACATTGCTGCTATAGTACCAAAAGATAATGATGTTAATCACTCTTCAGCCAAGGTTAATCAAGGCTCTGCTAGTGTCGCAAATGAGCAAAACAAACAAATAAAGAAGAAAATCAAATATGCTTATGATCACACACAACCAAAGGTATCAACAAACTTTGATAGACCTACCAAAACCATAAATCCCAAACCATATGTCTACAATCATGTTGAAGTCTCCGATACTACCCTCACACATGTTACACTTTCAACAGACCAAATGAAAAGGCCCCAAAATTCCATTGAACCTCCACTTCCCGCTGTCACTCACTCATATGCTACCAAAATGAGAGCCAAACTGGCTGAAGAAAGAATTCCTATTGAGTTCACTCCTCCAAAAATCACCACTAAATAAGGACTGTCGGCTGTAGTCTTCAAAAAGGAGGATTATGTGATCAAATTGGTTTCCAGATGCTAATACGCTGTGGTTGGAAGTTTTCTAACATAATTCCCATAATAGAAGTCATAAGAAGAAGTTTCATAACTCAAACAGAGTTTGTGGGAGGTGTGAAGATTGCACATTTCAATTCCAAGACTATTTACATAGACCTGAACAATGAATACGATCATGCACTTGTATGGAACAAGCAGTATATGTATATTCAGAGACAAATGATGAAAATTGAGGATTGGTCTCCATTGTTCAATCCTAATGATGATTCACCAATAGTTTCTATATGGGTAATCATTCCAGAAATTCCATGACATCTCTGGAGATTTGTACTCCCCTCTTATCATTTTTTGGCAAGGCATTGTTTTTGGATTTGGCTTGTTTTCAAAAAAGAACAAGAGGTAGTGTGGCTAAGGTCAAGATGCAGATTGATCTCACTAAGGAAAGACCTTCACATATTTGGTTGGGGTTTGATGAAGATCAAGATGTGAATTTGAATGGCAAGTGGCTAGAAGTTCAATATGAAAGTGTACCATACTACTGCTTGTATTGTAAATATATTGGTCACTTGTCACACACATGCCCAAAGAAACTGAATGATGAAGAAATAAAGAAAAGAACTGGAGCCTTTATGGCCTCCAAGGAAAAGTATTCAGAAGAAGAAGCAGAACTATCAAGTGGTCATCCAGAGCCAAATAAGATAAAAGCAGCCAAACAATATCATAGGACTGAGCAGAACAATCACAAGAATAACATTAATCAGACCAACAATGAGCAGACAAGAGAAGCTCACCAGAATGCAGGGGTTGCCCCTTCAAACAAAGACTAGCAAACTCATAAGAAGAAGCATTTCAAAGGAATACAAAATCACACCAAAAAATCACAAGTTATATATATATTGCAAAGCAATAGAAAAACCAACAATCAGAAACAATTGCAAAAGATTCTTGTATGCAATAAGCTTTAAGTACTACCTCTAACAATCATACAGTTACACAGGAGAGGAGTGGTGATCCTGTGATTCAGAGCCAATCCACTCCTCACAGTCCATCTGTTGGAAGTATTGAAGGAAGGAAGGATGGTCAGGAAAATGCTCAAGTTGAGATGTTGAAGGATCATATATCTCCTGCAACCATTGATCAATCAACAAGTATTCTAGGAGATAATTCTGTGATTCAGATTCAGTCCACTCCTAATAGTCCTTCTGCTAAAAGTATTGAGGGAAGGAAGAATGGTTAGGAGACTGCTAGGTTGAGAATATTAATGAACATATATCACTTGCAACCATTGATCAATCGACAAATACTCATGGAGTAATCCAAGAAGAGGCAGAAGCTGGTGTGATCTTCAGTTCCAACGAAGATGATCACATTGACAAGACAGTTAAAGGAAATGCTCCTCAAATTCCAGTAGATGCAACAACAAAAGCTAAGAGTAATCCTAGTAAAAAAAAGACAAATGAGGAAATAGAGGAATGCTAGTATACAAAAAGCAGCCCAAGTAAGTAATGTGGATCAACTGGTACCCTTGACTCATCATACTTTTACTTATTCTGATCCTGATTGTACTCAAAAGAAGATCCCACCTGATCCAGGATGAAGGAGGCATCCCCCACATCTCATGCTGAGAAGGTACCACAGACTGCACACTCACCTTCTTCAACAGAAGTTAGAACTCAGACAACAGCTACACTTCCACCTACACAGTCTAACCCAAAGACTAATCAACATGTTAGTGCCACGCCCCGAACCTAGGCCTGGACGTAACACAGCACCCGGTGCCTGACTACATGTGATCGAGCGAACCAACTGGCTGACTGAATCAACATATGATATCATAACATACTAAATATAGAAGATAAACTAACGCATATTGATATACTAAAAATCTGAATGATATAAATCAAATGCGGAAACACTAATATATGTCTGAAACATATATGTAGCAATATTACTTAAAATGAAAAGCCTGTGACTCTATCTAACTGTTACTCTAGTCTATGAAGTCTCTAATGAAGTACTGAAAACACTGATTGTTTGAAATACTGAAGACTGTAAGGTAATAATAATGCCCCGAAAGAACTGGGGATCACCAAATAGCTGGTACGAGAATCCTAGCGCTATGAATCGTCCACCTGTAAATTATTACCTGCATCATGAGATGCAGTCCCCGGAAAAAAGGGACGTCAGTACATTTTAGTTGCACTGGTATATAAAGCAACTTAAAGAAAGAATTATAAATGCTGAAACTGAAACTAAGCTGATAACTGAGAATTGATAATTGATAACTGAAATGATAACTATTCAAACTGAAACTGAAATGATAACTTATAACTGAACTGATAAATGAAATGAGAATTGATAACTGATAACTGGAAAATGAAGTAAGGATATGAATACTCCCTCTTCTGAAAGATGAACAACCTATTAATCTGAATAAACTACGTCCTCAGGCCTAAGTATACGTATACATAACTACAGCCTCAGGCCCAAAAATGCATAAAGCATCAACGACGGCCTCAGGCCCAAACATGCATAAAGCATAAACTACGGTCTCAAGCCCAAATATGCATAAAGCATATAAACTATGGCCTCAGGCCCAAATACAGGTGTTCAACATTCAGGGATTTAAAATTCTGGAACTGAAAATCATACTGCAATATGTGATGCTAAAATACTCAATCATATTGAGTTACATGATACTAGAATACTGAATATGACTAGACTGAAACATGTATTCTTGAACTAATTATGAAAACTGAAACTTCAATTGTTTATGACATGCTGAGTAATCTAGACTAAGACTCATGGGCATCAAACCCAAGTCTATATTGATTACGCACTGAGTTCACAACATTCAGAATGAAAGTCATGAACGAGTTATGAAGCTAGATAATAGAAGTTCTGCAGCTATTCAAGGAACTAGGCTTAACTATATTTCTGAGGCAAGTATTAACGTCGTAAAAGAAACGTAGTGTAGGGAGAATCATTAACATTCCCAAACATATAGAGTTAGCCTTACATACCTGGACTCTGGCCCTTTAAGCATATCAAAATGTTTGTCGCCTCTTTTTCAAGATAATCTATGTCAATATATATCAAGATGAACCAATATTAGCACTAATTCTCATATTTTAGTCACTTAGGAATTTTATCAAACACCTTATAGGCGCAAAGCCTCATAGCCCTTAGTAATTGGTCTTTTCTTCACCAAGTTCTCATTCTACTACTTCTAGGTGATTCTACAATCCCAAATAGATGTAACTAACATTATTTCTCATCACCAAAATGTTTACAACAATCATAAGTCAACAACCCAAAACTCTAGCATAGTTCATATGATTCTCTTTATCAAACCCATTTACTATTCTCCCAAAAAGTAATCAATTCATGGTTATAAATGATTAGGGAGTAGAAGCATTACCTTTTCGAAGCTCACTCCTCTTGAATTTGAGTTCTAGAATTTCCTTTCTCAACAATGGTGTCTCGACCAAATATCTAATGAGTGGAAGGATTTACCCATGTTAATAAGGTGTAGAAAAATTGAAATTAACTTTAAATCATCGTTAGAACTAACCTTGGATGATGGAGGGACCTTGAGAAAGTTAGGTTCTTGAGAGCCTCCCTTTCTAGAGTAGGTTTTCGTGTTTGGGATGTGGGGGAACGAGGTAGGGATTCTAAATAAGTGAACAGGTCCCAAAATTGAGGAGAGAAATAAAAGTAGCTCGGGTAAACATCGTCGGCGCGAGTCATCGTCTTGGGCGCCAAAATAACTATGCAAGGCGCCATCAAAGGAGCCAAAACTACAGTGCCTTGCATTGTCTGGGGCGTTGAGGTCGATGCCCTGGAAAGTACCTTGCACTATCTGGGGCACTGAGTTTTCATTGCCTTGCACTGTCTATGGCCATAAAATGGACCTCCTATAAACTTAGTCGATTCTATTGAATTTTATTCACCTCACTCTCGGTCTTGATTCTAAAACAATTGTTTCCACCCATACTCATCCCGATAGGACTTCACATGTCTAAAAGGTCATATTAATACTCATTTAATGCATCCACAACTAATCCAGATTTACGGGGCATTACAAATAGATAAAGATAAATAAAATCACATACAATCTGAAGATGAAAGAAATTTTGGTGATGAAGCAGATGATGAACATAGTGATGATATAGAGACAGATGACACATGCAAACAACTACTTGTTGTTATCAATGGGGCTACTGATCTGGAAAATATGGTTGAATCTCATGGCCTGTCACCTAGAGGTAGCACCCCTCACTACCTCACTAGAAGCAAAGCAAGTAGTTCTAAAGTAATACCAAAAACACCATCTCTTAAGCAGGTTTTATGATTAGTACAATCATATGGAATGCTAGAGGTATCAGAACCAAATGGGCCATTGAAAGACTAACCTTGAAGCGACTTCACAAATTATCCTTTATTATAGTCCTGGAGCTATTTCTTGATTACACTCATGTCAACCATTATAGACTCTAGTTATACATGCAAAACTCAACTTTCAATGTCAACAATAAAATCTGGGTACTCTAGGATCAAGACTTCACTGACAATGTTATTGATCAGGATGAACAACAACTGACCATGGAATTATAGTACACAGAAGCAGGGGAGCCATTTCACTTCATTATAATCTATGCCAAATGTAAAATAGCACTGAGAAGACCTCTTTGGGAGGTATTAAGATAGAAGTCCATGACATGCATAATTCTATAGTGTGTCATTGGTGATTTCAATGTGATAACATCTCTAGAAGAGAAAGTTGGAGACCTTCCTTACCAGATAAACAAAAGCCTGGAATTTCTAAGGATGATTGAAGACTATGGTTTAGTGGATTTAGGTTTCTATGGCAGCAGATTCACCTGGTCAAATGGAAAGGGTCAATGCTCAATAGTGTGGAAGAGATTAGACAGAGGTCTGGTCAATAATAACTGGCTGATCTCTTACCCTGCTACAACTATCACTCATCTATTTTTAGTAGGATCAGATCACAACCCTTTGCTTATGGAGATGAATGTGAGACAAGATTCTAGCAGAAGATACTTCAAGTTTCTCAATTGTTGGATTGAAAATGAGAGCTTTATTCCACTTGTGCAGAAAGTCTGGGATAAAGAGGTCAATGGCAATGTTATGCGGATCTTTCATCATAAACTTAAAGCATTGTCCAATGCATTAAGTATATGGTCCAGACAACAGTATGGGGACATCTTTCAAAAGGCAAAGGGATATGAACAAAACCTAAAACAAGTTGAGATGAATTGGGCTCAGACAAATGATGATACTGACAGAATAACATATCATGAGCTTCAGGCTCAATATGTGAGATACATGAGTTGGTCCTGATGGTATGAATGCAAAATCCTTCCAATCATGTAGGAATTAGTAAATCAGATCTGCTGAATGTTGTCTTGGCTTGCTTTGGGGGTGCTACTATGCCAAAATATATGACTAGTGCATGTCTAGTCCTACTGCCTAAGGTGGATTTTCAAAACTCCTTAATAGAGTTTAGGCCAATTAGCCTCAGCAACTTCATCAACAAAATCATTTCCAAAGTCATAAGCTCTAGACTGGCACATATTATTCCTAGAATCATTTATGCTAACCAGGCAGGCTTTGTCAAAGGGAGAAGCATTTCAGAAAACATAATGTTGGCACATGAAATTATCCATGTTATCAAAAAACCTAACATTGGATCAAGTGTGGTCATCAAGCTTGATATGGCTAAAGCTTATTACAGAGTTTACTGGGGATTTACTTGCATAATGTTGAGAAGAATGTGATTTAATGAGATGATCATTGACATTATTTGGAGAACAATGTCCAATAATTGGTACTCAGTCATTATTAATGGTACCAGATGGGGTTGTTTTCACTCAACAAGGGGTCTGAAATAAGGAGATCCCTTAGGCCCATATTTATTTATTGTTAGAGATGAACTACTGTCTAGAATGCTCAACAACTTAACCCATGACCAGTTCTTCAATGGTTTTTATATGGAAAGAAGAGGCCCACAAATTAATCATCTAAGTTTTGCTGATGACATTATAATTTTCACTTCTGGGGCCAGAACATGTTTACAGAAAATCATGGAGATTCTTAATAACTATGAAGACACTTCTGGTAAATAAATCAACAGACATAAGAGTCACTTCATGACTTCCCCTTCTACATTCAACACTACAGTGAGAAGAGTACAACAAGTAATTGGTTTAAACAAGAAATAATCTCCTCTCACATACTTGGGATGCTCACTCTATATAGGTAGGAAAAACATTGTACGCTTCAACTTCATTGTGTCTAAAATAGTTAACATAAACTAAGGCTGGCATAGCAGGATTCTTTCCTTTGGAGGCAAGGCTATTTTGATCAAGAATGTGCTACAATCAATTCCCATATGCCTTCTGTCAGCTCTTTCTCCTCCTAAAACGATCCTGAAACAAATACAAACACCGGTTGCTACCTTTTTGGGTAATGGAGAATGACAAAGTCAAATATCACTGGTCCTCATGGCAAAAGCTATCCTTCCCAGTGAGTGAAGGAGGAATTGGCTTCAAAATAATAGAAGATGTTTGTCAATCCATGGAATAAAAACAATGGTGGTTATTTAGAACTAAGAAGTCACTTTGGAGAAACTTTCTTAGGGCTAAATACTGCCAAAGATCAAATCCAATATCCAAGAAATGGGATATTGGATAGTCACAAGCTTGGAGGAAAATGATGCTCAACAAAAAAAGGCTGAGAAACACATTCACTAGAGATTGCATTCAGGCAACTACAGCTTCTGGTGGGACAATTGGTTGGGGCACAGGTGCTCTTGCTACTTACAGAATTGAAGGAGGTAAACCTAGAAATATCCATATGGCTCAATTTTCGGAAAATGGTCACTGGAACATACAGAAGTTGAACATAGTGGCCCCAACACATAAGATTCAAGACATACTGCAAATTCCCATCTACTACAAGCCATAATCCCAAGAACAACCAATCTGGACTCCCACAGTGTCTGGAAAATTTACATGTACATCTGCTTGGGAAATGTTAAGAAAAAATAAGCAACCCAATTTTACCAATAAAATGACCTGGCACAAAAAGATCCCCTTTAAATGGTCCTTTTTTCCTATAGAGAGCTCTCAGAAACAAGATACCCACTAATGACAGGATTAGTTCCTTTAGAAATATTAATGTATCCAGATGTATATGTTATTCCATACCTACAGATGAAATAATAGAGCACATATTCAGTCAAGGGAACCTTGCTAAGACTGTGTGGAAGAAATATGGAGGTTCTACTGGAATTAAAACTGATAACATTCCACTCGGATTAATCTTGATGAACAGGTGGCTTCAGAAGAAAACCAATAAAGTGCAGAAGCTGATTCTAGCCACTCTCCCCATTATCATATGTTGGAACCTATGGAAGAACAGGTTTAGTGCTAAGTATGCTTCAAAGGCCTCCTCCATAGCCAAAGTAATCTTCTCCATCAATTCTGATGTCCACTTGCTTCTCCACACCAAGTTCCCTGCTATTAACTAGCCTTATAGATGGGTGAATCTATACTCTATCATTGAGAATATCAAACATCACACTATTATCCATCAGGTTAAATGGACTAGACCTATGGATGGTTTTGTAAAACTTAACGGTGATGGGAGTGCTTTGACCAACCCTGAGAGGATAGGTGGTGGTGTTTGGGAAAGTTCATTCAGCCAATTGTATCCCCATTGGGTACGGGTACCAACAATTTAGCAGAAACAAAAGCAACTCCAGTGGTGCATTGCTAATGGGTACAACAGAGTACATCTGGAGGCAGATTCTGAGCTATTGAAAAACTGGTTGACAAGCAATAATGATGCCCATTGGATCATCAAGATGAATCTACAGAAGCTGAAAGCACTTTGTCTTCAGTGTGAGGAGATCACATACTCTCATGTGTACAGAGAAGCCAATTCCCCTGTTGATTTACTATCTAAACTAAGTTATGATTTCAATGCACTAACACACTTCCCTAACACTTATAATCTACCTCCTCATATCAGGGGCCAAATCCAGTAAGATTTTCTAGACACCCCTATTTTCAGACATATAAAGACTCAAAGAATCATTACACCTCCACAATTGGCTTCCACCACTTCTCATGGTTATGGTTGATACAAATAAATTTGGAGGACCATACCAATATGCCCAATTGTACATCATGAAGCATCATCACAACAACATGAGTAGGAAATGTGGCTCAGATGCTAAGGCCACCATAAGAACAGTGCAAATGCAACAGCTCTTAACAGTCTGGTATTTACTAACATGTTTGTTCTTATATGCAAGTATAATGGACACACTCATAGCATTGATAGGCCTCCAAGGTGTGGTATTAGCTCCTTGGGTGCTCATTTTGTGACAGGTCTTTCAATACTATAAAGAGAGGTGTTCTCTTGAGCTATTAAATGTAGCTAACCTTCAATGCAGGCAACTAAATATACCATACCAACAACCACTAACACAACACCTTAATACTATTACACCCTCAGCAACCCTTTACAACAACCTTACTCCACTTCAACACTACTACAAACACATCAAGATCTATCCCCACCCTCAGGAGACTTAATCCATTTCCCTAGCCAAAAGCTCAAATCTCACACCAACTCTCAAAAATCCACAAGAATCTGGGAGTAGTTTGCATACCCACAATCCAAGGACAGGGGACCAATAGATACACATCTTTAACTCCTTTTTTCCTTTTTGCAGGTAATTATTGTTGTGGCATGCTTAACTATTTGATTTAATCTCTATGTGTGGCATCAACAATCCCAATGCTCATCCTGTTGTGAGTCTATCAAAGGTCACAAGCATGTCAGAATTTGACTCACTGCTTAAATGCAAAGGAGGAAAACACAAAGCTGCAGATCACAATTTGTATAAACAAATATTTGGGAGCTGATAAACACCTTGTCTTTCTGTTCTGGGAGATGGATAAAAGGGAACACTTTCTTCTAACTTATTTTTTGAATTTTGCAGGCACAAAGGGTAGGCCTAGATCATTGGTGAATTCTCAATGTGTGGTATCAACACTTCAAGTGCTTAGTCTGTTGAAAATTCATCAATCATATTGGGAATGCCAACTTCATCATGCCATCATGGATCACATAAGACATCTAGACATGCAAGTCATGTCTGAGGGCTCAAACCTAGTTGCCCAATATGGTACAACAACAAGTAGGTTCTAAGAGATCACATACAATGGTTTCTGCCAACTAAGTAACTAACATGACACAACTAGGGGAACAAACCTAGCTATCCTAGTTTTCTCTATAGGAAATCACCAGATAGTTTATGGAACCATACTGTCACGACCCGAACCGATGGGTCATGACGAGTGCCCGAGTCCTACCTGTCGAACACCCCTAAGCATGCGTCTAAGATATAAATATGAATTAAGGGTAGGTCATGAATAACATCTGTCAATAAATTGTTGAATCACGTGAATAACATGCGTGAGGAAAACATGTCCACAAGACATATATACATATACATGCAGAATACGGTAGGGCGAGCCGACAAGGCTACAATAGACATTCAAAACTAGAAGCCGACAAGGCCACATACTATCCAACTATACATGACTATCTACAGACCTCTAATAGAGTGTACAACTGTATGAAGGATGGGACTGGGCCCCGTCGTACTCATATCTACATACAAAAATAGCGTACCAAAATCAATAACTACTCTGGATCAAGTGGAGCACACCGACTCTCGCTGATCAAGGATCCTAAAAAGGGGGGATCGTCAGCATGTCTACTTGTACCTGCGGGCATGAAACATAGGCCCCGGGAAATAGGGGCGTTAGTACGAATAATGTATTGAGTATGTAAGGCATGAAAATCAGTATAAAAGACATAAAGAAACATAGAGTAAAGGAATCCGCCTGTAAGTCTAAATAACTTTGTGAATCCTAAAATATTTATAAAGTCATGCATGTGCATATAAATGTCGTATCATGCATAGGTATATGTGTACATAACATCATCAAGCCTCTGAGGGCATCCAGTCATATTATCTCGGCCTCTATGAGCTAAATCATCAACCTTTTCTCACATCCTATATACATATAATATACACGTATATAACATCATCTGGTCATAGGTCAATATACATGTATAAATGAATGAAATTCATAAGAAGTAAGTTAATAAGATTTCTTGAAATGTCGTAAGATAAATATGCCTTCGGATAAACTTTATCAACTTACATATTTTCTGAGACCCGTGAACAGACGATATAATAATAGGACACATGGGGAATCAATAACATAGGCACCCCTAGTACTTCGATGAATAGAGTCATTTATGAAAGCTGTGTGTTTTCTCGTTTCGTTGTATCATATGGATCATGCCAAAATGAAAAAAAGGATAGCCTTAACATACCTGAGCCGATTCTCTCGACAATCCCTCTAACACACGTCAATCGCGACAAAACACATAACGACGAGATCGAAGTAGGGAAAAATCCATATGATATTCTTGAGAAAGGTTATACCGGGCTCCCTTAGAATTGTAAGTCACGTTGCTATCACATTAGGTAGTTTCGTATGAATTTTGTTGAAGCTTTCATCTGTTACTTTGTAGATATATCAATCTCCCTTTAATGAATTAGGGAGGTCTCTTATCATAGTGGTTTTAGGCCCCACTTGATAAGGATTACTTTGCCAACATCCCCTAAATATGCCACTTAGCCACCTAGCCAAAGAGTCGTTGTTTGGTCTTAGTAAATAAACCCCTTGCTGCCACGTTGGGGTGATGTCTCCATTAAGCTTATCCATAAATTCTAATTACCTTGTTAATCTCTCACTAAAAATTAATAATTAACCAATTATTCACATAATTAAGAATTATCTCAAATTACTTAAAATACTAATTACTTTTAACACACTTTATATACCTTACTATCATGGTCATGTGGTACCTTGTATGGCACTAGTCCATAAATACCGGGTATTATATCTTGGACCGTATTTTATCCCAATTGACAACCTTCAACAAAACTCATTTTCTTTGATTTGTTTACCCTCTAACCTTCACGACACTTACTTATCACCTGTTATAAATAACATAATTACCTATATCCTCAAAATTAATCTCATTCCCGAGCTTACGTTGATCAACTTATGACGAAACTTTAACGTACGAAAATGCGAGATGTCACATCATTTTCCCCTTAGAAACATTCATCCTCGAATGTTTAACTCCCCGGGATCTATATAAATTTTGGCAGAGTCGCCTTTGTAACAATACTACTACCAACCCTTCCTGTAGAAAACTCAATAATTCAATGCCACATAGGGCCACAATCATCAATAACGACAATGGCCTCACACGGCCAATGACAATAACTAACACAACAATCCATACACGCACCTTAAGGCTGTGAAGTCTCAGTCGGATCCTCATCTGGAAGAGGAAACAAGTGAGGATACCTAGACTTCATGTCTTCTTCGGCTTCCTAAGTCATTTCTTCCACATTATTGTTTCTCCAATGTACTTTCACCGAAGCTACGTCTTTAGTCCTCAATCTCTGAACCCGTCTATCTAGTATAGAAATGGGAGTTTCCTCATATGATAACTGCTCTATGACCTGAACATTATCAACTAGCACGATTCTAGAAGGATCTCCAATACATTTACGGAGCATAGACATATGAAAGACTGGATGTACAGACTCTAAGTCGGAAGGCAAGTCTAACTCATATGCTACCTGGCCTACCTTGCGTATGATCTTATATGGTCCAATGTACCGAGCGCTAAGTTTTCCTTTCTTACCGAACCTCATAACGCCTTTCATCGGTGATACCTTTAGGAATACCCAGTTGTCAACCTGAAACTCCAAGTCTCGTCATCGATTATCCACATAAGACTTCTGACGACTTTGAGCTGCTAATAGCCTTTCCTGTATAAGCTTGATCTTCTCGATTGCCCGTTCTACCAACTCCGGTCCAACTAACTTAGTTTCCCCAACATCGAACCATCCTATAGGCGACCTACACTTCCGTCTGTAAAGAGCTTCACATGGAGCCATCTGAATATTAGAGTGATAGCTATTATTATATGCAAACTCAATAAGCGGCAGATGATCATCCCAGCTACTCTTGAAGTATATCACATAAGCCCATAACATATCCACAAGTGTTTGAATAGTACGCTCAGCATGTCCGTCTGTCTAGGGATGAAATATTGTACTAAGACTTACCTGAGTCCCCAATCCTTTTTGGAAGGACCTACAGAAATTAACTGTAAACTGAGCACCTCTATCCGAGATAATAAATATAAGGACACCATGAAGTTGTACTATTTCCTTAATGTAAAGCCTTGTGTAATCCTCTGCGGAATACCTAACAGGCAGAAAATGGGCCAATTTTGTAAGTCTATCAACAATCACCCATATAGAATTGAACTTACTCTGGGTACGAGGTAAACCTATGATGAAATCCATATTAATTACTTCCCACTTCCAAGTTGGAATCTCTATAGCCTGCAATAATCCACTGGGTTTTTGATGCTCAATCTTAACATGCTGACAATTAGGCCACTAGCAACAAACTCTGCTATATCCTTTTTCATTCCGTCCCACCAATATATTTCCCTGATATAATGATACATCTTTGTTGTTCCTGGATGGACAGAATACCGAGAATAGTGAGTCTCTCCCATAACCTATCGGTGCAGCCCTGCAACATTAGGGACACATAATCGTCCTCGATATCTGAGGACCCCATCTCCTGTAATCTCAAATGGTGTCTTCTCCTTCTGAGGGGTTGTATCTCTATAATGAACTAACACAGGATCCTCGTACCGGCGTTCCTTCACTTCAGTTACTAAAGAGGATGTTGTCGTGTCTTGAATAGTAACTCTGGTATCACCTGAATCCAGTAATCGAACTCCAAGACTAGCTAGCTGATGAATCTCATGGGCTATCCCCCTTTTCTCTGGCTGTAAATATGATAGGCTACCCATAGATTTACGGCTGAGGGCATCGGCTACTACATTCGCCTTCCCTGGATGGTATAAAATATCAATGTCATAGTCTTTCAGTAGCTCCAACCATCTCCTTTGACATAAATTCAATTCCTTTTGCTTGAAGATATACTGAAGGCTCTTATAATTCATATAGATATCAACATGAATGCCATATAAATAGTGTCTCCACATCTTTAGTGCATGAATCACCGTGGCTAACTCTAAATCGTGGGTCGGGTAATTATTCTCATGCTTTCTTAGTTGTCTAGAAGCATAAGCTACAACCTTACCATGCTGCATCAGTACACAGCCCAATCTAACACCCGAAGCATCACAATAGACAGCATAACCATCGGTTCCTTCTGGAGTGTTAGAACTGGTGCTGAAGTTAATTTGTCCTTCAATGCTTGGAAACTCCACTCGCAAGCATCAGTCCACTCAAATTTAGCTTTCTTCTGAGTCAACTTTGTCAATGGTGCTGAAAGATAAGAAAATTCCTCTACGAATCTCCTGTAATAACCTGCCAAACCGAGGAAGCTGCGAACCTCCGTCGGTGTCATGGGTCTAGGCCAAGTCTTCACTACCTCAATCTTTTGGGTATCAACCCAGATATCCTCACCTGAAATAATATGCCCAAGGAAAGCTATAGAATTCACATTTAGAGAGTTTTGCGTACAACTTCTCTTTTTGTAGAACTCTAAGCACAATACGCAAATGATCAGCATGTTCAGCCTCTGAACGGGAGTAAACCAATATATCATCAATAAATACAATCACAAACAGATCTAGAAAGGGTCTGAACACACGGTTCATCATGTCCATGAATACTGCTGGGGCATTGGTCAAACCGAATGACATACCACAAAACTCAAAGTGCCCGTATCTGGTCCTGAATGCTGTCTTCGGAATATCTTTCCCCTTAACCCTTACCTGATGGTACCCAAACCTCAAGTCTATCTTCGAGAAACACTTGGCACCCTGCAGCTGATCAAATAATCATCAATCCTCGGGAGCGGGTACTTAATCTTGATCGTCACCTTATTCAACTGCCTGTAATCAATACACATTCAAAAGGAACCATCTTTGTTCCTCACAAATAACACATGTGCTCCCCATGGTGATGTGCTAGGTTTAATAAAGCCTTTTTCAAGCAAATCCCTTAGTTGTTCTTTCAACTCTCTCAGCTCTACAGGTGCCATTCTATAATGAGGAATAGATATCGGCTGATTATCTGGTAATATGTCGATAGCAAACTCAATCTCTCGCTCTGGCAAAAGACCCAGAAGCTCATCAGGAAAAACATCAAAAAACTCATTAACCACAGGGATAGATTGAACGGTTGATGACTCTACTTTCACATCCTGAACCCGAACTAAGTGATAAATGTATCTCTTTCTAATCATCTTCCCTGCTTTGATAGGAAATAAACCTACCTCTCGGTGATGTCGTATTACCTTTCCACTCCAAAACAGGCTCCCATGGGAACTGGAATCGAACCATCTTTGATCTACAATCAACGTTGGCATAACAAGAAGCCAACCAATACATACCCATTATAACATCAAATTCTACCATATCTAACTCAATTAGGTCTGCTACTATAGATCGACTATGAACTACTACTATACAATCTCTATATACCCGCCTAGCTATCACTGGATCCCCAACAGGTATGGACACCTCAAATGGTTTAACTAACTCAGGTTCTATCCCAAACTTACTAGCAACCAACAGAGTGACATATAATAAGATGGAACCTAGATCAATCAATGCATATACATCATATACGAAGACTGATAATATACATGTAATAACATCAGGTGACGATTCTGAATCCTATTTGCTCCGGTATATACCGGAGGTTCCAAATTAATGAAATCATGAACCCTCGCACTGATGGCCCTGTCTGCATAATCAATACCTACTTCCTGATGTCGAGATTGTGTGGCTACTAATCGAGTCAATAGCTGAATAGCATCTCTCATCTCCTGACCTGGTGCATCTGGCTGAGGAGCTGGGTATACAGGGGCAGGCGCTGGAGCTGGTGCTCCTCGAAGCTCCTCTGGAGAGGGCGGGGTATGTGAAGTATGAGATGGAATCTCACTATGAGACCCTCCCCGAGCCCTGGTAACTCGTGGCACTCGACTAGTAGTCTCATAAGCCACGGACTTTCCCTTCTGGGCAGTAGTAGCCTTCGGAGGCATCGTTAAAAACATAACATATCGTTAGGAAATGAATCCTTATATTGCACGATCTAAGATAAGAAAGAAGGATAACATCCTATATGTCCTGTAGCCTCCAATTTATAAATGTGGTGCATAACACACTCATAAACAAGACTCTACTAGACACGGTCTGTAGACAACCCTAGGACAAAACTACTCTGATACCACTTTTGTCTCGACCCGAACCGATGGGCCATGACGAGTGCTCGAGTCCTACCTGTCGAATACCCCTAAGCATGCGTCTAAGATATAAACATGAATTAAGGGTAGGTCATGAATAACATCTGTCAATAAACTGTTGAATCACGTGAATAACATACGTGAGGAAAACATGTCCAAAAGACATATATACATATACATATGGAATACGGTAGGGCGAGCTGACAAGGCTTCTATAGACAACTATATATCTAAAACTAGAAGCCGACAAGGCCACATACTGTCCAACTATTTTTTGACTGTCTACAGACCTCTAATAGGGTGTACAACTGTATGAAGGATGAGACTGGTCCCCATTGTACCCATATCTACATACAAAAATAGCATACCAAAATCAATAACAGCTCCGGATCAAGTGGAGCATATCGACTCTCGCTGATCAAGGATCCTAAAAAGGGAGATCGTCAGCCTGTCGTTACTTTGTAGATATATCTATCTCCCTATAATGAATTAGGGAGGTCTCTTATCATAGTGGTTTTGGGCCCCACTTGATAAGTATTACTTTGCCAACATCCCCTAAATATGCCACCTAGCCACCTCACCAAAGAGTCATTGTTTAGTCTTAGCAAATAAACCCCTCGCTGCCATGTTGGGGTGATGTCTCCATTAAACTTATCCACAAATTCTAATTACCTTGTTAATCTCCCACTAAAAATTAATAATTAATTAATTATCCATATAATTAAGAATTATCTCAATTTACTTAAAATACTAATTACTTTTAACACACTTTGTAAACCTTACTATCATGGTCATGTGGTACCTTATATGGCACTAGTCCATAAATATTGGGTATTATAGCTTGGACCGTATTTTATCCCAAATTGATAACCTTCAACAAAACTCATTTTTTTGATTTGTTTACTCTCTAACCTTCACGGCACTTACTTATCACGTGTTATAAATAACATAATTACCTATATCCTCAAAATTAATCTCATTCCCGAGCTTACGTTGATCAACTTATGACGAAACTTTAATGTACGAAAATGCGAGATGTAACACACACAACACACACACACACATGTGCCCAAACAATGAATAACCTGTACAAATTTAGGGGCTCAAATCTATATGTTCAGTTTGACAAGTTTACTATCACCCTCCAGGTGCGGAGATGTACACTCATACAAGCACACATGTTGGATATGGAGTGTACAACCAACTTCCAGATGTCATCAGCTCAACTTGATTTGCCTCTTCTGTCCTGGATGAAGACAAGAATTATTCACCACCCAGTGCAAAACACATTAATGCATTGGTCACACATAGGAAATACATCATGCCCAAGTTCTTCTATCAGCTTCAACAAACAGAGGCAGCATGCTACTTCAACCATGCCCCATTTTGTTAGCTATATTCAACTTAGTCATTGATAAAGCTATGTTAAAGACAATTCTTTTCATAAGATGGATGTACCTAGTTCTTTTTCATAGTTGACGTAGGTTTACATTGTATAGTTGACCTAGGATCACTTCACATTATCTCTTGCCATCCAAATGACTATCAAATATGGATAGATAATTGGAAAGTCACTATAGGTCTAACTTCACATAGGCTTTTGGATACTCTTGATTGTTCTGTTTGAACAATCAAGTGGTATTCCACCATAGGTTTGGAAGTTAGATTCATGTCCCCCTCCTTTGATATAATTTGCTCTATTTATATATATAAAAATCCTAGGCACAATTCCTAATGGATTCTACTAAAAAAAACCATCGCAATCTCTTTGGAACCCATTTGCACATAACAATCCATCAAAACTGATTTCCTCTAAGTTAACCAAGTCACATAGACTCCAAACCCCAAAGCATCGCCACAAAAATACCTATAAGGCACTATTATACCAAAGGAACCGATCATCGCTATTACCATGCTGATCCAAGCCACTGCTAAACTGACCTAACTTCTCTAGATTCCTCTTGACTTGCCTTCAAGATATCACTTTGATTTCCCAGTACACTACGTACCTCAGTCAAAACTCATCCCAAAGTGATCCCAACATGAAACCACATTGTCCTAATTAAGACCCATAAGCCACCTTATTCCCTATTACGCAGACAATAATACCTCAAACCGAAATACTTGCACTGAAGAGACCTTCTATGAATTTAAAGTTGTTTCTTCTATCTCTAAAACACTGCATCGCAGAACCGATAATGATACAGAGATACTATGAGTTTTTTCACAATCCAACGCAAATGAATCCTTAGTTATACACAAATTTGGGAATCCTCAAATACCACAAAACGAATCTTGAACCTAATAGAACATTCTCGAGAGTCACCCACTCTATCCTAGTCCCTAATACATAACCAATTATGCTAAACAACCAGTGATCCATTAGCACATGAATACTCCAAAAAGAAGCAATCGAGCGAATACCTTCTAATGCCCACTACATCTACAAGGAGCATCAAACCTGAGTCATTCCACAACCTCCATATATCAATAAGGTAAAATATAACACGCGCCTAGAAACTCCTTGCTAGAATCATCCTCAAAGCTATTCTTCTCAATTCATAACTAATCCTTGAGTGTACCTTAGTCCAGGAACTATAATAAGACATACCAGGTGATCTAATCGTCGATGGAAGACTCCCCCCTTGGCTTTAAGCTATAATCACATAACCCATGATCCTATAATAACTGCTCCTCCATAGCTAGCATGATCTTTCACTGTACTCAATTGAATCTCTCATAAGCTCATGTTGCATTATCCATAACACATCCCAAATTATTAGCTAAATGCACACTCAACCTTGTAACAATCGTGCCATCTTTCTCAAGCTATCTAGACCCACATCATAGTATATACATCCCATTGGATAAAAGGTAAAAATCTTCATATGAACCTCACAAGGAATCACGCACACTCCAACCTTCTTACAAAAGATAACCTACATGTGTAACCTCGTGTCGACATTTTACTATGACCTTATCATGGGTACTCCCACTATGCAATCAATGAGTCCTCCCTAGTTTACGCTCGTCCATAAGCTATAAGAATCCATTTCATTCTATCATTTCACAACTGAAAGATCCATCAAGACATCGAAAACTCAAAGTTGTATTGTACACCTTAGTAGCTCAAGTAAACCCTTCTCGTTAAATTCGAACTCTCAAGTGTAAGAAGTCATCACCAAAATGAAATGCACACACTTAGTCATTTGTTCACAATGGTCCAAATAACATCAAACTTCCTCAAGGTCCGTGGCAACCCTACATCATCAAGCAATAATGATGTGCTCCCACTTCTACTCAGGCATAGCCATCTTCCGAAGTAAATCACTCAGTCTCTGATGCCCATTCTTGACCTGCTGATAATCAAACACCACGAGACTTGCCCAATAATGTCCTTCTTCATCCTCGGCCACCCATAATGTTACTTCAAACCATGATACATCTTCGTAGCTCTTGAAGGAATTGAATATTTTGTACTATAAGTCTCCTCGAGGATCAACTCCCTTAAACCATCAACACTAGGAATACAAATCCGACCCTGACGTTGTAGTACACCGTTATTTACAATGACCGCCTCCTAAGCACCACCTCCCAACATCGTGTCCCTAAGAACAAGAAAATAAAAACTAGCATACTAATGATCCTTAATGAGCTCAAACAAAGATAACTGCACAACAACATAAGCGAGAACTCTACTAAGCTCGAAAATACCCAATCTCACAAATCTATCGACCAAACCTAAATATCCATAGCCCAAATATCTCTCCTTCACTGGAATAAATATAGAACTCTAAATCATGAACCGAATAATCCTTCTCATGATACTCCAACTGTCGCGACACATAAGCAATCATCCTACCATTCTGCACCAAGACTCATGAAGATCAACGCATGAAGCATCACAATATACAATATACGGCTTGAACTTATGGGCAACACCAACACTAGGCTGAAATGATTGAACATCTCTCCACAAGGCGACAATAGTACCCTACCCTCAAACATAGAGGAAAATTATCATGCACCATATTTGTAGCCTCATCACAACTTGTTGGTGACCAACTGATATCGATACTCAACATCGAGTACAAATAAGTAGGAAGGAACTAAAGATATAAGCTTTAAGCCAAAATAAAATCGCATGATAAAGAATCAAGAAAGGGAAAGTTCCTAAAGCCCTATAGCCTCTCACAGATAGATATTGACATCTCCGTATCGATCCACATGGCTCTACTAGGCTCGCTCATGATTAGTGAGACCCTTAGAACCTAGAGCTCAGATACCAACTTTTCACGACCCGAAGTCACACTAAAAGCCGTGATGGTGCCTAACCAGCTTGCTAGGCAAGCCAACACTCTATCGACAATAATAAAATCTAATTATTAAGTCATTAACTATTTCATGATATAATTAACAATGCAAAATAATCTCAAATCAATCTCATAAAGGCATAATCAATGACAAAGTCTAAACACGACCACAAATGTCTAATAACACCCAAAACCAAGTGTCACTATATCACGAGCATCTAATAAGAGCAACTAGAATCAACTGAACTAATACATCTGTTCGAAAAGGAAGTACATAGACAGAAATATATAAGTAGGGAATGGGGACTTCATGTGCTGCGTATCAGATCAAGCAGCTCACCGCAAAGTCTCCAATAACACACTCCTACTCAGCTCAAGGGTGCCACAACTACCAGTCTCAGAACATGCACAAAATATACAAAAGTGTAGTATGAGTGCAAAACCACAGTACTCAGTAAGTATCAAGTCTAACTTCAAAGAAATAATGATGCGGGGTAAATATGGACACCTACTAACAGCTCAATAACAATATAAAGCATAAATAGAGGAAGGAATAAAGCATGATATTATCAATCAGGTATGTCAATAGAAATACAATAAAATTTGGAATCTAGACATACTTTACAGACAAGGAGATAGAATTCAACATCAATTATCTCAATTCTTTTTATAATCATGATCGAGGCAATCAACGTTCACCTATAATATAAGAGCCATTGCATGACTAAGCTACCAATGCATGCACAAACAAGGGGGATAGCAGAATATCAGTTATCTCAATCTTTCACAATCACAATAGGAGTCAATCGATAATATATATATATATATATATATATATATATATATATATATATATATATATATATTCCATTGAACGAGTCGAGACTGCCAGCGCATACTCACAATACAATATTATATCTCATCGATTTCATAAATCTGACACTAATCAAGTATACAAAATAGCACTAATTTGAGTGCCTGCGCTCACAGGGCCCAAAGTAACATGAGTAATCACCTGATTTTGGAGGGATGGTACCAAATCCAAGTGTCGTTGCAACGTGCAATTCGATTCACCAATAGTAATAATACCATTGCAACATGCAACCCGATCCACATATAATATCGTTGTGGCGTGCAGTCCGATTCATATAATATCATCAATATTCAATATCCGCTCATAAGGTCCGCGATGCCAAAATTCTTATCTTTTCACAATATTTAACTCTCCACCTTATAAATATACATATGAGGCAATATAATTAAAAGCACCAGATCATAATAATAGAAATGCGAATAAAAGCACATATGGCTAAAAGATGGCAATGGCTAATCATGTAATTCAGTACATCTCAACAATTCCATAAGCAATTTTATCGTTCAAAAGTCTTACCATAAAATTTAACAAGAATGGAATACGTCATTTAACCACCAAATCATGAATCAATAGGACAAGCTTTTGACAACGACTCGACAAAAAAGCTCTATATGATAACACAATTATTTATTATCAATTCAACAGGTCATAACCCTGAACGTGCTTTTAAGACACAATTACGAGTCATCACGTAGTCATAGAATCAATGAACATGAATAATAAGCTTACATAATCCATGTAAGGTAATCATAAGCCAAACATTTACCGGATATGATCATAACCAAGCTACGCATATACACCCATCACCACATATACGTGGCTTCTAAATTGAGCAACAAGTAGCAAATAAATCACCTATGGGAAGAATTCCCTTTTACAAGGACAGACAAGAGACTTACCTCTTTCCTATAAGCTTTAATCAATCAACAATCGCCTTTCCATTCAAATTTAACATCAAACGACTCGAATAAAGTCAAATACAACTCAATGTCAAATAAAGCCATATGAATCAATTCCAAACAATAAAGCTTCAATCTTTAATCAAATCTCCAAAAGTCAACCCCGGGCCCACATGGTCAAAACCTGAGTTAATAGGTAGATCTCGTCTACCCATAACCCCACGAGTCCAAATATCTGATTAGAATCTAAAACAACGTCCACGTCCAAGTCTGCTAGTGGTCTTGCATCTACGGAGAAAAGGGTCGCTACTGCGACGTTGCTTCTGAGACACAACAATCGCATCTGCAATCCTCGCTTATACAGCCCTCCATCGCATTTGGGAGAAATTGTCGCATCATCTGCTTTGAGGTGCGACTAGAAATGCGCATCTGTACTACCTCCTCAGCCAGCCCAACCTTGCATTTGTGCAAGAACAGATGCTTCCGCGAAGGTGTAGGTACAACCAACCCATCACTTCTATGACCTTGCACCTGCGCAAAAACCATTGCAGGGGCGACACACCAGTACCAGATCTGCCAAACCACTTTCAAATGGTCTGAAACCAATTCAATAAAACCCGAGCCCCGGGCCCTATCCAACTATACCAACAAGTCCAAATACGCCATATAAACTTATTGAAGTGCTCAAAACACCACAACTAACATCAAAACCAAGAATCGACGATCAAAATCCACCTCTTAACTTTCAAACTTTCTAACTTCACCAAACACGTCTGAATCATGCCTAAATATTTCGAATTTCAATCAAATTTGCACACAAGTCCAAATCAACTAAAAGAACCTATTTAAAGTCTCGAAACACAAATTGGATGCCAATAACATCAAAGTCAATTATTGATCAAACCTACCAATAAAGGATAAAAAGTGCAGGTTTTGAGTGTGTTTTTGTATTAATTCTTGTGTGAGATGCGGGAGTTCATACCGCTTTTGAAGTGAAAACATGCTCATTACGTATTTCTTATGTGTGCAGAAAAGGATCAAATAGGAGAAAAAATGGTGAAAAAAGAGCTGAAGAGAAAAGTCCCGGATAGCGAAGCGAGGTTCACTTTGCCAGACCGGGACCGAAGCAAAAGAAACCAGAAAGGTTTCGGATAGCGAAGCGAGGTTCACTTTGCTAGACCGAGACCGGAGCAGAAGAAACCAACTTTTCCAATCTGAAATAGAAGAAGGAAAATTTGCCCCATACAAGCCCTAATCGCTATAAATACATCCTAAAACGTGCTTTTCAGGGGGAGACACTACTTTGGAGGGATATTCGACCTAAGGAGGCAAGAATACGCTAGGAGCAAGGCGGAGAATTCTTCTACGAGTTTTTCACTTTCTTCTTCCTATTTCTATTAGTGGTTATGAATTCTAGTATTATAGTGTTGCGTACTATTATGAATAGCTAATTTGTTATATAGGATTTTGATGGAACCTTTAGTAGGATAAATTCTTGTTCTATTTTTATATAATTGAGCCGTTCAATTTCTCTACTTGTTCAACTACGTATTTTTTGCTGTTGATTGAATGACCATCAATTGACTGTGCTTATTTAGTGTGTATTGCTTCAGAGAGGGTACGCATTTAGGTAGTTGTTGAATAACATCACTCCTAACGTATGTGAGAGATCAATACGGAGGGTTTAAAGGCTGGATTAGATATAATGAAATCTTGGTCCGATCGTAGTGAGCGGTGAATTAGTTCCAACTAGCGTAGTTCGAGAGAATATGTCTAGTAAATTGTAATAGTTGCTCGAGAGAGAACTACGACACTCGAAGTACTCACGATCGGTAGATAATAATTAGGCGAAATTATAGAAGACAAAGCGGTAAGGATTCCGACAATTGAAAAAATCATAACTCTAGACCTCCTTAATCTTGTCTCCATCCCTTAGTATCTTTAGTTATTAATCTATTACTTTAATTTGTTAGTTAATTAGTTAGACATAAGAATCTTAATATTTATAACTTAGGAATTGTTCAAGCTTGTCTACTTAGTGATATTAAATAACTGTAGCTAAGCCTTAGTTCTCTGTGGGATTCGACTCCGGACACTTAGACCGGATTATATTTGCAACGACCGCTTATCCTTTTTAGGACTAGAGTTGGGCGTGATCAAATTTTGGTGCCATGGCGGGGTAACTAACGGTGTAGTTGTAGCTATACATATTGCTAGGTTTCAAGTTTGAACTTTTATTTTATTTTTTAGTATTTGATTTATTTTTATTTTTTTTAGTTTTATTTGTTGATTTGAGAAACATGGCATCTTGGAATTATGGGAGTTTCGATGTTGGTAATTCTACTGTTGATCTTCCTTGTACTTATTGTGGAGGAAACCACCTGTGGTAAAATTATCAAAATATTTCCCAGAGCGAGTTATGTGCGCCAACTCAATCTTATGTGTGGAATGTATATGATGTTTGTGGTGGTCAAGATGGTCACTTTTATGATTGTGCTTATACGTCTTATCCTCCCTCAACCCCTTATTATGATGGTTCTACTTTTTCTTGTGAAGTTAATAGGAATAAAGAACTAGGAGAAGCTGACCTGAAGGAGATAAAAGATATGTTAAAGTGTCGTGTGGAACAAAATGATGCGAAACAACTGTAGATAGAAAGTCAAGAAGCAACTATTCGTAATTTGGAGGCTCAAGTGGGTCAACTAGTTGAAGGTTTTAATGCTGAACAAGCTAATATTGTAGATAGTAGCCAAGAAGAGCATGAATTAGATACCGAAATTGAGGTGCTAATAGAGAAGGTCAGAGTAGAACACCAACAATATATCCAACTAGAGTTTGAGGATGCTAATATTGAAGAAGTAATACTAAAGTAAGCCAAGGACATTGAAGATACAAATTTAGTTGACTCTAGTGTGATTGGTGTTAAGGAGGTCAAAAATCTTGAAGTTCATGTATTTGAGTGCGTTGGACCTCATTCCAAACACTTCTCTATAGTATGTGAGCATAAAAAGAAGTCAAGGGAAGAGATAGATGAGTCTTATATTTTAAAATTTTCAAGGCCGTCTAGGCAAGGTGACACTCTTCAGTCGAGAGCCAAAAAGTGCATGAAAATTTATTTATTTTTTGGCTCGCAAGAATTTGTACCGCCCCAAGAGAATAATTATAAGCTTGAAGCAAAGCTTGGGGTTCAATTCATAAGCTCGAGGTGGAGGCAAAAAGTGATTCACGTCGTGCCGCGACGTTAAATCAAGCGCTTGTTGGGAAGCAACCCAGGTTTACTGATTTTTTTTATTTTTATTTTATTTATTTATTTTATTATTGTATTATTCTTGTAGTGTTATTTTTTATTTCTCTACAAGCATGGGAAGCAAGGCTATTGGAAGAAAGCAAAAGCATGTGAGATGGTTAGAACTAAGTATGGGATACCCGCACAAACAACCAAGTATGGGAGAAGTGTGAGTACTCCATGAGCTGCTGATGCTTCGGCCTTTGGCATACCAGGGAGTTTTTTTTACCCTCTTGTATTTATGGGTGTGAATTGGGGACAATGCACAATTTTAAGTGTGGGGTGAAGAGATTGTTTGGGTGTTCCTATGCTATGTTAGTTGTGTTACTTTATGCTTGTTGAAAAAAAATCAAAAAAAAAAGGTAGAAATAATCCCTCTTGGTTTTTCTTATGGTCACGGTTCTTTTCCAAGGGATGACTCTTGAATCGGTTAGTAGTTTTTTTTAAGTAGAATTTTCATAAGTTTTGGACTTTTCCCGACGATGGACTTCCTAGACAGTTTTCTTGAGGGATTAAAGTCCAGAGAAAATACAAAAAAAATTCTTTTTTTTCTTTTGAACTGATAATGGAATGGGGAGAACTTGAGTATCTATGCTTTTTGACATGTTTTATATCGGGGCTTAGGTCTAGAGCATTTGAACTAAGTAGTTTCTTCATGATCTTTGTAATTACATGCCTTGAAAATGTGTGTGGCTTTCTTTTGACACCGAGGCTCATCTTTGACTCTTGCGATTAATTCCCGTGTGCTTAAATACTATGATGATTGTGCTAGTTGCTTTAACTTTAGAGTTAGGTCCGAGCCGTTCTGAGTGAGTCACGTGCATTGTGTGAGGTGAGATTTTGGTGTACTCTGTGCCATGCTTGCTAATATAGAGCTTGCCCCACGTGTGAGTCAAAGCGAAATGAATAAGTTGTAAGTTTGGGAAGTTATATAGGCTTTCTTTGATTGACCATTTAGCCTATTTGTCTACCAGTGCTAATATTATCTGTAGTCCCCCTTTTGAGCCTATAGACCTTTTCTTTGGCAACCACATTATAAGCCGAATCCCCTTTGTTCTTAATCAATTTAGTTGAACCTTTACCTCCAAAAGCACTTAAGTAGCTAGAAGAGTAAAGAAATAGATTGGGTAGCTTTTGAGCGGAATCATAGATAGGCCGACAAGGTACACTTGTGTATAAACAAACAAAAAAAGTACTAGCCAGAAATACCAAATTAAGGAGAGTGAAAAAAAAAATAACACCCCTCATATCTTTATCTGGGCTAGTGAGTATCCATATGTTGATGTGCGTAATGAAGAAGGGCCTAAATGTTTATGGTTTCATGGCAAGACATTGAATTGTTCATGACAAGAAGGTGTTTGGAAGTGAAGTATAGTGTATTAAAGTGCTTAGGAGAGTTAGTCACTATTTTTTCAAATATATCCTACCCATCCTTTAGCCTACATTACAACCTATAAAGTTCTACTTGATCCTAGAATATGCGAGCTTAAATTGGTGGAGACTTATATCACGGGCAAGCCTATGATACAAGTTTAGGTGGCATAAGAGTTTCTTTGTGAGAGTGAACAAATTTTTTCGATTTGAGAGTCCTTAAAATATACTTGAACTTAAATTGAGTGCATGGACTACTTTCTCTGTAGTTTGTTGGTGAGGTCACATGATTTGCAAAGTATTGGTAGAGACCTTGATTTTTGAGTTGGTACAAGGAGCGAGTCATGGTGTGGAGTGCATTGGAGTCAAGTTTTGAGGAGAGGATATTAGAAAGAGCCACATGAATATTTTAAATAATCTTGGAATAAGTTTAAAACTTGAGGAAATATATGAAGACTGCATATGCTAGATTCTAAGCGTTGATATAATCTAGCTTATGTGCTTAATTTTAAGTTGCTCGAGGATGAGCAAGAGTTTAAGTGTGGGGTGGTGATAAAGGATGAAAAGTGCATATTTTGAGTGTGTTTGTGTGTTAATTCTTGTGTGAGTTGCGGCAGTTCATACCGCTTTTGAAGTGAAAATATGTTCATTACGTGTTTCTTATGTGTAGGAACAAACTTATGCGGAAAAGAATCAAATAGGAGAAAAGTTGGTGAAAAAAGAGCTGAAGAGAAAAGTCTCGGACAACGAAGCGAGGTTCACTTTGCCAGACCGGGACTGGAGCAGAAGAAACCAGAAAAGTCCCGGACAGCGAAGCAAGGTTCACTTCGCCAGACCGAGACCAGAGCAGAAGAAACCAGCTTTTCCAATCCGAAATAGAAGAAGGAAAATTTGTCCCATACAAACCCTAGTAGCTATAAATACATCCTACAACGTGCTTTTGAGGGGGAGACACTACCATGGAGGGAGATTCGACCTAAGGAGGCAAGAATACGCTAGGAGCAAGGCGGATAATTCTTCTACGAATGTTTTACTTTCGTCTTCCTATTTCTATTATTGGTTATGAATTCTAATATTGTAGTTTTGCATACTATTATGAATAGCTAATTTGTTATCTAGGATTTTGATGGAACCTTTTGTAGGATTTTAGTGTGTATTGCTTGAGATAGGGTACACATTTAGGTAGTTGTTGGACTACATCACTCCTAACGTATGTGAGAGATCAATACGGAGGGTTCAAAGGCTGTATTAGAGATAACGAAACCTTAGTGCGATCGTAGTGAGCAATAAATTAGTGTCATCTAGCGTAGTTTGAGAGAATATATCTAGTAAATTATGGTAGTTGCTCGAGAGAGAACTACGACACTCGAAGTACTCATGATCGGTAGAGAATAATTAGGCGAAATTATAGAAGACATAACGGGAAGAATTCCGACAATTAGGAAAATTATAACTCTACATCTCCTTAATCTTGTCTCCAACCTTTAGTATCTTTAGTTATTAATCTACTACTTTAATTTGTTAGTTAATTAGTTAGACATAAGAATCTTAATAATTATAACTTAGGAATTGTTAGAACTTGACTACTTAGTGATATTAAACAACGGTAGCTAAGCCTTAGTTCTCTGTGGGATTCGACTCTGTACTCTTAAACTGGATTATATTTGCAGCGATCGCTTATCCTTTTTAGGACTAGAGTTGGGCGTAGTGGTGGCAATATGGATAAAAGAAAATAGTTATCCACTATATTATCCATTAATATATGGGTTGGATAGTGAACTATTTAAAAACGGATCAAATATAGATGAGAACCATATTATCCACTTAGAAAATTGATAACAAATGGATAACTAATGGGTTTAAAATTTATATTTGTAAAGCCTCAAATTAGGAGTTCCTCAAGTTTGGGAGACTAGAAATTCTCCCAAAAGTGATCATATACAAGAAGCGATGGATAATATGGTTATCCATATTATCCGCCGGTTAACCCGTTTTTTATCCGTATTAAATATGAGTCGGGTCGGATAATTTTTCCGTTTTGTATTACCCGTTTTCGACTCACCCCATATCTGACACGACCCGCCCATTTGCCACCCCAAGTTGGGCGTGATCAAATTTTGAACTCTCTAATTTTTTAAATTATCAACTTTCGGCAAATATGGCCAAAACCTCCTTGGAATCTCCAAATTCAAACTCGGACATACGCCCAAGTTGAAAATTATCATACGAACCTATAAGAACTATCAAATAAGAAATTCGAGGCCGTCTACTCAAAAGTTAAAGCCTGATTAACTCTTCCAACTTAAAACTTTCAAATTAAGAATCATTCTTTCAAATCAACTCTGAACCCCTCGAAAATCAAAACCAACCATATACGCAAGACATAATGTATCATATGAAGTTACTCAAGGGCTTAAACCATCGAACAGAATGCTAAAACTCAAAATGATTGATCGAATCGTTACAAGAAATATTTTCTCTTTTTAAAATTAATTTTATACGATGTAAATTCAGATTAATCAAGAACCAACGTGACACTTGACATTGATAAAAGAACACACAAAAAATATCAAATGGGTCGTTTGAAAATATTGAAAGATGTATCAGCCAAAAGAATTAAGAGCAGTTTGTAAAAACAATTTTAGTAGTAGTAATTTTTTTCGAGATATTGATCGCACTCGAGTTAAAATTCGTAGGTTTTTAATATGGAAATTCGATGTAGCCGCCGAAAAGAACTCCTGATGTAATAAAAATATCAAACGCCACTCAGAACCCATACACATTTGTTTAATCTTTTCCACAACTGTTTGGGCCTGTCCAAACCTGACAGATTGTTACATAAAATAATAATCTGTCACGGATCTCCCGCTTCTCTCTCTTTCACCTCCCCCACCGGCGACAACCCACCCCATATATAATTGAAGCAGATTGAGAAGATTCACTGATCATTTCCATTTTCCTAGATGTGGGTTTGTATACATACACGTATTCATACGTACAGTAACTTTTAGATAAGAAAAGACTATTCATATACTCCGTTAGATTCCAACTCTTAAATTAGTTTGAGATTGAGTTATACTTGGTTGTATATACGATCTCAAACGTATTTCTTGTGATGGAGAACCAAGTTGACATAGAGAATGAAGGAGGGATGGTGGAGGAAGAGAAAATAGATTTGGAGAGAAATTTCTCGACCATTTCAGAAAGTGGGATAAGAGAGCCTTTGCTTAAATCCAAGAGCAGAGTCAACAACACCTCCCAAATCGCTATTGTTGGAGCCAATGTTTACCCCATTGAAAGCCTCGACTACGAGTATGAATACTTACTTACTTTTCTCTTTCTGTTTCTGTGCTCTTTTGCTCCTTTAATTCTTTAATTTATTGCATCTCGTTGTTGATAGTAGCAGAATCAATCAATTAACTGTTCCCTCAATTTTAAAATATTTGGGATTCATTATAGTTTGACTATTTTAGGATGGTAGTCGTTAGTCAACTTTCTGCTAACATCTTCAGATAACCAGGCTTGAGATTTTTCTTGTGCAATTAGTGTGATGATGGAAAAAGATTCTTTTGCTGTGTTATTATTGGAGCTGCAGGAATTAAAAGGAAAAAACTAATGAACTTCCATAGTAAGAGATATGAAGGAGAGCTATGGTGAAAGAAATCAGAGATCTTTGATGTTCAAATTTTGTAGTCTATGTATATATAACTGGTAATTACAAACTTAAGTTGGGGTTGAAATTTTGTAGTCTCATACAATTCTTTAATGACTTATGCTGATCAGAACACACTCTCATCCTGTGTAAGAAGTTTTCTTTCTGAAGTTGGACTCTCAAATCCTATGTTTTGGTCCTGGAGTACAATTTGTTTTTTCTATCGACGAATTCCTAAATGCGCTTGCTTTACGAGTTTTATACGCTGGAGATCCTGACCAGCGTCCTAATACCTTTTCAACGCAAATGAAATCTCTCTATCAATTTAATAAATAACCCAAGATTTATTTTTTCATTTTGTAGTAACTTGCAGTTAACCGAAATACATGTTTTTTCTGGTAACTTTTATCTGTCCTATATTCACTTGAAGTATATATCCAATGTTCCATTTTGATCTTGTAAGTCATTTTTATGCAGGATTGTAGAAAATGACCTTTTCAAGCAAGACTGGAGATCTAGGAAAAAGGTCCAGATATTTCAATATATATTTCTCAAGTGGACTCTTGTGCTTCTCATTGGATTAAGTACTGGCCTTGTTGGTTTCTTTAATAACATAGGAGTGGAAAATATTGCTGGTTTCAAGCTACTGCTAACTAGCAACTTAATGCTTGAGGGAAAGTAAGTACAACTTCAATCAAGTTATAGTTTATGAAATAAGTTGTGATTTCAAAATACCATCTATGAATGCACAAATGACAAAAGCGCGCGACTCACTCTGTTCAAGTTATTAAGTTATTTTAATTTCAGAGCAGATATTTCCGGGCATTTGCTGCTTTTGCGGGTTGCAATGTGGTTCTTGCAACTTGTGCTGCGGCCCTCTGTGCACTTATTGCACCTGCGGCTGCAGGGTCTGGGATACCTGAAGTAAAAGCATATCTAAATGGTATCGATGCTCATTCCATTTTGGCTCCAAGTACATTACTTGTCAAGGTGGATTTCTCTGTCTTTTTCCCTCGTGTATTCCTTGTTTCTTGCCACATGGACATCTCTAAGAAGCATGATTATCTGGCTTGTAAAAAGTATCACTTGATACTATTTTTCCAACTGTTCTATGTAAGTTGATTGGCATTTTTAAATTGCTTATCCTGGTATATTCCTTCTGTCCCAAAGCACAAATTTTCATGTTGTTACTACTTACTAGTGCTATTGACTTGATATTGAATTGAACTAAACAACAACAATAATAAAGATTTCAAATAACAATATTTGATGTAAGGATAATACGTGTTAACACTCAGATAACCATGCTTATATTTGTGCACTGTAGTCCACTTCATCCTTTTGTACCTTACTATGGACATCAATGAAGTAAATTAGAAATGAAATTGTGTAGTAAAGACCTTGAAGCTTTGGTCTAGCGGTAAGAGTTCATCTTGTGATGTGTGGTTAGGCGCACATCACAGGTTCAAACTCTAGCGCAGGCAAACCTTGGTATTTAAATGGAGGAGGATAGGGGGCATTTTCCATCGAGCTTCGAACCATGCCTACAGCCTCATGGATTTCTCGGTTATCAAAAATAATTATGTAGTAAAAAATGAATGATTTGCATTGTATGCCGTGTTTTAAATTCATTTGATTAGGTACATTTGATATGGTTGTCCCTGCTTGTTACCCTTTCACTTGTTCGTTCTTAGGTTTGGTTTCTCAGACTGCCATGTGAAATTGAACTCTGGAGGTGTATCTTTATCATTTTTTGTTTTGCTGTATATTAACAATCTGGTGTTCCCCTACAGACATCATTTACCACTATAAATGATAAGTTACAAGCTGAAGCATTTAGCACCCTAATTCACATTAAATGATTGTTTTAGTGCATTTGTCTGTTTCTTCTAGTTCAATGGGTTGTAATTTACCCCACCCCATGCTTTATTATAGTGCTGATTGGCTCATTCGCTGAAAGTCATTCTCGAAAACACTAACTCTGACATTTTACACTCGGCAGATTTTTGGTTCCATTTTGGGTGTTGCTGCTGGATTTGTTGTTGGCAAGGAAGGACCTATGGTCCATACTGGTGCTTGCATAGCAAACTTACTTGGACAAGGGGGTTCCCGCAAGTATCATTTAACTTGGAACTGGCTAAAATACTTCAAAAACGACCGTGATCGTAGGGATTTGATCACTTGTGGTGCTGCTGCTGGTGTCGCAGCTGCTTTCCGTGCCCCAGTTGGAGGAGTCCTTTTTGCTCTTGAAGAAATAGCATCATGGTCTCTCTCTCTCTCTCTCTCTCTCTCTCTCTCTCTCTCTCTCTCTCTCTCTCTCTCTCTCACACACACACACACACACACACAAAAAGCTACACACACACATATTGAATGCCAGCTTGCATTCATAAGAAGGCTTGTATTTCAAAATGTTCAATCATTCTATTTGATGTTTTAGGTGGCGAAGTGCTTTACTTTGGAGGACTTTCTTCACAACTGCTGTTGTTGCTATGGTGCTCAGATCTCTCATACAATTCTGTCGCAGTGGGAAATGTGGACTATTTGGGCAAGGAGGTTTGATAATGTTTGATGTCAATTCAGGAGTATCTAATTACAACACAATAGATGTATTGGCAATAATTTTAATTGGAGTACTTGGAGGCCTTTTGGGAAGCCTTTATAATTATCTTGTCGACAAGGTCCTTCGGACTTACAGCGTCATTAATGAGTTAGTCTTCTAAATCCCTTTTGCCAACACTATATGTTTAGTTCTCTCTTAGTTGTTAGTCAATGGAGGGGTAGGTGCATGTTCAGTCTAAACCCCTTTTGCCAACACAATATGTCTAGTTCTCTCTCAGTTGTTAGTCAATGGAGGGGTAGGTGTTCTAGTCTGATCAAGTAACAATTTTAAGAAGTATGCAAGATTTTCTTGAAGCATGTCTCACTTCTCTTTTGATTTCAACTTTATATTTTTCTTTTCTTTCTTTTGCAGATTGGATTTCCAGGTAGATAACTGTAACCGATCCATAATGATTTTGTGGATAACAGTGTATTTCATCAGGATATTTCACCTAAGCATGCATACATAGTTTGATAGTTCATCTTAAATGGGTCATTTACTCTTTGCCATCAAAACATGTTTGATCAATGTTCTTCGTTTCCAAGTTATTTGGTACTTGTAAAAGATATACTATATGTATTCGTTGGTTATTTATTTATTTGTTTATTTATTTATTTTGTGATGCCATCTCTACAGTAAGTTACATGAGCTGTTATTTCCATAAGTAGAATTTTCTTGGTGCGTAAATTGTGGTTGTACTCCTGCTTTTTTCTTTGGCTGAATCTTGGAATCAAAAATGATAATTATGATATTCTTTCTGCCTGGTTTTCCTTCTACTTCTGCTTTTCCTTTGGTTAATTTTTGGCAGTGAATTACAGGAGAGGTCCTGCTTTCAAGATCTTGCTTGTCATGACCGTTTCCATCCTGACTTCTTGTTGCTCTTATGGCCTACCATGGCTGGCAAGGTGCACCCCTTGTCCTGCCGGCTTGGAGGAAAAATGCCCAACTATAGGTCGCTCTGGAAGCTACAAGAATTTCCAGTGTCCACCAGGGCATTACAATGATCTCGCATCCCTCTTTCTGAACACCAATGATGATGCCATTCGCAATTTGTTTAGTTCAAATAATTCAAATGAATTTCACATCTCTTCACTTCTCGTCTTCTTTGCTGGGGTATATTGCCTTGGCATTATTACCTATGGAATTGCTATTCCTTCTGGACTTTTCATTCCTGTCATACTTGCTGGAGCCTCCTATGGGCGTATTTTCGGTAGAGCCTTGGGTTCGTTGTCCAATCTTAATGTTGGTCTGTTTTCGCTACTTGGTGCTGCTTCTTTCCTTGGTGGTACCATGAGAATGACAGTATCAATTTGTGTCATACTCCTTGAGCTCACAAACAATCTATTAATGCTTCCGTTGGTGATGCTTGTTCTCCTCATATCAAAAACTGTGGCCGATAGTTTTAACAAGGGTGTGTATGACCAGATTGTGAAAATGAAAGGCTTGCCTTTCTTGGAAGCTCATGCTGAACCATTTATGAGGCATTTGGTCGCTGGAGATGTTTGTTCTGGGCCATTATTGTCATTTTCAGGTGTAGAGAAGGTGGGGAACATCGTACATGCTTTGAAGTATACTAGGCATAATGGATTTCCTGTGATTGATGAGCCACCTTTCTCAGAGGCACCAGAGTTGTGTGGGCTCGTTCTAAGGTCTCATTTACTTGTCTTGCTCAATGGAAAGAAATTCATGAAACAACGTGTATTGAGCGGCTCCAGTATTTTGAGGAGGTTTCATGCGTTTGATTTTGCTAAGCCAGGATCAGGGAAGGGGCTTAAGTTTGAGGATCTCGTCATCACGCAGGAGGAGATGGAAATGTATGTTGATCTCCATCCTATAACAAATACATCCCCATACACAGTAGTGGAAACCATGTCTCTGGCCAAAGCTGCAATTCTTTTCCGACAACTTGGACTCAGACACTTGTGTGTTGTCCCAAAGAAAACTGGGGTAAGTCCTTCTCCCCCCTTCCCCTCTCTCCACCCCACTCTGTCCCCTGTTTCTTTTGCCATTTTTTTTCCGAACTTTCTTTTCTGATCTCCTTCCTTGGTTTAGTACATAATGTGTATGATCTGCATCACTAGTTTTCAAGTAATGGTGGAAATTTGGGAACTAGGATCATCTAGGCCCATTTGGACGGATTGGAACTTCATTTAGTAAACTAAGGTGGGAGTAAAGATTTCAAAACCATCAATGATTAGTGATACTTTAATACTAAGTATTTCAAATGACATCTCAATCAAAGGTATTTAATTTGAAATCCATTGAATATGTTGTGACAATTCTTAGATGTCGATAGCTTGAGTTGAAACGCATTAACTTATATCTGCAATATTACATGTTCTAATACATCACAGTTGCATACAAGTGGATCCATGCATTCGGGGGGTTGGGGCGTGATTTTCGTGTTCTTGTTATGCACTTTTTGCTTGAGAAGAAGGTTGATGACTCTGTGTTATCTTATTCTGCATTCTACTACTTCACAATAATGTCCTGAAAATGTAGATCTTTTGAATTTGTAGAGGGCTCCAATCGCTGGAATCTTAACAAGGCATGACTTCATGCATGAACATATATCGAACCTCTACCCGCATCTCGTCCCCCACAAGTAGCCAGAGAAGTTTGCTCATTCCACAGGCAAACACGCAGCCTATTGTTTATTACTATTCCTTATTGTTTTGGTTTCCAGAATTACTCTCCTTGTAATTCTTTTGGTCTTGATGTTTATATAACTACGAATACTCCGAATTTTTCAATATCAAGCTTGTAATCTTGCTCGATCAAAGCAGTTCCTAGAGAAGTTAGTACTATGGCCTCACTTCCCCTTCCCTCCCCTCCCCCCTCCCCCCCCCCCCCCCCCAAAACAAAAAAAACATAATAACCTAGTTGAAAACGATTAAGCAAAATGGGTTGGTTGTTGACCATCGGAGAGGACGGGAGAAAAAAATGTACAACCTTCTTTGCTTGTGCATCTTCTTTTATGATATTTATTGAAAATTCGAGCCTTCAATCAAAAGCATGATTACAAAGAGGATAACGTGCTTGGGCGAGACATTATAGCCTCAAACTCATAATGTACAATGGTATTGCTAAAGCATTTAAATTATGTATATTGATAGTGAAAAATATACTATTTACTACCGCGGGCGTGTCCGCTCTGGCGGCATCATAAACAATCAATGCCTTGATTAGATTACCTCCTTTTGACACAGATCACTGATTTACATGCATGCTTGGACCATTTCGTACTCAAATAAGGGCCTAAAGTACCTTATGACTCTGCTCTTCAATTGCCTCAGTATATACTTCTTGGCTAATTGCACCATTAGACAACTCTATACCACAAAGGTTATCATACACAACGGAGTAAAAAATTTAGAAGCACGTCCAGCGATTTATCGGTTGCCTTCTAATGATAGTATGTCGGTGTACTGCAAAAATTTACACGGTAAGAGATGCATCATTATCAGATGTGGTAAGATTAAGTATCACCGTAGCTAACTTCGGAGCCCTGACACATCGAGAACGCAAAATATTTTATAGCAAACTTCATGAAGAAGATCAAACTGATCTTGTGAAACAACTGGTAGAACTTGCAGCCTAAAAACAAGTGCATATCATCCAAATTTCTCAAACATCTACTAAGAAAGCCCCAGCAACCAATTGTATAAAGAGGTCAAAACTACACTCGACTAGTCCAGGTTATCTTTTAAATCTGACAAATCAGAGATAAGGGTATATCACTACTACTAAAAAACTGCCAAAAATCGTCCAGGAAAACCGACCAAAATCGGTCGGGAATATAGAAAAATCGACCGATTTTAATTCGTAGAAACAATGGTGGTCGCTAAGGTGTGGCGACCGAAGATGGTCGCAATTTTCCGACCGAAGTCGGTCGGTTAATTCAACCTTTGGTTGACCACTTTAACTGACAATTTTGTTGGAAAAATAAATATACCGACCGAAATCGGTCAGTCGGTAATATGTAAATTATTTATTTATTTATTTATTTTTCAAAATAGCGACCGATTTCGGTTAGAAATATAATTATTTGATAATTTTGCATTTCTTTTTAAATTTTAACAGACCGACCGAAATCTGTCGGAATAATTAAAAAATAAATAAATAAAAAAGTTATTTTCGACCGACTTCGGTCGGTAATTTCAAATTTCTGCAAATTGTACATTAATTTTACCGACCGAAGTCGGTCGGAAATTATGAATTTCTGGGTTTTAATATGAGAATTCCGATCGAAATCGGTCGATTTTCTGAATAAAAACCTGGCAGAATATGCCTGCTTTTAAGTTACACCACCTGCCAATTACAACCAATAATCATCATATAATGGCAGCATTACATTGCTGCCATTCAACCACAATTAACCAACAACAACCACAACAACAACGCTAATAACAACCACGACCACAACCACAACAACAACGCTAATAACAATCACAACAACAACGCCAACGCTAATAACAATCACAACAACAACGCCAACCACAACAACAACAATACAAATGTTCAATAACAAAATAATATCAAAAATACAATCATCATTCAAAACTATTCCAACTAAATATTCACAAGTTCAAAACTTTGTTTAGCAATACACACCATTCAATGAGTGTTTTGTATTGCATCATCTCCATCTTCACTACTAGAAGCTTCATTGTCGGCATGATTCGAAGGATCACGGCGAGAAGGATTAGCATTTGGGGAAGGCTCACGAGACCGAAAAATGAGAAAAGCACCACTAGCAAGAAGATTGGTCAGCTAATCTTGAAGGAGATTAAATTATTGGTCCCTATTTTCTAGCTGAACTTGAAGGGTATCAAATTGTTTATCTCTATTTTGTTCACTAGCCTTTGTCTCTTCAAACTCTGCTGTCAGCTTTGCGATCTTCTTCTCCATAGACGAGAGAATCGACCTATCAATTGCCTCGCCCTGGGCGGAAGTCCCTATACCTTGCAATCTAGCCGTGTAGCATCGAAATGATCTCTCTGGAAGGCCGTATGCTATCCCCTTTTTAGGACCACCGACAACATCCAACCATATCTTCTGCGCTTCTTCGTCTGAAAGGGGTGATCGCTCGCCTTGCTCATTCGGTGGCAAGCTCTGAGTGTACTCCTCTACATTAATCTTGTAGCGACCCTTTATTTAGAAGATAGAAAATTATTAACTATATAATATTATAAACATTAATTTCAAGTTACAGTAGTTATGAAACTTACATATGTAGTCTCCGCCCGGTCCTCGACCTATCTAGTTGGATCTGTCGGTGCCTTCTTCTTTCATATGTGAGTCTCCATGAAAAACTCATCATGAGTCATCTTCCTCCCATATTTTTTTTCCTACAAATATAATAAAATATGTTAACTAAATTAAAATATATAAATATAGTTCGATAAAAATAGAATTAAATATTTCAAGGAATTATCAGTAGTCTCCTCACAATCCCCATGCTCCGATGAATCTGGATCATCTTCCTAGACCTACATCGACCCCTACCGGTCATCTGCATAAATTAAAAAAAATATTATAATTGAGAATATAAATTTATATAAGTTGAGAGCGCTTGAAAAACTATCATGCTAGTCGTCTTCGAAGTATCCTTCCTTGTCCGAAAATTCTTCCTCTTCACTTATTTCATTTTCATTAGGTAATTCTTCATCCTCATTTCTATGATAGTTATTTCCTCCATATCAACTTCTTCTAATATGCGTTGATGATACTCCAAGTCATTTTTTGTAACGACCCGACCGGTCATTTTTCTTTTTAGATCCTCGTTCCCCTAATTAAGACCCCCCTTATGTGCTTTTACTATTTCATGACTTGCGGTAATAGTTAGTTCGGGTTTGGAAGGGCTCGGATTGAAATTGGAATACTTAGTTCCTTAATATTGGCTTTAAAGGGTTAAGTTTGACTTGGGTCAACATTTTTAGTAAACGACCTCGAAACTGGGATTTGACGATCCCAATAGGTTCGTATGATGATTTTGGAATTGAGCGTGTGTTCGGATCGGGTTTTGGATGACCGGGAGCGTTTCAGCCCCTAAAGTTGAAAGTTTGCTTATTGAAGGTTTTAAAGTTCTTTAAATTTGGTTTGGAGTAGGTTTTGGTGTTATCGAGGTCCGTTTGGGATTTCGAGCTCGTGAATAGTTCCGTATGGTGATTTAAGACTTACACATAAAATTTGGTATCATTCCGAGTAGTTTAAGTATGATTCGGCGTATTCGGAGCAAGTTGAAAGAATTTGAAGTTCATAAGTTGATTCGATTTGGTTTGGAGTGTGATTCTTACTTTTGGTGTTGTTTTCCGTGTTTCGTGAGGTCGAGCAGGTCCGTTTTATGATTTTAAACTCATTTTTATGTTTGGACGAGGCCTTGGGAGCCCCGGATGCCATTCGGATGATGCACGGAAGTCATTTGGACTTGGAGAAAATGGCTGAAGCAGCAGAGCTTCTGGTGCAATCGCACCTGCGAGGAGCTAGCCGCAAGTGTGAGCTCGCAGAATCGAGCCAACGACCACAGAATTGGCATGGCGTGGGCTGCCCAGGGATCTCAGAAGCAGAGCAAGGACCGCACCTGCGAAAGCGCAAGTGTGAAGAAGGAAAGCGCAGAAGCGGGCGAGGCCATAGGTGCGACACGTGCGCCGTAGACGCGGGCTCGCAGAAGTGGGCCATTGTCCGCAGATGCGGAAGTATGCCATTTAGGAGAGAGCCGCATCTGCGATGCTTTTTCCACAGATGCGGAGCCGCAAAAGCGGTCGATCCTCCACAGAAGTGGAAATCGCTGGAGGCGAAGGGTCCATTTAATACGGGACTTAGGCCATTTTGGCTCATTTATTTCACTTCTTGGGCAATTTTTGGAGCTTTTAGAGAGGGGTTTTCACCTAGCTATTGAAGGTAAGTAATTTCTATCCAATGTAAGTTAAATACATAGATTATGGGTAGATTTTAACATGAAAAATTATAAAAATTATGGGTTTAGTTGAAAAACCTAGGTTTTGATAAAAATGGGATTTAACTACGAAAATGGTTATGAAATTGGGTGAAAATGATATATTTGAGTTCGTGAGGTTATGGGTAACAATTATCTTCAAAAGTTTTCGGAATCCGGGCATGTGGGTCTGGGGGTGAATTTTAGGAATCTTCCAATTTGGGTTGGGTAATTACTCTAATAATTAAATTATGAACTTTTGAACATGTATTGATTAATTTATATAATATTTGACTAGTTCCGTGTTGTTTGGCAATGAGTTGTGGATTTAAAGCATATTTGTGGATCGAAAATGAGCTTAAGAACGAGGTAAGTCTCTTGCCTAACCCTGTAAGAGGGAACTCATCCCCTTAGGTGTATTCTTGTTGCGAATTACTTGCGTGGGGAGCTACGTACGAACTAGGTGACGAGAGTCCGTGCGTAGCTATATTCCTGAGATGTCCGGGTAATCTTAGATATACATCATACCTTGATTGTACTGTTATATTTATTTTGCATATTAATTGTCTTAAAGAAAGCTAAGATAAGGGATTGTAAGGTTGAAATTTTCTAAATTAGATTTCTTATTTTTGGGAAGAATTGAGGAATATATAATAACTCTGAGAAATCCATGTCCACTCGCGTCGCAAGTACTTCCGCGAGCGAGGTAAACTTCTCTACTCTCATGGGAGCAGGCCGTTCGCCTCGGCAGGTTAATAGATGCATCCATGGTTCGTGCAGTTCGACCCTCGGTAGTGCACACAATATATTTTTGGATCGGATTGTCCGACCTCTGCATAAATCGTGCGTGATAATACTCGGACCCTGATTATACTTGATATTATTTCATGGCTTGTGAGGTTATAATGTACTTAATGACAGAAATTGAATTGAGATTAGTAGGTGTTGGCTAGAGAAATTCTTGGACTTGATCATCAGTTAAGGAACCATTTATTCACTGCTTATTATTGTGTTGTTATTATTATTATTATTATTATTATTATTATTATTATTATTATTATTATTATTATTATTATTATTATTATTATTATTATTATTATTATTATTATTATTATTATTATTATTATTATTATTATTATTATTATTATTATTATTATTATTATTATTATTATTATTATTATTATTATTATTATTATTATTATTATTATTATTATTATTATTATTATTATTATTATTATTATTATTATTATTATTATTATTATTATCCATACCTGTTTATAATTCTTGTACTCACGCTACACTTCTGCACTAACCGTGCAGGATCTGAGGCAGGTGCATCTGGTAGTCATCCCGGCGTGCACCCCTGATACTCTGAGACTTAGTGGTGAGCTGCTCCCGAGTCCGTTCTGCAGCACCTGAAGTCTCTCTTTTGCATTTACTTTATGTCTTCTCTACTTCAGACATTAGTTTAGTATTTTGTATATTCTACTAGTAGCTCATACACTTGTGACACCAGGTCTTGGAATTATGCTAGTAGACATTTAATGATTTTTGAGTATTTATTTCACCACACTTGTCTTTATAATTGCTCACACTTTATTTTTATTAAACTTCTCACATCTCACTTATTTAATAATTAAAAATCAATCATTTCTAAAAAGTTAAAAAGAATAAATACATGGCTAGTTCACCGTTGGCTTGCCTAGCGGCGACATTGGACGCCATCACGATCTATAGCGGGAAATTGGGTCGTGACATTTTCTAACTGATCATCCATTATTCGGTTAACACTCGAGGTATCGTTTTGGTAAGCAACATCTAGCACATTTTCAACTTCCACCCTACCAACATGCTTAGTTTTGATTACAACCAACCAATCAGTCGTATCCCTCCGTAATGGATATGGAGCATAATACACTTGCCTAACGTTTTCTGCAATTATAAAAGGATCATAGCGATCATACTCCCTCTTTTTATTAACCTCAATTATGTTGTACTGCGAGTGTACATTTGTACCTCTTCTAGGTGTTGGGTCAAACCACTTGCATCAAAAAAGTATGATCTTCTTATTTGTCCAACATGAATATGATAATTCTAGAATCACTTTGATCATACCATAATAATCATTTTCCCCATCCCGGTTGCCTTCACCACCTTTGACACACACTCCACTGTTATTATTTTTTTTAATACTTGGAGCATTCCTCGGTGTAAAATTTGTAACCATTCACAAAATACTTAGACATAGTTGTAACCGTAGGTGCATGTCCCCAAGATATATCTTTCAAAAGTTTATTAACCCGCTTCTATTTTTGTAACGACCTGACCGATCGTTTTACTTTCTAGATCCTCGTTCCACTAAATAAGACTCCCTGTATGTGCTTTTACTGTCTTATGACTTGCGAGGATGGTTAGTTCGGGATTTGAAAGGGTTCGAGTTGAAATCGGAAAACTTGGTTCCTTAAAGTTGGCTAAAAAGCGCTTAGTATGACTTGAGTCAACGTTTTGAATAAACGACCTCAGAACCAAGATTTGATGGTTCCAATAGGTTCGTATGATGATTTTGGACTTGGGCATGTGTTCACATCAGGTTTTGGATGATCGGGGAGCATTTCGGCGCTTAATATTCGAAGTTAGCACATTGAAAGTTTTAAAGTCCTTTAAATTTCGTTTGAAGTAGGATTTGGTGTTATCAAGGTCTATTTGGAATTTCGAACCTGAGAATAGTTCTGTATGGTGATTTAAGACTTGCACGCAAAATTTGGAGTCATTCCGAGCGGTTTAAGTATGATTTGGCGCGTTCAGAGTAAGTTGGAAGAACTTGAAGTTCATAAGTTGGTCCTATTGGTTTTGGGTTTAGTTCTTAGTTTTAATGTTGTTTTCCGCGTTCCAAGTGTGCGGGCGAGTCCGTTTTATGTTTAAAAACTTGTTGGTATGTTTGGACGAGGACTCACGGGCCTCGGGTGCTATCTGGACGATGCACGGATTGGGTTAGAACTTGTAAGGGGTTGCTAGTGCACCAGTTCTGGTGTGCCCGCACCTGTGAGCATCTGGCCGCAGATGCGAGCCCGTAGGTATGAGATCCTAACCGCAGAAGCAGTTTAGTCAAGCTGGTTGTGGCCCGCAGAAGTGGCAAAGGTTCCACAGAAGCGTCCTCGCTTCTGCGAGGGAAGGGCCGCAGGTGCGAAGGGGTCATCCAGGCCTGGAACCGCAGAAGCGAGAGGCGAGTCGCAAAAGCAGGCTCGCAGATGCGGTCTCCCCTCGGCAGAAGTGGCCAGGGCTGGGCCTGAAGCTTTCCGCAGAAGCGGATGGTGGTCTGCAGAAGTGGTGCCGTAGATGCGGCCCATTGACCGCAGATACGAAAGTCCTGGAGGCAGTGAGGTCGTTTAAGACGGACTTAGACCATTGTTTTGACTCATTTCTTTCATTTTTCTTGGGCGATTTTGGAGATATTGGAGGGGGTTTCCACCTAGCTATTTGAGGTAAGTAATTTATATCCAATGTTAGTTAAATACATAGATTATGGGTAGATTTTAACATGAAAATTTGTGAAAATTATGGGTTTAGATGAATAACCCTAGGTTTTGATAAAAACGGGATTTACCCACGAAAACGGTTATGGGATTGAGTGAAAATTATATATTTGAGTTCTTGAGGTTATAGGTAACAACTTTCTTCGAAAATTTTCGAAACCCGAGCACGTAGGCCCAGTGGGTGAATTTTAAAAATATTCAAATTTGTGTTGGGTAATTGCTCTAATAGTTAAATTATGAAATTTGAAACATATATTGATTAATTTATACAACATTTGACTAGTTTCGAATTTTTCGGCACTGAGTTGAGGCTTTAGAGCGAATTTGAGACCGGAAAGCAAGCTTTGAGACAAGGTAAGTCTCATGCCTAACCTTGTAAGAGGTAATTTACCTCGTAGGTGATTTAAATTGCTATTTGCTTCTAATTGTGGGGCTATGTACGCACGAGATGATGAGAGTCCATGCATATCTACAAATTATGCTTGTGTCCGGGTAGTTTAGGACACGAATCATGAAATACTTGTAATGTTTGCACCCTACTTGCTAATTAAAGCACCTAAATTATATTGGAACTTGTTAGAGGAATTGTATAAGACCGAATTTCACTTACTTGAATTTTGGCGGGTTACTTGACCATTAATGAAAATTTTGTTTCGTTGTACATTAGCCTTGTATTAGCTCTTAAACCGGTTATTTATAAAGTATCATCTCTTCTTGTGGAGCACTCCGAATGCCTCGACAGTAGATAGATGCATCTATGGTTCGTGCTGCTCGACCCTCGTTAGTGTACACATTATTCTGGATCGGGCCGTACGACCTCGGCATAATCGTGCATGATAACACTCGAAGTGTAATTATATATTTGGTATCTTTTCCTAACTTGAGAGGCAAAAATTATATAAGACATAAATTTATTTTGAACTTACCATGTGTGAAAGAATTATTTACTTTCTGCTTATTATTGAGTTATTATTATTATTTACATAACCCATGCTCATTTAGAATTTTGTATTTCTTTACTGTTAGCCCATAGTAAGTGTCGATGTCGACCCCTCGTCACTACTTCTTCGAGGTTAGACTTGATACTTACTGGGTACATTTTGTTTATGTACTCACACTACACTTCTGTACTAACCGTGCAGGATCTGAGGCAGGTGCACTAGCGGTCACACCGGCGCGCATTCTCGATATCCTGAGGCCTAGTGGTGAGCTGCTTCCTGAGCCGTTCTGCAGCACCTAAAGCCTTTCTTTTGTACTTATTTTCCTACTATGATATTTCAGATAGTAGTTAGAGTTTTATATATTCTACTAGTGCTCATACATTTGTGACACCAGGTGTTGGCACACACTCGAGTAGACTTGATGGTTTTGGAGTATTTATATATCTATGATTGCACTCCTTGTTTTAGTTTATTTATTAAACCTCCTACTTATTAAATCTCTTAATAAATGGAATTTAATCACTTGGACACCTTTTAAAAGGAGTAATCACATAGTTATTTCATCGTTGGCTTGCCTAGCGGCGACGTTAGGGGCTATCACGGCCTATAGAATAAATTGAGTCGTGACAACATGGTATCAGAGCACTAAGTTCACGTAGGTCTCACAAGTTATGAGCAGGCCTAATAGATTCTTGCGGATCGGTGCGGAGACGTCCATACTTATCTTTGAGAGGCTATAGGGTGTTATGAAACTACTCTTTTCTTCATCTCCTATTATGCAGTTGATGTTGTGCTAAGTGTCATTCTCTTATTCTCTCACGGATGGTAAGAACGCGCACGGCAAATGTACCCGATCATGGAGGAGCTGCTCCCCCTTTTTCTAGAGGCTGAGGCATAGGCCGAGGGAGGGCTCCAGCTCATCGTAGAGGACGGGGGTGTCCCAGAGTTGTTCCAGTCATGCCACCAGTGGATCCAGTAGAGGATCCTATTATTAAGGAGCAGGTCGAGGTGCTTGCAGTAGAGCCAGCCCCAGTGGATTTCATGTCCGCACCGGGATTCCAGGAGGTCATGGGCCGTATGCTGCGGTTCATGGATTCTATGACTCAGACTGGTTTATTTCCAGCAGACCCAGCCACATCTCAGGTGGGAGGGGGAGCACAGACCCCTACCACTCAGGCTCCAGGGCATGCAGCTGTCGTATATCAGACCCCAAGTGCACTACCCGTGGGCGAAGCCCAGCCAGTGGCAGCAGCTATACCTGAGCCCAGACCACCTGCGACCGGCGATCCGCAAAAGCTATTGGACCGAAGGACAAATCTACACCCTCCTGTCTTTGGAGATGAGCGACATGAGGACCCCCAAGACTTTATTGATCAGTGCAAGGACAGACTGTACAAAATGAGGATATTGGAGTCCCATTGGATGGATTTTACTACTTTCCAGCTAGAAGACTCGTAGGTGGTGGCAACCATATCTTCTCGACAAACCAGCAGGTTCTCCTTCCATGACTTGTGATCAGTTCACACGCCTCTTCTTGGACATATATATTCCACCCTCTCAGAGGGAAGAGTTGCGGATTCAGTTCGAGCAGCTTCAGCAGGTCCAGATGTCGGTGAACGACTATGAGGCGAGATTCTCTGAGTTGTCTCGCCATGCACTTATGATACTTCCTACCGATGCAGAGAGAGTGCGGAGGTTTGTTGCTGGGTTGCACTCTAGTATTCAGAGCAACATGGCTCGGGAGGTGGAGATAGGGACTTCTTACGGGCTAGTTATGGAGATAGCTCAGAGAAATCAGTGGTACCCTGGCTTGGGGCAAGGGTCAGTTCGTGAGGGGTCAGTCTAGCAGGACCAAATATCCAGCACCACCGCCTCCTCGAGGTGCTCCAATGCGACCTTATTTCAGTGCCATGCTAGAGAGTTCCTACCGCCCACCAGCTATTCAGGGTTCCTCCAGTAGGTATTCAAGCCATCAGGGTCAGACTTCAGGTCTGCAGTCCACCGTACCGTGAGGTTATTTTGAGTGTGGGGACCTTAGTCATGTGCGGAGGTTCTGCCCCAGGCTTCGGGGCAAGGCATTGCAGCAGGGTCAGCAGCCTATGATTCCAGCACTAGTTTCCCTACCAGCCGTCCGACTGCCCAGAGGCGGAGGGTAGGTGGGTAGGGGCCGTCCTAGAGGTGGAGGCCAGCCAGGAGGTGCTCCAACCAGATTCTATGCCTTCCCAACCAGACCAGATGCAGTAGCCTCAGATGTAGTGATCACAGGTATTATTTTTGTTGCGGTAGGGATGCTTCAGTATTATTTGACCCAGGGTCTACATATTCATATATTTCATCTCTGTTTGCTTATTTCCTAGGAGTTCCTTGTGAGTCCTTGGGTACTCCTATTTATGTGTCCACACCAGTGGGTGATTCTGTTGTTGTGGATTGGATCTATCGGTCCTGCATTGTTACTTTCTATGGTTATGATACCCGAATGAATCTTTTGTTTCTCGATATGACCGACTTTGAGGTCATCCTGGGCATGGATCGGTTGTCTCCATATCACACCATCCTTGATTTCCATGCCAAGACTGTTACTTTGGCGATGCCAGAGTTGCCTAGATTGGAGTGGAAGGGTTCGTTTATCAGTGCATCCAGTCGGGTTATCTCCTTTCTGAAGGCTTGACACATGGTCGAGAAGGGTTATTTGGCTTATCTAGCTTATGTTCAGTATACTACTGCAGAGACTCCGGCGATTGATTTAGTGTCTGTGGTCCGGGAGTTCTCTGATGTGTTTTCTTCTAATCTTCCAAGCATGCCACCTGATCGTGATATTGATTTTTGTATTGATTTGGCTCCAGGTACCCAGCCTATCTCTATTCCACCATATAGTATGGCTCCGAGAGAGTTAAAGGAATTGAAGGAATATCTCGAGGAGTTGCTAGCAAAGGGGTTCGTCAGAGGTGTCGCCTTGGGGTGCACCAGTGTTATTTGTGAAGAAGAAAGGTGGGACTATGCAGATGTGCATTGATTACCGCCAGTTGAACAAAGTTACCATTAAGAACAAGTACCCAATGCCGCATATTGATGATTTGTTTGACCAGTTGCAGGGTGCTAGGGTGTTCTCTAAGATTGACTTGAGATCGGAGTACCATCAACTTAAGATTCGGGATTCCGATGTTCCGAAGACGGCTTTCCAGACTAGATATGGCCATTATGAGTTCCTAGTGATGTCTTTCGGTTTGACTAACGCCCTGGTGGCATTTATGGATTTGATGAACCAGGTGTTCAGGCCATATATTGATTTGTTTTTCATTGTCTTCATTGATGACATTTTGATCTACTCATGTAGCATGGAGGAGCACGAACAGCATTTGAGAGTGGTGCTTCAGACCTTGCGGGAATAGAAGCTATATGCGAAGTTCTCCAAGTGTGAGTTCTGCTCAGATTCTGCGGCATTATTGGGACATGTAGTATCAAGCAAGGGTATTAAGGTAGATCCCAAGAAGATCGAGGCAGTCCAAAGTTGGCCTCGTCCTACCACGGCGACTGAGATCAGAAGCTTCCTGGGTTAGCAGGTTATTATCATCGGTTTGTGGAGGGCTTCTCATCTATTGCAGCACCTTTGACTAGATTGACCTAGAAGGGTGCTCCGTTCCGATGGTCCGATGATTGTGAGGCGAGCTTTCAGAAGCTCAAAACCACATTGACTTCAGCACCAGTGTTAGTGTTGCCTTCCAATTCAGGGATGCATATTGTGTATTATGATGCTTCACGCGTTGGTTTGGGTTTTGTATTGATACAGGAGGGGCGAGTTATTGCATATGCTTCACGTCAGCTGAAGCGCCACGAGAAGAATTATCTTGTACATGATTAGGAGTTGGCTGCGATTGTTCATGCACTTAAGATCTGGAGGCATTATCTTTATGGGGTGTCCTGTGAGGTTTACACCGATCATCCCAGCTTGCAGCATTTGTTCAAGAAGATGGATCTCAATTTGAGGCAACGCAGGTGGCTTGAGTTACTAAAAGATTATGATATTACCATCCTTTATCATCCGGAGAAGGCTAATGTAGTTGCGGATGCCTTGAGCAGAAAGGCCGAGAGTATGGGCAGTTTGGAATTCATTTCAATAGAGGAGAGGACACTAGCTTTAGACATTCAGTCCTTGGCTAACAGACTTGTGAGGTTGGATATTTCAGAGCCCAGCCGAGTTCTTGCATGCGTCGTCGCCCAGTCTTCACTATTCGAGCAGATTAGGGCTCGTCAGTTTGATGATCCGCACTTGTTGGTTCTCAGAGAGACGGTACTGCAAGGTAGTTCCAAGGAGGTCACTATCGGTGAGGATGGTGTTATGAGACTCCAAGGTCGCCTATGTGTTCATAATGTTGATGGCTTGAGGGAGAAAATCCTAGAGGAGGCACACAGTTCTTGGTATTCTATTCATCCAGGTGCTACAAATATGTATCGCGATCTGAGGCAGCATTATTGGTGGCAGCGAATGAAGAAGGACATAGTTGAGTATGTAGCGAGGTGCCTTAATTTCCAGCAAATTAATTTTGAGCATCAGAGGCCAGGTGGCCTACTCCAGCAGATGACTATACCTAAGTGGAAATGGGAACGCATTAATATAGACTTAGTAGTTGGGTTGCCGCGAACCTTGCGAAAGTTTGATGAAGTTTGGGCCATTGTCGACAGGTTGACCAAGTCGGCACACTTCATTCCGGTTGTTACCACGTATTCTTCAGAGAGGTTGGCTCAAATTTACATTCAGGAGATTATTCGGTTGCACGGTGTGCCTATCTCCATTATATCATATAGAGACCCTCAGTTTACTTCGTATTTCTGGAGGGTAGTACAGAGTGAGTTGGGGACCCGGGTAGATCTCAGCACAACCTTTCATCCACAGACCGACGGGCAGTCAGAGCGGACAGTTCAGATCTTGGAGGATATGCTCAGAGCATGTGTGATTGACTTCGCAGGGCAGTGGGATCAATTCTTGCCTTTGGCCGGGTTTGCTTACAACAACAGTTATCAGTCCAGCATTGAGGTGGCTCCATTGGAGGCTTTATATGGTCGGCAATGTCGTTTGCCCATCAGATGGTTTGAGCCCGGCGAGGCTAAGTTATACGGTACTAATTTAGTGAAGGATGCCTTGGAAAAGGTAAAGTTGATTCAGGAGCGGCTTTGCACAGCACAGTCCAGACAGAAGAATTACGCGGACCAGAAGGCTTGTGATTTATCATTTATGGTAGGTGAGAAGGTTCTCTTGAAGGTCTCGCCGATGAAGGGAATCATGAGGTTCAGGAAGAAGGGCAAGTTGAGCCCGAGGTTTATAGGTCCATTTGAGGTGTTGAGACGAGTTGGGGAGGTTGCTTATGAGCTTGCTTTTCCTCCCAATCTATTGGGAGTTCATCCAGGTTTCCACGTATCTATGCTCTGGAGGTATCATGCTGACAGATCACATGTGTTAGACTTCAGCACGGTTCAGCTAGATGAGAGCCTGGGTTATGAGGAGGAGCCAGTTGCCATTGTTGATAGGCAGGTTTGCCAGTTGAGGTCCAAGAAGATTTATACGGTAAAAGTTCAGTGAAGGGGCCAACCAGTCAAGGAAGCGACTTGGGAGGCCTAGAAGGACATGCGAAGCAGATATCCACACTTATTCAGCATTCCAGGTATGATTCTAGACTCGTTCGAGGACGAACGTTTGTTTAAGAGGTGGAGAATGTAATGACCTGGCCGGTCATTTTGCTTTCTAGATCCCCATTCCCCTAAATAAGACTCCCCGTATATGCTTTTACTATTTTATGACTTGTGGGGATGGATAGTTCGGGATTTGGAAGGGATCGGGCTGAAATCAGAACACTTGGTTCCTTAAGGTTGGCTAAAAAGAGCTAAGTTTGACTTGAGTCAACATTTTGAGTACACGACCTCAGAACTGGGATTTGACGGTTCCAATAGGTTCATTGGGATTTGGGAGTATGTTTGGATCGGGTTTTGGATGACCCGGGAGCGTTTCAGCGCTTAATATTGGATGTTGGCACATTGAAGGTTTTAAAGTCCTTTAAATTTGGTTTGAAGTAGGATTTGGTGTTATCAAGGTCCAATTGGGATTCCGAGCATGCGAATAGTTCCTTATGGTGATTTAAGACTTGAACACAAAATTTGGAGTCATTACGAGTAGTTTAAGTATGATTCGGCGCGTTCAGAGTAAGTTGGAAGAACTTTAAGTTCATAAGTTGATCCTATTGGTTTTGGGTTGCAATTCTTAGTTTTAATGTTGTTTTCCGCATTCCAAGTGTGCGAGAGAGTCCCTTTTATATTTACAAACTTGTTGGTATGTTTGGACGAGGCCTCAGGGGTCTCAGGTGCTATCTGGACGATGCACGAATTAGGTTAGAACTTGTAAGGGGCTGATGGTGCACCAGTTCTGGTGTGCCCACACCTGTGAGCATCTGGCCGTAGATGCGAGCCCGCAGGTGCGAGCTCCTGACCGCAGAAGCAGTTTAGGCAAGCTAGTTGTGGCCCGCAGAAGCGGCCTCGCTTCTGTGAGGGAAGGGCCGCAGGTGCGAAGGGGCTGTCCAGGCCTGGAGCCGCAGAAGCGAGAGGCGAGCCGCAGAAGCGGGCTCGCAGATACAGTCTCCTCTCGGTAGAAGTGGCCAGGACTTGGCCTGAAGCTTTCCACAGAAGCGTAGGGTGGTCCGCAGAAGCGGTATTGACCGCAGATACGAAAGTCCTGGAGGTAGTAAGGTCGTTTAAGACGGACTTAGACCATAGTTTTGACTCATTTCTTTCATTTTTCTTGGTAGAGTTTGGAGAGGGGTTTCCACCTAGCTATCTGAGGTAAGTAATTTCTATCCATTATGAGTTAAATACATATATTATGGGTAGATTTTAACATGAAAATTTGTGAAAATTATGGGTTTAGATGAATAACCCTAGGTTTTGATAAAAACGGGATTTACCCACGAAATTGGTTATGGGATTGAGTGAAAACTATATATTTGAGTTCGTAAGGTTATGGGTAACAACTTTCTTCAAACATTTTTGGAACCCGAGCACATGGGCCCGAGGGGTAAATTTTAAGAATCTTCCAATTTGGGTTGAGTAATTACTCTAATAGTTAAATTATGAACTTTGAAACATATATTGATTAATTTATACAACATTTGACTAGTTTCGAATTTTTCGGCACCGAGTTGAGGCTTTAGAGCGAATTTGTGACCGGAAAGCGAGCTTTGAGACAAGGTAAGTCTCTTTCCTAACCTTGTAAGAAGGAATTTACCTCATAGGTGATTGAACTTTCTATTTGCTTCTAATTATGGGGGCTACGTACGCACGAGGTAGCGAGAGTCCGTGCATAGCTACTAATTATGCTTGTGTCCGGGTAGTTTAGGACACGAATCATGAAATACTTGTAATGTTTGCACCCCACATGCTAATTAAAGCACCTAAATTATATTGGAACTTGTTAGAGGAATTGTAAAAGACCAAATTTTACTTACTTGAGTTTTGGCGGGTTACTTGACCATTAATGAAAATTTTGTTTCGTTGTACATTAGCCTTGTATTAGCTCTTAAACCGGTTGTTTATAAAGTATCCTCTCTTCTTGTGGAGCGGGCCGAACGCCTTGGCAGTAGATAGATGCATCTATGGTTCATGCCGCTCGACCCTCGGCAGTGTACACATTATTTTGGATCGGGCCGTACGACCTCGGCATAATCGTGCGTGATAACACTTGAAGTGTAATTATATATTTGATATCTTTTCCTAGCTTGAGAGGCAAAAATTATATAAGACAGAAATTTATTTGGAACTTACCATGTGTGAAAGAATTATTTACTTTCTGCTTGTTATTGAGTAATTATTATTATTTACATAACCCATGCTCATTTAGAATTCTGTATTTCTTTATTGTTAGCCCATAGTAAGTGTCGATGTCGACCCCTCGTCACTACTTTTTCGAGGTTAGACTTGATACTTACTGGGTACATTTTATTTATGTACTCACGCTACACTTCTGCACTAACCATGCAGGATCTGAGGCAGGTGCATCTGGCGATCACACCGGCACGCATTCTCGATATCCTGAGGCCTAGTGGTGAGCTGCTTCCTGAGCCGTTCTGCAGCACCTAGAGCCTTTCTTTTGTTCTTATTTTCTGTCTATGATATTTTAGACAGTAGTTAGAGTTTTGTAGATTGTACTAGTGCTCATACACTTGTGACACCAGGTCTTGGCACACACTCTAGTAGACTTTATGATTTTGGAGTATTTATATATCTATGATTGCACTCCATATAAAGAGCAAATAAATTACATGTTATATTAATCATAATTCAAATTAATTTATAGAATTAAGTTACATAATAAACTTTAGTTACAAAGTACAATATTTACTTACTAGAATATTGAATTAGTTAAGCCATTTAATTAGACTAACTCATTAACTATTAATCATAATTAATAAACCCTAAATCATAATTTAATATTATACATCCAACTACGATATTCTATCTACATAAAGAACAACTATAGAAGTAAGTTACATAATAAACTTTAGTTACAAAATACAACATTAACTTACTAAAATATTGAATTAGTTAAGTCATCCAACTAAACTAACTCACTTACTATTAATCATAATTAATAAACCCTAAATCATAATTTAATATGCCCTAAATCATAGTTTAATAGGCCATAAATCATGATTTTGTAAACCCTAAATCTAAAGAATTATAAATAAATTGAAATAATCCCAAAATCCCAAATTGTAAACCCTAGTTTATACAATTGAAAGAATTTAAATAGCTAAAATTAACAAATGTAGATAACTAACTTTCAAAGAGAGGAGAGGGGTATAATTTTGGGAGTGGCGCGGCAATGGGTAGCGTGGCAATGGTGGCACGGCAGGGGTTGGACCAACGAAGAACGGGGAGAGATGAAGTGGGTGGGGGTTGATTTTGGGTGAGAAGGGAGTGATGAGTTGATTTGGGTGGGATTTGGGAAGGGTTCACGGATGTGGAAGAAAGAGCGATAGAAACATAAAAGAGAAAAAAGGGGAAGAAACCCGTCTATTGGCACATAGGATATAGTGTCCATATAAAGGTAATTATAAAAAACACATACACACACATATATCTGTGTGTGTGTGTACACACACATATACACACACATGTATATGTGTGTGTGTATGTGTATGTATATATATATATATATATATATATATATATATATATATATATATATATAGTAACAATAATCTATAAGTATTTGACCATTTTGACTATTAATACCGAGTATATGTTATTGTATATATATGTGTGTGTGTATGTGTGAGTATGTGTATATATAATTTAGGATGCTATACATATATATATATATATATATATATATATATATATATATATATATATATGTATGTAGATTGTAAGTAACATTAATCTATAAGTGTTTGACCATTTTGACTACTAATACCGACCGATAACGACCCGATCGGTCGTTTTGAGCATTTACACTTCACTCAGTTGTTTGAGGGCATGAGTAGCTCCGTATGATGTATTATGACTTATATGAATCGTCAGTGTTGATTTTCAGGTTATTCGGAATTGATTTGAAAGGATGATTCTCAGTTAGAAGCTTTAAATTTGAAAGAGTTGACCCAGTTTGACTTTTAGCATTATGACCTTGGATTATAATTTTGATGGTTCCGTTAGCTCCGTTGGGTGATTTTGGATTTAGGAGTGCGTCCGGATTGTGATTTGGAGGTCCGTGGTTGAATTTGGCTCGAAATGGCGAAAGTTGAAATTTTTGAAAGTTTGACCGGGAGTGGACTTTTTGATATCGGGGTCGGATTACGATTCCGAAAGTTGGAGCAGGTCCATAATGTCGAATGTGACTTGTGTGCAAAATTTGAGGTCAATCGGACGTGATTTGATAGGTTTCGGCATCGGTTGTGAAAGTTTGAAGTTTTAAAGTTCATAGATTTCGATTTGAGGTACGATTCGTCATTTCAATATTGTTATGCGTGATTGGAGACCTCGAGTAGGTCCATGTTATGTTATTGGACTTGTTGGTATATTCGGACGGGGTCCCGAGTGGCTCGGATGAGTTTTGGACGAGTTTTGGATCATTTTACTTCATGTTGCCATTGCTGGTTCTGGTGTGACTGCACCTGCGGATGGTTTGTGCAGATGCGATGGTCACAGAAGCGACGAAGGGGTCGCAGGAGTGGAAATAGTGCTGGGTGAGGAACACCGCAGAAGCGGAGATTTGGGCGCATATGCGGATGCGCAGGAGCGAGGTGATGGAGCGCAGGAGCGAGGTATTTCGCAGGTGCGGATGGTGGCTCGCACCTGTGATGTCGCAGAAGTGGATAGGTTGTCTACAGGTGCGAGGGTCGTGTCCTCATATGATTCCGCAGAAGCAGAGGTTATGTCGCAGAAGCGACGCCACAGAAGTGGCTAATATGCCGTAGGTGCGAAAATGCTGGCAGAAGCTATAAATTGAGGTTTTGGTTCGTTCTTCATATTTTGAGATGTGGGACTCGGATTGAGGCGATTGTTGGAGAAATTTTCATTACATGGATTGGGGTAAGTGTTCTCTTCTTGGTTTTGGTTATATTTCATGAATCCACCTTCGTTTTTGGTAATTAGATTGTGAATTTTAAAGAGAAAATTGGGGGTTTTGGCCTAAAGTTTCATAATACGAATTTTTGAGTTTTGAACATCGAATTGGAGTCGGATTTGAGTGAAACTAGTATGGTTGGACTCGTAATTGAATGGGTGGTTGGATTTTTTAAATTTAGTCGGGTTCCGAGATGCGAGCCCAGGTTGGGCTTTTGGACGATTTTGGGCTTTTGATTCAAGATTTGATCTTTTTAGATCGGGATTGGTTCCTTTAGCATTGTTTGATGTATTTGAGTTGTTTTTTGTTATTTTCGAGCCGTTCGTAGGTCGGAACGCGCGGTATGGCATTTTGGAGCATCGCTTGGAATTGGCTTGTTCGAGGTAAGTAACTCTTCTAATCTTAGTGCTGAGGGTATGAAACCCCATAATACGTGTTATGTGATTGGTATTGAGGTGATGCACATGCTAGATGATAGGCGTGTGGGTGTGCACCATCTGAATTGGGACTCTGTTGTTTCTATGGCACTGTATAGTGGTCCTATTTTGTTGATATCCGTGTTTTCACTATGTGATAAAGTAATTGAACTGTCAATCATGCTAGATATCATGTTTAGGCATTATGCCGATACTGTTTGGACCCATAGTGGTCGTTTCTTACTGTCATCTCACTGATTACATTCATATCATATCTCAATCTCAGTTGTTATTTATTGATACATCATATCATTGTTGTCGGGCTAGTTTCATGACATTGTGAGCCCGTGAGTGAGACTGGAGAGATTGATGACTGAGTGAGGCCGGGGGCCTGTTGTGAGGATATTGATACTATAGCACGTAAGTTATCCGTGCAACATGTGAGTTGTCCGTGCGGATCCAAATACTGATACTATAGCACGTGAGTTGTCCGTGCAGATCCAGATATTGATATTATGGCATGTGAGTTGTCTGTGCGGATTATAGCGCTTGGGCTGTAGGAGCCCCTCCGGAGTCTACACACCCCCTAGTGAGCGCAGTCGACTATATATATGTGGATCGGGTTGCACGCCGCAATGGGCTTTATGGTCATATATGGATCGGGCTGCATGCCGCAACGGGTATTGTACAACACTGAGTGATTGAGTGTACTGAGCATAGTAAGAGAGAATGTGAGACAGTGAGATTGAGTACTCTGAGAGTGTGAGTACATGAGCTCATCATCGAGATGCATTGCATTTGTTATGTGTACTTGAGAAACATGCATAGAGGTGTATTTCCTTCTGCTACCAGTTTTGGGAACATTTATGATTTTACATGTATCTTGACATGTAGGCATAGAGAAGTACTCTCCTCATACTATCTGAAAATGAAACATCTTACTATTTGTTGAAAGGAGTTTTGGGGAAAAACCACAGTTTTCAAACTTACTCGTATTTTGGCATTTTCGGTAAAAGATTTGGGTTTTCACTGAGATACTTGAAAAGAAATGCCTATATTATTTTTCTGGAACTATGAACGAACTGAGTATTTTATTTCTGAGATACCTCTTTTATTACTTGTACTATGCTGTTATGAACTGTTGTGAAATATTGGTGTTGGACCCGACCTTCGTGTTAGCTCGTCACTACTTTCAACCTAAGCTTAGGTTTGTTACTTATTGAGTACATGGAGTTGGTTGTACTCATACTACACTTCTGCACCTTGCGTGCAGATGTTGGTTGCTGATGTTGTTGTGTTCGATGGGGGATGGATTGAAGATGTACCTGCGTCCCGGTTGTAGCTGCCCCTTGTTTGTGGTAGCTTTAGGTCTATGAAACTCTGTTTATGTACTTTTCAAACAGACGATCTATTTATTTCATTTCAGCTTTGTAAATTCTATTCTTAGAAGCTCATGATTTGTACTACCAGTTCTTGGGGAATGTATCAGATTCAGATTCAGATAATTTCTTTACTTAATTGCTTTATTAATTGTTATTGGAATTGGTTAGTGGTTAACAAGCTTACCTAGCGGGTTGGGTTAAGTGCCATCACGACTAGTTGGATTTTGGGTCGTGACAATAACTTATTTAAAAGCAAAATGTATAGTGCTATAAGATGTATTGCTATATTAAAACTTAATTTGTAGAAACATATATATATATATATATATATATATATATATATATATATATATATATATATATATATATATATATATACACACACACACACACACACACACACATACCCGATCGGTCATTTTTGAGCACTAGCACGTCATTCATCGGTTTGAAACCCTGAGCAGCTTCACTTCAGATATTATGACTTGTACGCGTGGTCGAAATTTAATTTTGGGAAGTTCGGAGTTCATTTGGAAAGAAAATTCTAATTTCGGAAGCTTTAAGTTGGAGGAATTGACTAAAGGGTGATTGTTGAGTATACGACCTCGAAATAGGGATTTGAATGTTCCAATAGGTTCGTATGATGATTTTAGACTTGGGTGTATGTCCAGATCGAGTTTTGGATGACCTGGGAACGTTTCGGCTCCTATTGTGGAAGTTGGCAATTTGGAAGGATTTCATAAATTTGGGTTAGAGTGCATTTCAATGTTATCGATGTCCGTTTGGGATTCTCAGTCTGGGAATAGCTCTGTATGGTGATTCTGGTATTGGGAGCGCGTCCGGATGTGGATTTGGAGGTCCGTAGGTCATTTCGGGGTCATTTGGCGAAAGTTGGAAATTTGAAGGTATTTGAGAAGTTTGGCCGGGAGTGGACTTTTTGATATCAGGGTCGGACTCCGGTTCTGGAAGTTGGAGTAGGTCCGTAATGTCGATCAAGACTTGTGTGCAAAATTTGATGTCAATCGGACGTGATTTGATAGATTTCGGCATCGATTGTAGAAGTTTGAAGTTTCAAAGTTCATAAAGCTTGAATTGGGGTGTGATTCATGATTTCGATATTGTTTGATGTGATTTGAGGCCTCGAGCAGGTCCCTGTTATGTTATTGGACTGGTTGGTGTGATTGGACGGGGTCCCGGGGGCCTCGGGTGAGTTTCAGATGCTTAACGGATCGATTTTTGTACTAAGGAAAATGCTAAGGCAGCTGGTACCTGGTGTAACAGCACCTGCAATGTTTTGGCCGCAGGTGCGGAGCCGCAGAAGCAACCATGAGGGTCGTAGAAGCAGTTCTGGCTGGGGAAGGCTGGGACCACAGATGCCGTCAAGTTTCGCATAAGCGAGACCGCACCTGCGCACTAAGAGCCGCAGAAGCGGAGGCGCAGAAGCGCTGCCTGGCCGCAGATGCAGAAAATGCTGGGCTGAGCTTGAACCGCACCTGCGATGGAAATTTTGCAGGTGCAAAGTCGCAGAAGTGGCTATTGCACCGCAGGTGCGAGGATCGCTCGGCAGTGAGGTTTTTATAAAACGGGGTTTTGGCTCATTTTCACTTCATTTCATCCATAAGAGCCGATTTTGGAGCACTTTGGAGTGCCATCTTCATAAACTATAATGGGGTAAGTGATTTCTTCACATTGTGAGTTAAGTACATGGTTTTTACATGGATTCAAGCATGAAAATTTGTAGAAATTTGGAATTTTGAAGAAAAACCTAGAAATTTATATTCTTGGATTTTGATCACGAATTTGGGCATGAAATTGAGAATAAATTATATATTTGAGTTCGTAGTGCTATGGGTAGTGTTTGTCTTCAAATATTTTCGAAATTCGGGCACGTGGGCCCGGGGGTTGCTTTATCAATTTTTCGAGCGGAGTTGGAAGTTGTTATAAATTGATTAAATATGAATATTAGAGTATATTTTGATTGGGCTGCATCTTATTTGACTAGTTTTGGATCGGCGGACATCGGTTTGAGGTGTTAAAGAGGCTTTGGAGCCGGTTATAAAATTTCGGAGCAAGGTAAGTCTCCTGTCTAACTCTGTGAGGGGGAAACTACCCCTAGGTAGTATATTTGATATGTACAACTTGTTGCGGGGACTACGTACACACGAGGTGATGAGAGTCCGTACGTAGTTAGATTCATGCTATTGTCCGGGTAGACTTAAGTTCACACCATGTTGTACTTGTACTAGAGGGATTATCCTTGCTTGTTCAATTCCTTATTTTACATTTCTACTTGAGACTAGACTTGCTATTGTAGGGACTTCACGATTAACGAATTGTCACCGAATAACCTTACTCCTCCTATGACATATTTGCGTGATATCTATATATACCTTATTGAAAGGTTTTTCTTACAGAAATTACAACTCACACGTTTATTCGTGAGTAGGGTCAAGGACCCGCCAAAGCTTCTTATTCTAATGGGATCGGGCCGTTCGCCTCGGCAGGATTATGTATTTTACTCTTATGGGATCAGGTCGTTCGCCTCGACATGAAATTGTATTTCACTCTTATGGGATCGGGCCGTTCGCCTCGGTAGGAAATTGTATTTCACTCTTATGGGATCGGGTCGTTCGCCTCGGCAGGATTGAAGTACCACACTCTCATGGGAGCGGGTTGTTCTCCTCAGCAGGTTAATTGATTTATCATATGGTTCGGGCCGTTTGACCCTCGGCAGTGCACAGTTTTATTATTATGTTGGATCAGGTCGTACGCCTCGGCATTTCTTATATCACATTTCCATGAAATCGTGCGTGAAGCTTGGCAAGAAGCCAGTGTATCTGTAAATTCCGGATTTGAATTATGGTAGCCACTTGATGAGTTTCACTATACCTATATATATGCTTCGGTTAAGGAGGAAATTTCTAATGAAGAGCTTGAGTTCCTCGTAAAGAGAGGGGATTTGTACCACGCAATCTATATTTGTCTATTTCACTTACTTACTCTGCCTCATATTTGCTACCTTTTTACTGTACCTTATGTTGTTGGACCACTAGTGAGTGTCGATGTCGACCCCTCGTCACTACTTCTCTGGGGTTAGGCTAGATACTTACTAGGTACACATTGCTTATGTACTCATACTACACTTGCTGCACATTTTTGTGCAGGTACATATATGTTTAGAGGCCACGTGAAAGCAGAGGCGTGTATACATGCAGGGACCTAGGTAAGCTGCATTCCATTGTCGACCCATAGCTAGCAGAGTCTCCTTCAGAGTATTTATATTTTTCCTGTCCAATTTGTATTCCGGACAACTGTTCTATTTTATTTTATATTTTTAGTTAATGCTCATGCACTTGTGACACTGGGTTTTGGGATGATTATGGGTTGTTCTGTATTAAATTTGTTAAAAGTATTATTATTTACTCTGTAAATCCCCATTCTTTACTATTTAAACGGAAGGAAAATATGATTTCAAAAGTAATAAAATGAGAACCCAATTAAGTAATTATTGTTGGCTTGCCTGACAGTTGTGTCCGGTGCCATCACGACCCTTATGGATATTAAAACTTAAGTTCTAGCAACAAAAACATATCAAGATATATATATATATATATATATATATATATATATATATATATATATATATATTCTCCAATCGTGTGATTTGACCGAGTATATGTTGCTGTATATATGTGTGTGTGTGTATATGTGTAACGACCCAACCGGTCACTTTGCTTCCTAGATCCCCGTTCCCCTAAATAAGACTCCCCGTATGTACTCTTACTATTTTATGACCTGCGGGGATGGTTAGCTCGGGATTTGGAAGGGTTCGGGTCGAAATCGGAACACTTGGTTCCTTAGTTTGGCTTTAAAAGGCTAAGTTTGACTTTGGTCAACATTTTGAGTAAACGACTTTTGAACCGGGATTTGACGGTGCCAATAGGTTCATATGATGATTTTGGACTTGGGCATATGTTCATATCGGGTTTTGGATGACCCGGGAGTGTTTCCGTGCTTAATGTTGAAAGTTGGTTTATTGAAGGCTTAAAAAGTTCTTTAAATTTGGTTTGGAGTAGGTTTTGGTATTATCGAGGTCTGTTTGGGATTCCAAGCCTGGGAATAGTTCCGTATGGTGATTTAAGACTTGCACGCAAAATTTGGTGTCATTCCGAGTAGTTTAGGTATGTTTCGGCGCGTTCGGAGCAAGTTGGAAGAACTTGAAGTTCATAAGTTGATGCGATTTAGTTTGGGGTGTAATTCTTAGTTTTGTTGTTATTTTCCATGTTCCGAGGGTTCGAGCAAGTCGGTCTCCTATTTACGAACTTGTTGGTATGTTTGGACGAGGCCTCCGGGGCCTCGGGTGCAATCCGGATGATGCACGGATCAAGTTAAGACTCAAAAGGGCTGCTGGTGCACCAGTTTTGGTGTGCCCGCACCTGCGAGCTTATGGCCGCAGGTGTGAGTCCGTAGAAGCGAGGTTGTGGCCGCAAAAGCGGCTTTGGGGCATCTGGCTAGAGGCCACAAAAGTGGAGAAGCACGCGCAGAAGCGGCCTCGCTTCTGCGAGGACTAGCCCGTAGGTGCGATTGGGGCGCAGAAGCACTTGACCATCTGCAGAAGCGGTGACCCGTCAGCTGAATCGAGAAGTGCTGTGCCTGGGGAATTCAGCATATGCGGACCTCTCTCCGCAGAAGCGGTGCCGCAGATGCGGCCTAGTGACCGCAGATGCGAAAGTCCTAGAGGCAGAAAGCTTCAGTTATTACGGGACTTATGCCATTTCTAATCCATTTCTCTCAACTTTTGGGCGATTATGGAGCTTCTTGAGAGGGGTTTTCACCTATTAATTTGGGGGTAAGTAATTTCTATCCAATGTGAGTTAAATACATAGATTATTGGTAGGTTTTAACATGTAAATTTGTGAAAATCATGGGTTTAGATTGTAACGACCCGACTTGTCATTTTAAGAATTTACGCCCCGTTCAGCGACTTAATACCCCGAGCAACTTCGTAATACGTATTATGACTTGCATGTGTGATCGAGTTTGGTTTTTGGAAGGTTCGGAAGTAAATTGGAAGAATAATCCTTATTTCTAAGGCTTAAATGAAAAGAGTTGACCGGAGTTGGACTTTTGAGTTAAACGACCCCGGAATAGAGTTTTGATGATTCCAATAGCTTCGTATGGTGATTTTAGACTTAGGAGTGTGTCCGAAAAATTATTTGGAAGCCCGTAGTTAAATTTGGCTTGAAATGGAGAAAATAGGAAAATTAAGTTGGAAGTTTGACCGGGGAGTTGACTTTTTGATATCGGGTCGGAATCCAGTTCTGAAAATTTTCATAGGTCCGTTATGTCATTTATGACTTGTGTGCAAAATTTGAGGTTAATCGGACTTGATTTGATAGGTTTCGACGTCGAATGTAGAAGTTAAAATTTCTTAGTTTCATTAACCCTGAATTGGGGTATGATTCGTGGTTTTAGCGTTGTTTGATGTGATATGAGGTTTCGACTAAGTCCGTAATATGTTTTGAGACTTGTTGGTATGTTCGGACGGGGTCCCGAGTGGCTCGGGTGGTCACTTGTTCTTCGCGATTGCGAAGCATTTTCCGCGATCGTGAAAGGCAAATTTTGGGCTGATAAAAGTTTTGCTTCGCGATCGCGAAGCATTTTCCGTGATCGCGAAGAGTAAATACCTGGGCAGTAGCTATATTTCGAGGTTTCAGCCATTTTTAACATATTTGGAGCTATGGAGCTCATACTGAAGTGATTTTTACCATATGGATTGGGGTAAGTGTTCTATAACCTAAAGTGTTTATATTTCATGAATCAATGATTATATTCATCGTTTAATTCGGATTTTAATGGACGAAATCAATATTTTGGCAAAATCTTCCAAAACCAAAAATTTAAGATTTGGAGGTCGAGTTGTTGTCGGAATTTGATAAAAATGGTATGGTTGAACTCGTATCGGAATGGATGTTCGGATTTCATAAAAATTATATCGGGTTCCGAGAGACGAGCCCCGCGTTGACTTTTGTTGACTTTTTAAAATAAATTTTTATGTCTGCGTATTATTATTCGGAATTGTTTCCGATTAATTTTAATGAAGTTGTACAATTAATTTTGATAGATTTGAGTTGTCCTGTGGTCAATCCAAGCAAGAAGGCGATTTTGGAATAGCGGCAAAACATCAAAAAGGTAAGTATCTTGCCTAACCTTGAGTGGGGGAATTACCCCTTAGGCATCGAGTCTCATGTGCCATTTGTGAAATGTGAAAAGCCGTGTACGCAAGGTGACGAGTATGTACTCGGTCTTATATTTGCAAAATTGACTGGGTTAAAGTCTTAGGCATATTGTGTAGTAAATTGGATAATTGTTGTCATTTATTAAATTATCTATTTGCCATGCCTCAATTCGCGTTTGTTGAATTTGTTTTTGTATGACAATTTGATGTAGTTATTGCTTGTATATTTATGTGAATTCCGTGAGTTTGGTGATTTGATATTTTTTGGAAATAATTATATTATGGATTTTCCATCTGTAAATAATTAACAAAATAAGTTTAAACCGAGGCGTTATATAATTATCAAGAATTTGGATTAATGAAGGCGTTGACCTATACTGAGTATTTTCCATCTTTGTTGTTGTTTTGAAGTTTTATACACATTGTGTGGAGCCTTGGGCTTTTTATTGTGAAATTAATTGATTTTGTTATATCTTTGAAATTGGTTGTGGGCATTGGGCAAATTGTGATATGAATTGATTTTGTTATGTTGCCGTGATAATATTCTGTGTATATTGCTATGTTATTTGAGTTATTATTTTGAGGCTATAAGCGTGGCATTTCACTGTTGATATTATGTGGGTATATGGGTGGCATTTCACTATTGTTATGTGTATTGGGATATTGTCTGGGCGGAGCGATAAAGGGTGGCTATAAGAGAGATAAGGGTAGCTAAAGGAGCAATAAGGGTGGCTATTAATATTGTCAGGGCGGAGGGATAAGGGAGGCTATTATAGGATTGATAAGGGTGACTATTGATATTGTCAGGGCGGAGGGATAATGGATGCTAATATAGGAGTGATAAGGTGGCTATAGGAGAGAAAAAGGTGGCTATTGTCACGGATGATATGTGATAATGTGGGTTTATTGCGTTGGTAATTTTCATGTGATGTTGTGATTTTCCTTGTGTTTATTTTTATACCTTGTGCAATTTGTCTTGTTGTTGGTAAATTGATAATAGTCTGATCTATGTTGAAATTGGAAGCCTGTGGTTATTGCCGGACGGATTATGAAATGAAATGTGGGAACGAGGTGCCGTGGTTAAATGATGATGATATTTGGAACGTGAGTTGTCCGTGCTGTTTTGATAGAGAAATTGGCACGGGGTGCCGTGGAAATATGAAAGTGGGTTGAGACCCGTATTTTATGATTTTGAAATGTTGTGTCACAGGGTGACTTTTACTCGAAAGAGATTTATTTGAAAGAATTTTATTTGAAAGATATTTATTTGAAGGAAAGAGATTTGAAAGAGATTTATTTGAAAGATATTTAATTGAAAGTATTATATCCTGAAGATTTCTATTAGAAAAACATATAGGCGAAAGATTTATATTTGAAGGACTTGATTAATTGGTTGTCCTTGTATTCATTATTTGTTGCGCAATATTTATGGTGTTCTTGTGGCCCTACTGTGTATATCACTAGTTGATTATTGTTGCCATCATTGTTATTTGTTTCCTATTATTTTTGCATACTATATTGTACAGGTTATTAGACTAGTGAGTGTCTCGACTGTACCTCATCACTACTCCACTAAGATTAGTCTTGATACTTCCTGGGTACCGACCGTGGTGTACTCATACTACACTTCTGTATATTTTTGTGCAAAGCCACGTGTTGGAGATATCAGACTCGGACAGAGTTAAAGTGTGATCGCAAGGATTCAATGTAGAGTTGCTTGGTCGTCGCAGTCTCTTGGAGTCTTTCCATTTTATTGTACTGTTAATTATTAATCAAACAGTTTTGAGTATTCGATCCTTGAGATCATTCTATGTATTCAGTTAGAGTTCGTGACTCAGTATTACCAGTCTTGGGAGGTTGTTATATTTGTAATTATTTCCGTTGTTGGTTTATATATAAAAAAAAAGGCGTGAATTGTTATTATATTCGGCTTACCTAGTCTTAGAGACTAAGTGCCACCACGACGCATGTGGTGAGATTTTGGGTAGTGGCAAGTTAGTATAAGAGATCTAGGTTCATAGGTTCTACGAGTCACGAACGAGTTTAGTAGAGTCTTGGTACGGAGACGTCTGTACTTCTCTTCGAGAGGCTACAGAGCTAGTAGGAAAATTTTTCACTTCTTTCATTCTTTATCGTGCGGTATTTATTCAGCTTAAAGCATATATCTTATGTTCTTTTGCATCCACTCGTGTATGAAATTGCGCACTTGGTATCAACTATGTGTCAATGGTTCGTGATACTACAGAGGGGTTATAAGGGAGCCAGAGTTGCTCAACCATTCCTACAACGTGTCGTCCAGACCGAGGATGCGAAAATATTGAGAGATCATTCAGTTGTGCACATGGGGGTGCAGTAGGTTCTGACATCTAGTTGATAAGTACGATCTTAAGAAGGTTTGATTAGTTGCCTAATCGTCACAATCGTGGTAGGGTCACGAGGTGGATGTAGATTTGAAGATAGTTGGTGTTATTAGGGACTATGTGGTTCGTATGGGACTTCTATTTAGCGAAGGGTACATACTAGCATCCAAGACACTGGAGGAAGCGAGTTTAACTGTCACGAGGATGATATGCGCCAAATAAATGGCTTGAGGTGTCTTATGACTGGTGTCGTACGAGCGATGAAGGTTAGTATTGTGGATCATCGGAATGTGTCCTATGGCTTCACGCCAAGTGAGAGGAGTCCACTATCAACTATCAGATTGCGGGGTCATGTGTTATATCAGTTTTGGCATGAGATGTATTTATGTGGTATTGAAAGGTTCTCTGAAGCTTGTATATGATTAAGAGCTGAGATTTGTATATGATGGTGTTAGGACTTGCAGTATTCCCACGTCCTTAATAATTCTATATTTCAGTATCAGCGGGGTCATGGAAATAATTTCAGTATACTCGAGGTGCTCCAGTAAGTTCTTTTAATGCATCACCGGCACAGAGTTCCTATCATGGTTATTCTAGTTATCCGGCATAGACTCAGTATGAGCAGCCGAACTCGCAGAGGAGTTGTTATCAGTGTGGTGATACTAGGCACATCATGAGAGATTGTCCCAGGCTTGGGAGAGGCAGATTTTATCAGAATACTCAGGCTACAGGCTTATTCCAGTTACTACCCCACATGCACAGTCAGTTAGGGGTGGAGGACAGGCGGCTAGGGGGAGCCCTAGAGGGGGAGGCCCGACCCATTGATATAATTGATATTGTATGGCTGAGACCGCTACACCAGATGGTGTCATTACATGTATGATTTAATTTGTAATAGAGGATCACTGTTCTTATTTTGATTCAATTCCAATTATGGGGGTGAGACCTCCTATCATGCTCCATGTATGGTGAGTTAGTGATTTTGTACACCACTCACGTGTTTATCCCTGTTGGGAGATTTGATGGTGTTAGCCTGTGTCTATCATTTTTATTTTTGTTCACTATTGAGGGCTATAAGTCCAAAAAATGACTTTTTATTACTCATTACAGTGCGTTTTGATGTGATTTTGGAATAATTGATTTCAATTTTATGAATTATATGCCGTATTGGTATGGGGGTTCAATATCTGTGGTGAAAAAAAAATTATTTATGAAATTTATTGAAAAGAAGAAAGAAGGGAAATTGAAATTTTCAATTGGCACAATATGCAAAATACTTGTGATTCGGAGTTGAGGACGAGATTCTCGCATTTTTATATTATGTGAAATATTTAAATTGGGCTACAAGCCACAGTGAAAGTTATATAAGGACGAGGTCCTTGTGGTAAAATATTTATGAGTTTAAATTCTCCCTTTGTGAAATTTAATCTGTACTATAGTACTAATAGGGAGTCATGCCTGATAGGCTTATGTGAAAATTCTTTTATGTGTTTCTGTGCCATAATTGTGCTGTAATTATTGAGCTTTAGCCTACGAGGTGAGTGCCTAGGTGGCGTTAAAATGTGACTCGTTAACCCGAGTAAATAATTATGAGGTCTTCATGCCTCGCGTGTTGCCGTCAGTGTTGTGAAAATTAGATATGAGATTTTGGTTAAGATGAGATTAATTGAGGATGCTGAAGTTAATTATAAATAACTATTATGACCAGAGATGTGGTTATGGACATACGTATGATGTGTGCGTAGGCACGAGTTGCTACAGCCGGTTGAGACTAATACCGTGTGTTGAGGTGAAAAAATCAGGCATTTGAAATTGATTGGAGTGTAGGGAATTGGCTTTAAAGCTTATAAGTGTGGATAAAAGAAATAACCTCCACTGAGATGGTGTTATCGGACCCTTGTTAAATTTACGGTGACATAGAATCACCCGCGAGTATGTGTGTAAGAATACACTCACTAATTTAATGTCCTCAGAATAATTCTTGGCATGTTTGAGTGCGAACGTATGTTTAAGAGAGGGAGAATGTAACGACCTGACTTGTCGTTTTAAGAATTTACGTCCCGTTCAGCGACTTAATACCCCGAGCAACTTCGTAATACGTATTATGACTTGCATGTGCGATCGAGTTTGGTTTTTGGAAGGTTAGGAATTAAATTGGAGGAGCAATCCCTATTTCTGAGGTTTAAATGAAAAGAGTTGACCGGAGTTGGACTTTTGAGTTAAACGACCCCGGAATAGAGTTTTGATGATTCGAATAGCTTTGTATGGTAATTTTGGACTTAGGAGTGTGTCCGTAAAATTATTTGGAAGCCCGTAGTTAAATTAGGCTTGAAATGGCAAAAATAGAAAGTTTAAGTTTGAAGTTTGACCGGGGAGTTGACTTTTTGATATCGGGGTCGGAATCCAGTTATAGAAAATTTCTGTTGGTCTGTTATGTCATTTATGACTTGTGTGCAAAATTTGAGGTCAATCGGACTTTATTTGATAGGTTTCGGCGTTGAATGTAGAAGTTGAAATTTCTTAGTTTCATTAAGCTTGAACTGGGGTATGATTCGTGGTTTTTGCGTTGTTTGATGTGATATGAGGTTTCGACTAAGTCCGTAATATGTTTTGAGACTTGTTGGTATGTTCGAACGGGGTCCCGAGTGGCTCGGGTGAGTTTTGGGGTGGTTTCAGACCATTTCTAGGCCATTTTTAGTTGCTGATTTTTAGCCACAGAGGTATGCATCACGATCGCGGAGAAACGGCCGCTATCGCGAAGAGCAATTTTGCTGTTTGGGCATTGTGAATCTCGATCGCGGAAACCTTTTCGCGATCGCGTAGAGGAAAATCCTGCTGCACTGACCCGAATTCGAAAGCTTATATCTCTCAATCTATAAGGAATTTGGAGATGGTCCAAAAATAAAAGTTGTAGCCCTTTGTGTCTAGTTTTGAAAAAATTAAACCATTTGGAATTTGGGGTTGTGTACAAAAGGTTATAGTCTATATACTACAGGCTGTCTGGGAAGAGTTTGAAAATCGTTAAGAAGAAATTTGTGTTGCACAGGGCTAACTTTGGTGGCTTATATCTTGCAATCTATAATGAACTGGGAGATGAGCATAACATAAAAGTTGTAGCCCTTGGTGTCTAGTTTTCAGAAAGTTAAACCATTTGCAATTTGGAGTTTTGTACAAAAGGTTATGACCATTATACTAGAGGTTGTCTGGAAGAGCTGGACACTTGTTCTTCGCGATCGCGAAAGGCAAAATTTGGGCTGAGAAAAGTTGTGCTTCGCGATCGCGAAGCATTTTCCGTGATCGCGAAGAGTAAATACCTAGGCAATAGCTATATTTCGAGGTTTCAGCCAGTTTTAACATATTTGGAGCTATGGAGCTCGAATTGAAACGATATTTGAGGCGATTTTCACCATATGGATTAGGGTAAGTGTTCTATATCCTAAATGTTTGTATTTCATGCATATATGATTATATTCATCGTTTAATTCGGATTTTAATGGAAGAAATCAAGATTTTGGCAAAATCTTCCAGAAACGAAAATTTAAGATTTGGAGGTCGAGTTGTTATCGAAAATTGATAAAATTGGTATGGTTGAACTCGTAACGGAATGGGTGTTCGGATTTCATGAAAATTATGTCGGGTTCCGAGAAGCATGCCCCGTGTTGACTTTTGTTGACTATTATTGACTTTTTGGAATAAATTTTTAAGTCGGCATATTATTATCCGAAATTGTTTCTGATGAATTTTAATGAAGTTATACAATTAATTTGGATAGATTTGATCTGTCCGGAGGTCAATTCAAGCAAGAAGGCGATTTCAGAATATTGGCTTAACTTCAAAAAAGTAAGTATCTTGTCTAACCTTGGGTGGAAAAATTACCCCTTAGGCATCGAGTCTTATGTGCCATTTGTGAAATGTGAAAAGCCGTGTACGCAAGGTGACGAGTACGTACTCAGGATTATATGTGCAAAATTGACTAGGTTAAATTCTTAGGCATATTGTGTAGTAAATTGGATAATTGTTGGCATTTATTAAATCATCTATTTACCATGCCTCAATTCGCGTTTGTTGAATTTGTTTTTATATGACAATTTGATGTGGATATTGCTCGTATATTTATGTGAATTCCGTGAGTTTGGTGATTTGATATTTTCTGAAAATAATTATATTATGGATTTTTCATCTGTAAATAATTAACGAAATAAGTTTAAACCGAGGCGTTATATATTTATCAAGAATTTGGATTAATGAAGGCGTTGCCCTATACTGAGTATTTTCCATCTTTGTTGTTGTTTTGAGGTTTTATACACACTGTGTGGAGTCTTGGGCTATTTTTTATAAAATTAATTGATTTTGTTATATCTATGGAATTGGTTGTGGGCATTGGGCAAATTGTGATATGAATTGATTTTGTTATGTTGCCGTGATAATATTCTGTGTATATTGCTGTGTTATTTGAGTTATTATTTTGAGGCTATAAGCGTGGCATTTCACTGTTGATATTATGTGGGTATATGGGTGGCATTTCACTATTGTTATGTGTATTGGGATATTGTCTGGGTGAAGCGATAAAGGGTGGCTATAAGAGAGATAAGGGTAGCTAAAGGAGCGATAAGGGTGGCTATTAATATTGTCAGGGCGGATTGATAATAGAGTATATTATAGGAGTGATAAGGGTGGCTATAGGAGAGATAAGGGTGGCTATAGGAGCGATAAGGGTGACTATTGATATTGTCAGGGCGAAGGGATAAGGGAGGCTATTATAAGAGTGATAAAGGTGGCTATAGGAGAGAAAATGGTGGCTATTATCACGGATGATATGTGATAATGTGGGGTTATTGCATTGGTAATTTTCATGTGATGTTGTGATTTTTCTTGTGTTTATTTTTATACCTTGTGCAATTTGTCTTGTTGTTGTTAAATTGATAATAGTCTGATCTATGTTGAAATTGGGAGCCTGTAGTTATTGCCGGACGGATTATGAAATAAAATGTGGGCACGAGGTGCCGTGAGTAAATAATGATGATATTGGTACGTGAATTGTTCGTGCAGCTGTGATATGAAATGTGGGCACGAGGGAGGTTGTGATAGAGAAATTGGCACGGGGTGCCGTGGAAATATGAAAGTGGGCTGAGACCCGTATTTTATGATTTTGAAATGCTGTGTTATAGGGTGACTTTTATTCGAAAGATATTTATTTGAAAGAATTTTATTTGAAAGATATTTATTTGAAGGAAAGAGATTTGAAAGAGATTTATTTGAAAGAAATTTAATTGAAAGTATTATATCCTGAAGATTTCTATTAGAAAAACATATAGGCGAAAGATTTATATTGGAAGGACTTGATTAATTGGTTGTCCTTGTATTCATTATTTATTGCACAATATTTATGGTGTTCTTGTCGCCCTGCTGTGTATATCATTAGTTGATTATTGTTGCCATCATTGTTATTTGTTTCCTATTATTTTTGCATACTATATTGCACAGGTTATTAGACTAGTGAGTGTCTCGACTGTACCTCGTCACTACTCCACTGAGATTAGTCTTGATACTTCCTGGGTACCGACCGTGGTGTACTCATATTACACTTCTGCATATTTTTTGCAAAGCCACGTGTTGGAGATATCGGACTCAGACAGAGTTAAAGTGTGATCGCAAGGATTTAATGTAGAGCTGCTTGGTCGTCGCAGTCTCTTGGAGTCTTTCTATTTTATTGTACTGTTAATTATTAATCAAACAGTATTGAGTATTCGATCCTTGAGATCATTCCATGTATTTAGTTAGAGTTCGTGACTCAGTATTACCAGTCTTGGGAGGTTGTTATATTTGTAATTATTTCCGCTGTTGTTTTATATATAAAAAAAAAATGGCGTGAATTGTTATTATAATCGGCTTACCTAGGCTTAGAGACTAAGTGCCATCACGACGCTTGTGGCGGGATTTTGGGTCGTGACATAGATGAATAACCCTAGGTTTTGATAAAAATGAGATTTACCCACGAAAATGGTTATGGGATTGAGTGAAAATTATATATTTGAGTTCGTGAGGTTATGGGTAACAACTTTCTTCTAAAATTTTCGGAATCCAAGAAATTTTAAGAATCTTTAGATTTGAGTTGGGTAATTACTCTAATAATTAAATTATGAACTTTGGAACATATATTAATTTATTTATATAACATTTGACTAGTTTCAGATTTTTCGGCACCGAGTTGAGGCTTTAGAGCGAATTTGAGACCGGAAAGCGAGTTTTGAGATGAGGTAAGTCTCTTGCCTAACCTTGGAAGAGGGAACTCATCCCCTTAGGTGTATTTTTGTTGTAAATTACTTGTGTGGGGTGCTACGTATGCACTAGGTGACGAGTGTCCGTGCGTAGCTATATTCCATAAAATGTCCGAGTAATCTTAGATTTACATCATGCTTGATTGTACTGTTATGTTTATTTTGCATATTAATTATCTTAAATAAAGTTAAGATAAGGAATTGTAAGGTTGAAATTTCTAAAATAGATTTCTTATTTTTGGGAAGAATTGAGGAATATATAATAACTCTGAGAAATCCATGTCCACTCGCGTCGCAAGTACTTCCGCGAGCGAGGTAAACTTCTCTACTCTCATAGGAGCGGGCCGTTCCCCTCGGCAGGTTAATAGATGCATCTATGGTTCGTGTCGTTCGACCCTCGGCAGTGCACAATAATAATCGGAGCCTAACTTTACTTGATATTAATTTATGGCTTTCTCGGTTATAATTATTTAAATGACAAGAATTAACTCGGAATTTATTGTTAGTGAAAGAATTCTTGTTACTGAGTTGTATTAATTGCTTTACATAATCCATGCCTATTTATAATTTCTGCATTTTATTGTTAGCCCATAGTAAGTGTCGATATCGACCCCTCGTCACTACTTATTTGAGATTAGACTTGATACTTACTGGGTACATATTATTTATATACTCACGCTACACTTCTGCACTAACCGTACAGGTTCTGAGGCCAGTGCATCTGGTAGTTACCCCGGCGCACACCCCTGATACTCCGAGACTGAGCGGTGAGCTACCTTCCGAGCCGTTCTGCAGCACCCGAAGTCTTTCTTTTGTGTTTTGCTTTCTGTCTACTTTATTTCAGACAGTAGCTTAGTATTTTGTATATTCCACTAGTAGCTCATACACTTGTAACACTAGGTCTTAGCACACACACTAGTAGACTTTATGGTTTTGGGATTATTACTATTGTTATGATTGCACTTAGCTACTTTCGTCTTATTTATTTAAATTTGCTGTTTCGTAACCTTTTAATTAATAGAATTTAATTACTTGAAAACTTATTAAAAAGAAGTAATCACGTAGTTAGTTCGTTGTTGGCTTGCCTAGCGGCGAAGCCGGACGCCATCACGGCCTATAGGAGAATTGGGTCGTGACAATATGTATGTGTGTGTGTGTGTGTATAAGTAGATTGTAAGTAACAATAATTAATCTATAAGTGTTTTACTATTTTGACCACTAATACGGACCGATTTCGGTCGGTAACTTATTTAAAAATAAAATATATAGTACTATAAGATGTAGTGCTATATTAAAACTTAAGTTGTAGAAACAACAACATATGCATACATACATATATATAGAGATTGTAAGTAACAATAATTAATCTATAAGTGTTTTACCATTTTGACCACTCATACCGACCGATTTCGGTCGGTAACTTATTTAAAAATAAAATGTATAGTGCTATAAGATGTAGTGCTATATTAAAACTTAAGTTGTAGCAATAACAACATATACTCGGTCAATTTAAAAATATATACTTAAGTTATATGTGTGTGTATATAAATATATATACAATTGAGGATGTTATATATATGTAGATTGTAAGTAATAATAAGGAAATAATATTTGTAATACACTTTAATACAATTAACGAAAAAGCTAATTAGTTTGGGTGAATTCCGTTTCAAAAAGAGTATATATGGGCCAACTGTGTAACTCTAAGGGGATATATGGACCAGCTATGTGACGGTAAGAGCATATTTGAGCTAAAGTATTAACGAAGGGTAAATGTGCTCAATTACGTATAATATAAGGGCATATTTGGACCTTTGCCCTTAAATTTATTATACATAGAGGGAGAGGAAGGGAAAATGAGATCGAACCCCATCAATAAGATAGAAATAATCAAATATGGGCTACCATGATTCCCCAAACATGATCAGGACTAGGTTGTCAAGTGCTATATCATGTTTGAGCTCTAAAGCAAGTTCATATAAAAATATCCATCTGGAGCTAAAATAGTATATATATATATATATATATATATATATATATATATATATATATATATAAAGTTATCTTTGATGTTTAAATTTCTTCATAAGTTTTGTTTTACTCTCTCTTGTCAACGATTTGGTTGGTGGATCAGCCCATTTCTTACTTAGATCTCATATATATTATAGTTATAGTTCCATTTGCAATTAATTTTCTTATATAAATACGCCTTAAGCTTATATGTCTTGATTTTCTATTTGTGAACTACACACATGGTAGTTTCACTATTAAAAAATATAACTGACATAGGTTGTCACAACTTTAAATCTAATGACATGTTCCTCAGCCATTCCGCTTCTTTCCCACCCTTAGAATAAATATTTAGCTTGAAGTGAATTTATTATCATTAACACTCCAACTTGCATAAGAATATCGTTCTAATACAGTAGGAAAACCGTTATAACAAATGCCTAAGTGTTTTTTATATGTCATCTTGCAGCCTCCATGGTGCTTTGCTTTTGGCAAGGATCTTGTTGACAACTAACAGTGAGTCAAGTTCCTGGGGGAGACTATGAAAATTTAATTGCATGCAGCACCATTCAATCCCCTGTAAAGTTGCCTGCACTTCAGAGGAGTTGTCAGTAAGGAATTAAACTGGTCAGGCAAAGTATCACGATCTGAAATTTCAACTTCGGGATTATAATGGCGTCCAACGTTCACCTGCTAGGCAAGCCAATATTAGCACACAACTATTTATTTTAAACAAATTTTAAAAGCAGTTTAATAAGTAGTAAAATTGTAGAACCTCAAAATGATATAATATACTCCAAACGTCGTCTAGTCTAATCCCGGAATCTGATGTCTCAAGTACGTGAGCTACTAAAATTGCTACAACCAATGTCTGAATAAAAATACAATTGTTTGAATGAAATGAAACAGTACAAAAGATAAAAGGAAAGTGACTTCAGGGTCTGCGAACGCTGTGCAGCTCTACCTCAAGTCTCCGGATTAATAGAAGTCCGAGTAATGCCTCCATTAGCTGGGACCGATACCAGAATCTACACAAGAAGTGCAGAAGTGTAGTATGAGTACAACTGACCTCATGTACTCGGTAAGTGCCGAGCCTAACCTCGACGAATTAGTAACGAGGCTATAACAAGGCACTTACTATACACATGTACGAGTATATGTAAAACAATAGCAGAAATAGAAAAACAAGAATTAACATGAAAACTGAAATAGAAAATACATAACAAAGAACCCCAGAATAAAATCTATACTCAATTCCTCAATACAACACGGATATGGAATCAACAATTAAGAACAGTCAATTTGTCTTCTCCGTTGCGACACACAACCCGATCCATAAATATATATACAAATATCAATCACCATTGCGGCGTACAACCCGATCCCAAACAACAATATCAATCTTCGTTGCGGCGTGCAACGCGATCCCAAATTAATAATACCAACATCCATTGTGGAGTGCAACCCGATCCTAAATAACAATACTAATATCTGTTGCGGTGTGCAACCCGACCCTAAATATATAACATGTAACTGTAAAGCTACAACCAACTACGGAGTATTTCACAATGAAACGCAATAAGGGAATTAAATAAATAAAGACATAAAATGGATAAAAGTGGTTATCTAACAACATAAAAAACATAAGGCAAGTAAAGGTAGTCAATAATAAAGACAAGAATGCATGGAAACATATAGATAATTAAGGCATGTAACAAATAAAAGCATGAATTTAACAAGGCAAGTAATAATTAAAACATTTAACACGTAGTAACATGGAGTAAATGAAGGCATGGAACAAGAGGAGACAAAAAATTGAGTAGCCCATCCCGCATGCTTAACCCATGATAACGTATATACACACATCACCTTGCATATACGCCGTCCTCGCACATAAATCAAGCAGTAAATAGATCAATCAAGTCCTAATTCCCTCAAGTCAAGATTAACCACGAGACTTACCTCTTTCCGGAATCAAGTCAATAATCAACCATGACTTTTTCTTTAGAATAGGCCTCCTAACCGATTGAATCTACCCAAATATAGTTCAAATAATTCAAAACAAGTTTTAGAAACTACCCATGAGAGAAAAAGATTCAATCTTTAATGAAATTAAAAAAGTTAACAAAAATTAAACCACGGGCCCGCTTGGTCAAAATTCGAGATTCGGACCAAGTTCTGATTACCCATTCACCCCAAGCTCGAATACATAATTTGTTTCGAAATCCGACCTCAATTCAAGGTTTAAAACTTAATTTTACCAATTTTCAAAATTATACCCAAAAACCCCAATTTCTACTTTAAAATCACTAAATTTAAGGTTGCAAATCAATGGGTGATTAAGAAAATACATCAAAATGAGTTGAAAAGTACTAACCAATGAAGTTGGGATGCAAATCTCTCTAGTCCGAGCTCTAGGTTTCAAAAATGGTGAAAAATGAAAATCTCTCTAGTCTGAGCTCTAGGTTTCAAAAATGGTGACAGATAATGAAATCCCGTTTTTTCATATTTTATTTTACTGGGCGTCAAGTGCTCTTCGCGTTTCCGGAGCACATGTCGTGTTCGTGAATCACACAGGCCACTTGGCCTTCGCGTTCGCGAAGGCATTCCCCAGCCAAGTCTGCCGCGTTCCCGAAGGGTAGTCCCCTAAAGTGTTTGCGTTCGCGCCCTATCTCTCGCATTCGCGTAGAGTATCCAACCCCAGCCCCAAAATTCCCCTTCGGAATCGTGAAGCACTGATGTACCAGCAACTCAACAAGTCCAAATATGGTCCGAAATCAATCCAAGACGCACCCTCCCCTTCCCCCGGTCCCCAATCCAAACACGCACACAAGTGTAATAACATCACATAAACTCGTTCGCTATCTCAAATTATCAAAATAACATCAAATAACAAGAATGAATCATCAAAACTCAAGATTTCAACTTGAAAACTTATTTTTCACAATCTTTTACATTATATGCCGAAACACACTCGGATCACCCCGAACCCCAAACAAACATGCGTACAAGTTCAAAAATATCATACGAATCTACCGGAATTGTCAAAACAGCAATCTGAGATCGTTTACCACAAACGTTGACCGTGATAAACTCTACCTTTATTTTTAGTCAAAAAATCACTTTTTCTTCAAAATATTACGTAAAAGCTTTTCGAAAAACGTCACGAACCATGCACGCAAATCAAGAAATATCAAATGAAGCTGAAAGGTCTCGAAACACAAAAAATTAAGGCTAGTACTCAAAATGACCTATCGGGTCGTTATATTTTCTACCTCTAAAAGAAATGTTCGTCATCGAATGGACATAGAAAAATACCTGGACTGGTAAAAAGGTATGGGTATCTACTCCGCATATCGGACTCGGACTCCCACGTAGCCTCCTCAATCGGGTGACCTCTCCATTGCACTTTCATAAAAAAAATCTTGGATCTTAACTTTCGAACCTGCCGATCTAGAATAGCCACCGACTCCTCCTCATAGGTTAAATTCTCATCAAGTTGCACCATGCTGAAGTCCAAAACATGAGACCACTCCTCGTGGTACTTCTGAAGCAAGAAAATGTGAAATACTGGATGTACTCCTGCTAGTCTAGGAGGCAATGCGAACCTATAAGCAACCTCCCTAATTCTCTCCAAGATCTCAAACAGGCTAATAAACTTCGGATTCAACTTCCCCTTTTTCCCAAACCGCATCACGCTCTTCATAGGCGACACTCGGAGAAGAACCTTCTCACCCACTATATAAGACGCATCTCGAGCCTTTCAATTAGTATAACTCTTTTTGATAGACTGAGCTATACGAAATCTCTCCTTAATCACCTTAACCTTTCCCAAAGCATCACGAACCAAATCATTGCCCAACAATCTAGACTCTCCAGGCTCAAACCAACCAACCGGCCAACGACATCGTTTCCCATTTAAGGCCTCGTACGGAGCCATCTGGATGCTCGACTGATAGTTTTTGTTACAGGCGAACTCCGCTAGAGGTAAAAACTAGTCCCGCTGATCCCTGAAATCCATAGAGCATGGCCGCAACATGTCCTCCAATATATGAATAGTGAACTCGAATTGTTCGTCTGTCTGAAGATGAAACAGTGTACTCAACTCGACTCGCGTGCCCAACTCATGCTACACAGCTCTTTAAAATGCAATGTGAATTGTGTGCCTCAGTTAGAAATAATGGAAATAGGCACGTCGTGGAGACAGATAATCTTCTAGATGTAAATCTGATCCAAACGCTCTGAAGAATAGGAAGTCATCACCAGAATGAAGTGTGAGGACTTAGTCAACTGGTTTGCTATAACCCAGACTACATCATATATCCTCAAGGTCTGTGGTAAGCCTACCTAAAAATTCATAGTGATGAGCTCCCACTTTCACTCCAGATTCTCCAATCTCTGAGTCAATCCACCCGGTTTCTCATACTCGTACTTCACCTGTTGATAATTCAAATACTGAGAGACGTAAGCAAGAATACCTTTCTTCATCTTCCGCCACCAACAGTGTCGTTTTAAGTCACAGTACATCTTTATGCACATGGGTGAATAGAATAGACTGTGAGCCTCCTCAAGGATCAACTATCTCAATCCATCAATATTTGGAACACAAATCCGGCCTTGAAGCTGTAGAACCCCATCATCTCCAATCAAAACCTCCTTGGCACCACCCCGCTGCACCGTATCCTTCAACACCAATGAGTGAGGATCATCAAACTAGAGAGCCTTGATACGCCCCAATAATGATGACTGTGCCAGAACACAAGAAAGAACTCGACTAGGCTCCGAAATATCCAACCTCACAAACTGATTGGCCAAAGCCTGAACATCCATGTCTAGTGGCCTCTCATCTACCGGCAAATATGCCAAATTGCCCATGCTCTCAGCCTTCCTACTCAATGCATCGGCCACCATATTAGCCTTCCCCAGATGATATAAGATGGTGATATCATAGTCTTTCAGCAATTCTAAGCATCTCCGCTGCTACAAATTAAAGTCATTTTGCTTGAACAGGTGCTGAAGACTTCGATGGTCGATATAAACCTCACATGGAATGCCGTACAGATAGTGCCTCTAAATCTTCAGCGCGTGAACAATGTCTGCCAACTCTAAATCATGCACATGGTAATTCTTTTCAAGAACCTTCAACTGACGAGATGCGTAGGCAATCACCCTACCGTCCTACATCAGCATCGCGCCAAGCCCAATACACAATGCATCACAATACACGGTATAAGATCTTGAACCTGTAGGCAATACTAACACTGAAGCTGTAGTCAATGCAGTCTTGAGCTTTTGAAATCTCGCTTCACACTCGTCGGACCATCTGAAAAGAGTACCCTTCTGGGTCAATCTAGTCAAAGGAGCTGCGATGGATGAAAAACCCTCCACGAAACGGCGATAATAACACGTCAAACCCAAGAAGCTTTGAATATTTATAGTTGATGAAAGTCTAGGCCAGTTCTGAACTGCCTCAATCTTCTTCGCATCCACTTTACTCCCCTCACTGGACACCACATGGCCCAAGAATGCCGCCGAATCAAGCCAAAACTCGTACTTGGAGATTTTAGCATAAAGCTTATTTTTCCTCAAAGTCTGGAGCACGATCCTCAATTGCTGCTCGTGAACCTCTCGACTGCGAGAATATACCAATATATCGTCAATGAACACGATGATGAAGGAAACAAGATACGGCTGAAACACGTTGTTCATCAAGTGCATAAAAGGTGCTGGGCATTGGTCAGCCCAAAAGACATCATCAGAAACTCATAGTGACTATATCGAGTCCTGAAAGCCGTCTTCGGAATATCTGAAACCCGAATGTTTAACTGATGGTACCCCGACCTCAAGTCAATCTTCGAGAATACATTAGCACCCTGGAGCTGATAAAACAAATCATCAATACGCGGTAGTGGGTACTCGTTATTGATAGTAACCTTGTTCATGTGATCATCTAATATCCATCTCACTCAAGCTTTGAACTCTTTGAAAACATTTCTGTCATTTATCATGTAGTTTATACAACCATTATCAATCATCCAAAAATTAAATTTCTTGATTGAAAGAAAAGTTGCCACAAACAAGTGATCTTCTTTTTCTTCTTCATTGGAGAACTTGGGCAACTGCTTCATGCTTTTGAAATTTTTCTTTGCAAATTACAGCTTCATGACCAAGTTGATTGTAGATTTTGCACTTCGCATCTGGCCTCGTCCAACAATTGAATGGTAGAAGACCTTTTTTGCCACAATGTTGACAAAGTGAGTAATATTCTTTGCATTATTACCCTTACTTTGAGTTTTATGGTTGGCTGCCAAGACTCCTTTATATTCTTCCTTCAGATAATTCTAAATTTGTTTTGCTTATTTGAGTGTCATAACTCTCGTGAAAGTTGTTGCAGACAAACCAGCAAATAAAGTTGCTTTTGCCTTTGATTTCCTAGTTTATTTTCCTTGTGAGTCTTGATCTTGGCCACGGTAGGATTGTTAGACAGTAGAAGAACATCATAATCCTCTTCAACACCTCTCAAAGATCTAAAGCCTCCAAGTAAGTCTTCAATTTCACTGCCCACAGTTGGTAATTTTCACCATCAAAGATTGGAGGAGCCAATTGGAAAAAACTCGTCTCAATCTCCATTTCACTCAAGAATGTTTTTTACTCAGGTCCCTTAAGAAGATGGCTACGATACCAGTTATATCAAGAAACTAAAGAAAATAATAAGGGAAGATTACAGAAAAATAAAAGGAGTATACTGGAATAGATATAAAAGGAACTCTAAAGAACTTAACCTGAAAATTCTAGGTTATTTCACTGCATCTGGACTATAATTTATAAGAGAACTACTAAATCTGTTGAAATAGCAAACTCCTAGAGACTAGTTCAAAAATGTTTTTTTCAAATTCAAACTAAATTAGTGAAGTAAATAACTCTTAAGGTGAACGTAAAATAATTTACTGAGAGCCACTTCTAAAGTATATTTTTAATAGGTTACCATAAGCAAATACATGATTCAGGGTCTCAGTCTTAGGTTGTCTACATCATGTACACATAGAAGTTACATGTAAATCCAATCTATGCATAATGTCATCAAGTGGTAGCTTCTTTATAAATGTTCTCCAAGAGGCAAAGGATAATATACATTAAAAGGAAATTCCTTGTCCTAGAGCTTTGTTAGAAGAGGATTGTGGTTGTTCTTTTGTCTGATGAACCGAAAGGCAGAAAAGCAAGTGAATGTGCCTTGGGGATTTAAGGTCCAGATTGCCTGATCTTTGATTGCTATGTTTCTGATCTCCATTTTTTGAATCTCATGAAGACATGTGGCGGGACAATGTTTTCCAGGAGCCTAGAGATCCAAACATGATTGTTCAAAGAGTCTTCACCTAGTTGTTTCCTAGCTTTCTTGTAGAAGTATTGAGTTGGTTGATGGGATCAATAGTAGACCATCTATCTCGCCAGAATAGGCTGTTTCCCTCATTGATTTTTCAAAATATATAAGAGTTCAAATTTAATTAGTCCTTGAGTCTACAAGACTTTTCCAAATATTGTAGTCTTTAGGCGCTAGAATATTGGAGATGGTATTAGATCTAGGACAGTGTTTACTCTAAAGAACTTTGGTCCAAAGGTTGTCCTCAACTTTAAATCACCACCATCTCTAAGCAGCAGAAGATTCACATATGTCCTTAAGCCTTTTGAAACCAACTTCACCTTCCAAGTGAGGATATATAGCTTATGGTGGTCCACGAGTTTCAATGATACTTGTTATTTCCATCTTTGTCCTCCAGAAGAAATTAGCAAGGTAAGAATATATCCGAATCATAGTTTTAGGAGGGGCCAAGGCACCAAAACAACAACAATATCATATCCAGGCATTAATTGCCATGTGGGAAATTAGGAACATAAAAATAAATAACTAAATTAATATAAATAAAAAAGCCATTAACCTCCTTATTCCATAGGCAATTTGCCAATTAATTAAGTAAATCGTCAAACAAACCCGATGTGGGTAGGAGAGGAGCGTTTGTCATTAACTTTTGCTTACATAATGCCAAAAAAATGAAGCCAGCAATATAAAGTAGGTAAGGGGGGGAAAACGAATCAAAGAAGATGGACACTAATTCAATATCCAGTTTTAACAAAAAAAATAAAAAAATAAAAATCAATATACGGTAGTTAACAAAATAGAGAAAAGGAAGAAAAACTAAAATAGAGTGAGACTATAAACTGAGGTCAATTGTTCATCATGAAAAGCAGAAATCGAGGTGTGTACTCTATGAAGTCCAGAAAAGTTGAGCAAAAAACAGAGAAGCAACAACCAGTAGCATTTTCACACTTGAAGATCTCATCGAGTACCCAGCGGAACTTGATGCTCCTGATCCTGAAAATTACAAAAATAGATTCTAAATTATTAGGTGTAAAATATTTAACATATAATATATAGAGACTTGACAACTCCTTGTAAATATATGGATATGCCTAGTGCAGAAAATATATGAAACAACAATTGTTTCCAGGCGCGTTACATTGTATTTTTCTTAAGTTTAAGTTCATCCGTAGAAAATAATTTTTTGTGCAATAGAGAGTTCTTTGTAAGTGCATATCCCAAAACTCAAAGTATTACTCCATTATTTTGTGAGATTTGTAGGAATTCAAATGTTTGAACCAAGGTGGACGAAAAAGGAGAAAAAAGCCAGGAGAGATCATACGGATTCAAATGTTAGCAAAGACCCCAAAAAAAAACATAAGGTGATTTTTTCGTAAGCTTTTGTAGATAGAGTTACTTAGAGTCTAGCATATAAGCTCTTTGAGTTTGAAAGTTGGCAAAAAGTCATGATTTTGGATATCTTTATGTCCCAAGTCTTATGTGATATGATAAAGACTGCATGAATAGTAGATGGATTTACATTCATTACGTATTTGTTTTTGTAAGAACAAGTTCGGATGATAATGGAAGAATAGCGGGTGTTTTGGAGCAATACAAGAATGAAGAAACGAGAAAGAAAAAGAAAAGCTAGCTTGTCCTAAGCTCGTGCTTCGCGGGAGAGGTGCACAAGCAAAGGGGCTGGCAGCAATGCGAAACAGTGAACTGAGGCACATAGACGAGGACAAGTGGAAGAAAAAAAAAGAGTTGGGTCGCGCTACCAATCTTTAAGATTCCTAGCATTGATACTATTATATTTTTAAAGTTATATTATATTTTTAAAGTTATAGATTCATGTATAGATCTACTATTTACTGCAATTTAAAGGAATTTTTATATAAATTTATGTTCCGCATCGAAATTATATTGAGTTCAGATGAACTTAGTCACTTAAAATTGCATCTAGTTTTGGAGTTACCGATATTAAACTTGTGCTAATAGGAGGTACTACATCCGTCTCATATTATTTGTCATGATTCTTTTGTACACGCCTCTTAAAAAAAATTAATTAGGATGAGATTTTGACTACTTTACCCTTATTCATGTCTTAATATTTAATCTTTTTTCATTGGTATTTGAACAAAGTTATGTGTCTGTAGCTTTCAAGAATAATTATTACTAAGGGTAAAAAGGGAAAAAGATAATCAATAGGGGGAGGGAGTAGCAATTATCCATGGGATTACTCAAAGATGGCGCTAATAACTAGACCGGACGCTACTATTACTAGAAAAAAATGTAGGAAAAAGCGATGAATAGTTGAGAGAGAAACGTACCCTTGAGACATCCCATGTAATTAACAGGCTGTCCACATCTAGCAGGCAACATTTGAGCGGCGTTAATGTCAATCCCAGCTTTCTCCGCTGCATTGCTGCCTTTGATACTTACCATTTGACACAAGCATTCAGGCATGTTCTTTATCACATCTTTTAGTGGATTGCAACAACTATCTGGTGGATTCCCTCTTGTTCCATTCAGGAATTTCATGCAAGGCAGCAGCTTGTTTATGCACTTCCTATCTTGACCCTCAACACTCTGACTCTGTACCATCAGCAGCAGCAAACAAATTGAAGCTGTTTGATATAATTTCATCTCCATAGATTTGTTGCTGTTTTATTACCAGAATAACAGAGATCGCTGCGCTGCAATGCGTGTCTATATATATTTGTATTTGTTTACTATTGATTGAGGTTTTGACTTTTTTTTGGGGGGATTTTTGACTTAAATGGTTAGAGTTGGTGATCTGACAGTTTCTAGTTAGGCAGAAGTCGATATACCAGCTGATAGATAGATAGGTTGAGCTACTATTCCACCACGTTCTAAACTACTCCTTCCGTTTTAATTTAGATTAGTTAATTTGACTCGGCACAAAATTTTAAGGAATTTTTTTTTTGAAGCTTGTGGTCTTAAAAGCTTAAGAGGTAAAAGCTTTGTGAGGCCATGACATTTGTGTGGTTATAAAAACTTCTCATTAAAAGTTAAATGAAGAGTTTAAAGTTAAATTACTTCTAAATTTAAAAATATGTCATTTATTTTAAAACATACTAAAAAGTAAAGTATTTCATGTAAACGGACGGAATAATAAATTAATCTATAGCAGGGACGGATGCATAAGATTAGCTATGGTTCATCGGAACTAAGAAGTTTTGCTCGAACTGTCAATATATGAAGAAATAATTGATTTCGAACCTAATTAATAAATCAAATGAATTATGGAGAACCTCGAATACAGTGGCGATCCACCCTTTAGGGTAGGGTGGTATGGCACCCGCTACGTTGGTAAAATTATTATATATTTATGTAAAAATTTTCTTAAACGAGGTTAAATATTTAATCACGCCATCCCTAGTTGCAAACAAGACAAAGGTGCCACAACCGGTAGACTTTTTAAAAAGTTTTTCTCGTGTGTAAAATTCAAGTTCGAATTTATCTTAAATCTTATCTAAGTTTCCCTTTTTGTTCTTCATTTTATTTCCTTTGTCCCAATCATTTTCCTTTTTGGCTACCTCCTAATTTTCTATTTATCGTTTATTATTTTTTATATTTTTTTCTATATTCTATTATTTTAAGAGCCTCCAAAATTTAAAATTTCATAAAATAAGCATCTCTTAATCTCAAATCTTTTAATTTTTTTCTTTCAAAATAAAAAAACTTGGGTCTTATACGAATTTTGGATTGAGATCACCTTTAATTTTTATAATTTTTTTATTATAACATAAAAATTTGTGCTATTCTATAATTGTAAAATACAACTTAAATCTCTTTACTATTAAATTATGATGAATATTTCGCAAGCATTGCCTAGAAAAATATGAGATTTATTATTTTACTTTTTGGGATCTTGTAGTTTATCTAATTCTGCATTTCTCATGAGGTATAATTTATCTATTGAAGATCTTTTTTTATTATTCTTTTTCTGATTGGTGAAATTCCCTTATTGAATATGTTATTTTACTTGTGCAGATTTATTTTAGCATACAAAAAAGATGAGTTCCTAATTAAAAATATTGATTTTACTTGTATTGTTAATAATGAAGGTGTGATTCCTTCTTTAAAATGCTAATTACATTTGTTTTTTGATGTTTGAGATGTAATTTTTATTTAACAACAACAACAATATATCCAGTGAAATCTCACAAGTAGGGTATGCGATCGAGATGTAATTTTCTTATTTGCAAATAAAAAAATGCCAATTAAAATGCCCGAATAAACTAAAACAAATAAACTGAACAAGTGTTCCGAACAAACTCTATATTAATTATTACAAAGTCTACATTATAGAAAATTATGACACTCGCCATCTTCGAATCCTAGATTCGCTTCTGCTCGAATACCCATAAGATTTAAATTATGTATTCGTTTTTGAATTCCAGAGAGATGACTAGTAAAGTAAGTAAATGTTTTCACAATGTTAGTGTATTTTTACACGTTGTTAACTTACCATCTTTTGCAGGTCAGAGTTCATGAATCTATAGGAAGTCACTTGCAATTGACTTTTAACTGGCAATATAGTTCAAAAATATTTTACACTGTCGGTGTAGGGTAATTATATGTATGTATTGAAAAACTGGATATACGAAAGATTTGAGTAACCATCATGAGTTGTGATGGATGGGATGGATAGGAAGCCTTCACCCTTAACCAAAGATTTAGAATTCGAGCCCTGAGTATGAAAAAAATTCTATTATGGAGTGCTTCCCCCTTAAATGGACCTTACGCAGTGAAAATAGCACGGACTAGTCAGTTTTCTGACTGGTAATTGAAAAATGAAAAAAGTCTAAATATGCACTTGTACTATATGAAATTGAGCACATTTGCTCTTCGTTAATACTTTAGCTCAAATATACCCTTACCGTCATATAGTTGGTCCATATATGCCCTTAGAGTTACACAGTTGGTCCATATATGCCCTTTTCAAAACGGAATCCACCCAAACTAATTAGCTCTTTCGTTAATTGTATTAAAATGTATTACAAATACTATTTCCTTTTTATTAGTACTTTTTTTCTTTACCTTTCTCTTTTCTTTCTTTTTTTTCTTTTCTTCTCTTTTTTTTTCCTTTTTCTTTCTCCCTTATCCGATTTCCTCCATTACTGATGTCTTCTTCATTTTCATCACCAATTTCACTTGACAAAACTCATGAATTCCAATTACTAAAAAAATTCTCCCATAAGAATATTTTTATAGATCATATGTTTGTCAATTTTTTAATTTTTACTAAACATATATTTAATTCTAAAAATTTTAATAAAGTAAGATTGAAATAATATTTATGTAACAAAAAATCAGAAAAATCCAACAAAACCGAACAATCCAAACCGATATAATTGGTTTGGTTTTGATAAATATGAACCAACCCGTTCCATGTACACCCCTAATTTATATAGTTAATAAAAAAATAGAAAATGTCCAACTGAAAAAAAAAAAAAAAAGACTAACAACTCAAATTTATAACACTACAACTTGAACTCTAGACTTTTAATCATTAAATTATCTTTCTGGAAACAATTTAAATATTTTGCTCTTTTGAGTATTTTTAAAGGTTGAGATGTTTTTATTATTTTAAGGTTTAAACCATAATTTTTGGAACAATTTAATTTCATTTATTTGGAGGGCCAGTGAAATTGGAACTTGATTATCTTATGGGAGAATTTTCTTAGTAATTAAAATTCATGAGTTTTGTCAAGTGAAATTTGTGACGAAAATGGAGAAGACGTCAATAATTGAGGAAACGGATAAGGGAGAAAGAAAAAAGAAAAAAAAAAGAGAAGAAAAAAAAAAGAAGAAAGAAAAGAGAAAGGTAAAGAAAAAAAGTACTAATAAAAAGGAAATAGTGTTTGTAATACACTTTCATACAATTAACGAAAGAGTTAATTAGTTTGGGTGGATTCCGTTTTGAAAAGGGCATATATGGGTCAACCGTGTAACTCTAAGGGCATATATGGACCAACTATGTGACGGTAAGGACATATTTGAGCTAAAGTATTAACGAATGGCAAATATGCTCAATTTTGTATAGTACAAGGGTATATTTGGACCTTTGCTCTTGAAAAAAAGTGAGCATTTGCAAAATTATTGAAAAATAGCCACTATTTTGCTGCAACACAGAAAGTTCCAGCATAATATACTGGAGATTGGTGCACTTGTGTATAAACTTCCAACATATTATGCTGAAACTCCAACACACGAAAAGTTCTAGCATAATATACTCGAAATTGGAGCAATTGTGTATGAACTTTCAGCATATTATGCTGGACCAGTATATTATACTGGAACTTCAGTATATTATGCTGGAAGTCTAGTATATTATGCCGGAACTCCAATATATTATGCTGGAAGTCCAGTATATTATACTGGAATATTTTTCGGATTTCAAATAGTGTTTTCGTTCAGATTTATCTTTATATGAAAAGTGGCTAAATTTCGATTACTTTTGAAACTGTGGCTATTTTTCAATTACCACTTGTAAATCTGACTATTTTTGAATTTCACCCTCTTACGCGATGCGAATCCGAATATAATCGGGCTCGGATGAAGCTCTTCTCCATTTCTCCAAGTTCCTACATGATAGAACTACATGGCATAAAAAGGGTAGCCCGGTGCACTAAGCTCCCGCTATGCGCGCGGTTAAGAATTTAAAAGCTAAGATTTAATTAACCAAAGTAAAGCTCTAACTAGGGGTGTTCAAACCGAACCGAAAAACCGCACCAAACCGAAAAATCAAACCAAACCGATTAAAAAATTCGACTAGGTTTGGTTTGACTTGGTTTGGTATTGAGTAAAAAAACTCGAACCAAACCGACATATAAATATATAATTTTTATATATGTTTTTAAGACTTTATATTGAATTTTCTTTAAAAAATATTGAAATATTTGGGATCCTCTCATGTGTTAACCTTGAAAGCGTACATTAACGAAATTATTATTAGACGACTAAGAAATAACTATCATGTATTACTAAAAAAATTCTTCGATTAGAATATTTTAATAGATCATATGTTTGTCAATTTTTTCAATATTTATTAAATATACATTCACTTATCAAAACTTTATCTATAACTTTAACAAAGTAAGATTGGAATAATATTTATGTAACAAAAAAAACGAAAACCCGAAAAACCCGACAAAATCGAACCAATACAAACCGATATAGTTGGTTTGGTTTGGTTTTGATAAAAACCGAACCAACCCGGTCCATGTATACCCCTAGTTCTAACCATGGTAAGGATAATTAATAACTTCCATATATTTGCTCCAAAACGTTTTAACAATCCCATAATTCTAATTTCTAGCTACACATTATCGCTTACCTAAAACCTTTCCTCTCTTTCCTGGCCTTTTTCAATACGTCATTCTTTTTGCTACTTTCTACGAAATCTTCTTATATTCCTATTCAAAGATGAGAACCATTAGAAGTCCAACCAATGAATTAAAAAAAAAAAAATTTAATATTTACCAGATAAAAAATTAAAAGAATCCGTATGATATTAAAATTTTGTACATCACAAAGAATTATTCCAAATTTGCAATGTCAAGAAAAGGTATCGACACATATAATCTCGAATTTTGAACTCTTGTATAAACTCAATTCGTGGACTTGGCCTTGCCCTTCTCCTTGTATAGGCGGTTGAGGTTAAAAGCAGGGGTAACCAAAGTTCAGAAAACTGAAAAAAGAAAAAAAAAAAAGAAAAAAGAAAAAAAAAGATTTCTTGGAAAATTAAGAAATTGATAAGGAAATTCTAATTATCCTGTATGGAAGTAATAAATTATTCTAACTATAGTTAGGGTCTTGTTTTAGTTAATTAAATCTCAACCTTTAATTCGTAACTCTGCCACGTGGCTTCCATCCAAGTAGAAACTTGGAAAAAACTCCAATGCGGGGATCAGAGTGAATTTGAGCAGTTGACCTAAAAAAACTCTAGTCTCTTCTACCGACAGGGCGGCTCTAACATTGTTCCAGGTAAGGCTTTTGTCTTGGGTCCCCATTTTTTAGAAATAATAGGTTTATAGGTATTTAAAAAAATAATATTTTCTATTTTTCATATAAAAGTAGAGCTTTTCTATAACAGTTGCCTCAAAGAAAAGAAATTTTCAAAATTATAATTGATAAAATCGTACCTGAGATTAACAATGTCTCAAGATAGATTAAATGGATTGACTATATTATCAATTGAAAATGAATTATTAGAGGAAATCGATTATAAAAAAATTATTAATAATTTTTAAAAAAAATTTAAGCAACACATTAAACTTTGGCTTTAGGCCACATATATGTTTGACCGCACATGTCTACCGATCTAGCTGTATGTATGTGCGATTTCATTATTTCACGCCAAATATAGAAAAATGGTTTTGGTAAACAGAATTGATCTGAATCTACTAGAAACTGAGAAGTTATCCAACCAAACAAAAATATATAATTGTGCAAATCCTATAACCATTGACTTCCGTTAACTTATAAGTTTCATTGCTTAGCCTCATAAGTGGCACAACTTATTAAAAGAAGCAGTACTAGCCCAATCTATTGCTAATACACCTGATACAACAATTTTGTACGTCGAGTGATATGATACACAACAAAGAGGAAAATTTTTAAAGTGAAATTTCTCAGTAATATCCAGATCCATTTATTCCAAGAAAGAAAGAAAAATTACCAAATTCCTGGTCACACAAAATTAATTTTGAGAAAAGAAAAGTTTAAAATTTAATATTTTGATACATCAACCCTCGGTTCAGTTTTTTTCTAGAATATCATGGTCTCGATTTTCGAAGTTCCAGCATTATGAGTTAAATAACGAGAAATAAAAAACAAAAGGCACGGCAGAGTTGGAGACAAAATTGTTACGAAAGCTGAAGCTCACCAGCTATGGCAGAACGAATAGAGGGAAGAAGAAAGAGATAGAGAGATACAAATACCCGACTAGTCATTTTGAGTTCTAGCGTTCTGTTTTACGATTCGAGACTTCGAGTAGCTTCATTTGATGTTTTATGACTTGTGTGTTTGTTTTGTTTTGATTTTCAAAAGGTTCGCTAGTATTTTAGAAGAGTAATTATCATTTTGGAAGCTTTAAGTCGAAGGAATTGACCAAAGTTTGACTTTTGAGTAAAAGGATTCGGAATCATATTTTGATGGCTCCGATAGATTCGTATGATAATTTTAGACTTGTACGTACGTTCGGATTTGGTTTTTGAGGTTCTTAGAAGAATTCGACACCATTTGTCGAAAGTTGACAATTTGAAGAACTTAAGAGTTCATAAGTTTGATCAAGAGTTGACTTTGATATTATTGGACTCCGGTTGGTGTTCCGAGACTTTGGACATGACTATATAGTTGAATCTAACTTATGTGTAAAGTTTGGAAGTAATCCGAAGTGTTTAAGTGTGATTCAGAAACTCTTTTGAAAGAATAAAGATTTAACAACTTAAGAGAAATTCTATTCGGTTTGAGCTTCGATTCTTTGTTGTGATATCCCCATAGGAATTTGAGCCTTTGGATAAGTCTAAATAGGGTATCTTGACTTGTAGGAATGATTGGATGGAGTCCCGGAGGGTTCCGGTGAGTTTCAACGCATTTGGAGCAAGTTTTGAAAAACTTGAAGTGCTGAAATTCTAATTTTCTTCATTAAATCCGGCTTCAAGAGAAATCGTTCAAAATATATAAGGAATTTGGTTAAGATGCCTCGTTGAAAGTTGTATCTCTTTGAATCTAGTTTGCAGAAATTTAAATTGTTTGTCATTCCGATATCTGTACAAAACGTTATCACTATTTTAGTGAAGAAGGACAATGCTGTTATTTTTCTGAAATTTTTTTGCACTTGCATATTTAATCCCATTTAGTACTTGCACTTTATTTTTATTAATTTGGGAACTAGAGAGCTTGGATTGAGGTAATGTTTGAGGGAGTTTTTATCTACTTCATTGGGGTAAGTAAACTTAACTCGAATTTATGATTATAACATGAATCTATCATTAATTTTGGCTCTAAAACAAGGATCTTAAAGAAGTAAAGAGGGTTTTGGCTTGAAAGATAAGAAAATATATTTTGGAATTTTGAACACCGATTTGAATTCGTATTTGGAAAGTAATCACATACTTGGACTCGACAGGTTATGGGTCATCGAGATTTGGTATTGGTTTCGGATTTCGGGCACCCGAGACCCATATTGACTTTTTGGGAATTCATCAAAGATTGAAGTATTATTGATTGAGATTGCTTCCTATAGCATTGTTTGACTTTCTTGGATGATGTTTGGCTTGGATTTATGTGATTGGAGGGATAGTCGAGGTTTTGACTCGATTTGAGGTTAAGGACTAGTCAGATAAGGTAAGTGCCTTACCTAGCTTTGGTTTGAGGGAATTTTTTCTGATAAATGACGTTGTTTGCTACATGCGGGGATGGTGTATATGCAATGTGACAAACGTATATGCATGTGCCATGGTTATTCAATTCATGTTCAGGGGTAGATGCTAGATTACTTTATGCCTTGTTTGATTGTGTATTCTACTTGTTCTATGGTTTGCTCAATTGAATGACTACGTGAACACAATGAGCCATGCTAGAGTTAAATGTTGAGGTTAATGATACCTTGCTTTGATCATGATGAGATATTCTCGAGATTATTGATATACTTAATTTAGACGTAGTCACACGTATATTATGAATATACATCCGCACTTGTTATTCTTATACTATGCCTCAAATTTTTGTATGACTACGTGAACCTCTTGAATCATTCTAGAGATCATATGTAGGTGTTGATTTTCTGTTTGAACATGATACTTATTATTTTATGGCGTACCTGCCTAAACTAAGCTATAGTTATACACTTCACACATTCATACACCTCAGCATGTTATTTTTCTTAGTCAATGAGTCTATGATTTGATATTCGATGTTCGTATACATGCTTGTATGTGCTTTCTGTGAGATGAACTTTATTTACAACATGTGAGTGCTCCGTACAGATTGAATTATTATGGCACGTGAGTTGTCAATGCGATTGTTATGATCATAACACGTGAGTTACCCGTGTAATTATTATAATTATGGCATGTGAGTTGTCCGTGCAGCGTGTGGATAAGGATCCATCACCTAGGGTCGTCCTCTCATGTTTCTCTCTTAATGACGTACACACATACTATTGAAAACTGATCAATGGTTGGACATTGCGTATCTTCTCTATATGCAAACTCCTTGGATGTATACATAATGTTTACCGCATATCTTCTCTATATGCTAGCTCCGGAATGTATACATGTCTTTTATGAATATCTTCTTTATATGTTGCTTTACTTGATGAAAAGATTCACGGAACGTATCTTCTCTATATGTCAGTCCGTGCAACTTGACTTGTTTATTCATGCATATCTTCTCTATATGCAACTATTGACGTGTTATTTGATATCTTATGCATATCTTCTCTATATGCTGCCTTAATTGATGACATAATTCACGACACATATCTTCTCTATATGTCGATCTGTGTAACTTGACTTGTTTAGTTATGAATATCCTCTCTATATGCAATTATCGGCAGATTATCTGATGTCGAATGCATATCTTCTCTATATGCAGAACTATTTATTTGTTTGTGATGCTTGGGTATATCTTCTCTATATGCAACTATTGACATGTTATTTGATATCAAATGTATATCTTTCCTATATACCAAATTGTAGTTAGTTTATGATACTTATGCATATCTCTCTATATGATAAACTATTAGTTTTTTACATTATCTATGCATATATTGTCTATGTGCACCGATGGCTTTACCTGCACTTCATGCTTAGATTACGGTATTGTTGTTGTGTACATGTATAATCTATTTAGTTGCACAGTTTAAGTAAAATGAGTATTTTTTGACTCAAAAATCTCGTCACTACTTCACTTAGGTTAGTCAATATACTTATTGAGTACATGAGATCGGTTGTATTCATACTACACTTCTGCACCTTGCGTGCAGATTTCGGAAATAAGCTACTGTAGATGACGAATGCTAGCATAGAGAATGTACCAGAATTCCAGATAAAATCTATTACTTGTTCATAGTAGATTAGAATTTGTACTTCTATTACGTATATTCAAACATATATTGTATTTTCTTCATACCAATGTTGTAAATCTAAATCTTAGTGGTTTATGACTTGTACTACCAATCCCTGGGATAGTTGTATGGATTTCCCACCATTTTATTTATTTATTATTGATGATCTTTTATTCTAGTTATGTTATTTACTTCTTGGCTTACCTAGCATGTTGCGGTTAGGTGACATCATAGTTAGGTGAGATTTTGGGTCATGACAAGAGAGAAGAGTAAAGATACTATAAAAGAGAATAATGTTATTCACTTAATAATATTTAGAACAACAACCAAGAGATATATAACCAAATCTGACATTGGATTCCCTATTATTACTCTAACACTGACACCTATCCACAATCCACTAACAGAATTCTTGGACTTAATTGAAATAGCAATACTAATCTAGGGAACTCAATTTTCATAATTTAATACTACAAATTGAATTTAAACATGGACCAACTATAAAATTAAAAACTTCAGAAAATCCTAACAATCCATCCTCCCTCAGAGCCTTGTCCTTAAGGTTCATCAAAATCTGGGAACTGAGACTTGATAAAATTGTAGTCTTCCCAAGTAGCTTCTTCAGGTAGTAAGTTGGCCCACTGATAAACTTGAGTTGTGTATTTGTTCCCCTTTTTTCTCCTATCTAGTATAGCAACATGGTCCACCAAAGGTTTTCCCTCTAGAGAACAGATAGGTGGATCAATTGAAGGCATAGTCTGAGGTCTCACCTTCTTCTTGAGTTGAGAAATATGAAATACATGATGTATCTTAGCTGAAGGGGAAAACTTCAACTTGTATGCAACATGTCCAACTTTTTGAATAATCTGCTAAGGGCCACACAACTTGGAAGCCAACTCCAAACTCCTCCTTACTGCCAAAAATATTTGTTTGTATGGTTATAGCTTCAAAAACACGCAGTCACCTACTTCAAACTCTCTCTCTCTCTCAGTCCTCTTCTCATCATCATACATTTTCATTTTATTATGTGCCTTTTCCAGATTTTTTCTATCACTTGTCTTTCCTTAAGTATCTCATCAATAGAAGCTACTCTGGTATGTGCAATCAACTCAAAGGATAATTATGGAGGATCATAATCATATATTACCTTGAAAGGAGTCATCTTCAATGAGATGTGGTAACTACTATTGTACCCGAACTCAGCTAAAGGCAATCATGTATTCCATTCCCTAGGCTTATGTATTGTCATGCACCTCAAGTAGTTTTTCAGACACCTATTCAACCTTTCTGTTTGTCCATCCATTTATGGGTGATAAGCAGAGTTATAAAGCAGTTGCATCTGCAAATTCTTGAAAAGTTCTTTTGAAAAATTGATGATAAAAAGCTTATATTTGTTTGAAACTATTCTCTTAGTCAAACATGTAACTTATAGATTGTATCCATGAATAACCTTGCCACTTGAGATGATGTGAAGGGGTGAGCTAAGGAAAGAAAATAGGCATATTTGCTATACCTGTCCACTACTACTAGATTAGTGTCCTAACCTTGATATTTTGGTAAGCTCTCAATGAAATCCATTGAGATATGTTCCTATGCCTTCTCAGGCACAAGTAGTGGCTGTAGAAGCCTAGGATAGGCCACCTACTCATTTTTGCATCTCTAGAATAGCTCACACTCTTGCACAATTATCTTCACATCCTTGATCATTGAAGGTCAATAGAATACTATCTTCTCTCTTTGGTATATATCCATCACACCTGAATGTCCTCCCAATCAAGAGTTGTATATAATTGTGATTAATTGATGTCTTATGTTCCCATGATTTCCAATCCAAAACCCTGCTATAGAGTGATATCTATAATAATAGTTGGATTAGTGGTGAGATTAAATATAGGTTGCATCACTTCTTGCTTTCCTTCATAACTTGCCACCACTTCTTCAAACCATTTGGGCTACAATTGACTTACTACAAGGCATTGTGGTTGGTTGCCATCCTATTGTATTTCACTTCTCTTTTATAGGGCATCAACTACAATGTTTTCTACTCTCTTTTTATAGTGAATTTCATAGCTCAATCCCATCAGCTTGGTTAAGCCTTTGTGTTGCAAATAAGTGATAATATTTTGTTCCTGCAAAAACTTCAAGTGGTCAATTTTAATTATGAAGCGGCGTGGGTGCAAGTAATGCCTCAACCTTTCCACTTCCATCAAAAGAGCAATCGATGTTTTATCATAAGTTGATAGCCCTTGATACCTTTTGCTTAAGGACTGACTCATGAATGCTAGTGGCCTCTTTTCTTGCATCAATACAACTCCCACCCCAGTGTTGCATGGATCTACTTCAAGAATGAAAGGCTTGCTAAAGTAAGGTCGGGTCAATACTGGAGCATTGGTCATAGCCTTTTTCGGTTGCTGAAAGGCTGCAGTTGCTTCAAGACTCCAATTGAAGTTTCCTTTCCTCAATAAATTAGTTAAAGGCCAATTGAGTTGTGCATACTTCGTAACAAACTTCCTGTAGTATCTAGTCAAACCTAGAAAACCTCTCAGCTCCTTCACAATTGCAGGTTGTGGCACTCTAACATTAAAATCACTTTCTTGTAGTTAGTGCTTACACCCTTTCCTGAAATAATGTGCCCAAGATACTCAATTTGTGGTTGAGCAAAGTCACACTTACTCCTTCAGCAAATAACTGATTCCTTTTCTTCAGCTGTAATACTACTTCAAGGTGCTTCAGGTGATCTTTTATAGTCTTGCTATACACCAAAATATCGTCAAAACACACCAATATAAACTTTTCCAATTTCTCTTTAGAAAGTTCATTCATTAAGAATTGGAAATTAGAAAGAGCATTTATTAGTCCAAATGGCATGACTCTAAACTGCCACAGCCCATGATGGGTTCTAAAGGCAATTTTGTGCTCATCTTCAACATTCATTCTCACCTGGTATCCAGCCCTGAGATCCATCTTAGAGAACACATTACACCCATGTAATTCATCCTACAGATCATCAATCATAGGGATAAGAGAATTGTTTTTAACAGTCAAGGCATTCAACCTTCTATAATCGACACAAAGTCTCCGAGTAGAGTCTTTCTTTTTAACGAGTAAAGCAGCGAGAGCAAAGGATGAATGACTGAAAATCACTATTTCTACCTCAAGCATATCATTTATGATTGAATCTGTTATATTCTTTTGATTTTAAGAGTACATATAAGGTCTCAAATTAAATAGTTGTGCACCAGGAACCAAGTTTATTGCATGATCACAACTCCTCTTACGTAGCAACTCGGTTCTTGAAACACCTCCATGTAAGTTGACAATATCCTTTCCACAACAGGATCTATCAGCTCTTTTCCAGTTGTTGTATTCCCAGAGTTCTTCATACATATTTCAGCCATCACCTTACAAGTTTCACACTGCAACATTCTCCCGAGTGCTTCACTATCAATTGATGTCACTTCAAGCTTCTCATTTATGCCCCATAAGGTTACAATCTTACCTTCCTTTTGAAAGGATAAGTTGCGTGGCTGGGTATTCAGTACTATTAGAACAAAAAGGTCAAGCCATTCCATCACTAGGACCATATCACAACCCCCAACCTTCATAAGCTTAATATTGAATGAAAACACTTCATCTTGCATTTTCCAAGAAAATAAATGGCATTCCTTATTGCAGTACATGGATTCACCATTTTCCACCAATACTTTTAAATATACTGTAGTAGGCTACACTTGTAACCTTAATTATTTGGCCATATAAGGATCAACAAATGAGTGGGTGGAGCCACTATCAATTAGCACAGTTAAGGGAATCGTTTTAGCAAAGCCAAGTAACTTAATGATAAAATGACATCTACAAAATCCTCTATCTTTGGTTCACCTTCCACGAGTACCCCCTCCATAGCACAGAGAGTCTTGGCTTGACACACATGCCCTGGGTAATACACGTCCTTACATTTATAACACATACCTTATTTTCTCAAAGCTTCAAAGGAATTTGGTTTGAGGGGAACCCTAATATGTGGCATTTGGTTTGAGTAAGTGATTCTCAAAGGTTGGTTAGGAACTGATAGTGTTACTTGTTTGGGACTTTGGGGGGATCTAGGATAGGTGAGGGCTAAGGGTCTTGAGTTAGTTATGTAATAAATAGGTTTGGAGGGAATGAGTGAAGTAAAGGCTGTAAAAGACTCCTCATACAATTTAGCAATCTCATAAGCATCTATAATAGTTGAGGGGTTATCTCGTTTTACTAGTGGTTTCAATTTAGGTTTTAAACCACTAATACAACTAAAAACAAAGTGGGTGTCATTTAATAATGGATTGATAATGGTCATATAACTAGTGAGTCCCTCAAATCGTTCTTGATATTGATCCACACTCACTAACTTCATAATTTTGTTAAATTCTTCCACTATATCATGAGGTCTAATGTTCCCAAACCTCCTGCACACCTCCACACATAACTTTTGCCAAGTTACTTGTAATGACCCGACCGAACTTAAGCATTTTCATTTGGTAGCTTGTGATTTTAAACGTAAAACTCATTATTGTATGGCGTACTACTCACCTAATCTGATATGTAGTTATACACTTTCAACATGCATATATCTTAGCATGCTACGTCTCTTAGTCCATGAGTATGTGATTTGATATCCGTTTATTGTATACATATATTCTTGTATATTCTTTCTATGTGATGGACTGCATTGACATCACGTGAGTAGTCGGTGTGGGTTAGGTTATTATAGCACGTGAATTGTCTGTGTGGTTATTAGGATCATGGCACATAAATTGTCCATGTAGTGGTTATGAATATGGCATGTGAGTTGTCCATTCAGCGTATGGATAAGGATCTATATCCCTAGGATCGTCCTCTCATGTTTCTCCTTAATGACGTACACACATATTATGAAAAACTGATCAGTGGTTGGATTTTGTGCATTTTCTCTATACAAAACCCCCTTGGATGTATACATAATTTTTAACTGAATATCTTTTCTATATGCTATCCCTAGAATGTATACATGCCTTTGGTGCATATCTTCTCTATATTCTACTTTTCTTGATGTAATGTTTACGGCACATATCTTTCCATGTTAATTCTTGTAATTGACTTGTTTACTCATCCATATCTTTGTATATGATACTATTGAAGGTTACTTGGCATTTCATGCATATCTCCTCTATATGCAATTATTGGCGGTTATTTGATTGGTCATGCATATCCTCTCCATATGCTGCTTTGATTGAAGATTTGGTTTACATCACATATCTTCTCTATTTGTCAACTTGTGTAACATGGATTGTTCATTTATGCATATATTCTCTATATGCAATAGTTGATGATTTATTAATGCTAGATGCATATCTTCTCTATATGCTAGACTGTTAGTTGGTTTACGATGCTTGTACGCATCTTCTCTATGTGCATCGATAGACGCAACTATACTTCATGCTTAGATTTCTATATTGTTGCTATGTACATGTTTATGCTATTGAGTTGAACAAGTTAAGTAAAGTGAGTATCTTATGACTTGAAAACCTCGTCACTACTTCACCAAAGTTAGTTTTGATACTTACTGAGTACATGTGGTCGTTCGTACTCATATTACACTTCTGCACCTTGCGTGCATATCTTGGAGCCGTACTGTTGTGGATGATTGAGGTTAGCATTGAAGTTGTACCAATATTTCAGATACAAGCAACCACTTGTTCATGATAGTTTAGGATTTGTACTTCTGTTTATGTATATTCAAACATATATTGTATTTTCTTGGTACCAGTATTGTAGATCTATATCTTAGTGGCTCATGACTTCTACCACTAGTCCTTGGGATAATTGTATGGATTTTTGCTATCTTATTTATTATTTATTGATGATCTTACATTCGAGTTGTGCTATTTATTGTTTAGCTTACCTAACGGGTTGGGTTAGGTGCCATCACTACTAGGTGGAATTTTGGCTTGTGACAAGTTGGTATCATAGCTCTAGGTTCATAGGTTCTACGAGTCATGAGCAAGTGTCTAGTAGAGTCTTGAGGATCGGTATACGTACATACTTATTGTCGAGAGGCTACAGGGCATCTATGAACCTTCACCTTCTTTATTTACATTATCATGCAACCTTGATTCAGCTTGAAGCCTGTATCTTCAATGTTTTTTTCATTCACTTATATATAATGTTGAGCACTCAGTATCAGCTATGCACGAATGGCTTGTGATGTTGTGGATGCGGCACGAGATGTGTTTCTATATTGTGAAGGTAGGTCAGTCTAGAGGATTTGAGGCCAGGTTTGCACCACAACTTGGACTCGGTAGATTAAGTTGTATGAGTATGTGCCTTTGGACTCTTATGCCTGGTAGTGTATCTAGGAGTGGGATTGATAGCACAGTGAGTGGCAAGATAGCTATGTGATGAGTATTATATGACTGAATATTGCGCTTAGATGGTTTGGATGTGCGGAGAAGGATTTTCTTGGGATGCAAAGGGCTATGGATGCTTGATTTTTATCTTGATGTGTTGTATAGTCTTAAGATGTCAATGTGTCGGTGCATCTTTCAGTTGTTTGTTTGAGGAATGAATTGGATTCTTATATCTTGTTGATAAGTGTAGACTCATGAAGACTAACTGAGTGCATAGTAGTTGTGACCATGGTAGAGTCATAGGAAGATGTCGGTTTGAGGCTTAATATGTGGGTTATCTCAAGGGATGAGGTTTGAGCTTGTGTGCTTCTCATGAGGCTTCTATAAAGAGTTTTCCTTCTATCCAGTGGAATGCATGTATTATAATTAGAGTTCAAATAGCTTGAGGAAGTTCCCAAGAGTGTCACGAGGATGAGTATACACTCGGTGGATGTTTTGGGAGGTATGATGACTAGTGCTGCATGAGCCTATGAGGAGATTAAACTAAGTAACAGTGCAAGATTGTGGTAGTTAAGAAAGAAGATTATTTTGGAATATCAGATGATGTATTTTGTGGCTTTGAGCCAAGTGGGAGAGTCTACAAATAATGACAAGGTCATTTGGGCACATGTTGTTGTAATTTTCTGGATTAGGGTAGACTTGTAGACCGGTTATGACTTGAAGAGGATGTTTTCTAGGATGATTCGATCAAGGAATTTGCTGGATGCATGTTGTTCTATGCTTTATAGGTATATGCAAATCTTGGGATGATTTAGGTTTGTTATTCATTGTGGATGTAGTGTGCAAGGAGAAAGGATTCATTCGATTGCTTAAGGATGAGGCTGCTTCTTAAAATATTTGTATGATAATGGAGCACAAGTCTTTCGGCAAGTATTGGCTACATTGGATATTAGAGAAGAGTGGATGAATATCGAGAAAAGTTCTAGTGGGTTTAAGTTTCAGTAAGTGGTACTTAAGGATTTGCTTGATTTTGTTGTGTGGCTGAAGATTTGAGATTTGCATTGGATTGTGACCAAGAGTTGTAGCATATGTGTATCATTATTGATTTTGCATTGCAGTATTAGAGTTATAAAAGATACAACATCAAATTCATAGAATGTCTCTTGAGAGTAGGCATTTCGATTTGAGATACTATTGGGTGCATAAGAGGGAATAAATTGGCTTATAGGTATTAGGATGACGTGGTTGCGTGTTGGGGTCACCTGGGATCAGTTTTGATTAATATCCATAGTGTTCTAGGAAAGATAAGTGTTATCTTGAAGACAAGTCAAGAGGAAATCTGAAGAAGTTGGGTCAGTTTAACAATGACTTAGATCATCATGGTAATATAAATGATTAGTTCCTTTGGTATGATAAGGTTATATAGGTTTTATGGCAATACTTTTGGGTTTGGCAATCTGCAAGACTTGGTTGATTTAGAGAGATTCAGTTATGATGGCTTGGTTATGTGCAAATGGATTCTAAGAGTTGGTGATGATTTTGACCACGACCTACGGTTGGTGTTTTCTATAGGCATGGGAAGTTTGTTACGTACTGTGATTCTCTCTTGAATTGAGTCAAGTGGAAGGTTTCTGGTTGATGAACTGTGTATCCTATTCGTAATTCAGAGTTGATAACATGATTCTCGTATTTTTGCATAATAGCATGATAGATGCAGTAAGCTGTGTGGAATTGGGATTGAAGGGACAAGGTTGCGATTTATTTTTAAAGGAATGTCATGAGTTCTAGATAGCATGGGAGATTTCAGATATTTAAGAGAATTCTAGCACTATCTTGTATTGCCTGAGGAGAATGTGTGTTGCATAAGACACATTGTGTATTGATTTGTAGATGCTATACTAGTACTACAGAAATCACGTAGTCAGTAATCGTTGATGTTCAAGTTTTCCTACTTGGTGCGGAAGGTTATGGGAGTTTATCCCATGGGGTGACTATGTATGTGTACGTATCAATAATTTTAGTGAGAGAGTTAGAGATCATGTATAAAGATTCTGGTACTGTCGTAGTTTGGAGATTATATTTAGTAGAGGCGGACTATCCCTTTGGTTGAGGATTGTAAATGCATGGTCAAGATTCACAGCTGATTGTATGTGTCATGGATAGGGTCATGTAGATTCTTGGGGAGGCTATTTATATATTTTGGAATGATCCAAACCGGTTTGGAGGCCCATTAGTAGGCCTAATGAGAATGTGTATTTTACACTGGATTAGGTTTGCATACATAGCACATCATTTTGCTACGGTGTGTCATCAGGTGGATATGATCTTATTCGCACCATGATATTTTTTATGTGTTATTCTCTTATGCTATGATGAGTTGTGAGACCACTTGATTATTCACACGCATGATGTGGTCCTATTTAGAACTTATGGCGATATTTGAGCGAGATGCATCTTGAGATATTCAATTGCTTATTGCACCTTAGTCATGCTTTGACTATTTGTAGTATATTATGCTATTTGTCTCCCCATAGTTGTTTTTATGCACTTTACGTGTTGGTTTTTGGTACACATGTGTTTGTTGATTTTGAGCATTATGGCTCAATGAGTATTCTATGTGGATTAATATGTTCGATCGGGCTATGCATCGCAATGGGGTTATGATTTGATATGATTTATGCTTATTTGGTGTGTCTTGTTTCTCCCTTGTGGGATTGGTTGATGGAGTGATGACTTTTTTTGTTATATCTATTGAACGTTTTGGTCAATTCTCTTATTTGGTTATCTTTCCATTATATGTTTCTTGTTTAGGGCACGGATCGGGTCGTATGAGGATCTAGATGGAATTTGATGTGGCATGTCAGTAGATCAACTTATACCGTGTGACACGAGGTTAGTGGAATTGAAATTAGTGCAATCAGATTTGTATAAGGTATGTTTGGAGGAAGAAGACTGCCATTAGTCAGTGTAGAACTTGGCAATGGTTCTTGTCGGATGAGAGAACACTATGACTTTAGAATAATATTTTATTTGATATGAGGTATATTACCAGTATCGGTTTTGGTAATTAGTAGCTTTTGTGGTCAGAAGATATTGCTATGAGTATAAGAGTTATGTTCTACATCGTGTGGTTATCTCTCAGGAGTATATTTATTGCTTGATGTAGCTAAATCAGATCTTAGAGGTCACGAATGGGTATGTGCATGATGACCTTATACAATGATTTGGCGGTTTTGGGGTGATTCTTGGCACGTGCAAGGACGAATATATATTTATGTGGGGGAGAATGTAATTACCTGACCGATTGATTCGAGCTTTAGAATTTCTATTCGGTGGCTTGAGACCTTGAGTAGCTTCATATGATGTATTACGACTTGCGTATGCGGTTATGTTTTATGTTCGCAACATTCGAGATTGACTTGATTGAGTGATTCTCAGTTTGGAAGCTTTAAGTTGGTAGAGTTGATCAAAGTTTGACTTTTAAGTAAACGACCTCGGAATCATGATTTAATAATTTTAGAATGTTTGTATGGTGATTGTAGACTTGGGCGTATGTTTGGATTTTAATTTGGATGTTCCTAGAAGGTTTTTTCCTCTATTTGTCGAAAGTTAGCAATTTAAAAAATTAAAGAATTTATAGGTTTTACTAGGAGTTGAGTTTGGTTTTATCGGACGCCTATTGTGGTTTTGATACTTTGGATAGGTCATAATGGTTTATATGAACCTATGCACAAAGTTTGGTTGTTATCTGGAATGTCTATGTATGATTCGGATGCATTCGACGAAGTTTGAATATTTGAATATTAAGAGATGGATTCGATCTTCGATTCTTGGGTTTGATGTTGTTATTCTTGTTTTGAGTTTTTGGACAAGTTATAATAGGGTATATGGACTTATTGGAATATTTTAATGGGGTCCCAGGGTGCTCGGGTGTGATTCGGAGTGGTTTCAGAACATTTTTGGTTGAGTTTGGGATTGCTGGTGCTCTTATTTCTCAATTGCTAACTTTATTTGCAATTGCGAGTGCATTTGCAAACTTCATGTCGCAATTGCAAACAATGGTCACAATTAAGAACCTATGGTCACAATTATGAAGTATTAGTCGCAAATGTAACATCTGCAACTGGGTTATTAATTAGAATTTTAGGTTTTAGCTTATTCTCTCATATTTGAACCCTAGACTTGGAGAGAGGCAATTTTTCAATGAAATTTTCATACAAGATAAGAGGGTTATAGGTCATCAAGATTTGTTATTGGTTTTGAATTTGGGGCATGCGGGCCCGGGTTTACTTTTTTGAATTTTTGGAATTCTTAAGATCGAAGCTTTATGGATTGGGATTGCTTGTTATAGTATTGTTTGACTTCCCTGGTTGATGTTTTGCTTGTATTTACGTGATTGGATGGCTAGAGCGAGGTTTTTGATGCGATTTGAGGTTGAAGACTAGCCAGATGAGGTAAATGTCTTGCCTAATCTTATTGTGAGGGAATAACTCTTAGGATATGACCTTATTTGTTTTAATTGAAATATGTGAGAAGCAACATATAAGCGAGGTGACGAGTGTATATACGAATAGTCTTTAGGCTGTATCATGCATTGTTTTGGATATTGTGCTTCCTGCTATCATGCTTTATATGTTTGTATGACTACGTGAACCTCTTCAATCATGCTTTATATGTTTGTATGACTATATGAACCTCTCCAATCATGCTAGAGATCATGTGTATGTTTTGATTCCATGTTTGAACATAAAACTCGTTATTGTATGTCACAACCCAATTCCCACCGTAGGCCTTAATGGAACTCAACGCTGCCATTAGGCATTCCAACAATCAATCAATACGCCGATCGATAGTCTATAACATATTTTAGAATATGTGATGAGATAAATAGGCAAACTCGTTCCCTTTTTAGTAAACTATAGACATCATCATCAAGGTTAGAATATAATCAAAATATAAGAACCGAATATCATAACAAAAATGCAACCATGAACAATAATCTAAGTCCCCAACACCTAGTGTCACAAGTGTATGAGTATCTATTGGATTATACGATACTACTACAACAACTATCTAGAATAGGAAATAGATAGAATATGATAAATGAATAGGAAGGGGACTTCGTGTGTTGTGGATCATAACATGGAACTCAACTCACCACAAAGTGTCCTCAGCAGCTACACCTACGCGCCTGTATGACCACCAAATGTACATGTCTCATTACCTGCACAATTATTGCGGAAGTATAGTATCAATACGTAAATCAACGCGTACCCTGTAAGTATCTAGTCTATCATCAAAGAAGTAGTGGCGAGGGTTCGATATCGACACTTACTAGTAGTCTAGTAATCAAAGTAAAGTAAAAGTACACATGTATGAAGCATAGCAAGTAGCGACGAAAATAGATATATGTGTAAAACATAGTCCTCAACAGAAAAATAAATACAAAATCATCAAATACCGAATACTACCTCAAATGGAATATAAATGACAAACATCAGTTGAAAACGTCAAATTCGAGTCAGGATACTCATATATACGCTTACTACCTATAAAAATATTATGCAGCAGAGGCGAACAACCCGATCCCATAAAAGTGTTTCATAGAACTGCCGAGGTGAACAATCTGATCCCATAAATATATCTCATAATCCTGCCAAGGTGAATGGACCACTCCTATAAGAGTGTATTACATGATACTGTAGACAATTAATATTTTATTAAATTTAAATCCATATAAAATTTGGATTTGATCTCAATTAAATATATTTTGGTCCAAATAAATATTATGGGCTAATATAGTTAGATCAATTATATAAGTCAATGTATATGGATTAAATAAATAAGTATTAATCCATTAGGCTAGCCCATTTAGTTAGATACAGATGATCATCCCACTTCATTAAGCCCAAGATGCCATCTTCTTAGAGCCCAGTTTGGTGTTACATGTCAAATGATGTGGCACACTAAGTCAAACGAAAGAGCCAATAAGATCATGGCACGTGTCAAAATAATAAGGCATGCCCAGTCAAATTGAAAGGCCAATGAAAATGTGCCATATGTGCAAGTGACATGTTCTGGCCAATCAAATACGGCATTGTCACTCTTCAATCTGATTGGTCGAAAAGAGTTTGTTCTCATCAAAACTCTTCCCTCCCACAACTATAAATAGGGTCTTCATAACTCAGAAAGACACCAGAAGTTATAGCAAGAAGCAAGAGAGAGTTCATGGATCAAACGTTGCAGATTTCTCTAAAAGCTACAAGCATTCAAGTATTCTAAGGATTACAAGATCAAGACGAAGATTCAAGAACAAGCTGCATGCCCTTGGATTAAAAATACTTCAAGATCAAGATCAGGCCTCAAGCACTTGGACTAAAATAAAATAAAATTCAAGATTAAGCTCAAAAGCTCTTTTATGTACTATTGAAAAGTAGAATCAAAGGATTCATAGAGATTGTAACACTCAAATATTTAAAATAAAATACTACGATTGTTGCAATATTTTTCGGTCTTGATTTTATTTTCTTGACGCAATTTTATTGTCTACAAATACCACCAAGGTTGTACGACCCAATCCATAGATGCATCTCATAATACTATCGAGGGATGAACATGTCAATCCATAAATATATCTCATAATCATGCCGAGGCGAACTGCCCGCTCCCTTTTCAAGAGTAGTGCTGAGGCGATCAACCCGATCCCATGAGAATAGTAAAACTTTCGATGGGTCATCAGCCTAACTCACGAATATATGAGCGAGTTAAGAAATCAAAACAATCCGGACAAATAAGAATAACAAGGGAGTAATCCATGAGAGAAAATATAATTTTTGCGGCTAATCAAGTAGTACGATAAGTTTCTAGAATAGCAAAGCTTGATACTCTATGCAAGCATAGTCTCAGTCTAAAACATGAATTAAAATATTTGAACATGCAAGAATAAGTCAAGTAATATAGTTAAAGCATGGTGTGTGTCAAAATCTACTCGCACATAAACAAGAATATAGCATACACATGGACGCTCGTCACCTCATACGTGCATAGATCCCATAACACATAACATGTGGCAAATAAAGCACCTACGGGGATAAATTCTCTCTTATATAGTATACTAAAAAACTCGTACTTTAACAATTAGAACTAATTCTCAACCCCACACGAAAAGTCAATAAAATTTAATCTCAGGCCCACGTGCCTGAATTCTGAAACTTTTCAAAAATGTCACCCATAACACCATGAACTTAAATATATAATTTGCTCTCAATTCCATATCCCATTTCGTGGTCAAATACTTTTTTTTACCAAATTCTAGGTTTCCAACCAAAAATCCCCAAAATAAAAAATAATCTCTACCCATCTCCATGTTAAATTCCATATAAAGTCCATATATTTAGCTCACAATAAGTTGGAATAACTTAGCTTATGATAGATGGCAAACATTGTCTTCAAGAATCACCCAAATCGCCCTAATTAGGCTCCAAGAACTTAAAAGTGAAGAAATAAACTTAAAATCCTGAAATTGGACGTTTAATACACATGTCAGGCCTCCTTCTTCGGGATCGTGGTCACTAGCCATGCAATCACGATTAACTGATACGACCCAAAATCTAACCCGTCATGAGGGCGCCTATCGTGATAATAGGCAAGCCGACATTTTCAAAACACTTTCAACATTTAACATAAATGAATTAAGACATTTAAAATAACCGGAGTTTTTCATAAAAACGGGGTAAAACCCAAAACATAAGTACGAAAAAATAGCCCGACATCGGGGTGTCACTGAGTCATGAGCATCTAGATATCAAGTCTAATACAAACAGTGTCTAAGTATCAATACAGAAAAGAGAGAAAACATAGAAGGGGAGACATGGTTTGCGGACGCCGGCAGCTACCTCTTAGTCTCCGATACTCGATCGCGCACGAACTCAATGACCTCCGTGATCAAACACACCTTCTGCACATGAAGTGCAAGGTGTATCATGAGTACAACCAACTTAGTAAGTAAAATAAATAAATAAGGAACTGAGAAGGTAGTGACGAGCTATACAAATACAGTTCATTTTCAATAATTCCAGCAAAGAGTAGACATGCTTTCAAATCCGGCAGTTCAAGTCAAATAAGTTTATACAGTTACAGTGCAGGTAATCCGGATATAGAATCTTTCAAAAAATTCACAACAATGATAGATAGCAACTAAGTGCATCAACAAATGAAAAACAAGTACAGCCTCTCAGGGCAACACACACTCAACTCGTCACAACAGCTCAATCACTCGGCTCTTAGCCCACTGTACTCACACTCAATAGGTATCTGCGCTCACTGGGGGTGTGCAGACTCCGGAGGGGCTCCTTTTAGCCCAAGTGCTAGATCGTGTCAGCGTGCAGCCTGGCCCTATCATATAAGTAGCCATAAGGCTCGTTGCGGTGTGCAACACGATCCACAATCCATAAATAGCCATAAGGCTCGTTGTGGCGTGCAACTCGATCCATATACCCTCACATAGCTCACATCTCGGAACTTAGACCCTACTTCAGTCACTGACCTCTCCAGCCCTGTGGGCTCACAGAATATCATAATAATCAGCCCAAACAGAGAATACATCAAGTATCAACAAGAAATGAGAGAGAACAGAGATATAATACACAAGTAAGACTGTGACTGAGTACAAGACAACAATTAGAAGTCAATTCAACAAGTATACGACCGTTGTGGGTCCCAACATTGATATTATATGGCCTAAGCATGGTTTCTAGCATGAAAGGCAGCCAATTGCTCAAGGACAAGGAAAAATAAGTAATAACAATGGCTATTCGACTTTACAGTCTCTCGGGATAGACCAAGTCACAATCCCTCGCGGTGCACGCTCACACGCCCATCACCTAGCATGTGCGTCACCTCCAAGCACTCACGTCATACCAATTTTCGGGGTTTCATACCCTCAAAACTAAATTTAAGGCTGTTACTTACCTCAACCGCATAGAAATCCTACTCCGCAATGCCCTTGCCCCTCGAATCAATATCCAAATGCCCCTAAATCTAACCACAAGAAGTACAAGATAATTAATATAGGCTAAAGAATTAATTCCACAAGAAAAATACAAAATTACATGCCAAAATCCGAAATTGGTCAAAAGCCGGTCCCGGGTCCACGTCTCGAAATTTGACAAAAGTCACAAAACCCGAAAGTTCATTCACTCATGAGTCCAACCATACCAAATTTATCCAAATCCGATGACAGAATCCCAATCAAAACCCCAAATCTTAGTTGATGAACTTCTTTCCATTTCCCCCCAATTTAACCCAAATCCGAAATTTAATGATGAAATTAATGATAGATTAGTGTAATATAACCAAAATCAAGGGTAGAATCATTACCCAACCGATGTCTATAAAAGTCCCTCTAAATCTCGTCCAAATCTGAGCGTCCAAACTCAACTTTTGATAAAAATGGCCAAACCCTCGTTTTTGAATCTTTATATCTGCCCAGTTAATTCCTTCTTCGCGAACGCGGTCAAAGCCTCCCGTTCGCGTTGAACAATAAAATTTTGACCAGAATTCCTCTTTCACGAACGCGAGTGACCTCTCACGAGTGCATACCTTTCACTGGCGGACCCTACACAAACGCAGGACCCTCTTCTCGAATGCGTAGGCTTAAATGCCTGAAGCTCCATCTGCTCGTTCCTCTCCGCGAACGCGAGGACCATGTCGCGAACGTGTAGCTTCAGGTTTCCACATCTTCGCGAACACGGGAACCACATCGCGAATGCAAAGACTAACTCAGATGCCCTTCCCAGACACCTTATGCGAACGCAAGAACTCCCTCGCGAACGCGATGAAGAAAATGTCTGCAACAAAACACCAAAAAATCTGCTATCTTCCAAAGTCCAAAAGTGATCCGTTAAGCATCCGAAACTTACTCGAGGTCCCTGGGACCTCAACCAAACATACCAACCAATCTTAAAATACCATACAAACTTAGTCGAGCCTTTGAATCGCTTAAAACAACATCAAAACACCAATTACACCCGAATTCAAGCCTAAAGAACTTCTAAACTTTCAAATTCCACAAACGATGCCGAAACCTACCAAACCATGTCCGATTGACCTCAAATTTTGAACACAATTCATATTCAACATTACGAACCTTTTCCAACTTTCGGAATCGGAATCCTACCCCGATATCAAAAAATCAACTCCCTAGTCAAACTTTCCAAAATTCGACTTCGCCATTTCAAGCCTAAATTAGCTACAGACCTCAAATTCACAGTCCGAACATGCTCCTAAGTCCGAAATCACCCAACGGAGCTAAAGGAACTCCATTTCGGAGTCGTCTTCACACACTTCCGTCTTCGGTCAAAATCCTAAAACTTAAGCTTCCATTTTAGGGACTTAGTGTCAGAAAATACTCCGAAATCAAAAACAAGACCTCCCGTCACGTCACATAAGCAGAAGCAGATACGGGGAAAATAGTAAATAAGGGATCAGGACTAGTACACTTAAAACTACCAGCCGAGTCGTTACATGCTCTCCCTATTAAAACAATCGTTTGTCCTCGAACGAGCATAGGGACATACCTGAAGTGGTGAAAAGATAAGGATAACGGTAGCGCATATCATGTCGGTCTCCCAAGTCGCCTCCTTGACGGGCTAACCCCTCCACTGAATCTTCACAGAAGAAATACTCTTCGACCTCAGCTTTCGAACCTGCCTATCTAAGATCACCACCAGCTTCTCAGCATAAGATAAATCCTTGTCCAACTGGACTGAGCTGAAATCCAACATGCGAGACGGATCGCCGTGATACTTCCGAAGCATAGAAATATGGAATACTGGATGAACTCCTGCTAGACAGGGAGGCAAGGCAAGCTCGTAAGCAACCTACCCAACATGATGTAATACCTCAAATGGACCAATAAACCTCGAGCTCAGCTTGCCTTTCTTTCCGAACCTCATAACACCCTTCATGGGTGACACCTGGAGCAAGACCCGCTCTCCAACCATGAATGCAACATCGCAAACCTTTCGATCCGCATAACTCTTTTGTCTGGATTGGGCTGTGCGTAGTCTATCTTGAATTACCCTAACCTTCTCCAGAGCATCCTGAACCAAGTCTGTACCCAATAATCTAGCCTCGCCCGGCTCGAACCAACCCACTGGAGACCTACACCGCCTACCATATAGAGCCTCATACGGTGCCATCTGGATGCTCAACTGGTAACTGTTGTTGTAATCAAACTCCGCTAGAGGCAAGAACTGATCCCACGAACCCCGAAACTCCATCACACACGCACAGAGCATATCCTCTAATATCTAAATAGTGCACTCGGACTGTCCGTCCGTCTGAGGGTGAAATACTGTGCTCAACTCCACTCGAGTACCCACCTCATGATGTACGGACCTCTAAAACCGTGATATAAATTGCGTACCCTGGTCAGAGATGATAGATAATAGTACTCCATGAAACCTGACGATCTCGCGGATATACACTAGAGCCAGCTGGTCGGAATAATATGTAGTCATCATAGGATTGAAATGAGTTGACTTGCTCAGCCGGTCCATAATCACCTAAACAGCATCAAACTTCCGCTGAGTCCGTGGAATCCCTACAACGAAATACATAGTGATCCGCTCGCATTTCCACTCCGGAATCTCTAACTTCTTAAGCAACCCACATGGTCGTTGATTCTCATACTTCACCAGCTGGTAATTTAGGCACCGATCTACATACTCCACTATATCCTTTTTCATTCTCCCCCACCAGTAATGCTGTCTCAAGTCCTGATACATCTTCGCAGCACCCAGATGAATAGAAACCGTGAACTATGAGCCACCTGAAGAATCAACTCACACAAACCATCTACATTGGGCACACATAGCCTGCCCTACATCCTCAATGCACCATCCTCCCCAATAGTGACCTCCTTAACATCACCGTGCTAGACCGTATCCTTAAGGACCAGCAGATGGGGGTACTCATACTAACGCTACCTAATACGATCATAAAGAGAAGACCGGGAGACCACACAAGCCAATACTCGACTCGGCTTATAAACATCCAATCTAACAAACCGACTAGCTAAGGCCTGAACATCCAATGCTAATGGCCTCTCTGCTGCTGGAAGATATGGTAAGCTCCCCAAACTCTCCATCCGGAGACTCAAGGCATCAACTACCACATTGGCCTTCCCGGGATGGTACAAAATGGTGATATCATAGTCCTTAAGAAGCTCCAACCACCTCCGATGACGCAAGTTAAGATCCTTCTATTTGAACAAATGCTGCAAACTCTGATGATCAGTGTAAATATCACAATGGACACCGTGCAAATAGTGCCACCAAATCTTCAAGGCATGAACAATAGTTGCTAAATCAAGGTCGTGTACAAGATAGTTCTTCTCATGGGGCTTTAACTAGCGTGAGGCATAAGCAATCACTCTACCCCTCTGCATTAGAACACACAAAATGTCGATCCGTGAGGTATCACAATACACTCTATAAGAACTGAAAACTGATGGTAGGACTAGAACTGGAGCCGTGGTCAAAGCAGTCTTGAGCTTCTGAAAGCTCTCCTCGCTCTCCTCCGACCACCTAAAAGGAGCACCTTTTTGGGTCAATTTGGTCAAGGGCGATGCAATAGATGAGAAACCCTCCACAAAACGACGGTAATAGCCCGCTAACCCAAGAAAGCTCCGAATCTCCGTGGCTGAGGATAGTCTGGGCCAACTCTGCACCGCCTCTATCTTCTTCGGATCCACCTGAATACCATCACTAGATACCACGTGCCCCAAGAATGCCACTGGACTGAGCCAAAACTCACACTTGGATAAATTTACATAAATCTTCTCCTCCCTCAATCGCTGTAATTCAATCCTCAGATGCTGGGCATGCTCTTCCTGGTTATGAGAGTACACTAGGATATCATCAATGAATACAATGATGAACGAGTCCAAATACAGCTAAAACACACTGTTCATCATATGCATAAATGCTGCTGGGGCATTGGTCAGCCCAAAAGACATCACAAGGAACTCATAACGACCATATCGGGTCCCGAAAGCTGTCTTAAGAATATCTGAGTCTCGAATCTTCAGATGGTGATACCTTGACCTCAAATCAATCTTGGAGAACACCATCGCTCCCTGAATCTGGTCTAACAAATTATCAATATGCGGCAACGGATACTTGTTCTTGATTGTGACCTTGTTCAACTGTCTGTAATTAATGCACATTCTCATAGTACCATCCATGTTCTTTACAAATAGAACTGGTGCACCCCAACGTCACACGCTAGCCCGGATAAACCCTTTATCAAGGAGTTCCTGAAGCTGTTCCTTCAACTCCTTCAACTCCATCGGTGCCATACGATACGATGGAATAGAAATAGGCTGAGTGCCCGGTACCAAATCAATACCGGGAAATCTCACACCACCTGAACAGAATCAATAGCAGGGGCCTCTGCACTAACATCCCTCACAAAGACCATATAAGATAGACAACCTTTTTCAACCATCCGGTGAGCTTTCAAGTATGAAATCACTCTACTGGGAACATAGTCTATAGAGTCGCTCCACTTAACCCTCAACAACCCCGACATCACCAACATCATGGTCTTAGCGTGACAATCTAGAACAGCAAGAGATGGAGACAACCAATCCATACCCAAAATCACGTCAAAATCGACCATACTAAGCAACAAGAGGTCTACTCTAGTCTCTATATACCCAATAGTCACAACACATGACCGATATACACGGTCCACAATGATAGTATCGCCCACTGGAGTGGATACATAAATAGATGAAACTCTGAGACTCACGGGGAATATCCAGATAATGAGAGAAATACGAGGACACATATGAATATGTGGAACCAGGGTCAAATAATACAGAGGCATCTCTATGGCAAACTGAGACAATACATGTAATCACATCATCCGAAGCAATGGCATCTAGTCTGGCAGGAAGAGCATAGAAACGGGCCTGGCCACCCCTAATCGGCCTCCCCCCTCGGGCGACCCCTAATTGACTGGGCTCAACCCAGAGCTGGCTGAGTGGGTGGTGAAAAGACTGGTGTTGATGTCGTAGACTGGCTCCTCTACTGATATGGACCTCCCGTGAGGCGGGGATAATGTCTCCTGATGTGGACAAACTCTCCACACTCATAGCAACACCCCCGTGTTGGTGCTAGGGACTGAAGGGAGCTCTGAGCACCGGGATGATTGGTAGAAAGAACTGGCATAGACGAGCCCTGACCCGATAGAGTACGGGATGAACTCTGGGCAGGGAGGGCACTGAGAGATGAATGGCCCTACTGATAACTATGTGAACCATGGCCAGATGATGCACCACGGTGGACTGGGCGAGCCGTCTGAACATATCTAAAAGGACGACCCCTACCGTGGTGGAACTGCCCCCAGACGGAACACTGCTAAATCCACCCTGTCCATGAGGCCTCTTGGCCTCCCTCTCAACCCTCTCCAGACTGCGAACCATCTCAATCTGATGAGCAATGTCGACAACCTCATCAAAAGTAGCACCAAACACTCTTTGTCTGGTCATAAGAAATCGCAGTTTAAAAGTGAAGCCATCTATAAACCTCCTGATCCTATCCCTATCTGTAGGAACCAACCAGATAGCATGACGGGCCAACTTCGAGAATCGCGTCTCATACTGTGTCACAAACATATCACCCTGACGAAGCTGCTCAAACTGTCCACGCAGCTCCTCTATGCAGGACTATGGCATGAACTTCTCTAGAAATAGACCGGAGAACTGCTGCCATGTAAGGGATGCTGCGTCGACTAGCCTACGACTCTCGTAAGCCTCCCACTAACTAAAGGCATCCCCAAAGAACTGAAAAGTAGTGAACGAAATCCCACTGGCCTCTAGAATTCCTACTGTACGGGGTATCCTCTGACACTTGTCCAAGAAACCTTGTGCATCCTCTCCCTCTGCACTAATGAAAGATCGAGGCTGGAGTCTCCCAAACCTCTCCAATCTACGCTGCTCATCCTCGGGCATAGCAGGAACCACATAGTCCTGAGTAGCTGCAACCGGCTGGGCTGGTGGTACCCTCGGTGTCTGGAATACCTATACCACCTGCTCTAGTGTACGGGCGGTGGGAGTATCAGCACCTCCCCAGGCCTAAGAAGTGGCTGCTGCAGCTGGAACAGAGACCGCCTGAGCAAGACTGGTACACACGGTCAGAATTTGAGCTAAGGCCTCCTAAAGGCTTGGAATAACAATAGGTACAAGTGGTGCCTGAGCTAGTCCCATTAGCTCATCCATAACTAGAGCCTGCTCCTGAACTGGGAAAACTGGTGGATCTACAGGTGCTACCCTAACTGTGGTGCAAGCTACACCTATGCCCTTACCGTGGCCTCTACCGCGACCTCGGCCTCTCGCGGCCCTGACTGGTGGTACTGGTGGCTGTCCATCCTGCCCCGTAGTACGCGTCCTCACCATCTGTGAGAGAATTAGAATAATAGAAATTTAGTTACCATAATCAAAAGATTTGCACGACAAGAATTCAAGAATGTGAAGTTTCCTAAAGGTTCGGCAGCCTCTCGAAGATAAGTACAGACATCTCCGTACCGATCCGCAAGACTTTACTAAACCTACTCATGACTTGTAAGACCTATGTAAACTAGGCACTAATACCAACTTGTCATGACCCAAAACCTAACCCGTCGTGAGGGCGCCTATCGTGATACTAGGCAAGCCGACATTTCCAAAACACTTTCAACATTTAATAGAAATAAATTAATACATTTAAAATAACCAGAGTTTTTATAAAAATGGGGTAAAACCAAAATATAAGTGCGGAAAAATAGCCCGATATGAGGGTGCCACTGAATTATGAGCATCTAGATATACAGTCTAATAAAAAAGTGTCTAAGTATCAATATAGAAAAGAGAGAAAACATAGAAGGAGAGACAAGGTCTGCGAACGCCATAAGCTACCTCGTAGTCTCCTATACTTGATCGCGCACAAACTCAACGACATCCATGATCAAACACACCTGGATCTGCACATGAAGTGCAGGGTGTACCATGAGTCAACCAATTTAACAAGTAACATAAATAAATAAGGAACTGAGAAGGTAGTAACGAGATATACAAATACAGTTTATTTTCAATAATTCCAGCAAAGAGTAGACATGCTTTCAAATCCGGCAGTTCAAGTCAAATCAGTTTATACAGTTACAGTGCAGGTAATTCGGATATAGAATCTTTCAGAAATCTCACAACAATGACAGATAGCAACTAGGTGCATCAACAAATGAAAAACAAGTACAACCTCTCAGGGCAATAGACACTTAACTCGTCACAACAGCTTAATCACTTGGCTCTAAGTCCTCAGTACTCACACTCAATAGGTACCTGCGCTCACTGTGGGTGTGCAGACTCCGAAGGGGATCCTTTCAGCTCAAGCGCTATATCGTTGTGGCGTGCAGCCCGACCCAATCATATAAGTAGCCATAAGGCTTGTCGCGGCGTGCAACCCTATCCACAATCCATAAATAGCCATAAGGCTTGTTGCGACGTGCAACCCGATCCATATAGCCTCACATAGCTCACAGCTCGGCACTCAGGCCCTACCTCAGTCACTGACCTCTCCAGCCCCGCGGGCTCATAGAATATTATAATAACTAGTAAAACATTCCGCGCTTCGCGCGGTATAAATTCATACTACATTATATGTTAATTGCTCCGATCATCTAAATTGCTAAAAGTAAACTTCAATAAAGCACAAAAATATATAAATCTATGCACGCATATGAAAGTATTTAATTCGTTTGAATAATACAAAAGACTTTATGGTGCCTTAAAATAAACCTTTTCTCAAGGTTGATTATCCTTTCTCAAATAATTATACCTCATTTTTGGATTTTAATGTGTACAGCAAAAAATCTTTATAAGACAGTGTATCCACGCAAAATTGCTCGTTATTCTTGAGCAAGTCATTGAATTTGAAGTTATTTTACCAAACTTCATACATCTAGCAACAGTAGCACCACTGATTCTAATGTCATTCTCAAAACCTTAATTTAATAAGCACTTATGGTGCTTTCAATTAGCCATATACAGAGACGTAAAAACTAATCAATTTCCTTTTTAAAAATATCAAATATTAAAATAGTTCACACAGATTTTGATCAGATTGGTTGAAAAACAGAAGTATCTTCATGATTCTTCTTCTAACATGCTATACAAAATTATTTGACGGGTCTATAAAAACCACTTCAGTTTAAATATGAGACTATAAAATAAAGTTAACATATCTGAACTTGACAAAGAAAACATAGAAAATTTAGAAGCTGATGAATCATACAAGTCAAAAACATTTACCATACAACTACAGCCACCTAAGGTCTGGACTAAGAAAGTTCAAGATGAGTGCAGGCTACTAAGAAAATGATTTACTTAATATGTTATTTAATGACATTTACCGATCCCTAGAGCCTAGAGGACATCGATTACAGTTTTAGAATGACAGGCACATTATATTGATCTCCCATAAGTAATAGATGAAACTGCTATCCTTGCTTTCCCTACTATCCTTCCCCACAAACACACAAAAGCTATTATATGACAATAGCGATGGCAACAGTAGCCATCAAAAGCTAAAAGCCTAAGAAGAAATATTGTTATCCTTTCAGAAGAATCAGGAGAAGAAATTGAGATGTAATTTTTTTAGTTAAGACAATGGCAAGTGAAATGGCAAAAAACGGGCGAGTGGAAAGAGGTAATCAACATAGGTAGAACAACAAAGAGGAATACTTGTGTATTATGAAAAGACAAATGTTTGGGTGGTGAACATTCAGTAATTCCCACAAAAAGAGGAGCAAAGGTTTCGTTAAACCAAACCCCACCCAAAGCTTAAACTCTACATCTTCCTAATGAAAAGGAGAAGTGGAGAAGCAATATGATGATTAAGAAGGGAAGAAATCTGGCAGGAAAAGCCATTGCCGTTTTAACATTTACTAAGACAAGCTTCTTTTACGTTTTGCATTGTTGCACATCTATATTTGTGGTATATATGTAAGAGTCTAGCTATTGACTGGTAGAGAATATATTTGTGGTATATATATATATATATATATATATATATATATATATATATATATATATAGGAGTCAAGACTATAGGCGTTTTTTATTCTCAATAAATACTACGAAACATGAAAGGCTGCAACGCCATATAAATACAGAATACAAAGTGTTGTAACGGTAACAGGCATATTTCATGGGAGTTACGTTACCACTGTTTATTCCATTAATGTGTGAGTTTATATTACATTATTATTAGTAAAATAAGGTAAAACCCAAAAAAATGACAAAAAAGATAAATAGAATTGCTGGGCATTGGAAGGTGCCACATCATCTTTCCAATTCTCAGCTTTATATATATATATATATATATATATATAGAGTACTATAATTTTATACAATTCTCAATGTTCTAAAATCAGTTCTACTCTCAAGCTTGAAAATACTTCGAAATGACAAAGAAGCAAAAAATTAAGAAAAACTACATTAACAATTCTGCACATTTCTCAAAGTTCAAACGTCGATTTTATTCTCAAGTATATAATACCCCTAAATTATATATATATAGATTTAATATAGTACTATAATTTTATACAATTCTCAATGTTCTAAAATCAGTTCTACTCTCAAGCTTGAAAATACTTCGAAATGACAAAGAAGCAAAAAATTAAGAAAAACTATATTAACAATTCTGCACATTTCTCAAAGTTCAAACGTTGTTTTTATTCTCAAGTGCACAATGGATTACATTGTTATTGGCATAAACTATACATTTCCTCTGCCAACTCATTTTATCCAAAGCATATTGAATTTAAAAATTTAGGTACGAGAAGTTAATTTCACCCAGTTTACCTTTGTATGCTTTCCCAATGCTTTCCCAACTTATATATGCTAAAATAAATCACCAAATCCACGAGCAAAATTAAGTGATGAAAAATTTCTATAGCAAAAGAGAAAACTCAAAAAGAAAACGAATACATGGAGACTTCTTTTCACTGTCAGAATTTATGTTTGACCGGAAATTCGCACCTGCGAAAAGGTATCCGGTTTGACTGAATACTTGTTTGGACAGAGATGTCGGCGAAGATTGTCGAAGAGGAGAGAAATTGTTATGTGAACCAGTGTTTGTGATTCAAGTATGAAAATGTTTACAGAGACATTTTGAATTGAATGTTTATAAATGCGATTCATTTCCCAAGTTAAGATATGAAGCGCTACAACCTTTTGGGATCCGCCACTATAGCAACCGTTGCATCTCTTCTTGGATTTTAAAGTTAGAGAATCAAGGTTTTAACCGTGAAGAAAGAAGAAAATGGCAAAAAAACTACAAAAAAGATAAATGGCATTTCGGGGCTAAGAATGATGCCACGTCACTTTTCTTTTCCCCTTCTTTATATTTATATATAGATTGGCCCAAACAGATAATACAACAAGCATCAACAAGAAATGAGAGGGAACAAAGATATAACACACAAGTAAGACTGTGACTGAGTACAAGACATCAATTAGCAGTTAATTCAACAAGTATACGACCGCTGCAGGTCCCAACAGTGATATCATATGGCCTAAGCATGGTTTCTAACATGAAAGGCAGTCAATTGCTCAAAGACAATTAAAAATAAGTAATAACAATGGCTATTAAACTTTACAGTCTCACGGGACGGACCAAGTCACAATCCCTCGCGGTGCACGCTCACATCATACTAATTCTCGGGGTTTCATACCCTCAAAACCAGATCTAAGAATGTTACTTACCTCAACTACGTAGAAATCCTACACCGCAACGCCCTTTCCCCTCGAATCAATCTCCAAATGACCCGAATCTAGCCACAAAGAGTACGAGATAATTAATACATGCTAAAAGAATTAATTCCACAAGGAAAATACGAAATTACAAGCCAAAATCTGAAATTGGTCAAAAGTCGGCCCCGAGCCCACGTCTCAAAATCCGACAAAAGTCACCAAACCCGAAATTTCATTCACTCACGAGTCCAACCATACCAAATTTATCCAAATCCGATTACAGAATCCCAATCAAAACCTAAAATCTTAATTGATGAACTTCTTCCCATTTTCCCTAATTTAACCCAAATTCGAAATTTAATGATGAAATTAATGATAGATTTGTGGGATATAACCAAAATCAAGTATAGAATCATTACCCAATCGATGTCTTTGAAAATCCCTCGATATAGCATCCAAATCCGAGCTCCCAAACTCATGTTTTGATAAAAATGGCCAAAACCTCGTTTTTGAATCTTTATATCTGCCCAGTTAATTCCTTCTTCGCGAACGCGGTCAAAGCCTCGCGTTCGCATTGAACAATAAAATGTTGTCCAGAATTCCTCTTTAGCGAACGCGAGTGACCTCTTGCGAGCGAGTACCTTTCACTGGCGGACCCTACGCGAATGCGGGACCCTCTTCGCGATCGCGTAGGCTTAAATGGCTGAAGCTTCATCTGTTCATTCCTCTCCGCGAACGCGAGGACCATGTCACGAACACGTAGCTTCAGGGTTCCACATCTTTGCAAATGCGGGAACCACATCGCGAATGTGAAGAGTAACTCAGCTTTCCTTCCCAGACACCTTACACGAACGCGAGAACTCTCTCGCGAACGCGATAAAGAAAATGTCTGCAACAAAACACCAGAAAATCTGCTATCTACCAAAGTCCAAAAGAGATCCGTTAAACATCCGAAACTCACACGAGGTTCCCGGGCCCTCAACCAAACATACCAACCAATCCTAAAACACCATACGAACTTAGTCGAGCCTTCGAATCACTAAAAACAACATCAAAACACCAATTACACCCTGATTCAAGCCTAAAGAATTTCTAAACTTTAAAATTCCACAAACGACGCCGAAACCTACCAAACCACATCCGATTGATCTCAAATTTTGCACACAAGTCATATTCAATATTATGGACCTATTCTAATTTCCGGAATTGGAATCCGACCCCGATATCAAAAAGTCAACCCCCCATTCAAACTTTCCAAAATTCGACTTCGCCATTTCAAGCCTAAATTAGCTACAGACCTCAAATTCATACTCCGAATACGCTCCTAAGTCTAAAAACCACCCAACGGAGCTAACGGAACCGATGGAACTCTATTCCAGAGTCGTATTCACACACTTCTAACTACGGTAAAAAACCTAAGACTTAAGCTTTCATTTTAGGGACTAAGTATCCCAAAACATTCCGAAATCAAAAAACAAGACCTCCTGGCACATCACATAAGCATAAACAGATACGAGAAAAATAGTAAATAGGGGATCGAGGCTAGTACACTCAAAACGACCGGCCGGGTCGTTACATTAACAAATGTTCCAACATCATTTCTTCCTCGCAATCGCGATGTACAAATTTTGTTTTCCTCTACACACACACCTTTGGTATAATGGCCATAACATTTTGTACAAAATAATAAATCATAAACAATTTAATGTTCTACAAAGTAGATTCAAATACATACAACTTTCATTTTGGATCATCCCAAAATTCCTTATAGATTCAAGATGTAAGCCCTCGAAGTCAGACCACTAACAACAGGAATTTCCTCATACACGATCACAACACTACCTTCCGTGATTGTGATTCACAAACCCTGAAAATGCACTTTGGTCTGTGCGCTTGTGGCCTAAGATGTAATAACCCGACTGGATATTTTGTGTAATTGCGCCCCATTACCTCATTTTTATTCTTCACACATGTGTGTTTATGGTTTTTTGACTTGCAGAGTTGGTTAGTTTCGTTCCACAAAACTTTCGGGTAGATTCAGACCCCTTGATTCTTGAATAAGAAGTTTAAATTATAAATATTGACCAAACTTTGACTTTTTTGAAAATGACACCGAAACGTTGTTTTGATGGCTCCGATAGATTTGTATCGTAATTTCAGACTTGGCGTATGCCCGTAATTGATTATAGAAGTCCATATGTTGATTTGCCAAAATTTGGAAAAATTAAAATTGAAAAGTTTGACCGTTGGTTGAATTTTAGATATCAAGCTCGGAATTTATTTTTGGTACTTGTAATAGGACCAATATGCTATTTAGAACTTATTTTCAAAATTTGGTATCATTTGGAGTTGATTTGATAGGATTCAGACGTTTAGTTGTAATTCTAGAGATTTTGAACTTTACTTTGAAATTCATGCGTTTTAGTATTTGATTTGTAGTTTTAGATGTTATTTTTGTGTTTTGATTATGCGATCGAGTTTGTATGATATTTTGTAGACTTTGTGTAGATATTTGGTTTGGAGCCCCAAGGGCTTAGATTAGTTTCGGACATGTTCCGGAGTATTTTGGACTGAAATTTCAGAATCTGGTGTGCTGATGCTTCAAGTATCGCATTTGGGAACACCAAGTTCACAACTGCGAGCTTAGCAGGGGGGCCTCAAGTATCACAATTGCGATACCTAGTTCGCAATTGTGGAGAGGTTCATGTAGAGGGCTAGTTCTCATTTGCAGCAAAATAGTCGCATTTGCGAAGGAGACATGCTTCGCATTTGCGAAGCCAGAGTCACAATTGCAACCTCTGCATAGACTGACAGTGTCTGCATTTGCGAGTAATATTTTGCAATTGCAAACCCATGTCACAATTGCGATATCAACAACTGATCAAAAGGGTGGGAAGTCGGGATTTCATCTTTCATTCTCTCATTTTTGAACCCTAGTCTCGGTAGGAGGAGATTTGGAGATGGGATTTTCATCTATAAACTTTGAGTAAGTGATTCTAATATAATTCTAACCATATTCCATCAATATATCATAGATTGTAACATCAAAACCACGTGAATCAAAGTGAAAATTTGTGGAAGTTTGTTAAGTTTTTGAAAAATAAGAATTTGAGTTTTGAGAATTAATTTGGACTCGGATTTTGAAACTAATAACATATATAAACTCGTGGGGTCATGGGTAGTCAGAAACTACCATTGGACACGGGTTTTTATGGGACGATCCCCGTGTTGACTTTTGTTGACTTTTTGGGAATAGTGTAAAGATCTTAGCTTTATCTATTGTAATCGATTTCCCTTGCATTGTTTGATGATATTAAATCAATTTTGGTTAGATTTGAGCTGCGTGGAGGCGAATTATATGGAAAAAGCTATTTATGAGGGTAGAATTGACCTAGTTGAGGTAAGTATCTTGCCTAACTTTGTGTGGGGGAACTACCCCTTAGGATACTTAGACTCCTTCCATGCCTTAATTTAATTGTCATATGATGTTTTAAATTCTCCTAGTCAATCTATTCTTACTTGTGTTAGTCTATCCTTACATGCCTTAAATAATTTCGTTAACATTTGTTCTACATCCTAATTGATAAATCGCTTAGGCTTGGTTTACTTTGGTTTGAATTTAAACTTGCTATTATGCTTTAGTTGAACTTGTTACCTCTATTATTGTCACATGTTATTTCTTTCATTATTGATAATCACTACTTGAAGTTATTGTTCTTGTTATTTATTTTGTTGTTGATTTCCCTTATTTGAAGGCATTGTTACACATTATCTCTTCCATTGTGAGTTATCCTTATTTAATATCATGGTTATACATTATCTCCCTCAATGTTGACTTATTGGTATTGAAGTTGTGAAAGTCGTTATCACATTGAGGTGAAATTGTTATCGTTGAGACATCTTCCTTGTTAGCATTTTACATTCATTGTTGCTGTTGATATTTTTGTCCACGTAGTGGTGGAGCCATGGGCTATTGTTATAGAAACATTGATATTATTGATTGTTGGCAAGATATGATATATGGACACTTGTGGTGCGAGTTTTTATTGTGATGTGATATTGACACGCATACGGCGGTATAAGGCTAGGGGTTAATGTGCATGCGGCAGTATAAGGTGGGTCCTATGTGCGTATTGCTTGTAGGGGAACTACCTGAAGCCACGCAGCTTCATAAGGTGGGCTAAAGTGCGTGTAGCTATTTCGAGAAAACTGTTTTCAAAACCTATTTGGAATGTAAGGCTCATGCGGAAATATAAGAAAAGATTGTGATGGAAAATTAGAAATGTGAATATGAGGTTGTACCTCGGTTGTGATTCTTATTGTACATGAGGTGGTACCTCGTTGTGATTCTCGTTGTTTATCTCATGTTGCAAAGAGTTTTGGTGGGAACATTTCTAGTTGTTTTGTTCTTCCTTGTTCTATGAGTTGTTGTCCGCATATGATCATGGTGTTTCTCTTTTATTTCTTCCTTTATGTTATTTCCATGCTTAAATTCTGGTATTAGTTCATGCTATTATCTTGTTTCATATTTGTTATTTCTCCGCATTCCATTATTATTCGTTCTTGTGTTTTCATTCTATTTATTTATATCTTAGTGGGTGTCATGACCTGGCCTTGTCACTACTTTATCAAGGTTAGGCTTGATATTTACTGGGTACCATTGTGATGTATTCATACAACGCTTCTGCACATCTTTCTGTGCAGATCTAGGTACGTCTGCTCGTGCCGAATGCTAAAGTTGATTTGAGTTTCTATTTTTGGGAGACTTCAAGGTATACCTGCTCCACATCCATAGGCCTCATAGTCACCTTCCCTATCCTTACATCCTATTGTATTTACTTTCATACAGTGATGTAGTAGATATCCCAATTCTACTCTGTAGAGCTTACGACTCAGTTCCACCGGTCTTAGGGAGTGTATTGTTAAGATTCTCTTTTCGGAAGTTTATATGAGTTTATCAGACCTGTTTTAGTATTTTGTTATTTATATCTATCAAGGTGTTATCAAATGTTAGGCTTACTTAGTCGTAGAGACTAGGTGACATCACGACATCCTACGGAGGGAAATTGGTGTCGTGACAAGTTGGTATCACAGCTCTAGGATCATAGGTGTTACGAGTCATAAGCAGGTTTAGTAGAATCTTGCGGATCGGTACGGAGACGTCTGTACTTATTTTCGAGAGGCTACGAAACTGTTAGGAAAACTTCACTTCTTTGATTCCTTGTCGTGCGAATATGTTGACTTCGAAAACTGAATCTTTGACTTTCTATTCTCTCACAGATGGTGAGGACATACATTGTTGGATCTGTTGGTTAGACACTCGTGCCCCTGCTAGAGCCACGATAGGTCGGGTGTCACGACCCAAAATCTCACCACAAGCGTCATCATGGCACTTAGTCTCTAAGACTAGGTAAGCCGATTATAATTTCATTTCGAGCCATTTGTTTTATAAATATATAATTATAATAACCTCCCAAGACTGGTAATAATGAGTCACAAACTCTAACTGAATACATGCAATGATCTCAAGGATGGAATATACAATACTATTCGAATAAGAGTTGATAGTACAATATAATGGAAAGACTCCAAGGGACTACGATGACCCAACAGTCCTACCTTGAATCTTTACGATCACACTCTAATATTTGCCCGAATACGATATCTCCAATACCTGGATCTGCACAAAAATGTGCATAAGTGTAGTATGAGTATACCACAGTTGATACCTAGTAAGTATCAAGGCTAAACTCGGTGGAGTAGTGACGAGGTACAGTCAAGATACTCACTAGTCAAATAACCTATAATATAGCATACAAAATTAATATAAAACAAATAGCATTGATGGCAACAATAATCAACTTGTGACATAAACAGCAAGGCAACAGGAACACCATAAATATTGCTCAAACGAATAATAAAAATAAATACAACCAATTAATCAAGTCCTTCAAAATATACATCTTTTATCTATGAGTTTTTCAAATAAAAATCTTTAGAATGTAATCCGTATAATTAAATATATCCCGAATATACTTCGTTCAAATAAATATCTTACGAATATAATTATTTCAAGTAAACATCTTTCAAATATAACTCTTTCAAGTAAATACCTTTCGAATATAATTCTTTCAAGTAAAAGTTACCATGTGACACCTCATTTAACTTTGCTGGTGTGAGAAATATATTTAACATATCACATCGAATAGCACGGTAATATATATATATATATATATATATATATATATATATATATATATATATATATATATATATATATATATATATATATATATATATATATATCTCAAATCAGTTAGCACAGCAACACCTTTCGTGCATTTTTCTCTTTCTCGTCGTGCATACATATAACAGTACCAACTAGGTGAAGAAATGACAATAACAATAAAAGAAATAAAGTGTGAGGCACACATAAATCAACAACGACTACAAGACACATAGAAAATATAGGTGTACAATAACAGCTCAAGATAAATGCATATACACAACGAAAAGATATCACAATATAATGTATATCTTTTGTCCTTGCCTGCATGGAAACACCCTTCGTGCCATGAACATATAATAATATAAAAATAATGGCATGGCTTCACCCTTCGTGCTTTAACTCTCATCCTCACATGATAATATAAATGAAATGGCACAGCATTATCCTTCGTGCATATTAAGAATGGCACGGCATCACTCTTCGTGCTTTGTACTTTTACTCACATGACAATATAACTGAAATGGCACGGCATCACCCTTCGTGCTTTACACTCTCAAATGCCATGTCATCACCCTTCGTGCTTTACACTCTCAAATGGCACGACATCACCCTTCGTGCTTTACACCAATTTTTTGATAAATATATTAACGCCGCTTTTTTAAGCTTATTTAATTAATTATTTGCAGATGGAAAATTCATAATGAAATTAATTCCAAGAAATATCAAATCAACAAACACATGAAATTCACATAAAATCTAAGTGGCAATCACCCCAAATTATCATATAAAATACAAACTCGACAAACAAGGAATGAGGCATGACAAATAAAGGATTTACTATGTTCTCAAAATTTTCCAATTTAATACATAAGGGCGTCTACGAATTTAAACCGATATAATTTGCATATATAAACCAAGTACGTACTCGTCACCTCGCGTACAGGGTTTTCAATCACATAATTTCCACATACGACTCAATGCCTAAGGGAAATTTCCCCCACTCAAGGTTAGGCAAGATACTTACCTTTTTTAAGTTATGCCGATATTCCAAAATAGCCGTCTTGCTTGAATTAATCCTCCGGATAGCTAAAATCTATTCAAATTACTTGTATAACTTCATTAAAAATCATCGGAATCAATTTTAGATAATATAACATCAATTAAAATTTTATTCTAAAGAAAAAAACAAAGTCAACGCGGGGCACGCCACTCGGAACCCAACTTAATTTTTATGAAATCCGAATACCCATTTTGATACGAGTACAACCATATCAATTTTATCAAATTTCGATAATAACTCGACCTCCAAATCTTAAATTTTTGTTCTTGAAGAGATTTTGCATAAACCCCAATTTCTTCCATTTAAATCCGAATTAAATGATGAATATAATCATGGATTTATGAAATATAATTACTTTTGGATATAGAATAATTACCCAAGTCGAAGTCGTGAAGCACACCTCCAAAATCGCCCCAAAATCGAGCTCCAAAAATCCAATCGAAAATGGTGAAATGACCATTTTTGGTCCTCTATGTTTCTGCACAGTTCCACTTCTGCGGATAGATTTACGCATCTACGGCCTCACTTTTGCCAGTCAAAATGCGCATCTGCTAACTCCTAATGTCAACTGCCCAACAGGAGCTCGCATCTGTTGAATAAATTGCACATCTGCGATGTCGCTTCTGCGACAAAATGGCCGCTTCTGCGATCCCGCAGGTGCGGGAATTGCTTCGCACCTGCGACCACTGCCATGTCCCTTCCCATTTCTCTTATGCAAAGCAAGGCGTCGCTTCTGCGATGTCGTTTTTGCGATGAAGCTTCCGCAGAAGCGAAAATATCAGTTGTTGCCCAGAAATTCCAGGAGCTTTCTCCAAGTCCAAATTGATCCGTTAACCACTGCCATGTCCCATCACCTGCGACCACTGCCATGTACCTTCCCATTTCTCTTCAACAAAGCAAGGCGTCGCTTCTGCGATGTCGTTTCTTCGATGAAGCTTCCGCAGAAGCGAAAACATCAGTTGCTGCCCAGAAATTCCAACAGCTTTCTCCAAGTCCAAATTGATCCGTTAACCACCCGAAATCCACCCGAGGCCCTCGGGACCTTAACCAAATATACCAACATGTCCCAAAATGCAATACGAACTTAGTCGAGGCTTCAAACCACATCAAACAACACCTAAATTGTGTATCACGCCTCGAATCGAATTATGAGTTTTCAAATCTTCCAACTTCTATATTTTCCGCCGAAATGTACCAAATCAATCCGGAATGACTTCAAATTTTGCACACAAGTCATAAATGACGTAATGGAGCTGTTCCAATTTACGGAATCGAAATCCAACCTCATTATCAATCAATCTACTTACGGTTGAATTTATGAATATTTTAAGAACTTCATTTTCCAACTTTTCGCCGAATTGTCCTACGGACTTCCAAATCCAAATCTGGACATACGCCCATACGAAGCTATTGACATCTCAAAATTCCATTCGACAGCCATTTTCTCAAAAGTCTACTCTCCGCTCAACTCTTTTCATTTTAGCTTCTAAAATAAGAATTGTTCTTTCAATTTAATTCTGAATCTTCCGAAAATCAAACTCGACTGCACACGCAAGTCATAATACATATTACGAAGTTTCTCGGGACCTTATATCGCTGAACGGGAGTAAATTCTTAAAATGACACGTCGGGTCGTTACAAACAATTCCTAATCATGGTCCTTGCGAATCGGATCAATTCTCTCCCTCTTAAATATACGTTCGTCCTCGAACGTGCCAAGAATTATTTTGAGGATGTTAAATTATTGAGTACTATTACACAAACACTCGCGAGTGATTCTACGTCACCGTAATTTTTTCATGGGTCCGACAACAGCATCTCAGTTGAGATTATATCTTTTATCCTAATTTATAATCATTAAAGCCAATTTATTACACTCCAATTAATTTCAAAATGCTTGATTTTCATATTAACACACTGTGTTAGTATCAACCGGCTGTAGCAATTCGTGCCTACACACACATCATATGTATGCCCATAACCACATCTCGGGTCATAATAGTTGTTCATAATTAATTTCAGATTAACCAAAATCTAGTTTCAAATTTTTACAACACTGACAGCAACACGGAGGCATGAAGACCTCATAATTATTTACCCGAATTAACGAGTCACATTTAGCGCCGCCTGCGCACTCACCTCGTAGGCTAAAACTCAATATTTACATCACAATTATGGATAAATATGCACAGAAACATATAAAAGAATTATCAAATAAGCCTAGGAGGCATGACTCCCTATTAGTATTATAGTACAAATTAAATTTCACAAAGGGAGAACTTAAAATACATAAATTTAATCACAAATATCTTATCCTGATATAACTTCCACCGCGACGTGTATCCCGGGTTAAACCTAACAAATCACATTAAACTGCGAGGATCCCATCCTCAACTCTGAATCACAAGTACTTTGCACATTGTGCCATTGAGATTTTTCATTTCTTTTCTTTTTTCCTTTTTTTAAATATCCCGTGAAACAATTTCACAACACATAATGAACCCCCATACCGGTAGGGCATATAATTCATAAAATTGTAATCAATTATCCCGTAATTACATCAAAACCCACTGTAATGAGTAATAAAAAGTCACATTTTGGACTCATAGCCCACAATAATGTACAAAACAAAAATGATAGACACGGGCTAACACCATCAAGTCTCCCAACAGGGATAAACACGGGAGTGGAGTACAAATTCACAAGTCCACCATATAGGAAGATTGATAGGAGTTCCCACCTCGATAATCGGAATCAAATCAAAGTAAGAATAGTTCTCCTTTTATTATAAATTAACTTATACATGTAAAGACACTATCTGGTGTATCGGCTTCAACCAATTCATAGCAATTATATCAACGGGTCGGGCCTCCCCCTCTTGGGCGCCTTGCCCGACCCTCCGCCATGATGAGTCATAGCTACAGAGTAGAATCCACTGAACCCTCTAAAGTTCCGTGATCTTTTGACCTCCTTAGACTCCTTTTCCTCACTTCGAATATGTTCTAACATTCTAGCAATCTCTACTACTAGCTGAAATGGAATGCCAGTCTACAACTCTCGAGCCATACTTATTTTAAAATTATAATCTATCACCTTCAATGAATCTGCGGACTTGCTCTCTAACTGTAGGAACCAAGATAGGTGCATGACGGGCTAACTCACTGAACCTGATAGCATATTTTGATACCGTCATGGTGCCCTAATGTAACCGTTCAAACTCTGTGCGCCACGCATCCCGGAGAGTCTGGGGAACAAACTCTTTCAAGCATATTTTCGAAAACTGAGCCCATGTTGGCGATGTTGCATCGGCTGGTCTACCCTCTTCATAAGCTTGCCACCATCGATACGCTTCTCCTGAGAACTAAAATGCAGTAAAGTCAACTCCCCTCCCTTCCACAATACCCATGGTGCAGAGAATACGATGACACATTTCTAGAAATCTCCGGGCATCCTTGGTAGTTGTGCCACTGAAGGTAGGTGGACTATACCTCTTAAATATCTCAAGTATCTTTTGTTCTTCTTCGGATACCTATGGCCTGACCTCAGGCTAAACCGGAATAACATGATGTACCGGTACTATACCTGAAACCTGAATAATGTGAACCTATTGTTCTGGAGTACGGGCGGTAAGAGTCTGAGCTACTCCCCCAATCTATGAAATATTTGGTGCAACAAAGATCAATCCCGCCTGAGTTAATGTACCAAACATGTTCAGGAACTGTGCTAAAGTCTCCTGAAGTCCGGGGTAACAACAGGTGTCTCTGGTGCCTGTCCCCCAACTGGAGCTACTGGCGGCTCCTGAACTGCTCCTCTGACCAATGTTCTAGAAGTGACACGTTCATTTCCTCGGCCTCGCCCGAGAAGTATGCGCGGGTGTCTGCCCAGCTGACCCGATAGCACGTGTCCTCACCATTTGTGAGAGAATAGAGATACAAAGGCTCAGATTTCAAATTCAACAAATTCCGCACAACAGGAATGAAAGAAGTGGAAATTTCCTAAACGTTCTGTAGCCTCTAAAAGATAAGTACTGACGTCTCCGTACCGATCGGCAAGACACTACTAGACTCATTCGTGACTTGTAGAGCCTATGAACCTAGAGCTCTGATACCAACTTGGCACGACCCAAAATCCCACCACAAGCGTCGTGATGGCGCTTAGTCTATATGACTAGGTAAGCCGATTACAATTTCATTTCGAGCCATGGTTTTTAAACATATATTTATAACAATCTCCCAAGACTGGTAATACAGAGTCACGAACTCTAACTAAATACATGCAATGATCTCAAGGATCGAATATACAATACTATTCGAATAAGAGTTGATAGTACAATATAATGGAGCGACTCCAACGGACTGCGATGACCCAACATTCCTACCTTGAATCCTTGCCATCACACTCTAATCTCTACCCGAATCTAAAATCTCCAATACCTGGCTCTACACAAAAATGGGCAGAAGTATAGTATGAGTACACCACAGTCGGTACCTAGTAAGTATGAAGGCTAAACTTGGTGGAGTAGTGACGAGGTACAGTCAAGATACTCACAAGTCAAATAACCTGTGCAATATAGCATACAAAAATAATAGAAAATAAATAGTAGTGATGGAAAAAATAATCAACTTGTGACATAAATATCAAGGCAACAAGAACACTATAAATATTGCTCTAACGAATAATAAACACAAGTACATCCAATTAATCAAGTCATTCAAAATATACATCTTTTATCTATGAGTTTTTCAAATAAAAATCTTTAGAATGTAATCTGTACAATTAAATGTATCCTGAATATACTTCCTTCAAATAAATATCTTTTTAATCACCTCACGTACAGGGTTTTCAATCACATAATTTCCACATACGACTCAATGTCTAAGGGGAATTTCCCCCACTCAAGGTTAGACAATATACTTACCTTTTTAAAGTTATGCCTATATTCTAAAATAACCGTCTTACTTGAATTAATCCTTTGGGGGATAGGCACTCAAGGCATTTGTTTCCACCCCAGCACTTCAGGAGAGCCTCGCACAGTTCCTGAGCATGTTTGATACTCCAGCTCAGGCGGGGTTAATTCCACTTGCACCAGCCACATCTCAGACTGGGGGAGGAGCTCAGACTCCCACGGTGCGTACCCCAAAGCAGTGGGTCTATGTTTATCGGGTCTTAGAGGTTATTCCGGTATAACCTGTTGTTCCAGTTCAACCCGTGGTTAGGGAAGCAACATCTAAGGAGGAGAAGCTTAGACTTTAGAGGTTCAAGAAGTATCACCCTCCTACTTTCAGTGGTTTTGGCTTCGGAGGATGCACATGGTTTTATAGAGGAGTGCCACCGTATTCTCTTCACTATAGGTATTATGAAGATGGGTGTGTTTGCTTTTGCTACATTCCAGTTGTCGGGAGCAGCGTATCAGTGATGGCGAGTATATAAGGACGGTTGCCAAACCGATGTTGCTTCACTTATATGGACTCGGTTTTCACAGTTGTCCTTGAGAGTGTTTGTTCCTCATACCCTTATAGATGCATGGCGCACGGAGTTCGAGCAGTCGCGCCAGAGTACTATGACAGTGTCGAAGTATGCTGTTTGATTTAGTGATTTATCCAAACATGAACCTCCTTTGGTCTCTACAGTCAGAGAGCGAGTTCGTCTATTTATCGAGGGGCTCAACTATGGTATTAGGTTCAACATGGATTGAGAGTTAGAGACAGATACCCCTTAGCTGGGCCGTGAGAGAGAAGATAGGGAGGCCAAGAGGCCTCGAGGTACGGGAGGATTTAGTGGTGGCCATGCTGTAGCTGCAACCCGTCATGGTAGAGGCTATGTGAGTCATCTAGTTCACTCAGCAGTTCCAGCTTCTAGTGGTACTCTAGTTGTTCCGAGGTCTCAAGTGTCACAATTTTCTCAACCACTTTCTAATACACCTCCTACATGGGGTGCCTTTAGAGGTCAGTCCAGCCGACCAGTCCCGAGCCACTCCCAGCAGCTACGCCCACCGAGAGATTGCTTTGAGTGTGGTGATACCGGCCACATGGTTAGAGACTGCCCCAGACTCAGGAGTGGTACACCTCAACAGATTACTCAGGTTCCACGAATTTATTCAGGTCCACAGACTTCTCAAGCCATCATTGCTGCCCCAGTTGCCGCTCCATCCGTACAACCAGCTAGGGGTGGGGGACGGGCGGGTAAAGGTCACCCTAGAGGGGGAGGCCAGGCCAGATTCTATGATTTTTCGGGTGGGACAAAGGTCGTTGCTTCAGACGCAGTCATTACAGGTATGATTCTGATTTTCCATAGAGATGCATCAATCTTATTTGATCCAGGATCCACTTATTCATATGTGTCATCTTACTTTGCTCTGTATTTTGATGTATCTCGTGATTCTTTGAGTTCTCCTATTTATGTGTCCACGCATGTAGGAGATTTTATTGTTGTGGACCGTATGTATCAGATGTGTTTAGTTGTTATTGGTGGGTTTGAGACTAGAGTTTATCTAATGTGACTTAGTATGGTAGACTTTGATGTTATCTTGGGCATGGATTGGTTGTCGCCCTACCATGCTATTCTAGATTGTCACACCAATATTGTGACGCTGACTATGCCATATTTGCCATGATTAGAGTGGAAGGGTGCATTGGATAATGTTCCTAGTAGGGTTGTGTCATTTCTAAAGGCTCAACGGATGGTTGAGAAGGGGTGTGGTGCTTATCTATCCTTTGTGAGAGATGTCAGTGCTGATACTCCTATAGTTGGGTCAATTTCGGTAGTGAGAGACTTCCCAGATGTATTTTCAGTGGATCTTCCGGGCCTGCCGCCCGATAAGGATATCGATTTTGGTATTGACTTGTTGTCGGACACTCAGCCCATTCTATTCCACCATATCGTATGGCCCCAACGGAGCTGAAGAAGTTAAAGGAGCAGTTGCAAGAGTTGCTTGATAAGGGCTTCATTCAGCCTAGTGTGTAGCCTTGGTGTGCTCTAGTCTTGTTTGTGTAGAATAAGGATGGTTATATGCGCATGTGTATTGATTATCCAAGTTGAACAAGGTTACAGTGAAGAACAAGTATCCATTACCAAGCATTGATGACTTATTTTATTAGCTACAAGGTGCTAGAGTGTTCTCAAAGATTGATTTGCGGTCGAGTTATCATCAGCTAAAGATTCGGGATCCAAATATTTCGAAGACTACCTTTAGGACTCGATATGGTCACTACGAGTTCCTTGTGATGTCATTTGGGCTGACCAATGCCCCTGCAGTAATTATGCACCTGATAAACAGTGTATTCCAGCCATATATTGATTCATTCATCATTGTTTTTATTGATTACATCTTGGTGTACTCCCACAGTCGGGAAGATCATGAGCAGCATTTGAGGATCGTGCTCCAGACCTTGAGAGAGAAGAAGTTGCATGCAAAATTCTCAAAGTGAGAATTCTGGATTGATTGGGTGGCATTTTTGGGTCATGTAGTATTGAGCGAGGGGATCAAAGTAGATCCGAAGAATATCGAAGCAGTGTAGGGTTGGCCTAGACCGGCTTCAGCTACTGATATTCATAGTTTCCTGGTATTGGCCGGGTGTTATCACCGTTTCGTAGAGGGTTTCTCATCTATGATGCACCTATGACCAGATTTACCCAGAAGGGTGCTCCTTTCAGATGGTCCGAGGAGTGTGAGGCAAGCTTCCAAAAGCTCAATACTGCTTTGACTACAACCCAATGTTGGTGTTGCCTACGAGCTCGGGGGTCTTATATGGTGTACTGCGATGCGTCATGTTTTAGCCTTGGCGTAGTGTTGATGCAAAATGGTAGGGTGATTTCCTACGTGTCTAGGCAGTTGAAGACTCATGAGAAGAATTATCAAGTCCACGACTTGGAATTGGTATCCATTGTTTATGCATTGAACATCTGGCGGCATTATTTGTACGGTGTCCCTTGTGAGGTCGTTACCGACCACCAAAGTCTACAATATCTGTTCATATAGAAAGATCTTAACTTGCGGCAGCGGAGGTGGTTAGAGTTGCTTAAAGACTATGATATCACCATTCTATATCATCCAAGGAAGGCCAATCTGGTGGCCTATGCCATGAGTCGAAAGGTGGAGAGCTTGGGCAGTTTAGCATATCTACCGGCAGTGGATAGGCCATTAGCATTGGATGTTCAGGCCTTGGCTAACCAGTTTGTTAGATATGATGTTTCGAAGCCAACCCGAGTTCTTGCTTACGTGGTTTCTCGGTCTTCTCTTTATGATCGTATCATAGAGCGTCAGTATGACGAACCCTCCCATTTGTTTGTCCTTAAGGACACAGTTCAGCTCAACCATGCCAAGGAGGTTTCTATTGGGTATGATGGTGTGTATTGGATGCAGGACCAGTTATGTGTCCCCAATGTGTATGGTTTGTGTGATTTGATTCTTCAGGAATCCCATAGTTCGTGGTACTTCATTCATCCGGTGCCGCTAAGATGTATCAGGATTTGAAGCAGCACTATTGGTGGAGGAGAATGAAGAAAGAAACAGTGGAGTATGTAGATCGGTGCCTAAATTGTAAGAAGGTGAAGTATGAGCATTAGAGGCCGGGCGGTTTGCTTCAACAACTTGAGATTCTTGAGTGAAAATGGGAGAGTGTCACCATGGACTTCATTGTTGGGCTCTCACGGACTTAGAAAAAGTTTGACATGGTATGGGTGATTGTGGACAGGTTGACCAAGTCGGCTCATTTTATTCTAGTAGCGACTACCTATTCTTCAGAGCAGATGGCTCAGGTTTATATCCGCGTGATTGTCCGAATTCATGGCGTACTGGTATCCATCATTTCTGATCGGGCTACGCAATTCACATCATGCTTGTGGAGAGCTATACAACATGAGTTAGGCACACGTGTTGAGTTGAGTACAACATTTCACCCTTAGATGGACGGACAGTCCGAGCACACTATTTAGATATTGGAGGATATGCTTCGTGTCTGTGTTATGGATTTTGAGGGTTCTTGGTATCAGTTCTTGCCGCTTGTAGAGTTTGCCTACAATAACATCTGCCAATCGAGTATTCAAATGGCTCCTTATGATGCCTTATATGGGAGACAGTGTTGTTTTCCAGTTGGTTGGTTTGTGCCAGGAGAGGCTAAGTTATTAGGCACAGATTTAGTTCGAGATACCTAGGAGAAAGTCAAGATGATCCAGGATTGGCTTCGTACATCCTAATCTAGACAGAAGAGTTATGAGGATTGAAAGGTTCATAATGTTGCATTCATAGGTGGAGAGTGAGTCTTGCTCCGGGTGTCACCCATGAAGGGTGTGATAAGGTTCGGGAAGAAGGGCAAGTTGAGCCCTAGGTATATCGGACCTTTTGAGATCCTTGAGAGGATCAGTGAGTTGGCCTACAAGTTAGCATCGCCACCTAGTTTATCTGCGGTTCATCCTGTATTCCATGTATCTATGCTCTGGAAGTATTATGGTGATCCGTCTCATGTTTATACTTCAGCACAATCAAATTGGACGAGGATTTGACTTATATTGAGGAGCCGGTGGATATCTTGGACAGACAGGTCCAGAAGATGAGATCACTGAACATTGCTTCAGTGAAGGTTCAATGGAGGGGTGTCATCCGGTTGAGGAGGTGACCTAGAAGACTGAGCACGACATGCGGAGTCATTATCCTCATTTATTCACTACTTCAGGTATGTCCTTATGCACGTTCAAGGACAAACGTTCGTTTTAAGAGGGGGAGAACGTAATAACCCGACTGGTCATTTTGTGTAATTGCATCCTGTTACCCACTTTTTATGCTTCACACATGTGTGTTTATGGTTTTATGACTTGCGGGGTTTGTTAGTTTCATTCCGGGAAGCTTTCGGGTTGATTTAGACCCCTTGATTCTTGACTAAGAAGTTTAAATTAGAAATGTTGATCAAACTTTAACTTTTGTGAAAATGACTCCGGAATGGTATTTTGATGGCTCTGATAGCTTCATATCGTAATTTTGGACCTGGGCATATGCATGGAATTGATTTTAGAAGTTTGTAGGTTGATTTATGTTGATTTACCAAAATTTGACAATTTTAAAGTTGAAACGTTTGACCGTAGGTTGACTTTTATGCTACTTAGAACTTGTGTGCAAAATTTGGTATCATTTGGAGTTGATTTGATAGGATTCGGACGTTTAGTTGTAATTCGAGATATTTTGAACTTTACTTTGAAATTCATGCATTTTAGTGTTCGATTCGTAGTTTTAGATATTATTTTTGTGTTTTGATCGCGCGAGTGAGTTCATAGGATGTTTATAGACTTGTGTGGATATTTGGTTTGGAGCCACGAGGGCTCGAATTAGTTTCGGACATGTTCCAAAGTGATTTGGACTGAAATTTCAGAATCTTGTGTGTTGATGCTTCAGGTATCGCATTTGGGAACACCAAGTTTGCAATTGCGAGCTTAGCAGAGGCCTCAGATATCGCGATTATGATACCTAGCTCGCAATTTCGAAGAGGTTCAGGTAGAGGGCTAGTTCGCATTTGCGACAAAATAGTCGCATTTGTGAAGGAGCCAGAGTCACATTTGCGAAGCCAGAGTTGCAATTGCGACCTTCACATAAGACTGACAGTGGCCACATTTGCGAGTAATATTTCGCAATTGCGAGGGTTCGCAATTACGAACCCATGTCGTAATTGTGACATCAGCAGTTGATCAAAAGGGTTGGAAGTCGGGATTTCATCTCTCATTCTCTCATTTATGAACCCTAGACTAGGTAGGAGGCGATTTGTAAATGGGATTTTTTTTTACAAACATTGGGTAAGTGATTCTAATCTATTTTTAACCATATTCCATCAATGTCTTATATTTTAACATCAAAATCATGTGAATCAAAGTGAAAATTTATAGAACTTTGTCAAGTTTTTGAAAAATAAGAATTTGATTTTTGAGAGTCAACTTGAACTCGGATTTTGAAACTAATCACATATATAAACTCGTGGGATCATGGTTAGTCAGAATCTACCATTGGACCCAGGTTTTGACCGGGTGGGCCCCAGCTTGACTTTTGTTGAATTTTGGAAAAAGTGTAAAGATCTTAGCTTTATCTATTGTAGTCGATTTCCCTTGCATTGTTTGACTATATTAAGTTGATTTTGATTAGATTTGAGCCGCGTGGAGGAGAATTTTAGAGGAAAAGCTATTTTCGAGGGTTGAATTGGCCTAGTTGAGGTAAGTATCTTGCCTAACTTTGTATGGAAAACTACCCCTTAGGATTGGTATTGATTGATTCGTTTGTGCTATGTTAAAGCCGTGTACGCAAGGTGACAAGTGGGTACACAGGTTGTACATGGTATTTGACCGGTCTAGGCTACTTAGACTCCTTCCATGCCCTAATTTAATTGTCATATCATGTTCTAAATTCTCTTAGTCAATCTATTCTTACTTGTGTTAGTCTATCCTTACATGCCTTAAATGATTTCATTAACACTTGTTCTACATCCTAATTGATAAATTGCTATTATGCTTTAGTTGAACTTGTTGTCTCTATTATTATCACATGTTATCTCTTTCATTGTTGATTATCATTATTTGAAGTTATTCTTTATGTTATCTCTTTCATTATCGATCATCACTACTTGAAGTTATTGTTCATGTTATCTCTTTCATTATTGATCATCATTACTTGAAGTTATTGTTCATGTTATATCTTTTGTTGTTGATTTCCATTATTTGAAGTCATTGTTACACGTTATCTCTTCCATTGTGAGTTATCCTTATTTAATATCGTGGTTATACATTATCTCTCTTGTTGTTGAGTTATTGGTGTTGAAGTTGTGAAAGTCGTTATCATGTTGAGACGAAATTGTTATCGTTGAGACATCTTCCTTGATGAGCATTTTATATTTGTTGTTGTTGATATTCTTGTCCACGTTGTGGTGGAGCCATGGGATATTGTTTTAGAAATATTGATATTATTGATTATTGGCAAGATGTGATATATGGGCACTTGTGGTGCGAGTTGTTATTGTGGTGTGATATTGACGCGCATGAGAGAGTATAAGTCTAGGGGTTAATGTACATACGGCGGTATAAGGTGGGACTTATGTGCGTCTTGCTTGTAGAGGAACTATGTGAAGCCATGCGGCGTCATAAAGTGGGCTAAAGTGCGTGTGGCTATTTCGGAAAAACTATTTTTAAAACCTATTTCAAATGTAAGACTCACGCAGTGGTATAACGAAAGATTGTCATTGAAAATGAGAAATGTGAATACAAGACGGTACCTCGGTTGTGATTCTTATTGTAAATGAGGCAGTACCTAGTTGTGATCTCTTTGTTTATCTCATGTTGCAAAGAGTTTTGGTGAGAATATTTCCAGTTATTTTGCTCTTCCTTGTTCTATCAGTTGTTGTCTGTATATGATCATGGTGGTTTTCTTTTATTGCTTCCTTTATGTTATTTACATGCTTAAATTCCGGTATTAGTTCATGCTATTATCTTGTTTCATATTAGTTATTTCTCCGTGTTCCATTATTATTCGTTCTTATGTTTTCATTCTGTTTATGTATATCCAAATGGGTGTCTTGACCTGGCCTCATCACTACTTTATCGAGGTTAGGCATGATACTTACTAAGTACCATTGTGGTGTACTCATACTACGCTTCTGCACATCATTTTGGGCAGATCCAAATAGTTTTGCTCATGTCGTACGCTAGAGTTGACTTGAGTTGCTGATTTTGGGAGACTTCAAGGTATACCTGCTCTACGTCCGCAATCCTCGAGTCACCTTCCCTATCCATACTTCCTGTTGTATTTACTTTCAGAGAGTGATGTAGTAGATATCCCAGTTTTACTCTGTAGAGCTTATGACTCAGTTCCACCAGTCTTGGGGAGTGTATTGTTGAGCTTTTGTTTTCGGATGTTTATATGAGTTTATCAGACCTATTTTAGTATTTTGTTAACTATGTATGTCAAGTTGTTATCAAATATTAGGCTTATCTAGTCGTAGAGACTAGGTGCCATCACGACATCCTACGAAGGGAAATTAGGGTTGTGACACCAACGTGATCGAGATTTACAACCTTGTGATCAGTTATCAACAGTTCAAAAAGGCCTGAAAGTTATAATGACCCGGCCGGCTGTTTTGAGTATTTGAGCTCTGTTTCCCTATTTAATGCTCTCCTTATGTGTATTGTTTGTTATGTAACTTGCGGAGATGGTTAGACTGGGTTCGGAAAGGTTTTGGAGTGAATTGGAATACTTAGTTCCATGGTTGAACGCTTAAGTAATAAGAGGTAACTAGGGTTTGACTTTTGTGTAGATGCCCCCGAAATGGTATTTTGTTAGTTGCAATAGGTTCGTATGGGGATTTTATACTTAGGCGTATGTGCGGATTTGGATGTGGAGGTTCCTAGGTTGATTTTTCCAAATATGAAAAAGATCAAACTTTTTTAGTATTAGGAGAGTTCCTTAAGCTTGTTTTGACTTATTTAAGTATTATTTGACTAGATTCGAGTTGTTTGGAGGATTTATTTTTAAAAAAAACTGTATTGGAGGGATAATTCATTCTGAAAAGAGGTAAGTATCTTGGTTAACCTTGATTATAGGGAACTAGCTTGTACTTGGTTCTATTTTCTACTTGCTAAATGTATTAGGAGCGACATATATGCATGGTGACGAGTGTATATATACTGCCATGGTTTAAGCATGCGGGTAGAATTAGCCTTATTCATATCTTGTATGCTCCATGTATTAATTCTTCTATACTTTAAATAGTTCTTGAAACTTCTTGATTATTGACATACATGTTAATAGCTACGTTTAAGATTTGTTGAGATATTTGAACATTGCAGTTCTTGAAATGTTAGCTCGCCTAGTGGTGAAAAGATATGATTATCTCTCACACAATATATTATGCTTAATCAATTTTCTTGATATTATTTATTCTTCCTACCTTATTTCGTATTGTTTTATATATAGGTTTGGTAAGGAATGTGGAATGCACGAAGGGTGTCTCCGTGCTTATGAGTAAGAGCAATTTACGAATAAAGGGTATTTCTGTGCTTCTTGACATTATTACTATTTCACCAAGGGTGTTTTCGTGCTTGGTAAGGAAGAGTGATATGCATATATGTGCACGAAAGATGTTATCGTGGTAGTGAGAATGTAAGGTAAATACACAAGAGTATTGACGTACTATTTGATATGATATCTTTTACTCTTTGCTTTTATTATGAAGATTTGTAGACTTGGCTGTGTTGTTTCAATAGTTATCGTTTCATTCTCTTGGTTTTGAGTTGTTGTAAAAGGCTTGGTTGTGTTATTTGGGAAGCATGATCGTTATTTTTCTTAGTTGATTATTTTACTATTCCTCGTACTTCTTCTTATTATTTATCTTATTTATTAACTGCATAGGTTTATATGGTAGGTGTCTTGTCTTGGCCTCATCACTACCTCGTCAAGGTTAGGCTGTCTCGCTTGGTTTAGGAGCTATAACAACACATGAACACATGATCCAATCATCGATAGTAGGCTCCCTTACTTGGTTTAAAACTATAATTACATTATTCGAGAGCTTACAATAACTCATTCTCTTTCATCTACCTTGTCATCTCACTAACACACATCTTAATTTCTCACCAGCTCATGTGATACAAATCATAACACACCTCAAATCATTCATCCACCGCCTGCTTATCCTTGTGATAGTCGTGTCACCTTGCTCAAGTCATTCAAACTCTCATCCTAACACATCCATTCTGTCGGATTGACAGAAAATTCTTCATAAAAACATTATATGAAGTCATACAACTTTGAACCTCGTCATAAGAGATAGCGCACCTGTTTGATCTCAATACAATATCTTTCAGTGCCCATACCGTGGTTACAAACCTCTATGTAATCAATTGATTCTCTCGAGTGTAGTCCTTAAACACATGGAACTTAATACATAGCTATTTTGTTAACCGTCCTATTCAAATTACAATACCACCCTCCATTATCCTTCAAGGCTGTGGAGGCACCACTTAATTTCGGAGCTACAAACTATAAAAATATGGATATCCCGCAGCTCTCTTTATCATTACTCTCATAGCTAGGGACATACCTGACTAAAGTATCCTATAACACAGGGTCACTCCCCGAGCCTAAGCTATGGTCTACACCTGGCCATATGTCCTCTAGCCTACTCTCTCATCACAGGAAAAAAATTCTTGCACCTCATCTGCGACGTAAGCACAAGCTGTCGGTGCCCAACTGAAAATATATTCTCAACATTGAAAACGAACGAATAGAAAGAAATATAAGATTTAGACTTTAAGCCGAAACAATATCCTACGATAAGAAAAGAAAGGAAGAGAAGTTTACTGGATGTCCTGTTGAGGGAGAAGATGATTTGCGAATGTCTTATGTCAGATTTGGACTAATGTTATGAGTAGCATTCTGGTATTAATTTGCGAATGGTTTAGCAATATTACTCTACGTGATCATAAGGCTTAAGCGGTTGGAGCGTTCCCAGGTAGCAATGTAGCATAGTCAGCACTTTCCTCCAAAGGTTTATCAATTATGAAACACAAAATCCAAATCCAAACATCCCAAAGTAATTTCTAGTTGTTCTTTCCATTCTCTAAAGTTGGAACCATTCAACTCGAAAATATTGGACATATTTCTTGAAAGAGAACCTGGAGTAATAACTTGAGCCAGAAATACTACAAGTCAATAAAAATTATGACAATCATATAAAACATAACGCATCACCATATCTATCCTTTGAGTTAGGATATGATGTGCTACCATTAATTGAAAAGTGATAATTTTCCTTTATTCATATATAACATTTATAAGCGATAAAATAGTACTAAAATTTACTTTTAGTACTTTCACCAAAATGTTAATACCTTTGGGTATTAAACGGTGCAATATTTCTTAATATGACTAGAAAGTAAGTTAAGCTTTGGATAACAAATTATTTTAAAGTCAAATACTTTATTGTTTGTGCAACTCTTTTCTTCTAAAAAAAGGCCATAGGATATGATTCACTTTGGTGAGAATCAATTCCAGTGCATAAACTTTTATGCAATTGCAACACGATCCATATACTTTGATACCAACTGTTAGAAAAATATTATAAAGGACCTTGACTGTGTTATAATTCACTATAAATAAAATATACATGTGTATATATAAATGAGAAAAGAAAATTTATTACAAAGATGAATATTCGTGTGCCTTAGATTTCAAAAGAAATACTTTTTAGTATGTTTACTACAAAATTCAAACAAAATATTTACCTTGAGCCATGAAGTATGTAACCAAACACTAGCACCTTGAAATAAACATTTATAAGCGATAAAATAGTACTAAAATTTACTTTTAGTACTTTCACCAAAATGTTAATACCTTTGGGTATTAAACGGTGCAATATTTCTTAATATGACTAGAAAGTAAGTTAAGCTTTGGATAACAAATTATTTTAAAGTCAAATACTTTATTGTTTGTGCAACTCTTTTCTTCTAAAAAAAGGCCATAGGATATGATTCACTTTGGTGAGAATCAATTCCAGTGCATAAACTTTTATGCAATTGCAACACGATCCATATACTTTGATACCAACTGTTAGAAAAATATTATAAAGGACCTTGACTGTGTTATAATTCACTATAAATAAAATATACATGTGTATATATAAATGAGAAAAGAAAATTTATTACAAAGATGAATATTCGTGTGCCTTAGATTTCAAAAGAAATACTTTTTAGTATGTTTACTACAAAATTCAAACAAAATATTTACCTTGAGCCATGAAGTATGTAACCAAACACTAGCACCTTGACCTTCCCTCTCCTTATTCTAACACTTATAGTTGCAAGATGATAGAGACTCAAAATTCATGTAGGGTCGGATTCGAACAAATCTTTCGATAATATGTAAGAAACTCTTTATTTATTTTTTTAAAATTAAAAGACAAGAACATAAGGTAAAGAAATGAAGAAAAATAATAAAGTTTATAATCATACGTATCTTTCTCGTGCAGGAGATGAATACGTCCATTTATTTAGTTCTACAATTTTATATTCTTTGCATTTATTATACCTACTCATTTAGATTTAGATATATAGATGCTTAGATCTATACTAAAGAATTTCAAATTCTTCGGTGTGTATGTATGAGTGGGGAGAGGGACCAAGAATCCTCCTACTTATAGTGTCAAGTTTCTTGTCGCATCAACAAAATATTTGGCTCTTGTGTTCCTCCCTAAAGAATTCATAACCCACTATCATGTGCATTAACTTTGGTTAATGTACCTTTTTACCTTGGGAGTTACATAGGTCACAAGAGTTACTGTTACGATCCATATTCTCACCAAAGTTGTGAGGTCACCTAACCCTAGATTGCTAGGCAAACCAACAAGCATAATCAACAAATTCATACACTAAAGAGACATAAACAAGTCTAAACATGGATAATACTATAAAATGAGTCTAAATCTGATAATACATAAGTGTGGAATATTCAAATATAACCTCCAAAGAACTGCTAGCATAAGTCATAAGCGACTAAAAACGGAAAAATACAATAATCTCAAAACACATAACAATCTGTAATAAAGGACAAAAATAGATAAGAGAGAAGATGACTCCAAAAGCTGCGATCCAAGCATATATATACTAATGCATCAAAACCGCATATAAAAGAGAACAAACAAGAAACAACAAATATAAATAATAAGGTGCACCGTCAAAATAGAAGATAATAAGAATGCTTTCTCAGATAACACGATCAACAACATATATCAGTGCTCCAAATTCACATATAAAGGAGGCATGTATCAAGTAACATTTATGCGAAATGCATCAATAAGAGCGTAATATCATAAATATATAATAAAGACTCGGTTTTTACATCAAATTGGCACTCCCCAAGTGTCCCACAACATACAAACAAGCGTCAAGCATGTGTAAAATGTGCCAAAAAATGTATATAGACGATTTGTATGAACAAATTATGTAAAAGGCATTAATAGGCATAGAGGATTCACTTAAAAAATAAAGCTTTCACTTGTATGCTCAAACTCATCAACTATATCATAATCAAAACAGGAAATCTGTGGATCCCTAAACCTGCACGCACACTCCTGGTGGAATTCTAGTGTTCAGTGACTCTAAGGAACAGATCCATATCCACACGCAACAAAAATATAAATCCATATGCCCTACAAAAATATTATATGACATGTCAAGATTGATGCCTCAGCAGGAACGTGAATCCACACGCCCTAACCAATACCTCAAAACAAAAACGTGAATTTGCATGCTCCAACAGCTCAACATCTCAAAACATTCTCAAATAAGTAAGAAGAGTAAGTATATATATACTAACAAGCTGCATATATGAAATAGAGTATGCCTATACAATTCTACCTTGTAAAACAAGTATATGAAATCCACAATGTTTAATTCAGAATGTGGAGGATGCCTATAACATTATTTTAGCATGAATAAGATGCTTAGATAATCATACAAACAAGTAAATCATATCACAAGTAGAACATGTATCAAAACAAGGCTTAAAAGCACTGAAATGTAGCCCAAACATAGTACAACCTCGATATTCACATATACACTTATCATCTTGTATGTACATCACCCCCAATATTTAGCATATAGAAAATAACAATACTAGAAATTCGGCAAAAACCGACCAAGGTCGACCGACCGACTTTGATCGGTCAAATAATCGGCCAAAAAATCGACCAAAGTTGGTTGGTTTTTCAAAATATTTTATTTTTTAATTTTTTTTATGAAACCGACCAACTTTGGTCGGTTTTCTTTGGCGCAAAAATACGAAAAACTATTTTTGAGTACCGCGAAATTTATTTTTCAAGAAACCGACCAACTTTGGTCGATTTTTCAATTAAAATAAATAAATATTAATATTAAAAAACCGACCAAAATTGATCGGTTAATTCGGCCAGTCATTTTAAAAAACCGACCAACTTTGGTTGGTAATTTTATTTTTTAATAAAATCGACCAACTTTGGTCGGTTATTTTCGTGCGTAAATACAATTAAAGAGTATAAATCAAATAAAAAATAGTCTTAAAACAAAATATACCAATGATCTAGTGGTAGAATAGTATCCTGCCACAGTACAGATCCCGGTTCGATTCCCAGATGGTGAATCTTTTGATTACATAATTAAAATACCGACCAACTTTGGTCGGTTTTTTTTTTTTGCAATATTTTTTTTTGAATTTAATTGACCGACCAAAGTTGGTCGGTAATTTCCGACTAACTTTGGTCGGTATGCCTTTACGACCCCTAAAATACCGTCCACACGTAAATGGTCGCATTTTGGACGGTTATTGGCCATTATCGACCAAAGTTGGTCGGTTTTTTTGGTCGATTTTTACCGGATTTCTAGTAGTGTAAGTTCATTCTTTGAAAAATTCCCTTAAGTCAATGTTAGCCAGGATACTTTAACTTCTTCGAAATATTGTTTAACCTTCAATAATATCTTTTGCTTTCTCCGTGGTTTCTAAACGTCCAAAATCTAGTCCCTCTAGAATGTGTTTCCAAATTACATAATGAAGTATCATCACTATGTTTAAATGACTAAAAAAAGTAACTTATTTTAGACTATTTGCTATATTTAGATGTTTTTCAAGCTAAATCTTGCATGTAACAAAAATGGGATCCCTTCGCTCTGGTTAACTTATAAGGGCTTGCCTCTTGAGTAACCTATTTCATCTCTTAAGTTCTTTTAGATGTGTGAATTGACAAACCCCTTTGAATTATGGAGCGATATTATGTTAAGAGTACATTTATAATATTTGTTCTAGTAATGTTATCCAAAAAACAAGTGGCTTCTTTCCAAAAGAAAAAAGACAAATTGATAGACATGTTAGAAAGATCAAACTGATTTTAGTCAGTTTAAACTAAAAACAGAGATTTGTTGTGCAATATGCCGTAGGATGTGGATTTAGTTATTAAATGAAATAATTATTTTGAATTATAAATAGTACAGATGTGCTTGATACAATGGATCACCACAAACTTCGTTGTAACTAACCCTTCAATAAATAAGGAAGTTAATTGATCACGCCCAACTTTAGTCTTAAAAAGAATAAGCGGTTGCTGCAAATATAATTCGGTCTAAAAGTCCGGAGTCGAATCCCACAGAGAACTATGGTTTCACTATAACTGTTCAATATCACTAAAAAGACAAGCTCCAACAATTCCTAAGTTATAAATATTAAGATTCTTATGTCTAATTAATTAACTAAAAAATTAAAGTAGTAAATTAACAACTAGGGATACTAAGGGTTGGGAGACAATATTAGAAAAGCCTAGAGTTATAATTTTCCCAATTGTCGGAATCCTTCTACTGCAATTTCGCCTAAGTTTTTTCTACTAATCAGAGCACTTGACTTATCTCTCTCGAGCAACTACAATAATGTACTAGTCATATTCTCTTAAATTATGCTAGCTCGCACTTTTTCACCGCTCACTATGATCACATCAAAGCTTCGTTATCTCTAATCCCGTTTTTAAACCCGCTGTATTGATTTCTCACATACGTTAGGAGTGATGTTGTTCAACAACTACCTAAATATGTACCATTTCTCAAGCAATACACACTAAATAGGCACAGTCAATCGATGGCCATTCAATCAATTGAAATAAGCATGTAGTTAAATAAGTAGAGAAATTCAAAGGCTAAATTATATTAAATACAACAGAAAACCATCCTTCAAAAGGTTCCATCAAACCCTAGATGAGAATGTTTAGTTACTCATAACCATACTAACAATCGTGATAATAATTGAAAGTATTCAAATATAGATTAAGGAAGAATTTGGAAGAGAAAACTCCTGTGATTCGTTGCTTTCAAGTGTTCTGTAGCATTTTGACTCTCCAATAATGTCTCTCACTTCAAAAACTAACTTTAAGAGGTATTTATAGGGTTGGGGCCGAAGTCTGCATGTCCAAAAATAGTGAGGAAATAAAATTGGCTCTGATAGCATCATCGGCGCGAGGCACTGTCATAGGCACCAACATTTCTACGCGAGGCACTGTCAGGAGCACCATTGCACAAGGCACTGTCAGGGGCGCCAATGACATTGCCCTGGATAAGGCCTTGCACTGTCTATGGCCATGACTTTTTATTGCCTTGCACGTCTTCTTTTATTGCTCTATTTTGTAGCTCTGGGGTACTATTTCGTGTAACTTTTCTCTAATTTATGTCCAAGCATTCCTACACATAAAATAAACTCTATTAAGCTCAATTGTCACACAAATTAGTATTCAAACAACAAGCAAGTAGGATAAATAACATCAAAATATATGGAATTATAACATGGCACTAACACCTCACACTTATATGTTGCTCGCCCTCGAGTCAACCAACCAAACACTTCCTCTTCAAGGACCCAACAAGCCACGCCTTCACAGCACACTACACCTATGACCATGGTTGATAGTAATAATTAAACTCTAGCATATGCGATCAAAATACACTTTCCATACTCATGCCCAATTTCAAAACATCCAAACTAGGAATAACATGAGTATAACAATCCTAGCCTCGAAAACTAACTCAATCTCACAATGCACCTGAGGCTTGAATACTTAATCTAATAGAGAGGTCTAATAATATTACCTATCCTTTGTGAAACCATGTGCCCTCACAATAAAACAAAGAGTAAGTAGTCCACATATCCAAATCAAATGATCGAATATATTTTAAGGTTTCATACATATGAAGAAAAATATTGCCCATTATGTAAACCTCTACTAATGTAGGCCCGCTCGGTCCGAAATCAACTAGGACTTTATTATGGTTGTAATGTGGGCTAAGAGAGGGGTAGGATATATTTAGGACATAGTGGCTAACCCTCCTAAGTACTTTAACACATCACATATTCAACTTTAAGAGCCACATTCCTTCAATCCACTTCAATCATCACAAGAAAGCTCACCCCAGAATATTTTTCCTTCTTCTTTCCGCACTGCTTCAGATCACATCCACTAGCAAAAATAAGAAACCTTTATTTATTCATTTATTCTCTTTTTTTTCTTTTCTTTTTTATTTTTGGCTTGCCGCTAATGGATTTTTATTTTCAGCACAAGTACACATTTATTCCTTCTATTGGTTCCACTCAAAAGCTACCCCAAGTTTCCTCATTACTTCTTTCTAGCACTCTCTTTATAATTCAAGTGCTTTAAGAGGTCTAAGGATCGAAATGATTCAATTAAGAATACATGGGGATAGGCTTGTAATGCAGGTGCCAAAAGAAAGGCTTATAGGATCAAAAGGGTAACTAGGGATAATTTTATTTGTGATAGACAACAAAACTCAAAAAGATCAAAGAAAGCCTAACATCACTTTTCAAACCGAGCAACACCTAGGATTTCATTTCAATTCACATTTCGGGTAAGTTCTAGACTCAAATGCAATAACATGGACTATGCAAAGAACACACTTCACACATGACACATGACTCCCTAAGGACGGTTTTATTCGGACTCTCAATCAAACAAGTATTCACAAAGCCAAGAGATATATTAAGCATAAAGTGAACACAAGTCAAGCAACCGAGACATACGAGTTATACCACATGCTATTCATTTTTATCAAGGCATCATCATATATTTAAAGCTAAGGAAAGGTGAAACACATGCCAGAACCTAAGTATGTAACCATTAAACAAGTCAAAAGGTGCAAATCTGTGACGACCCAGCCGGTCGTCTTGAGAGTTATAGCCCCGATTCCCTATTAACTATTTTCCCCATATCTTTTTTTGCTATTGTGACTTGTCGGGAGGTTTCGTTTCTATTTTTAGAGTGTTTGGGGACACCTAGTCCCTAAATGGAGCCTCAAGTCTTAGGATTTGGACCGTGGTCGAAACTGTATAAAGACGACTCCGAAATAGGGTCTGTCGGTTCTGTTAGCCCCGTTAGGTAATTTTGGACTTAGAGGCGTGTCCAGATAGTGTTTTGGAGGTCTGTAGCTCATTTAAACTTGAAATGACGAAAGTCAAAATTTTGGAGATTTAGACCGATAGTGGAATTTTGATACCGGGGTTAGATTTCGATTCTGGAAGTTGGAATAGGTCCGTAGGGTTGAATATGACCTGTGTGCAAAATTTGGGATCAATCAGACGTGGTTTGGTTGGTTTCGTCATCGGTTGTCGGATTTGGAAGTTTCAAGTTCTTTAAGTTTGAATTGGAGGGCGATTCGTGATTTTAGCATTGTTTGATGTGGTTTGAGGGCTCGACTAAGTTCGTATGGTATTTTAGGATTGGTTGATCTGTTTGGTTGAGGTCTCGGGGGCCTCAGGTTGATTTGAGATGATTAATGGATCATTTTGGACTTGTAGAAAATAGTAGATTTTCAGGTGTTTTGTTGCAGACCTTTTCTTCATCGTGTTCGCGAGAGAGGTCTCGCGATCATGTAAGGCAACTGAGAGGCCAGCTAAAGTTATTCTTCGCATTAGCGAATATGGGGACGCGATCGCATAGGTTGGTCAGGTTGTGCATCGCGAACGCGTGGGCTAGGCCGCATTCGCGAAGAGGAAGTAAAGAAGCAGTGGAATTCAAGTGTTGTTCTTCGCGATTGCGTGGGGTTGTTCGCGATCGCGTAAGTATGAGAGCCAGTGAATCGCATTGGCGTTAAGTTTTCCGTGTTCGTGTAGGGTTAAATTCTAGGGCAGTGAAGTTTTTCTTCGCGATCGTGAGGCTATTTCCGCGATCGCGATTAAGGAATCACTAGGCAGTATTAAACATTTCAAAAATGAGGGTTTGGCCATTTTTATCAAAACTTGAGTTTGGGAGCTCGGATTTGGACGAGATTTTTTGGGATTTTCAGAGATATTGATTGGGTAATGATTCTACACTCTAGTTTGGTTATACCCCACTAATCTATCATTAATTTCATCTTTAATTTCGGATTTTGGGGTTGAAATTTGGGAAATATTGGAAGAAATTATTCAACTAAGATTTCGAGTTTTGAAAGGGGATTCGCGGTCGGATTTGAGTAATTTTTATATGGTTGGACTCCTGAGTGAATGAGTGTTCATATTTTGTGACTTTTACCCAATTCCGAGACATGGGCCCGGGGAGGCCTTTTGGGGCGATTTCCTAGTTTCTTGCTTTAGCTTAGATTTCATTGACTAGATTGGTTTCTTATAGCTATATTTATGGTATGTAATTGATTTTGGCTAGATTTGGGCCATTCGGAGGCGGATATTCATGGGAAGAGCATCGCTACCAACTGATTTAACTTGGTTCGAGTTAAGTGGCTTATCTAACCTTGTGGGGGGAGGGGGGAATCCCCTTAGGATTTGGTACTGATTTTACTATGTGAGCGTCGTGTACGCGAGGTGATGAGTGCGTACATGAGCTATTTATTGAAAAACCTAATTTTTACTGAGAAATTCCATGTTTCCACCTTAATTGAATATATTAGCATGCATAGTTACACTGTTAGCTTAGAATAACATGTCTACGTGCCTTATTTGCTTAATTGAACTCTTTGCAGCATGCTTATTGAATTCCTGCTTCTTTCCCGACTTGTACTTAGTCTAGACTGTAGATTCTCTTACTGTACTTGTTATTGTAATTGATTGCGCTGTGTATTTATTTTGGGACTACGGGAGGGTATCTTGGAAGATCCCCCTGCACATTTACTTTGAGACTATGAGGTGGTACCTCGGGAGTTCTCCCTGCATATTTACTTTTGGGACTATGGGACGGTATCCCGGGAGATCCCCCTGCACATTTACTTTCAGACTACGAGGCGGTACCTCGGGAGTTCTCCCTACATATTTATTTTTTGGGACTACGAGACGGTATCTCGGGAGATCCCCTATCGCTTAATTCCGTGCACTGTTATGTTATTTCACTGTGCTTTCCTTTGTTGAAATTTACTCTCTTATTATACTTCTTATTCTGGTGTTTTTATTATTATATACTAGTGCGCCTGACCTGACCTCATCACTACTCGACCGAGGTTAGGCTCGGCATTTACTGGGTACCGATGTGGTATACTCACGCCCTTTCCTGCACATATTTTTTATGTGCAGATCCAGGTTCCTTTTACAAGCCTCGTCCTTAGTTGCAGTCGCTGCTGTTTCGGAGAACTTCAAGGTACATCTGCCCGCAGATCCTCGGAGTCCCCCTCTATCCCCCTATGTTCATTCTTCTCTTATTTCTATAGACACTGATGTATAGAACCATTAGAACTTCGTAGAAGCTTGTGACTTACGGTGTTTCGGGTCTTGGGAGTGTCATGTATATTTCGAGAGTTGATTATTGTATATGCCGAGCGGCATCTCAATTGCTTATTAAAATATATGTTACTGTTAGTTAATTTTTATGTTTTTCATTTCATTTCAGCAAGTGTTAGGCTTACCTAGTTGTAGAGACTAGGTGCCGTCACGACGATTCACGGAGGAAGAATTTGGGTCGTGACAAGTTTATATCAGAGCTCTAGGTTCATAGGTGTCGTGAGTTCCACGTCGGTATATTAGAGTCTCGCAGATCGATACGGAAACATCTCTACTTATCTTCGGGAGGCTATGAAACTATTAGGAATAATCATACTTCTTTTGATTCCTTGTCATGCGAGTTATTAGCATCAAATTCTAAAAGTTCACTATTCTATTCTTTCTCGCAGATGGTGAGGACCCGTGCTGGAGGATCTGATGACCAGGCACCCGCGCCCCCTGCTAGAGCCGCCAGAGGCCGGGGCTGGGGTAGAGTACGGCCATGCGGTGCAGCCAGAGCACCCGCGCGAGCTGCGACAGAGGAGCCCCCAGCAGTTCCAGCTGGAGGGCAGGCACCAGAGATTCCTATTGCAGCACCAGCCCTCTAGGAGACTCTAGCCCAGTTCATGAGCATGTTCAGCACCTTAGCTTAGGATGGATTAATTTCGTTAGCTCCCGCCACATCTCAGGCCGGGGGAGGGGTACATACTCCTTCAACCCGTACTCCTGAGCAGAAGGTCCAGGTTGATCAGGCCCCAGAGTTCGTTCCTATGCCGCCGGTAGCTCCGATTCAGCACGAGACTAGGATAGTCGCTTCTGAGATGGAGCAGCTCAGACTTGAGAGGTACAAGAAGTACCACCCACCTACCTTCAGCGGATTGGTTACAGATGATGCTCAAGGTTTTCTGGAGGAGTATCATCGTATTCTCCGTACTATGGGCGTAGCGGAGACGAGTAGGGTTTCTTTTCCCACTTTCCAGCTTAGAGGAGCAGCCTATCAGTGGTTATGCGTTGAGTAGTCCGGATGAGTCAGCTTCACTTACATGGACTCAGTTCTCGGATATGTTTTTGAGAGAGTATGTCCCTCAGAGCCTCAGGGACTCATGGCGCGTGGAGTTTGAGCAGCTGCGCCAGGGTGCTATGACTGTGTCAGAGTATGTAGTCTGCTTCAATGATTTGGCCCGACATGCACCAGCCTTGGTTGCCACAATTCGAGAGAGGATTCAACGGTTTATTAAGGGACTCCACCCCAGTATCCAGATTAGTATGGCCAGGGAGTTGGAGATGGATATCCCTTATCAGCAAGTTGTGAGTATTGCCAGGAGATTGGAGGGCATGCTTGCCCGGGACCGAGAGGAGAGAGAGGCCAAGAGGTCTCAAGAGACTTGTTCTTATTCTGGAGCTCGTGCCCCAGTAGCTAGCCATGGTAGGGGTTATGTGAGTTGCCCCGTTCATTCAACTCTTCCAGCCACTAGTGGTGTTCCAGTCCCTTCTAGGCCCCTGGAGACTTATTATGCACCGCCAGTATCTAGTGTGCCTCCTTCTCGGGGTGCTTTTAGCGGCCAGTCCAGCAGACCTGGCCCGAGTCAGTCGCAACAGCCACACCCTCCGAGGGGTTGTTTTAAGTGTGGAGACACCCGCCATATGATGAGGGATTGCCCCAGACTTAGGAGGGTTGCACCTCTACAGACTTCTCAGCCACTACGTGCTCTACCTAGTCCTCAGGTCATGATTCCAGCACCAGCTACCGCCCTACCTGCTCAGCCAGTTCGAGGTCGAGGTCGCCCTAGAAGGGGAGGCCAGGCTAGTTATTATGCTCTTCCGGCTCATATAAAGGCAGTTGCTTCCGACTCTGTCATTATAAGTATTGTTCCCGTCTGTTATAGAGATGCATCAGTATTATTTGACCCATGCTCTATGTATTTCTATATCTCCTCTTATTTTGCCCCACATTTGGGCGTATCTCGGGATTCTTTGAGTTCCCCTGTTTATGTGTATACTACTGTGGGAGATTCTCTTGTTGTGGACCGCATGTATTTGTTGTGTTTGATTGCTCTTAGTGGTTTTGAGACCAGAACCAATTTATTATTGCTCAGTATGGTAGACTTTGACGTTATTTTGGGCATGGACTGGTTGTCGCCCCATTATGCTATTCTTGATTGTCATGCTAAGACCATGACACTGGCTATGCCAGGTTTACCACGATTAGAGTGGAGAGGTACCTTAGAGTATACTCCTAACAGAGTTATTTCATTTCTTAAAGCTCAATGAATGGTTGAGAAGGGGTGTGACGCGTATCTAGCTTATGTGAGAGATGTCAATATTGATACCCCTACAGTTCAGTCAATTCCACTAGTGAGGGACTTTCTAGATGTTTCCAGCTTATCTTCCGGGCATGCTGCCCGACAGAGATATTGATTTTGGCATTGATTTATTGCCGGGCACTCAGTGCATCTCTATTCCTCAATATCATATGGCTCCTCCCGAATTGAAGGAGTTGAAGGAGCAGTTATAGGAGTTGCTTGATAAGGGATTCATTCGGCCTAGTGTGTCAACTTGGGGTGCTCCTGTCTTGTTTGTGAATAACAAATATGGTTCTATGCGTATGTGTATTGATTATCGCCAGCTGAACAAAGTTACAGTGAAGAACATGTATCCATTGCCTTGTATTGATGACTTATTTGATCAGTTACAGGGTTCCAGAGTGTTCTCCAAGATTGACTAATGTTCAGGCTATCATCAGTTAAAGATTCGGGAGCCAGATATCCTGAAGACTACTTTCAGGACCCGATATGGTCACTATGAGTTTCTTGTTATGTCTTTTGGGCTGACCAATGCCCCAACAACCTTTATGAATTTGATGCAGAGTATGTTCCGGCCTTATCTTGACTCCTTCATCATTGGGTTTATTGACGACATTCTGGTGTACTCTCAGACTCGGGAGGACCACGAGCAGCACCTGAGGACTGTGCTTTAGACTTTGAGAGAAAAGAAGTTGTATGCAAAATTTTCTAAGTGTGAGATTTGGCTAGACTTAGTAGCATTCTTGGGCCATGTAGTATCGAGTGATGGGATCAAGGTGGATCCGAAGAAGGTGGAAGCAGTGCAGAGTTGGCCTAGACCGTCATCAGCTACGGAGATCCGCAGTTTTCTTAGGTTGGCAGGGTATTAAAGTTATTTTGTTAAGGGATTCTCATCTATTGCAGCACCTATGACTAGGCTGACCCAGAAGGGTGCTCCGTTCAGGTGGACAGAGGAGTGTGAGGAGAGCTTTCAGAAGCTCAAGACAGCTTTGACTACAGCCCCAGTTTTGGTATTGCCTATAAGTTTGGGGTCTTACACTGTATATTGTGATGCATCGCGGATTGGTCTTGGCGCGGTGTTGATGCAGGATGGTAGGGTGATTGCCTACGCGTCCAGAAAGCTGAAGGTACATGAGAAGAACTATCTTGTCCACGACCTTGAATTAGCAGCTATTATTCATGCCCTGAAGATTTGGTGCCACTATTTGTACGGTGTTCCTTGTGAGATTTACACTGATCATCAAAATTTACAGCATCTGTTCAAGCAAAAGAATCTTAATTTGCATCAGTGGAGATGGTTGGAGCTACTTTAGTATTGTGATATCACTATTTTGTACCACCCGGGGAGGCCAATGTGGTGGCTGATGCTTTGAGTCGCCGGGTGGAGAGTTTGGGGAGTTTAGCATATCTTTCAGTAGCAGAGAGACCCTTAGCATTGGATGTTCAGGCCTTAGCCAGCTAGTGTGTGAGATTGGATATTTCTTAGCCGAGTCGAGTGTTAGCTTGTGTGGTCTCTCGGTCTTCTCTTTATGATCGTATCAGGGAGCGTCAGTATGATGACCCCCACCTGCTTGTCCTTAAGGACACGGTTCAGCACGGTGATGCTAAGGAGGTCACTATTGGGGATGATGGCGTATTGAGGATGCAAGACAGGCTATGTGTGCCTAATGTAGATGGTTTGCATGAGTTGATTCTTCAGGAGGCTCATAGCTCGCGGTACTCCATTCACCCAGGTGCCGCGAAGATGTATCAGGACTTGAGGCAGCATTACTGGTGGAGTAGAAGAAAAGACATAGTGGAGTATGTGACTCGGTGCCTGAATTGCCAGTAGGTGAAGTATGAGCATCAGCGACCGGGTGGGTTGCTTCAGAAGTTAGAGATTCCGGAGTGGAAATGGGAGCGGATCACTATGGATTTCGTTGTTGGGATCCCACAGACTCAGCAGAGGTTTGATGCGGTTTGGGTGATTGTGGATAGGCTGATCAAGTCAGCTCATTTTATTCCTGTGATGACTACATATTCTTCCGAGCAGCTGGCTCGCATCTACATCCGTGAGATCGTGAGGCTTCATGGCGTACCGGTATCTATCATCTCTGATCGGGGTACGCAGTTTACATCACGGTTTTGGAGGGTCGTACAGCATGAGTTGGTTACTCGAGTGGAGCTGAGCACAATATTTCACCCTCAGACGGACGGACAGTCCGAGCGCACTATTCAAATATTAGAGGATATGCTTTGGGCTTGTGTAATAGAGTTTGGAGGGTCGTGGGATCAGTTCTTACCACTTGCGGAGTTTTCCTACAACAAAAGTTATCAGTCGAGCATCCAGATGGCACCGTATGAGGCTCTGTATGGTAGGCGGTGTCGGCCCCCAGTGGGTTGGTTCTAGCCGGGCAAGGCCAGATTATTAGGTACAGACTTGGTCTAGGATGCCCTAGATAAGGTGAGGGTAATTCAGGATCGACTTCGCACAGCCCACTCCAGACATAAGAGTTATACGGACCGGAGGGTTCGCGATGTAGCATTCATGGTTGGAGAGCAGGTCTTGTTTCTGGTATCGCCTATGAAGGGTGTTATGAGGTTCGTAAAGAAGGGCAAGTCGAGCCCAAGGTACATTGGTCCTTTTAAGGTGTTGAGGCGTATTGGGGAGGTTGATTATGAGATTGCCTTACCTCCCAGCCTAGCAGGAGTTCATCTGGTATTCCACGTTTTTATGCTACGGAAGTATCACAGTGATCCGGCTCATGTATTGGATTTCAGCGAGCAGGATATGCGCAGCCGTTATCCTCATCTTTTCACAGCTTCAAATATATCTCTATACTCGTTCGAGGATGAATGATTATTTTAATAGGGGAGGATGTGATGACCCGGTCGGTCGTCTTGAGAGTTATAGCCCCGATCCCCTATTAACTATTTTTCCCGTATCCTTTTCTGCTATTGTGACTTCCCGAGAGGTTTCATTTTGGTTTTTAGAGTGTTTTGAGACACTTAGTCCCTAAATGGAGGCTTAAGTCTTAGGATTTGGATAGTAGTCGGAATTGTGTGAAAACGACTCTGGAATGGCGTTCAGCCGGTTCCGTTAACTCTGTTAGGTGATTTTGGACTTAGGGGGCATGTGCGGATAGTGTTTTGGAGGTCTGTAGCTCATTTACGCTTGAAATGGCGAAAGTCGAAGTTTTGAAGATTTGGACCGGTAGTGGAATTTTGATACCGGGGTCGGATTCCAATTCCGAAAGTTGGAATAGGTCCATAGGGTTGAATATGACATGTGTGGAAAATTTGGGGTCAATCAGACGTGGTTTGAATTGGAGGGCGATTCGTAATTTTAGCGTTGTTTGATGTGGTTTGAGGGCTCGACTAAGTTCGTATGGTATTTTAGGATTGGTTGGTATGTTTGGTTGAGGTCCCAGGGGCCTCGGGTTGATTTCGGATGCTTAACAGATTATTTTGGACTTGTAGATGATAACAGATTTTCTGGTGTTTTGTTGCAGACTTTTTCTTCATCGCGTTCACAAGAGAGGTCTCGCGATCGCGTAAGGCATCTGAGAGGCCAGCTGAAGTTGTTCTTCGCATTCGCGAATATGGGACCGCGATCGCGTAGGTTAGTCAAGCTGTGCATCGCGAATGCGTGGGCTAGGCCGCGTTCGCGAAGAAGAAGTAAAGCAGTAGTGGAATTCAAGTGTTGTTCTTTGCGAACGCGTGGGGTTGTTCGCGATCGCGTAAGTATGAGAGCCAGTGAATCGCATTCACGTTGATTTTTTCGCGTTCGTATAGGGTTAAATTCTGGGGCAGCGAAGCTGTTCTTCGCGATCGCGAGGCTATTTCCGCGATCACGATTAAGGACTCACTAGGCAGTATTAAACATTTCAACAATGAGGGTTTGGCCATTTTTATCAAAACTTGAGTTTGGGAGCTCGGATTTGGACGATATTTTGGGGGATTTTCAGAGAAATCGATTGGTAATGATTCTACACTCTAGTTTGGTTATATCCCACTAATCCATCATTAATTTCATCTTTAATTTCGGATTTTGGGGTTGAAATTTGGGAAAAATTGGAAGAACTTCTTCAACTAAGATTTTGAGTTTTAAAAAGGGATTCGTGGTCGAATTTGAGTAATTTTTATATGGTTGGACTCGTGAGTGAATGAGTATTCATATTTTGTGACTTTTCCATGATTCCGAGACGTGGGCCCGGGGAGGCATTTTGGGGCAATATCCTAGTTTCTCGCTTTATCTTCGAGTTCATTGACTAGATTAGTTTCTTATAGCTATATTTATGGTATGTAATTGATTTTGGCTAGATTTGGGCCATTCGGAGGCGGATATTCATGGGAAGAGCATCGCTACCGACTAATTTAACTTGGTTCGAGGTAAGTGGCTTACCTAACCTTGTGGGGGAGAAATCCCCTTAGGATTTGGTACTGATTTTACTATGTGAGCGCCGTGTACGTGAGGTGACGAGTGCGTACACGAGCTACTTGTTAAAAAACCTAATTTTTACTGAGGAATTCCCTGTTTCCACCTTAATTGAATGTACTAGCATGCATAGTTATCCTGTTAGCTTAGAATAACATGTCTACGTGCCTTATTTGCTTAATTGAACTCTTTGCAGCATGCCTATTGAATTCCTGCTTCTTTCCCAACTTGTACTTAGTCTAGACTGTAGATTCTCTTGTTGTACTTGTCATTTGCAATTGATTGTGCTGTGTATTTATTTTGGGACTACAGGACGGTATCCCAGGAGATCCCCTACACATTTACTTTGAGACTACGAGGCGGTACCTCGGGAGTTCTCCCTGCATATTTACTTTTGGGACTACGTGACGGTATCCCGAGAGATCCCCCTGCACATTTACTTTGAGACTACGAGGCGGTACCTTGGGAATTCTCCCTGCATATTTATTTTTGGGACTACGAGACGGTATCTCGATAGATCCCCTATCGCTTAATTTCGTGCATTGTTATGTTATTTCACTGTGCTTTCCTTTGTTGAACTTTAGTCTATTATTATACTGCTTATTCTCTTATTTTTATTATTATATACCAGTGGGCCTGACCTGACCTCGTCACTACTCGACCGAGTTTAGGCTCGGCACTTACTGGGTACCGCTGTGGTGAACTCACGCCCTTTCTTGCACATGTTTTTCGTGTGCAGATCTAGGTTCCTTTTACCAGCCTCATCTTTAGTTGCAGTCGTTGCTGTTTCGGAGAACTTCAAGGTACATCTGCTCGCGCCTGCAGATTCTCGGAGTCCCCCTCTATCCCCCTATGTTGATTCTTCTCTTATTTCTATAGACATTGATGTATAGAACAGTTAGAACTTCGTAGAAGCTTATGACTTACGGTGTTCCGAGTCTTGGATTTATTTTTGGGACTACGAGACGGTACCTCGAGAGATCCCCTATCACTTAATTTCGTGCATTGTTATGTTATTTCACTATGCTTTCCTTTGTTGAACTTTAGTCTATTATTATACTGCTTATTCTCTTATTTTTATTATTATATACCAGTGGGCCTGACCTGACCTCGTCACTACTCGACCGAGGTTAGGCTCGGCACTTACTGGGTACCGCTGTTATGTACTCACGCTCTTTCCTGCACATGTTTTTCGTGTACAGATCTAGGTTCCTTTTACCAGCCTCATCTTTAGTTGCAGTCGCTGCTGTTTTGGAGAACTTCAAGGTACATCTGCCCACGCCTGCAGATTCTCGGAGTCCCCCTCTATCCCCCTATGCTGATTCTTCTCTTATTTCTATAGACATTGATGTATAGAACAGTTAGAACTTCGTAGAAGCTTATGACTTACGGTATTCCGGGTCTTAGGAGTGTCATGTATATTTCGAGAGTTGATTATTGTATATGCCGAGCGGCATCTAAATTGCTTATTAAAATATCTGTTACTGTTAGTTGTTAATTTTCATGTTTTTTATTTCATTTCCGCAAGTGTTTTGCTTACCTAGTTGTAGAGACTAGGTGCCATCACGATGATTCACGGAGGGAGAATTTGGGTCGTGACAATATAACATCAGTTCTTCTCCTTTATTTCCTACATACTACTCTAAAAGTAAAAAATATAAAAACTACTACCCGGTTCAAGTTACATCCCATGAAAAAAAACTGAGGCACGAAAAAAAATCACGGGGGATTATTACTACCTAAGAAAAATAAAAACAGACATGTTTTAGTATTTTTGTACTTCCTTTTTTTATATATTTTTTTGGTTAGACTCAAATCCCTCAATAAAACAGTGTAGGAGATTTATCGTCGGGAAAAATTCTAAAAAAATAATTTTCCGAAAAAATCATCAATTATATTAACACAACTAAAATAGCATAGAAAGTCACCCAGACAATCTCCTCACCCCACACATAAAATTGTGCATTGTCCCCAATGCACAATATAAATAATAAGAGGGTAAAAGAAACTCTCTGGTAGGCCAAAGGCCAAAGCACTAGCAGCTCATGGAGTACTCAGACTTCTCCCCGGGTATTTTACTTTGTGCGGGCACCCCACACTTAGTTCTAATCATCTGGCTTGTTGTTGCATCCTTCCAATAGCTTTTCTTCCCATGCTACTAAAAAATCAAAAACGACACTACAAAAATAATACAAAAAGGAAATAATTAAACAAAACTAAAAATAAAAGAAAGCAGTAAAGTTGGGTTGCCTCCCAAAAAGCGCCTGATTTAACGTCACGGCATGACGTGAACCACTTTCTGCCTCCATCGCGAGCTTATGAATTAAACCCCAAGTTTTAATTCAAGCTTATTATTATGCTCCTGGGGCAGTACAAATTCTTGTGAGCCAAAAATTAAGTAAATTCTCATGCACCTTTTGGCTCTCGACCGAGGAGTGTCACCTTGCCTAGACGGCCTCTAATATTTCAAAATATAAGGCTCATCTACCTCTTTCCTTGACTCTTTTTTATGTTCATAAGGATCAATTCTCATTTCACCATCCGAATATAATGTAGAGAAGTGTTTGGAATAAGGTCGGACACACTCAAATACCTTCAAAATTTCCGACCTCCTCAACACCAATCACACTAGAGTCAACTAAATTTGTATCTTCAATGTCCTTGGCTGACTCTAGTATTACTTCTTCAATATCGACATCCTCAAATTCTAGTTGGATAGATTGTTGGTTTTCTACACTGACCTCCTCCATTAGCACCTCAATTTGAGTATCTACTCCATGCTCTTCTTGGCTACTATCCTCAATATTGGCTTGTTGAGCATTAAATGCTTCAACCAGTTGACTCACTTGTGCCTCAAGGTTGCGAATAGTAGCATCTTGCCTTTGTATGTGCAGTTGTTTCTCATTATTTTTTTTTATAAGGTACCTTAGCATATCCTTGATCTCTTTCAGGTCATCATCCCCGGGTTCTTTGTTCCTATTAACTTCACAAGAAAAAATAGAACCATCATAGTAAGGGGTTGGGGGGATAAGAAATATAAGCACAACCATAAAAGTGACCATTTTGACCAAAACACACATCACAAATATTCCACAAATAAGATTGAATCGGTGCACATAACTCGCTCTCGGAAATATTTTGATAATTTTTTCATGGGTGATTTCCTCCACAATAAGTATTAGGGAGAACAAAAGTAGAATTACCAACATAAAAACTCTCATAATTCGAAGATGTCATGCCTCTCAAATCAACAAGTAAAATAAAATAAAATTAAAAAAACAAAACAAAACAAAATAAAAGTTCAAACATGAAACCTACCAATATATATATATAGCTACAACTACACCGTTAGTTCCCTGGCAACGGCACCAAAATTTGATCACACCAAACTCTAGTTCTAAACAGGATAAGCGGTCGTTGTAAATATAATCTGTTCTAAAAGCCTAGAGTCGAATCCTACAGAGAACTAAGGTTTCTCTATAATTGTTCAATATCACTAAGAAGACAAGCTCCAACAATTCCTAAGTTATAAATATTAAGATTCTTATGTCTAAATTATTAACAAAAAAATTAAAGTAGTAAATTAACAACGTAACTAGGGATACTAAGGGTTGGAGACAAGATTAGAAAAGCCTATAATTATGATTTCCCTAATTGTCGGAATCCTTCTCCTATAATTTTGCCTAAGTTTTTTCTACTAATCATGAGCACTCGACTTATCTCTCTCGAGCAACTACAATAATGTACTAGTCATATTCTATCAAATTACTCTAGCTCGCACTTTTTCACCGCTTACTATGATCACGTCAAAATTTCGTTATCTCTAATCCCGCTTTTAAACCAATCGTATTGATTTTTCACATACGTTAGGAGTGATGTTGTTCAACAACTACCTAAATATGTACCCTTTCTCAAGCAATACACACTAAATAGGCACAGTCAATCGATGGCCATTCAATCAACTAAAATAAGCATGTAGTTAAACAAGTAGAGAAATCCAAAGGCTAAATTATATTAAATACAACAGAAAATCATCCTTCAAAAGGTTTCATCAAACTCTAGATGAGAAAGTTTAGCTACTCATAACCATACTAACCATCGTGATAATAATTAAAAGCATTCAAATACATATTAAGGAAGAACGGAGGAGAAAACTCGTGTGATTCGTTGCTTCCAAGTGTTCCGTGGCCTTTTGCCTCTCCAATAATGTCTCTCCCTTCAAAAACTAACGTTTAGAGATATTTATAGGGTTGGGGCTGAAGTCTACATATCCAAAAATAGTGAAAAAATAAAATTGGCTCGGATAGTATCATCGGCGCAAGGCAGTGTCAGAGGCACCAACATTTCTATGCGAGGCACTGTTAGGGGTACCAGTATTTCTGCGCGAGGCACTGTCAGGGGCGCCAATGACAGTGCCCTGGACAAGGCCTTGCACTGCCTATGGCCATGACTTTTCATTGCATTGCACGTCTTCTTTTATTGCTCCATTTTGTAGCTATGAGGTACCATTTCGTGCAATTTTTCTCCAATTTACGTCCAAGCATTCCTACACGTAAAATAAACTCTATTAAGCTTAATTATCGCACAAATTAGCATCCAAACAACAAGTAAGTAGGGTAAATAATATCAAAATATATGGAATTATAGCACGACATCATTAATAAAGCAGGAAAAGGAGAAAACTTAGTAGGAACATACACCTTTAATTTTTCAGAATTTTGAAATCAAGTCTCATACACTGTACGGAACATAGTCTGTTGTAAAATTTCAATAATCTAACCTCTCGTTTGACCATAGAATTTTGAATTTTTTTTCAAATATTGTATTCAAATGTCTGTTTGTCTATTGATTTTAACCATTTTTTAGCAGATTTTAAAAATAAAATCTTGAAATCCCAAAAACAATTCTAGAGTAGATTTTGAAGTTTTCTGCTCTCAAAATTCAAATTCTTTTCAAGTAAAATGCATGTCCAAAAACAATTTTAATTTTTAAAATTTATTTTTCATCTCATCTTCAAAAGCTTATTTTTTCAAGTTTCTACCAAATATATATCTAAATGCCAGCTAAGTATCTAACAGAAATTTCTCTGTCTACGATATCAAGATTATAAGTAATGATCAATATCACTATGCCCAAAACGGTATTATCCATCCTAGAAATATGTTGATCAAAGTCATTTTGCTTTCGACTTCTCATTGTCATGGAAAAAGATGTAGTACAAGTTAGCTTTAGTACAAGGAAAATTAGGAGCGCGATTTTGACAATTCATTCGAGGAAAAGCTAGCCACAAAAAATGTCAAATTATGTACCTTTTATGAAGGTGGGATTTGGTAGTCACAATAGAATTTAGTGCCGTTGTTCACGGAGAATGTTCTTAACCAAGTTTTCTATTGGCAATATGAGAGGAAGGGGGAAAAAAGGAAGAATCTAGCTATCTTTGTAGTACTCTACCCATTCAATTTGTGGGGCATAATTTGATTAGAAACAAAATTTAAGGAAAAAATTTAATCTAATAATTTTAAACATATAATGAGATTTATATGGTAATAAATATTTATCGTTAAAAATAAAATAAAAAGTTTAAAATTAAAAAAATTTCAAATAAGAAAGATTATGTTTTTATTAATTAAAAGAATATTTTGCCACATAAAGTGTAAGGGAAGGAGTAGAAGAATAGGAGTGTCCACATCTTGAGTAGGATTATTCCGATTTAGAATAATTATATATACCTTTGGTCAAGAACATTCTCAATTGTTGTACATTATTTAGGAATCCTCTTCGCAAGAGTACTTATTCTAGAGGATGTTGTTTGATGCAATTAATGGACCAGATTAGGGCTTTAGGGACATCCTCATATAGAGTGAGGTTACTTTGTTTAGCTAAGCTCTATAATGCTAGAAAGTGCAAGCTTGCTAGAATTTGGTTTACCTACTGCTTGTCTAGCTTGCTATAGAGGTATTCATTATAGCAAATCCTATTTTGCTTGTTTGCATGTGTCTCGTAAACTTCTTTTTACTTTTTTTACGTTAAATAGTCTCCAATTGATTATAGTGAACAGACTTTCTTTTGAAGGTTTTTTCATAATTCTCTTATTTGTCTAAGACTAAAAGACTTTCTCTTCTCCAAATTACACTAAGAGAGAAGTAACTGGAATTAGAGGTGATAATGGGTGGGTTGGGCTAAATTTTAGTGGGTTAAAACAGGATGAGCTGATAAACGAGTTGAGTCAAGATGAAGGGGTCAATTTAGGTTAGACAAGGAGTAATAACTCAACTCAAAAGCGAATTCAGAATTTTAAATTAGTTTTTTAGCTATCTCAAATTAATTAACAATAATATAATTGAACAGTGGGCCGCATTCCGAGTTTAATATTCTTATATATTTAATAAATTTTTAAATATAAATACAAAGTCTATGTAAAAATTATTAGGTTTACGTGCAAGATAACACAACCCAACTGACTCAAAATCACTATTCATTTGTGATTTTCTTTTTCTTTTTTTGGGTAAACAGAGAATTTTATTACCAAAGTAAAAGTTATATACATCAAGCTCCAAAAAACAAATGACAGTTGGAGCTGCTCCCAACTTCAGTTTCACCTATGCACTTGACAGTCTACCAGCTATTACTTCAAGGACAAAAATTCAGAGTTTCTAATTTCCTTGCTAGTCTTGGCACCCTACTTCCTCTGCAGAATATATCATGTATCAACAATCTAACAATTGAATCCACTCCTCTCTGCAAATTCCCTTTGGTTTCTCTCTTCTCAAATCTATATACAACCTGCCAGTGACATACTGAATACCCCAACAGAAGCATTTTTACCATTTGTTATTTCATAATTTGTTGAATTACCAAATCAAACAAATAAAAAAATTCATTTATTTATCATGACTATATTTAACAAGTCTAACTGAAAATTTATTTTTCAATCTTTTGATAAGTTTTTTTATGAGTCAATTTGGGCTACATAAATTGTCCAAATTTGCCCAAACTTTTAAATGAACTAACTTGGGTTGCCCAAACTGAACTACCAATGAATATAGGGATTTTTCATATATATACTATATTATAAACTATTTTATCTAGTTTAATATATTTTGCTAATTACCAAAATTAACTAGGACTTTTTTACAATTTGTATACAGTTGTTTTTAAAAGATCCTAGACCTTGATGAGTGCCTTCAACCAAGGGATTCGGTTACACCATTTTCTCTTTCTCTCTCCTCTCCTCTCCTCTCTCTTCTCCAATATCCAATCTCAGCAAAATCCATATGAAATTTCTAATACGCATTAGCACATCCCAAGAGCCAAGAAACAACACATCATCTCGAATGTGACGTTGCATTTGACATCTTTTTGTTCATTCTAGGATGACGACAATTGAATTTTGTACAATTCAAATATAAAATTTATTTAAATTTGATACATTTATAACAACATATAAATTTATTACTCTCTTCATTTTAATTTGTTTGAACATATTTGACTAGCGCTCGGAGTTTAAATAAAAAGAGAAGATTTTTGAAACTTGTGGTCTAAAACAATCCATAGATATTTATATACCTATAAATCATCTCATTAAGGGTAAAATAGTAAGTTTAACATTGCATTTTTTATAAATTTAGAAAAGGATCATTCTTTTTTAAACTGACTAAAAAGAAAATAGATTTTTTTTTAAAACGATGGGAATACAAATTTAACACGTCTAGAGCCTCGTACAAATTAAAAAGTAAATTTCATACAAATTTAATACATTTACAATAACTTATAGATTAAATATAAAATTCACACAATTATCATGGAATATCGTACAACTTATCTACAACTTTCATACAATATTCTTACAAGTTCAATACAACTACATCAACATAAAAATTAAAAATAATTTTTATACAACCATAATAAAATTTTAATATAATTTCGATACACATATACAATTTCAGTGGCGTACGCAGAATCTTTTGCAAGTGATGTCACATTTAAATATATGAACACATAAATAAATCATCGCAATTTAAAAGCATTGATGTAATTGTCATTGTTCAAAAAAGAAAAACACTAAGCTAGCGTTTGAACATAGATTATGTTGAAACTTGAATTAATAAATTTTTGAAGGTGAGATGAAGATGACTTTTGAAAGTTGAAATTTTGTTTGGACATGCATTTTACATAAAAAGAATTTGAAATTTTGTGAGTAGAAAACTTTAAAAACTTCAAAAACTACTCTAGCTATTTTTGAGATTTGAAAATTTTGTTTTAAAAGTCTGCCAAAAATGATTAAAATTTATAAACAAACAGATATTAGAAATAATATTTGGAAAAAAAAACTCCCAAATTTTATGTCCAAACGGAAGCTAAAAGTGGAAAAAATATTTCAGAAAAAAGGCTAAAAAAGAAAGCTACCTTTGTCACAAATAAGTAAAGATGAACTTAGCAAGATATATTTATTTTTGGTTAGGGTAGTACATTGAAATTATTAAGCAGGGAGAATCGAACCCACGACCTTCATGACATAAAGTTTCATCTCAAACCGCTACACTAGAGAGGCGTCCTTGTCCAATGGTGTCACCCACATTAATTTTAACCGTGAATGTTAAGATATCATTTTGACAGATCTATTTAGTTAATTTTTTCGATGAAGCGGTGTCACGTGACACCGCTTCTCTCAATGTAAATCTCCCCCTGTACAATTTATGTAAAAAAGGATATTTATAGAGAAAAATTAGGGCTGGCTTTAACTGGTTTTCATGGCTGACCCATATGAAGAAGACAAGTTCAGAAGACTGATGAAATTGAATTGCAGATTGAGAGTAACGTGACACGGAGTAAGTCAACCACGTGCTTTGAAACTCTTTCGAAGGTTCCGACGAGGACGATGGTGAAGTCAGCAAGTGAGAGTAATGTTGGAATCGAAATATCATTGCCTTGGAGCTAGTTTCAATTCATACAGGCTCTTTTTCAATTTACGGATATAATTTTCTTTTTCCTTACTTACAAAATTCTCAGTTTGCTCCATATAAATCTATTCATCTAAATCACCACGAAGAAAATTACTTTTTACATCTATCTGCTCAACTTCTAAATCTAGATTCGTGATACGAATAGAAGACATCTTCATAACATGGGAGAAAATTTCATCAAAGTCAACTCCCTTCTTTTGGCCAAAATCTTTAACAACTAACATCGCTTTATACCTAGGTACATAGGTATGTTGATCTTGCTTTACTCTGAATATTCATTTGTTTGATAAAGTTCTCTTACCTTTCGGCAATTTTACTAACTAATATGTGCCATTCCCATAGAGTGATTTCATCTCTTCTTCCATGGTTTCTATCTACTGATCTTTGTGAGCATCTTGCATGGCTTCATCATAAGTCTCAGGTTTTCCCATATTAGTCAAAAGTACATACTCATTTGGAGGATAGTGCATGAATTTTTGCTTCTCCCTTGTACATCTTCTTAGAGAGGTTTCAAGAGTATTCGAAGTAGTTACCTGAGCAGGAATTGATTGCTGATCAACCATAATTTTACCAACTGGAGCATTCATAACATCTACACCATGATGATCATTTTGTTCTTGATCACTACCTTCATTATTATCTTGGGCTTCTTCATGTGCAATAGGTGCCTTAGCAATAGAACTGGATCAATATCAACTAAGATCTCATTACTCTAAGAATCTATCTTCTCACCTTTGTCAATATCTTCAATAGTCTGGTCTTTAAAGAATATTGCATCACGACTTTTAATAATTTTATTATCAACCGAACCATAAAAATGATACCCAAATTTATCTTGACCATAACCAATAAATATGCACTGCTTAGTTTTGACATCCAACTTCGATCTCTCATCTTTAGGAACATGCACACACACTGTAACCCAAAAACTCCCAAGTGATCATAAGAAATATTTTTGGCAAACCAAACTCCGTCTGGGACATCACCATCCAAAGTAATAGCAGAGAACAAATTGATAACATAAATAATAGTTTTAAGTGCTTCCGCCCAAAATGTATTTGGAAGTTTAGCCTCTGAAAGCAAGCATCTAACTCTCTCAACTAGAATTCTATTCATCCTCTCCACCAAACCATTCAATTAAGGAGTCTTGATAAGTGGAGTTTTCTGATGATGAATTCCTTGTTCTCTATAATAGTTATCAAAGGGAACACAATATTCACTACCATTGTTAGTGCGAATACATTTTAATTTTTTTCCTCGTTTGTCTCTCAGCTAAGGCCTGAAATTCCTTAAATACGCCAAGCGCTTGATCTTTGGATTTCAAAGGATATACCCAGATCTTGCGAGAATGATCATCAAAGGTCATAAAGTAAAGTGCACAACCTTTTGACTTTACTTTAAAAGGACCACACAAATCAGAGTGTACTAACTCCTATAATTCGGGCTTTCTTGAAGGAGGATGGCTATGAAATAAAACCCTTTTCTCTTTGCCAGCTAAATAATGGACACACCTTTTAAGCTTTGCTTATTTCACTCAAGAAAGAAAATTGTTCTTGCCCAAACACGTAATCCCCATCTCGCTCACATGACTGAGTCTTCTGTGCCACAATTCTGATAAAGTATCATTTTTCTCCAAATTTATGGAGTCATAAAGAATAGAGCCTTGTGTCACATATAAATGAGAAGACTTGACTCCTCGAGCCACTACTAATAAGTCGTTGGTGAGCTTCCGTTGGCCATTAAAGATGGCATTATGGTAACCTTCATCATCTCATCTTCCTACGGAGATCAAATTGAAAGAAAAAGTCTGGAGCATGTTGACATTCTAAAGAACTAACGTTGAGCCATTATTAGTTTTCAAACAAACTGTGCCAACACCAAATACCTTAACCTCGCTGGCATTACCCATCTTTAACACTCCAGAGTCAACATGAGTATAAGATAAGAAAAAGTCTTTTCTTGGTATGACGTGTGAGGTAGCTCCAGAATCTACTATCCAGCTTGTCTCATGGGATACCAAATTGATGATGTTTTTATCATAAGTAAAAATAAGCAAGGGTAGATTTACCTTAGGCCAAGTGGTGTCACGTAACACTGCTTGGTCGAAATTTTTTATTAAGTATGTATATATAATTAAAAGACAAAAACAAAATACGCTTAAAAAACTTCAAGTGACACCACTTGTAACAAGTGAGTGTGTAGCTAAATTGGTCCGGCACCTTATTTTTCCAGTATAGGTCGTGGTTTCAATCCTGGAAGTTTCATTTATTATTTCAAAATTTTTGTGCCTTATTTACACAAAAACTACGTCGTATTGAGCAGGGTTGAACTGTTGACCTCTTATAAACAAACATAACTTTTAGCCATTCAATCAGCCATCACTTCAATATATTCTTGTGACAATAAATTATTTGTTTCCATGGTTAGTTGTATGTACTATTTTTTTCCTTTTTCCTTCCATCTCCGTTATAGCCAAGAACTTTTAGTGATTATTAGGTACTTTATATACAAAATAGTATTTAGTATTTTTCTAATGAGGTTTGAATACTTTTCTAAAAACAAAACTCATCGAAAAGAATTGTAGTAATATTTTTGAGTTGTGTTTTAATAATATGATTCGAATTGTGTTCTTTATTTTATATGATGTTGTTAGTAGTTTTTTTTTATTTGTACACTTTTAAAGTGTGACACCGCTTACGAAAAATCCTGCATACGGCATTAAAAACAAGGTCATCTCGAATAATAGCAGCAACATTATTCTCGTTATTTTCAACTTTCTTTCCTTCTCTAGTGTCTTGCTTCAACCCGTGGCAGAACCTTTTGATATGTCCTTTCTTGCCACAGTGGTTACATGAATAATTTTGATATTTGGACCTTGACTTACTTCTGCTTTTACCTCTGCTCCTCGAACCCCTTGTTCTATCTTTCCCCTAGTCTTCTGTAACCAAAACATTACTTTAGAGGACGAACCCTCAGATTTTCTCCTTACTTCCTCGACACAACACTCTTGGCATATTCAATGGTCACCTTACCACCAGGAGCTGAATTTGTCAATGAAACACAAAGAGTTTTTCAAGAATCTGGCAGAGTATTAAGAAGCCAAAGTTCTTGTATCTCATCATCGAAATTAACTCCCATTCGAGACAGCTGATAAAGGATGCCCTGAAAATCATTTATATGATCAAGGATATGACGACCCTCCTTGTATTTAAAGGTCATCAATTACTTTAGCAGGAACAACTTGTTGTTCCCAGTTTTAGAAGCATAAAGAGTCTCTAACTTTTCCCACAATGATCTGGCATATGTCTCATTCACAATAAGGTTGCGAACATTGTCTTCAACCCATTGTCGCATATATCCACATACTTGGTAGTGCTCGAAACCCAATCTGCAACAGATATAGTCTCGGGTTTATGAGCTGCAAAAACTAGCGGAGATGAGCAATGCACTATATAAAAAAGAGTATAAAACATCGAGAGAACAACCTCACAAAGAGGCAAACACAAGTGGTAGGCTAACACTTATCCTAAAATTCTCTCCCAAAATAAGACTCTCAAACCCCATATGGCTATATTGTGGATGCTACTGAATGAGAATGAATTATCTTTAATTTGTAGAAATCCAAACATTTTCCTCCAAGAAAAGGGACTAGCCAAATATGGAAGAATTATATTTTTATTTTTATAAAAAAAAAAAATAATTATGGTAAATATGTTGTCCTTACTTCAAGATATAGAAAATTCAAATATGATAAGAAAATCAGGACAAATACCTAACAAATAAAACGATGATGGAGGAAGAGCATGAGCAGGTAGATCGGTAGCGACCGACGACAACGACAGAAACAGTGACGGTTTGGGGAAGATAAATATTGCGTTAAAACCTCCGCACTAAAATAGAAGATAAACACTTTACAGCAAAAGAAATCACATATACGATTTGTTGACGAAGGTTGAGGGAAGGAGGGTCTGATTTGCTAAAGAAGGTTGAGGAAAGGAGGGGGAGAGATATGACTCGGTCTGCGCGAAAAGGCTATTAATTATTACTTATTTAATTGCCTAATATTAAGTTATTCTAATTTATCATGATTTTGTATATAATGTTAAATTTATATATTAAAAGTAATTAAGTGAAAAATTCTCCGGTAAGTGTAAATAGGTTTATAATGTAGCCAACCTGCTTAAACTTTGTAGATTGCATTAATTTATTTTTTCAGGAGTTAAATTTGGCACCCCTAACTAAAATACATAGTAGCCCACAACTATACTAGAAAATGCATGATTGCAGGAGTAGTATACAGAAGAATGGTCGAGAAACGGAACCAAGAGATGGGAAAGGGAAAAAAGGCATGAAAGAAACTTATTGATACCCGGAGTTTATTTCCATTCATGCAGCTTAAAATCTTAACAATTACATTAAAAGTGAAAATACATATCACTTAATGGTTATACAATAAATGTGTGTACGAAAGACAAGCCATCTTATAAGTGGGATAGTGATATATATTAAATCAAGATACACTAGTGTTGGGGTGAACTAATATTTTGGAGAAATAAGAAAACATAAAATACGATTTTCAAAGACTATCTTTTAATTCTTTTTTTAAAAAAAACATTAATATTTACAATTTTGATGTACGTAATAAAAACAACAAAAAAGTGCTATTTTCTTCTAATTATAGGTCTCAAATGGACGAATTGAGCTACATTTGTACTGGTTAAAGTAGATTGAACCAATAAACGAGTTAGATTATAACTCGAGCAGTCTTTGCTTAGGACAAAATGGACGAGTCAATCTGAGATAAGCAATGGATTGAGTTACAACTCCCACACGTCAAAAGTATTTCTCTTTATTCATTTGTTCTTATAAAAAAATTTAATTACTATATATCATGATTATTTCAGACAAACTAAACCTAAAAATTTATTTGTAAGTGACTTAATAATTTTTCTTATGGTTCAATTTTGGCTATGTATGCATCCCAAGTTGGCCCAAACTTTTAGATCGGCTTAATTGGGTTATGCCGAAAATGACCGGCCTTGCCCAAGTTTGAGCGGATTTTACGAAATATATTTTTATGGACAAAATTTGATACCTCTACTTCTAATCTCTTTCACGCAGTTTTCACTTTTGAGAAAAGATTTGATAGTTAACCATGATTTATTAGGTGATACTTTTTTTTTTTGTTAACTGGATAAATATTATAAATATATACTAAGCAAATGCTACAAGCTAATGGGAGCATGAGAGCTCTCTGGTAGTTCAGTGATGTACACCAAATTTTTATTAAAATTCGCAATTTATCTTTTAAACGTAGTTCCTCGAATATCTACTCATATTGCTTCAATTGCAAATATTAGAGGAACTACCAAAAGTCTAAGGCTGTCAAAAAGTTTCTTCTTAGCTCATTCTTTTGTGAGGAGCTAGGTTCCTTTGCTATAGCTATGCTTGATGATTGGATCTCCAAATCTCCGATCAACAACATGCAATAAGAAATAATAGGATTATAAGGAATATATCCATGACTAATCATCTTAATTACCTTTGTGGAGTCTGTTGAATTAATTAAGTTGTTAGTTGAATGAGAAAAACCAATATGATCCAGTCCCGACGATGGTTTCTAATGACACCCTATATTCTTCCTATACAAAAATTTTCTATTGATGTGCCATTAGTATTCAACTTAAAGACTCTAGTATTTGCATAAATCTTAAATGATTATATTTATACCAATCACCACCTAATAGCTTGGTTGGAGAAGTTTCTTTTTGACCAAAGTGATTTTTTTTGGCCCAAAGTATTTGTTTTTTCTTTCTAACGTTAAGGTGTTTGGCCAAACTTTTAAAAAGAAAAAAATACTTTCTAGTGGAAGTAGAAGTAGTTTTTAAGAAACGTAAGAAAGTAGTTTCTATTCAAAAGTATTTTTTTGAAAAATAATTTTGAGAAAAATATATTTAAAAGCACTTTTTAAAAGATAGGTCAAACACTAATTATTGCTCAAAAGTATTTAACCAAATACAAACTGCTTCTCACCGAAAATATTTTTTTCAAAAGCACTTTAAAAAACGAACTTTTTAAAATAAGTTAGATTTAAAAGTTTAGCCAAAGAGGCTATTGATTTCGAGTCAATCTGGGACGCCATTTCAATTTTTTAGGGGAAAAGAGGTGTGTCCGTTAAGTAAGTGACTTTTGAGAATAGTTTAAGTTTGTTTTCAGCAAACATGACTTAACATATTTTAAGTATTATAAATACCCATGTTTGCCTCAAAAGTAAATACCAAGACAAGATCATATTTTGCCTAAACTTTACTTCTATTCTTCCTCTTCAAATTCAGAACTTTGTCCCATAAAAACAGATATCAAAACCACAGGTTCTCTATTCTGATCCCCAAAGTTTTTTAACATATAACTGTTATTATACTGTAGTTGTAAAATAATTCTGGAGAGGAAAAGCGTAGACAGAAATATAGAAGAAACAGAATTTAATCCGAGCCCACTGAATTCATAGTGTTTCCTTAAGGAACTTAATCTCCTCTTAGTACCCGAAGTTGAGGATTATTTCCTCCCATGATAGAACGGATTATACACTGGTGTAGCGGTACTTCAAACTCCAGTGTTTCAGCAAACACAATGAGCGGTAGCAAATCACACTTACTGTTGCTTTGTTCGTAGTTAAAACAATACAGAAAGGAAGAAAAGAACTCAGAAATTTCGTAAGGAAAATCTGAGGGAATTGTCTGATATTTATAGCCAACAGGTTGGGTTTAAATGAACAGGTGCAACTCTTCAGAGTGACTGTTGTGACTGTTTGCGTCAAAACGACTATTACGTAAATGGCTACTTACGTAAAACAAAACGGGAAATCAAAAACGCGGAGGAAAATTAATTTACCGTTACAAAAAATGGTTAATTTAGATTAAAATAATATTACGTTAATCTTACCAAATAAATTTGGTCCAAAAAATTAATCAATCATTCATTTGACCAAATCCGAAGCCGAAGCCGAGCCGAACGAGCGACGACGACGACGGCGCGAGGCTTGCCTTCTTCTTAACTCTTTAAGAGCTAAAAGAAGAGAAATTGTATATATACTCATCAAAAGTCTTTTCCTCCTCTAATATGGGACAATGTCCCTTTGTCAAGGAGGGGAAATCAAAATTTTATTTTCTCCTCCATTTCCTATTCACCCTCTTTTAAACTAAAATAAGCTTAAAAATCGCAACAATCCCCCACATGAATGGGGAATGTCTATATCACGGAAATATGCATAAAAACTTGTGTGATTTGCAAGCAAGGATTAATTGCATCTGGATAAGTAGGTTTCCCTTTGAACTTTTCGTAGTGAACTTATGTCGGATATACTCGGTCAATCGGTAGATTTGATATCTTTGAACCGTCGAACTTTGGTGTATACCTAGACAACCATAAGTCACACAATCAACCCTTAACCGTCTTTGGTTCTCATTTTTGTGTTCGTTTCAGCCATGAACACCGCCTAGTTTCATAAGTACGTAGAGAACTGGCCTTACAAAATTCTCCTTGAAGCGACTAACACTTTACACTTATATAGGTGATTCCTAAATGTGTCATCCCGCAGATACACTATTTGATATACCCCTTATCAAATTTAGAAATCATTAAAAAGCCTTAATGCTTTATCCTTGGTACTGAACATTGTCTCATCACGAGAATGGACCAAAATTTTAGTTGACAATGTTGAACCGTCATTAATGACTTTGTTTGATCTCCTTGAACCTAGATCTTGGGATCTCCAATATTCTAGGTAGAGTTACCGCCACAATGACTTGTCCTCGGCCATAGTCCCATTCCCCTCGATGATTTCTCAACTACCTCTCTAGTTAGGCCTTTCGTAAGTGGATCCGACACATTATCGCTTGACTTTACGTAGTCAATTGTGATAATTCCTCTAGAGAGTATTAGCCTAACGATTTTATGTCTTCGTCGTATATGATGAGATTTACCATTATACATAACGCTCCCAGCCCTTCCAATTGCCACTTGACTATTGCAATGTATGCATATTGGTGCCAACGGTTTGGGCCAAAATGGAATGTCTTCCAAGAAATTTCAAAGCCATTCAGCTTCTTCACCGACTTTATCTAAGGCTATGAACTCAGCCTCTATTGTAGAGCAGGAAATACAAGTTTGTTTGGACAACTTTCAAGAAACCGCTCCTCCACCAATAGTGAATACATATACACTTGTAGACTTAGAATCACTTGAACCGGTGATCCAATTTGCATCACAGTATCCCTCAATCACCGCAGGATAATTACTATAGTGCAAAGCAAAGTCCTGTGTATGTTCTAAATACCCCAAAACTCGTTTCATTGCCATCCAATGAGATTGACCTGGATTACTCGTGTATCGACTCAATTTACTTATAGCACAAGCTGTATCTGGTCTTGTACAATTCATGATATACATCAAACATTCCAACATACGAGTATAATCCAATTATGATATGCTTTGGCCTTGGTTCTTTGCTAGTGCAAGATTCACGTCAATTGGAGTCTTTGCAACTTTAAAATCTAAGTACTTGAATTTTCTAAGTACTGTCTTAATATAATGAGATTGTAATAATGCCATACCTTGAGGAGTCTTAGGGATCTTAATACCCAGAATTAAATTAGCAACTCCCAAATCCTTCATATCAAACTTGCTAGTTAGCATACTCTTAGTCACATTTATGTTGGCAATATTATTACTCATTATCAGCATATCATCCACATATAAGCAAACAATGACTATGTGATTTCGAACATTATTAATGTATACACATTTATCACATTCATTTATCTTAAAACCATTTGACAACATTGTTTGGTCAAATTTCGCATGCCATTGTTTGGGTGCTTGTTTTAGTCTGTAAAAGGACTTAACAGGTCTACATACCTTCTTTTCTTTACCTGGAATCACAAACCCTTCAGGTTATTCCATGTAGATTTCTTCCTCCAAATATCCATTCAAGAAGGTTGTCTTAACGTCCATTTGATGAATTTCAAGACCATAAACCGCAGCTAATGCTACTAAAGTTCGTATGGATGTAATTCTTTTAACTGGTTTGTATGTATCAAAATAGTCAAGACATTCTCGTTGTCTATACCCTTTGACCACAAGTATTGCCTTGTATTTATCAATAGTGCCATCATCTTTTATTTTTCTCTTAAAAATCTATTTAGAACCCAACGATTTATTTTCAGGAGGAAGATCAACCAATTTCCATGTATGGTATTTCAATATAGATTCTATTTCACTATTGACTGGCTCTTTCCAAAATAATGCTTCCGAAGAAGGCATAGCTTCTTTAAATGTTCGAGGCTCATTTTCCAATAAGAAAGTCATAAAATCTGGTACAAATGAAGTTGATAATCTTTAACGTTTGCTACATCTTGGATACTCCTGATTAAATGTACTTTCTTTTGTTTCTTTCCGAGGTCGTTTAGATCCTTCACCAATCGACTCACATTCCTTTTTATACATATGTATATTTTTGAAGAATTCAGTATTATCTAATTCTATAACCGTATTATTATGAATATCGGGATTTTCTGATTTATGAACCAGAAATCGATATGCTTTACTATTGGTCACATATCCTATGAAAACACAATCAATGGTTTTCGGTCCTATTTTTATGCTTTTAGGTTTAGGGACTTGCACTTTTGCCAAACACCCTCACACTTTAAGATAATTCAAGTTGGGCTTCCTTGCTTTTCATTTTTCATATGGAATGGATTACGTTTTGCTATGGGGTACTCGATTTGGTATCCGGTTAGCTGTAAGAACGGATTCCCCCCCCCCCCCCCCACACACACACAAGTTCTGTGGCAAACCAGAACTTATCAACAATGTGTTCATCATCTCCTTTAATGAGCGATTCTTTCTTTCCACAATCTCATTGGATTGGGACATGTAAGGGGTCGTTGTTTGATGAATAATTCCATATTCTAAACATATTTCTTCAAAAGGAGATTCATATTCACCACCCCTATCACTTCTTATCATTTTGATTTTCTTGTTAAGTTGCGTTTCAATTTTACTTTTGTATTGCTTGAATGCATCTATTGCTTTATGTTTATTATTAAGTAAGTAAACATAGCAATATCTTGTACTATCATCAATAAAAGTTATGAAATACTTCTTTCCACTGCGAGATGGTATTGACTTCATGTCGTAAATATCTCTGTGAATTAAGTCTAATGGATTTGAATTCTTTTCAACTGACTTATAAGGATGTTTAACATACTTACATTCCACACATATTTGACATTTTGATTTGTCACATTCAAACTTAGGCAATACTTCCAAATTAATCATTTTTTGCAAGGTTTTATAATTGACATGTCCCAAATGTATATGCCATAAATCATTTGACTCAACTAAGTAAGAAGAAGATAAAATTTTATTATTCTCAACTGAACGTACGGGGGGGGGGGGGAGGGGGTGAATTGTTGACTATTTAAAAATTAATCGACTAGCACAAGTATTAGTTGACTGATCACAACGCAGAATGAAAGTAAGCAGTAAAGAAGAGTAAATAACACGCAGCGATTTATACTGGTTCGGTACCGTTGTGGTACTTACATCCAGTTTTTCTTGGGTCACAAAGGTTCCCTTAAGATCTTTGAAAATGTTACAACACAGATGGTGTTAACTCGTTCACCACCAACAAACAGTATCACACCTTTAGTTCTGAGTAATTGACACAACTCTCTTTTGTGTTCTAGATCTTTCTATCTTTTGAGACACTGATAACTAAAGATTATAGAGTTTGAAATAAGAAGTAGACGGACTTAGAATACAATGTATGTAGTTGCGCAAGTCTTCTTCTTGAAAGTATCAGCCTTTTTATAGGAGAGAAAAGAGTCGTTGAGTCTTCAGCGAAATCAGAGGCACGAGATCTTTGCAAAAGGGTTTTGACCCAAGGGGTGCCTCTTCAAATCCTACTCTTTGAAGAGTCCAGATTCGATTGTGACTTTCCTTGTCACAACTTGAATTAAAGAGCCATTTATGCCTGGAGTGAGCTTAATTCTGGACACAGAATAATTACTGGCGAGCTTCTTTATTTGAGTATCCATGATTGGCAATCTGAGTTCCTTTGATTGAGGACAAATAAATTTGCTTCTCTTGATTGACCATTGATGTAGCAACAACATCTTCATTCGAATCCTGATTGATCATTATTTGCTATTTCAAATTCTGTAGCAATCGCATCTTGCTGAGCATCTCCATTCTTTTTTTTGTTAGTCCTGCAAATATAACATAAGATAATATTGTCATCATTGAAACTTAAACTTAAAGCTATTAATCTCCCTTTTTTTATGATGACAATCAAGAAAGAGTAAACAGTAATTTAAGATACTTCCCTTTGAAGATGTTGCTCCCCCTGAGTTGTGTTGTTCCCCCTGAGATTATACTGTTTCTATCTCCTCCTGAATAACTGTAAATGCAGGTCCTCCTGCTGGTGTTTACTCATATTTTTTCTCCCCCCTTGACATCAATAAAAAAGGAAAGAAAAGCACACAGAATAATATAGGATAAAATATACATACTAATATGGTAGTTAGAGTAGCAGAAGTAGTGCCTTCAACAGAGGCTTAGTTAGTACATACTCAAAAAATTATCTAAGAGAAACCACCAACAAAAATAAGCATAAGCAAAAAAATGCATTAACTTCTTGCCAGGAAGTATTTGAGGGTGTTGATCACTTTTGTGCAGAAGGAGTCATAGGAGTTTTCAACGTCTTGACGAGTTTGTCCATCATTTCACTCATAGAATTGAAAGCCCTGGTTCCTTGTCTCCGTGTGGCTCCTATGTCCATCCTGAGCTTGGCCACATCTGTACCTGTCTCCTTGGTGACGTCCCTGATTTTATCTACCTGTTCTTTCTTCTCAACAAGAAGTAGCTTAACTCCATCAAGGTAATGTTGAATTTGTTGAAGATTCTGAGAGGCAGTTGACTGAGAAGCTGGTTGATCATTTTGGACTTCAACTGGCGCTGGAGCACTTTCAACCTTGGCTCGCCTAACCCATCCATCATCACCCAGAGTGTACCCCATCATTGAAAAAGCTGTCTTATCATAAGTACCGGTGATGTACTTGGGTGTAAAGGGTGCCAAGTCTACTTTCATGACTTCTAGAATATGAGAGATGAGAAGACCATAGGGCAGATATGTAGCAGAGGAGGATATATCCATGATACTCTCAAGCATATAATGAAAAATTCACACAAACTAATCAAGACGTTTATTATTAACCAGACAATAGAGGACAAAGACATCTCTAGTGGACAAAGAGCTAAGGGACCCAGATCTGGGAAGGAGAGTAGTGGAAATCATATGGGACAAGACACGGTGTTCAAACTTAAGATTTTTGGGGCCAATGTCAGGGGGGTTATCAGACAGAAAAAATTTTGCTTCATCAAAAGACACTTCAAAGTTTTTGGGCCAAAAAGTTTGGACAAACACATCATACCCACTAAACTTGGCGGAAAAGATCTTTTCAAATTGGTACAAGTCCAAAACAATTCTAGTCCTTAAAACCATAGATTCCAAATCATCTATATCATTCACGAAAAGATTTGCATAAAACATTCTAACAGGTTCTTCATACACAGAGTTTCCAATAGTGTCAAAGAGAGGGGAAAGGTGCTGAAAATCGATAATTGTAGTCACATCACAATGAAGACTTTTCATAAGAGAGAGACTTATAGAGCGTCCATAAGCCATGGATTTTGACTTGTAGGACTCAAACCTTGCCTTTGCACTGGGGCCGTAGAAGATTAGCTTGTCCTCAAGACCAAATTCCAAGCATTCCACTTTACCCTTCTTGCATGCAGCCTTTTTGGGGGTTTGCTCCATGGGTCTCTCGCCGGCCTTTTTCTGGCTAATGGGGGGATTTTCAGATGATTCGTTGCTTTCATTGTCTGTTCTGAGAAAATCTGAGTCAATGGACGACTCCACATCCACAGGCTCTTCAGTGTTAAGAGGTTTTTGGAACCTTCGAGTGCGTCTGGTTGCGGATGAGGGATTTTTTTTGGCCATCGTGTGAAGCGTTGTTTGGTAGAGAATGAGAGGAGTATTGAAGACGGAGGGTTTCTATTTAAGATTTTGGGAAGAGCAAAGAGACGCCTTGGTTAATGGAAAGGCCAAGTTCAGACGAAAGAGATGGTTCAGAAGTGACAGATCGGCGGTACTTGCAATAATTACACTTACACAGAAAAGTAATTACATCACATATAAGTAAGGAAATAAAAAATTCTAGTATAGGATAAAATATTTTAAACACTTAAGGAAATATTTGATTTACAAATTTGGCACAATGCCAATCTTTTTTCGGAGAAGGCATAATCTTTCTTCCAAAAGAGGTTTTGTAAAAATATCAGCAAGTTGAGAATCAGTACTTATAAACTATAAAACAATGTCACCTTTTGCTACATGATCATGGATAAAATGATGTTTGATTTCTATATGTTTTTCTCTAGAATGATGCACAGAATTCTTTGATAAACAGATAGCACTAGTATTGTCACAAAAGATAGGAGTGGATGTAAGAGATAAATTAAAATCAAGAAGTTGGTGCATAATCCATAGAACTTGTGTACAACAGCTTGCAACGGCTATGTATTCTGCCTCAGTCGTTGATAGTGCAACACAATTTTGTTTCTTGATGTTCCAAGATACTAATGAATTTCCTAACAATTGACATGTCCCACTGGTATTCTTCCTATCAATCTTGTCTCCTGCAAAATCAGCATCTGAAAAGCCTCTTGGAGAGAAATTGTTAGAGTGATCATACCATAGTCCTAGTTCAGATGTACCAATTAAATATCTAATAATTCGTTTAACAGCAGAGAGATGGGATTCTTTAGGAGCCGACTGAAATCTAGCACATTTGCATACACTGAACATGATATCTGGTCGACTGGCAGTTAAATATAGTAGAGATCCAATCATCCTTCTATACATGGTTTCATCAACCAGTTTTCCATTGCTATCTTCATCTAGCACGGTAGTTGGACTCATTGGAGTACCAATAGCCTTAGCATCTTCCATCCCAAACTTTTTGATAAGCTCCTTGGTATACTTGGTTTGGCAGATGAAATCCCTTTAGGGGACTGCTTGATTTGAAGCCCAAGGAAGAATGTCAGTTCTCCCATCATGCTCATTTCAAATTCTCCTTTCATGGAAAGAGCAAATTTTTCACAAAGAACAGAGTTAGGGCTACCAAAACTAATATCATCTACATAAATAACTGGATTGCTTAATGAAAAGAGTTGTATCGATATTACCTCATTTGAAACCTTGATTTAGAAGGAAAGAACTTAACCTTTCATACCATGCTCGAGGAGCTTGTTTGAGACCGTACAGGGCTTTAGTCAGCTTGTATACACGATTTGGAAAGGTGGCATTTGCAAAGCTAGGTGGTTGCTTCACATATACTTCTTCAGCAATATAACCATTTAGGAACGTATTTTTAACATCCATTTGAAATAATTTGAATCCTTTGTGAGCAGCGAAGGCGAGTAGTATTCGAATGGATTCAAGTCTTGCCACAGGCGCAAAGGTTTCATCATAGTCGATTCCTTCATCTAGCTTGGTGACTGATTTGAACAGTTGTTTGTCACCCGTCATATGTCTGGATTCATTCAATTTGTTTCTGAAGACCCACTTAGTTCCAACAACAGAAGAGTTTTGAGGCTTTGGAATTAATTCTCATACTTTATTTCTTTCAAACTGATCTAATTCTTCTTTCATAACACTAATCCAATGAGAATCCTTTAGAGCTTCATCCACTTTCTTGGGCTCAATTTGAGAAATGAGAGCTACATGAGATTTGTTCTTTTGAGATTTTCTTGTAGTTATTCCCTCCTGTGGATCTCCTATAATAAATTTGTGAGGATATCCCGGTTCACTCTTCCATTCATTTGGAGTATTTACTGGAGTCACCCTTTCTTCGGTAGTCGACTGATCTGGCTGGGGTAGGTGAAGATCTTCTGATGGTACTTCAACTGATTGAGTCTGTTGATTAGCTGACTCATTTTGATAATCCTTACCTACAATAAATGACTTAGGAGCACATGAAATTTCCTCATCTTTAGGAATATGTTCATTCCTGGGGCGAGGGTTAGTATCAACAAAAATAACATGAATAGATTCTTCAATACATAAGGTTCTCTTATTATAAACTCTGCAAGCTCTACTTGAAGGAGAGTAACCAAGAAATATACCTTCATCACTCTTTGGATAAAATTTAACAAGATTATCCTTTCCATTGTTATGGATGAAGCATTTGCATCCAAAGTGGTGGAAATAGTTGATATTTGGTTTCTTACCATTCCACATGTCATAAGGAGTCTTTTTGAGAATTGGTCAAATCAGACATCTGTTGATGATGTGACATGCTGTACTCACAGCCTCTGCCCAAAAATGATGAGGTAGAAAGTTTTGCACGATCAAGGTTCTTGCCATATCCTGCAAGGTTCTGTTTTTACGCTCTACTACTCCATTTTGTTGTGGTGATCTTGGTGAAGAGAAGTTGTGAGAGATTACTTGATCGTTGCAGAAATTTTCAAAAGATTTGCTTTCAAACTCTTCTCCATGATCACTTCTGAGAGTAGAGATATAGTATCCCTTTTCTCGTTGAACCTTCTTACAGAAAACTTCAAAATTCTTTAGAGCATCATCTTTATGACTAAGAAACATAACCTAGGTAAATCTAGAGAAATCATCTACAATAACAAAAGCATATTTCTTACCTCCTATACTAGCAGTTCTAGTAGGACCAAATAAATCCATATGCAGCAATTGAAGAGGTTTAGAGGTAGAAACAATGTTTTTGACTTTGAAAGATAGGCGAGTTTGTTTTCCTAGTTGACATGCATCACAGATATGATCTTTCGAAAAATCTAGTTTTGGGAGTCCAATAACAAGATCATGTTTAGACAGTTTTTGAATAGTATGCATGCCTGCATGGCCAAGTTTTCTATGCCAAACCTAGGGATCTTCAATCATAGATGTAAGACAGATTTGATCCCCAAAGTTTTCTAAGTTCTTGATAGTGTAGACATTTCTGTCTATATTACCTGAGAGAATGATATTACCTGATTCGTCTTCTATAAACCAGCCATGTTTCTTAAAATAAAACTCATAATTGTTGTCACATAGTTGACTGATGCTGAGAAGATTATAGCCAAGTTCATCAACTAGGTATACTTCATCTACATCACATGTTGAGCTTAAAGGAACTTTTCCAACACCAATAACATTTCCTTTGGATTTGTCACCAAAAGTAGTTGTTCCTCCATCTAGCTTGGTGACTGATTTGAACAGTTGATTGTCACCCGTCATATGTCTGGAACACGTGCTGTCGAGATACCATTTTCCTTTTTGATTCTTCTTGCGGTGTTCCTGCAAAATAAGATTACTCATTTTTAGGTACCCAAGCTTGCTTGGGTCCAGAATGGTTAGACTGCTGAATGTTAGTTTGATTTGAAGATTTTGGTCTCCATGCCCATCTCTTGTTGTTTTTGAACCTGCAATGATTTGAGGTGTGACCTCTTTTACCACAATAGGAGCAGGATGAGCTGTTAGAGTTACCAGTACTACTTTCAGCTCTAATTTTGTTCCTGCAATTGTTAGTACTATGGCCATTTTTATCACAAAAAGAACAAGTGATTTTCTTCTTGTGATGAGCAGCCTGATTTGACTTGACTGGACTGAGACTCGTGGTCTTTTGCAAGCCATTCAATTGATGCTTGATTTCATTTACTTCATCTTGAAACATATCACGCTCAATTTCGCACACTTCTAGTTTCAAGGCTCAGTCTTTCTTCTCTCTCTCTTTTTCTCTCTTATTTCTTCTGAGCTCATTTACTACTCTTTCTATGTATGCAAGAGAAATATCAACAAATTCTTGAAGTTCATAACAATTAGGGCATAAAGGAGTATGTACCTCACTAGTTCCTTCATTTGACATTGAACGAGGTTCTCTTGAGTCGTCTTCCTCATCGTTATTGTCTGCCATTAGTCCAAGTTCTCCTGAATCTTCATTGTCACTTAGAGCCATGAAATATATGTTAGCAATTTTCTCGTGATCAGGTTCTTCCTCATCACTCCATGCTCCGAAAGCTTTCTTCTTTTGCATGTTTCTGCTAAGCTTCTTCTTTAATTCCGGATAGTCAGCTTGAATGTGACCAAACTTTCCACATTCGTAACACCTTCCATCATTTTTATTAGCTTCATTGCTCATCCTTATTTTCCTGAAGTTGAACTTCCCTCTTCTGTTATTTCTTTTTCTTCTCATCATGTTGGTTACGACTTGAGAGAGCATTGCAATGTTTTCATCTTGTTCTCCTTCTTCTTCTTCTTCTTCTTCTTCTTCTTCTTCTTCTTCTTCTTCTTCTTCTTCTTCTTCTTCTTCTTCTTCTTCTTCTTCTTCTTCTTCTTCTTCTTCTTCTTCTTCTTCTTCTTCTTCTTCTTCTTCTTCTTCATTTTCTAGTTCAGCCACAGTTGCCTTGAAAGCAACAATTTTCTTCTTCTCTTGAATTTGTTGTCAAGATGAGTTTTCTCAAAAGCAATTAGATCACCTCTGAGCTCATCATAGGAAATTTTGTCCAGATCTTGACATTCCAACGTAATGACCTTTGGCTGCCAAATTGTAGGTAAGCTTCTGAGGATCTTTCTAACATGTTCACCACTTTTAATAGGTCTTCCAAATGATTTGAGGTCTCCAAGTATTTTGCTAAACTTGGAAAATATTTCTTCTACAGATTCACCATCCTTCATTTGAAATAACTCATAGTCCCGAATCAAGAGGTTTATCCTAGTCTCTTTCACTTTGTTGGTTCCTTCGTAAGTGACTTCCAGTTTGTCCCACATTTCCTTTGCAGTTTTGCAACTTGATATCTTTTCATATTCTTCTCCACTGATAGCATTGTACAGTAGAGTTTTTGCTTTTGCATTAACAGTGATGACAACAGCTTGTTTATTAGTGAAATCATCCAAGTCAAGAGGATCAGTAAATACGATGACTTGACCGTTTGCATCCTTCTTGTGAGGAATTGGAAGATTTCCCTTTTTTATCACACGCCATACTTTGATGTCATATGACATAGTATACGTTTCCATGCGACCTTTCCAGTGAGAGAAATACTGACCGTTGAAGTAAGGGGGTCGAACCTGAGAGGTTCCTTCTTGAAAAAGAGCACCAACAACAGTATTGGATCCCATGATCTTTTCCTCACTAGCGATTAGGCAAGATTGTGAGCCTTGCTCTGATACCAATTGAACGTACAAGGGGGAGGGGTGGAGGGGTTGAATTGTTGACTATTTAAAAATTAGTCGACTAGCACAAGTATTAGTTGACTGATCACAATGCAGAATAAAAGTAAGCAGTAAAGAAGAGTAAATAACACGCAGTGATTTATACCGGTTCGGTACCGTTGTGGTACTTACATCCAGTTTCCCTTGGTTCACAAGGGTTCCCTTAAGATCTTTGAAAATGTTACAATACAGATAATTTTAACGCATTCACCACCAACGAACAGTATCACACCTTGAGTTCTGAGTTATTGACACAACTCTCTTTTGTATTCTAGATCTTTCGATCTTTTGAGGCACTGATAACTAAAGATTACAGTGTTTGAACTAAGAAGTAGACGGACTTAGAATACAATGTATGTAGTTGCGCAAGTATTCTTCTTGAAAGTATTAGCCTTCTTAGAGGAGAGAAAAGACTCGTTGAGTCTTTAGCGAAATCAGAGGCACAAGATCTTTGCAAAAGGGTTTTGACCCAAGGGGTGCCTCTTCGAATCCTACTCTTTGAAGAGTCCATATTCGATTGTGACTTTCCTTGTCACAGCTTGAATTAAGGAGCCATTTACGCATGGAGTGAGCTTAATTCTGGACACAGAATAATTGTTGGCGAGCTTCTTGATTTGAGTATCCATGATTGGCAATCTGAGTTCCTTTGATTGAGGACGAATAAATTTGCTTCTCTTGATTGACCATTGATGTAGCAACAACATCTTCATTCGAATCCTGATTGATCATTATTTGCTATTTCAAATACTGTAGCAATCGCATCTTGCTGGGCATCTCCATTCTTTCCTTATTGTTAGTCCTGCAAATATAACATAAGATAATATTGTCATCATTGAAACTCAAACTTAAACCTCTCATCAACGACCATTACATTCAGTTTAAAAAGGCCCTCAGTGAGGTAACCTTTTCCTACAAATATCTCTTTCTTACTTATGACAACCTTATCAGATATAAAAATGCACTTAAACCCATTCTTAACGAAAAGTTCAGTAGAAACTAAGTTCTTCCTAATTTTAGGAACATGAAGGGCGTTGTTGAGAGTCACCACCTTGCGAGAAGTCATTTTCAGAAATATCTTGCCACATCCTTCAATCTTGGCCATTGCGGAATTTTCCATAAACATCATTTCTTCGGGTCCAACATGAGTATATGTAGCAAACGCTTCTCTAACAGCACATACATGGCAAGTGGCTCCAGAATCAATCCACCATTTCTTAGAATTTCTCACCAGGTTATATTCAGACATCATAGCACACAAGTCATCAATATCCTCGTGCTTTTCAACCATGTTTGCTTGACCCTTCTTCTTGTCTTTCCTTGGAGCACAACAATCTGTAAATTTGTGTCCAACTTTCCCACAGTTGTAGCAATTTTCTTTGAACCGCTTCTTGCTTGTGTTGCTTTTTGGTCCATAAGCCTTCTTCCTCTTTCTATTATTTTGAGGAGCATCCTCAATAATGTTTGCTGCCATTATTGTTGAGTTTTCACGACCTTTATTTTCAGTAGCTTTGTTGTCCTCTTCGATTCTCAACCGAACAATGAGATCTTCAAGCGACATCTCCTTGCGTTTATGTTTCAAGTAGTTTTTGAAGTCCTTCCACACACGGGATAACTTCTCAATCATCGTTGCAACTTGGAATGCTTCATTGATGACAAGACCTTCAGCAAGGAGATCGTGAATAATCACTTGCAATTCCTCGACTTGGGTAATAACAGACTTGCTATCTACCATTTTGTAGTCCAAAAATTTAGCGGCAACAAATTTCTTCAACCCGGCATCCTTAGTTTTGTATTTCTTTTCAAGCGCAATCCACAGTTCCTTTGACATCTCCACATTACTATAGACATTATAGAGATCGTTCTCCAACCCGCTAAGAATGTAATTCTTGCATAAAAAATCAGAATGGTTCTATGCCTCAGTCACGAGAAAGCATTCATTGTCTGGAGTTTCATCAGGCAGAACATGAATATCTTCCTTAATGAACTTCTGTAAACTTAAAGTCATCAGTAGAAGAGCATCTTCTGCTGCCACCGCTTGAAATCAATTCTGGAAAATTTTTCGGAACAGTCTGGTTTCCGTTCTCAGTCGTCATTTCTGTAAAAGAATGACTCAAACAAACGTTTAATATACGACAAAGTTTTTATATCTTCAAACCGAATAAAACTGGAGTAGAAAATCACGTAGATTTTAATATCCAATGGAGTAGAAAATCGCTAGGATTTTAATCTCCAAATAACACATAGTAAACCAAAAACAGAATATACGTTAAAGTAAACAAATGGAGTAGAAAACCACGAAGGCTTTAATCTCCAAAATGGGAGTAGAAAACTATAAAAGTTTTAGTTTCCAGAACAGTATGTATAACACAAATACAGTATATAAAAATTAAGTTCTTTAAATGAAGAGGTGCAACTCTTCAGAGTGACTGTTGTGACTGTTTGCGTAAGAACGACTATTACGTAAAACAAAACGGGAAATAAAAAATACGGAGGAAAATTAATTTACCGTTACAAAAACGGATAATTTGGAAAAGCCGAAGCCGAAGCCGAGCCGAGCGACGACGACGCGAGGCTTGCCTTCTTATTAACTCTTTAAGAGCTAGAAGAAGAGTTTGTATATATACTCATCAAAAGTCTTTTCCTTCAATGTCCCTTTGTCAAGGAGGTAGAATCAAAATTTTATTTTTTCCTCCATTTCCCATTCACCATCTTTTAAGCTAAAATAAGCTTAAAAAACCCAACAATAACATCTCATTTTTCTCTCTTTTTCCGATTTGCAATTTGCCTAAAGTGTTATGCACACCTTCTGAAGCTTTCTAAACTAAAAAGCTGCCTGTCTTTTATCTTGATCAGCTCTCATTGCCAGCCTTCTATCAGAGGCGTCACAATTTAATTTCATAATATTATGCGTAGTCCCACAAATAATTTACATCTCAATGCCTTTTCGTAGAGTAATAACTATTTCAAACTTTCGTATTATAGTTCGGCTACCAAACAACACCAAATATACATAGACGTAACTTGGTCTTTGTTTTCATTCTCAGAATGTGGTTGCACGCAGTTCGCCCGGTATGACAAGACATTAAATCTTGGATCGGATGATGCAATAATTAATGAAACCATATCCAAGAAATTAATGGAAGACAACATAGTGAACTCCAGAAATACAAGTTACAATGTAATGTGCGGTACAGGTGTTTCAAGATTACACAGAAAAGACATGCAAACGCAGTATTATACTTATCTTGATCACACGTCAAAGTTGGAAAATGTTCCTTTAGGAAAAAAGGAATATTGAAAAAGAAGAATATGGAAAGAAGTTGAAAAGTTTGAACTCCAAAGTGGGTAAAGCAAGCCGTCTACTTCAGTGAGTGTCGTTTAATAGTCAAAATGAAGCAAGTGATTGTCATGTGTCGTTGTATGTACACACAGACTTATAATGTAAAGTTGTCTGACCTAAAAAAGGCCACAATTTGAGTTTGACATTGACCATCTTTTCTTAGCAGAATTCACTATATGTAACGATTCGATCGATTATTTTTAGTTCTACACTACTAGAAATTCGGCAAAAACCGATCAAGGTCGATTGACCAAAGTTGGTCGGTCAAAAAACCGACTAAAAAACCGACCAAAGTTGGTCAGTTTTTCAATTTTTTTTTTTTTTTTTTACGAAACCGACCAACTTTGGTCGGTTTTCTTTGGCGCAAAAATGCGGGAAACTATTTTTGAGTCCCGCACCAACTTTGGTCGGTTTTTCAATTAAAATAAATAAAAATTAATATTAAAAAAACCGACCAAAATTGGTCGGTTAATTCGGCGGGTCATTTAAAAAAACCGACCAACTTTGGTCGGTAATTTTACTTTTTAATAAAACCGAGCAACTTTGGTTCGGTTATTTTCGTGCGAAAATACAAGTAAAGAGTATAAATCAAATAAAAGACAGTCTTAAAACAAAATGTACCAATGGTCTAGTGGTAGAATAGTATCCTGTCACAGTATAGACCCCGGTTCGATTCCCAGATGGTGAATCTTTTTATTATATAATTAAAATACCGACCAACTTTGGTCGTTTTTTTTGCAATATATTTTTTTAATTTAATTGACCGACCAAAGTTGGTCGGTAATTTCCGACCAACTTTGGTCGGTATTCCTTTCCGACCACAAAAATACCGTCCATAGGTAAATGGTCGCGTTTTGGTCGGTTTTTGGCCATTACCGACCAACGTTGATCGGTTTTTTTGGTCGGTTTTTACCTGATTTCTAGTAGTGCTAGAACTCTATTCTTCTATTTGACACTTTTCGTAGATTGATTTATCATTCATGGGATTGTCACGACCTAATCTTCCATCGGAGTCGTGACGACGCCTAACACTACTTATTAGGCAAGCCAACCATTTCACAAAGACAATAAACTAAATCAATTGAAGTTTAATAATCTCAACAACGGTAATATCATAAAATATCTGAGAAAAACAACAATAACTCAGCTACACCCATCCCAATGATCTGGTTTAAACGAGTACATGAGCACTACCGAATCTCAAATACAAAATACAAAGTCAATACTCAATACAAAACTGTCTGAAGGATAGAAAAGTGATAACAAAAAAAAACCAAAAGAGGACTTCAAGATTTGCGAATGACATAACAGATACCTCGTAGTCTCCACAAGCTGAAACCTATGCCAGCCTCTAGCAATCACCGCGACCCGGAGTACCTGAATCTACACATAAAGTGTAGAGTGTTGTAGTATGAGTACAACCCATCCTATGTACTAAATAAGTAACAAACCTAACCTTGAGCTGTAAGCAGTGACGAGCTCGGAAGAAAGTCAGTATCCAATACCAATAATCAATAGCAACTCATAATATAATTAAGACAGTAAAAACAACGTAACTCAAAGATATCATGTTCAGCTCGTTCACAATTACAGAAAAATTAGACATGCTTTTCAAGTATAACAGTCAAAGCCCAATCTTTCTCCTAAAACATTAAAACATGAGTTTAACAAGGAAACTATGGGTTTCCAAACTTTCAGCAACAGATAAGACATTTCGTTTACCAGCTAGCATGGAAAAAATGCATCTCTATGCCTACATGTCAAATATACATGTCAAGTCAATAACATCTTAGTGGAATTCTTCAAGTACACTGTCACGACCTCAAACTCCCTTTGTATAACGTCGTGACGGCACCTAGTCTCTATGACTAGGTAAGCCTAATAAATTGCGGAAAATAAACAAGCGAAAATAAAACTTGGCAACTAACAACAATGGATAACTGAATAACTAGTAAAAATGCCGCTCGGTATGTACAATAACCAATACTCAATAAATACACAGTCTTTCCCAAAATCCAAAACATCGTAAGTCACAAGCTACAGAAGGAAACTAGTATCTATATACACCAGAGTATGACAAAAGAAGTACGGAAGGTAAATGACATGGGAGAGAATAGCGGGGGACTCCGAGGTCTGCGGACGCGAAAGATATACCTTGAACTCTCCGAACAGCAGCAAGCACTCTCAGCTAATAGCGGAGTTAATAAGTAGTACCTAGATCTGCACACAAAATATGTGCAGAAGAATAGCATGAGTACACCACAACTGTACCTAGTAAGTGCCAAGCCTAACCTCGGTAGAGTAGTGACGAGGTCAGGTCAGGCCCACCGGTATATATTAAATAAAGCAGGAGAATATAATAGTATAATAAAAGACAAGAGAATATAACAATACAACACACAGGGATAAACGACAGGGGATCTCCCGAGATACCGTCTCGTAGTCCCAAAATAAATATGCAGGGAGAACTCCTGAGGTACCGCCTCGTAGTCTTAAAAGTAAATGTGCAAGGAGAACTCCTGAGGAACCGCCTCGTAGTCTCAAAAGTAAATGTGCAGGGAGAACTCCCGAGGAACTGTCTCGTAGTCACAAAAGTAAATATACATGGAGAACTCCCGAGGAACCGCCTCGTAGTCTCAAAAGTAAATATGCAGGGAAAACTCTCAAGGAACCGCCTCGTAGTCTCAAAAGTAAACACCAGCTCGAACCGATAAATACAATAATTAACAGCAAGATTTCTACAGTTATAATGATAAAGAACAAGAAAAGCAGAAAATCAACTAGGCATGCTTCACAGAGTTCAAATAAGCAGTTAAAGCACATAGACATGCGATATTAGATTAAACAGGATAACTACATACATTGGAATGGCTCAATTAAGAATGAAAACAGACTAATACTCATTTAAACGGTATAACTCAAATGAAAGAAAAAATAGGTTACTATTCAGTAAAATAAATCGGGTTTTACAACAAATAGCCCGTGTACATACTCGTCACCTCACATACACGACGCTCACAAATCACAACAGTACCAAATCCTAAGGGAATTTCCCCCACACAAGGTTAAGTAATCCACTTACCTCGAACCAAGCTCAATCAATCGGTAACAATACCTTTTCCACGAATATCCGATTATGAATAGCCCAAATCTAGCCAAAATCAATTGCATACCATAAATACGACAAAAAGTTTAATCTAATTATTGAAATCAAAGCTAAAGCAAGAAATTAGAAAATTGCCCCAAAAAGTCGACTTGGGCCCACATCTCGGAATCGATTAAAGTCACAAAATACGAACACCCATTCACACACGAGTCCAACCATACAATAATTTCTCAAATCCGACCTCAAATCGCCTTCCAAATCTCAATAACTTAGTATAGGAAGTTTCTACCATTTTTACCCAATTTCCAACTCAAATCCTTAATTAAAAGGTAGAATCAACTATAGATTAATGAGATATAAACATAAAAGAGCTAAGAATTATTGCCCACAATCTTCCTCTGAAAATCTCTTGTATTTTATCCTCAAACCGAGCTCTCAAACTCCCAAAATCGAAATGGGAAATCAACCCTCGAAATCCTAATTTCTGCCCAGTAAACTCGCTTCTACGGGCCTTCAACCGCACCTGCGGGAAAACCATCGCAGGTGAAAAAGTGACTTAAATGGATGGGACCGCATCTACGAGCTTTGGGCCTCACCTGCTCGCCAGCTCCTGCGGTTTGACTTCCGCATCTGCGACCCTTTCCCAGTCCGCCTATACCGCTCCTGCGACCATCACTCTGCATTTGCGGATGCGCAGATGTGGCTCCCTTCTCGCACCTGCGCTCACAGACGTTCTTGACCAAAAGCACACCTGTGACCTTCACTCCGCACGTGCGATCCCGCACATGCGGTTTGCCCACCGCAGGTGCGAAAACTCCAGAACTCAGATAGCTTCACCAATGTTTTAAGTCCAAAACTCAATCCGTTAAGTCATAAGTCCAAACCTCAACCAAACATACCAACTAGTCCTAAATCACCATACGGACTTAGTCGAGCCCTCAAATCACATCAAACAATGCTAAAAACATGAATCATCCTCCAATTAAAACTTAATGAACTTTGAAACTTCAAACTTCTACAACCGATGTCGAAACTTATCAAATCACGTCAGATTGATCTCAAATTTCGCACACAAGTCATATTCAATATTACGGACCTACTCCAACTTCCGGAATTGAATTCCGACCCCGATATCAAAAAGTCCACTACCGGTCAAAATCTCCAAAATTTCAACTCTCGCCAATTCAAGCCTAAATCACCTACGGAGCTCCAATTCACAGCCCGGACACGCTCCTAAGTCCAAAATTACCGAACGGAGCTAACGGAACTGACAAACCTCCATTCCGGAGTCATCTTCACAAAGTTCTGACTACGGTCAAAATTCTAAGATTTAAGCTTCCGTTTTAGGGACTAAGTGTCCCAAAACACTCCGAAACCAAAAATAAAACTTTCCGGCAAGTCACATGAGCAGTTAATAGGGGATCGGGGCTATTACTCTCAAAATGGTTGACCAGGTCGTTACATACACTCACTTTCAGCACACTCACGGTGCCTGGCATAAGTGCCCCTCACCATCCCCCCCCCCCCCACACACAATGACATTTATCATTGTACGGGTGCGAGGCACAAATGCCCTTCACTAAAGCACATATATAACAATGTGCCTGCGTTCACTATGATATCAAACTCTAGAGGGGCATATCCTTACCCAATAGCTAATCAATAATCAATATAATTATTGCAGCGTGCAACCAAATCTAAAATATCAATCCGTTGGGGGGTGCAACCCGATCAAAATAAATCCATTGCGGCGTGCAACCCGATCCAATATAACTCACAACCCGGATCTATGGCCCACATCAATCATCAATCACTCAAGTCTAAATGGATCACATCTCATAGAACCAACCCCAAACAGTATCACATATAGAAGGCAACAACAAAATGTAAATTGACAAACAAATAATGTACAGAGACTGAGAAATAACGTGCGGACGAAGAATTATGATTGAGAATATGGCTACAATTAAGACAAATAGCTCAAAATAGAAAGAATAGCGCTATAATATCTCAAATAAATAATTACATAGCATACACATGATTTCTAATACAAATCATAGCTCAAATGATCATACAAGTAGAGAAAATGTGGATATAACAAGGCATGAAAGCAACCAAGTCCTGTAGTAGCATAAAGTTTACCCAGATCATGAATAACCGGGTGTACGCACACACACCCGTCACTTAGCACGTGTGTCAATCCCAAAACATCTCAAGTATCATAGTTCATAGGGATAATTACCCTCAAACCAAGTTTAGACATATTACTTACCTCAAAATGCGTAAATCAATACTCCAAAAATCCCTTCCCGCGTGAATCGACCTCTGAACGGCTCGAATCTAGTCACAAATAATATAATATTATCAAATAATGCCATAGGAAATAACCCCAAACAATAAATCAATCTTGAACAAAATCAAAAAGTCAACCCGGGCTTGCTTCTCGAAATCCGATAAAGACACAAATTTCAAACACTCATTAGAATACGAGTTCAACCATACTAGTTTCTTTCAATTTCAACTCCGAATCGAGGTTCAAATCCTCAAATTTTATTTAGAAATATTTTTACTAAAATTCTCAATTTCTTCACTTAGATTCATCAATCAATTGCTAAAATCAAGGTTGGAATCATGAATAATGAACAAATCTGAGTAAAAAATACTTACCCTAATCCAAATCGTGAAAATTCGCCCAAATTCGAGCTCTATTACTCAAAATATGATAAAATAACCCGCGGAATTACAATCTGCCCATGAATATGCATCTTGACCGCGGGATTACAATATGAACCCAATATCATCAAAGTAAACTTCCAGTCAAACTATGAACTTTCCAAACCTTCATCCTTCTAACTTTTGCCAAAAAAGCACTAAATCAACCTACAGACCTCCAAATCCAGACATATGTCTAAGTCCAAAATCACCATACGAACTTATTGGAACAATCAAAATACCATTCCGGAGTCGTCTACACAAAAGTTAAACTCTGGTTAACTCTTACAACTCAAACTTCTAACCTTAGGACTAAGGGTCCCATTTCACTCCAAAACCACCCCGAACCCGAACCAACCATCCCTGCATGCCATATAACAACAATTCATATATGCAAATCATCAAACAGGAGAAACGGGTCTAAAAACTCAAAACAACTGGCCTGATCGTTACAGGGATGCGTGATTTAGTTTTGGAGAAATTCTAGAGTGATTTGAAATACTTAGTTCCTAAGTTGAGGCTTAAGGTTGAAAGAGTTGATTAAAGTCAATATTATAGGTAAACAATCTTGGATTGATATTATAGGTAAATAATCTTTGAAGGCTTAAGCTTGTATGATAGTTTTGGACTTGTACATATATTTAGTTTGGGTCTCGGGGGGGGGGGGGAGGGGGTAGAGTTGATTCGGCGCTTCTAGTCGAAAGTTGGAATGTTAAAATTAAGTTCGAATGCTAAATTTTTGAGATTTGAGAATTTTGATTTGATGCATGATTCTTGATTTTGATGTTGATTTTAATATTTTGAGCATTTGGACAAGACCGTATAAGCTATACAGACTTATTAGGATGATCGAACGAGATCCCGGGGCTCGGATGAGTTTCGAGGTAATTTCAGATAATTTTGAGCTAAGTTGAATTGCTGATTTTCTGATGCACTGCACAACATCGCAATCACAGAGTTGTGTCTCGCAATTGCATAGAGGAGATTTTGGGCCCAATACTTTTGTGCTTTGTGACCGCGTAAAGTAGGCCCCCGATTTGCGTTGAGATGGAAGATGATCCTTCGTAGCCGCATGAGGTTCAATCGCGATTCCGTAGAAAGTCTTGATCGGGGGAGGTGACTCTGTGCTTTTCTATTGCATGGAGTAGGATCCTGATCACGTAAGATCGTTTGGGTGTGCTTCGCAATCGCGTGTAGTAGGGTCACAATCATGTATGGTCGTTTGGGTGTGCTTTGCAATTGTGTGGGCTGAGTCGTTATCGTGATTAAGGATTTATGGCATATGGCTTTTGCTTCGTGATCACATAAGCTAGCAGTCGCGATCACGATGGGTATTTTACTGGCAGGGGTATTTAATGCCAAATATTGGGATTTATATTATTTTCATCATTTTTTAGTCTTGAAGAGCGGGAAGAGAAGATTTTGAAGAGGATTTTCACTCTAATCTTGAGAGTAAGTAATTCTTAGTTGGTTTTAATTATATATCATGATTACCCATGAATTTTTACACTTAAAATATGAAATTTAAGAGTGAAATTTGGAGATTTCCTCTACAACTTAAGAGAGTGTATTTTGGAATTTTGAACATTGGTTTGAACTCAAATTTTAAAATTAATCATATATTTGTACTCGTGGGTTATGGGCCAATGGGATTTGACCTTGGACTCGGGTTTTGATCATATGGGCTCGGATTGACTTTTCATCGACTTTTGAGATTTATTTAAATATTGAAGCTTTATTGTTTGGAATTAGTTTCTATGACTTTATTTGATCGTGTTAATTATTATTTGGATAGATTTGAAACGTTAGAGGAGAATTTCAAAGGAAAAGCGATTTGAGGGTTGAAGCGGTTCTGGAAGGAGGTAAGTTTCTTGTCTAACCTTGTTAAGATAGATAAGTTTCTTGTCTAACCTTGTTAAGATAGAATTTTCTATAAATTAGACTTATGTGCTACATGCTACTTGATTTAGGAGTAACCTATATACGAGGTGACGAGCGTATATATGTACTCTACGGCTAAACTATGTTTGGGTAGTTTTTAGGCTTCTTTATGCCTTGTTTGGTTGTGTGTTCCTCTTGACTTATGTTCTATTTAATTGTATGACTACGTGAGTCTATTTATTCATGCTTGAAATCATGTTTTAATAATTACTTTGTATGTTCCATTTTATGTGAATCTATTTTCTTTTTGGTTCGTTCCAAAAAGAATGACCCCTTTCTAAATTTAGAAATAATTTAAGTTAAACTTCCAATTCTACCCATTATGAGGAACTTCTATAACCACATAAATACTCTGGCATGTTTATTACCACAAGTTTCAAAAGCATTCTAGCCATATAAATATTCTGACTTGTTTAGGACCACAAATTCCAAAAGTCTTCATTTTTTCCTTAAACTCCGTGCCTAGTCAAACAGGTTCACATAAATTAGAATGAAGGGAGTATCTTATTTGGAAATCATAGGCTATTCTTGAGATTTGTTGATATATTTAATTTTGCCACATTCATACTTCATATCATGATCATATAGGCATCATTACTTATTTTATCCTTGTGCTTCTTATTGGTTATATCTTGAGCATATGCATACATCCATAGAGATAGAGATGTTGATACATATTGATTGATTATGGCACATTAACACGATAGTTTATACCGTATGGTTATTGTACCATGTGGTTATTGTGATATTGATATATTATGGCACGATAGAATATTGTGCGTCGCTTGGATATGGATCCGCCCCTCAAAAGTTAGGTAATTACCCATCTTACATTGGGCCCTATGAGTGAAGATGATACGCACATCGTGTTGAGCACATGAGACATGCTGGATCATGTAGAAGCATTCATATAAGTACTATTTGGTGCATATCATCTTTATATGCGGACTAGCGGTTGAATTGTGTTCTGACTATCTTGTTTGAGAAGTATGCTTATCCTATCTCTGATCTTTTGCACTTCATTGTTACACCTGTTGTTCTTGGTTGTTTTCTATGATTTTATGCTATTATGAACTGTTCAGGTTGAGAAGGTGAGTATCATATTTTTGTCATAATCTTGCTACTGCTTCTTGATATTAGACTTGATCCTTACTAAGTATACACTGTTTTGTACTCATACTATACTTCTGTATATTTTGTGAAGATTTTGGCTTTGGTGTTGATGCTAGTGGATCTCAGAAGGATGCCTAGTAGCTGACTCTAGAGACTCGAGGTAGTGCTTCTTGATCGACCGCAAATCCTTGAGTCACCTTCTACCCCTTTATCATATTATTTATCTTATTTTAGACAATACTCTTGTATTTTATGAGGCTCAATTATATTTCATGTTAGTATCTCATGACATTCGCAGAATCGAGTTTTGGGAGTTGTTAGATTCTTCGCATTTGGTATTGTTGAGTTGAGACGTATTTACGATTTATTAATTTTATGTCATCAGATTATCCTTTATTGTTTTGCTTTGATTGGTTACTATTGTTGGCTTACCTAGCTAGTTAGGCTTAGGTGCCATCACGACCATTTGTGGAATTTTTGGTCGTGATAAAGTTTGTATCAGAGCTCTAGGTTCATATGTTCTACGGGTCATGAGCATGTCTAGTAGAGTCTTGTTGATATGTATAGAGACATCTATGCTTATCTTCGAGAGGCTATGAGACATTTAGGAAACTTTACTTTCTTCTTTCACTATCATACAACTTTATTTCATCCTAAAGATTGAATATTTACTCTTTTATTCTCTCACAAATGGTGAGAACATATGTGTCAGCAACGGTTGATTAGGAGCTAGTCCCCCAGGTTGTAGCCGCTACTCAATGTAGAGGTTGGGGCAGAGGTAGGGATAAAGCCCAGACTAATGCACGTGCAACAACACCTAGAGATGGAGAAACTAAAACTAGTCGTGCTCGTGATAGAGAAGACTCTTAGGAGCCAGTTATAGCTCCAGAGATGGATTATGTTCCATATCTGGTTGTTCCATCGGGACTAGCTCAGGTTCCCGAGGGGTTCATTTGCCTAGTGCTTCAAGAGACTATGGTTTGGATTCTGAGTTACTTCAACAGTTAGGCACATGCCGAGATGATTCATGTAGTCCCAACTACTTCTTATTTTGGAGGGGGAGCACATACCCTAGCTACTGACACTCCAAAGTAAACCACTACTATGATTTAAACTCCGGGAGTTCCAATTATTCCACCAATTGGGGTAGTTCAGCCTATTGCTTTAGTTAAGCCAGAGATTGGGCCTACTATATCTATTGATGAGCTAAATCGGATGGGTTGTTCCATAAGTTAGATCCTCTATAGTTTGACGGTGATCCCACGGCTGATGCTCATGATTTCTTGGATATGTGTCATGAGATTTTGTGTAGTGTGGGTCTTGTGTCATCCAATGGAGTCTATTTTACCACGTTTTAGTTGAAAGGGCCAGACAAGAGGTAGTGGCAGACTTATGAGCAGATCAGACCCGCATGGTCATTTTTTCTCACTTGGACTCAATATTCTACTCTCTTCCTAGAGAAGTTCATTCCACTCACTAGGAGAGATGAGTTGCATAGTCAGTTTAAGCACTTGTTGTAGGATGGTATGTCAGTCACTCAATATGAGATAAGGTTATTGAAGTTGTCTTATTATGCAGCTTTCTTGATTCTTACTGAGACTGAGAAGGTGAGAAGGGTCATTGAGGGGCTTATTTTTGGAATTAAGTTCAGTATGGCTAGAGGAAGAGAGACTGTGATGGAGGATTGAGCACATATGTGGTCAGGGGAGAGAGGCGATGAAGGGTAAGATGCCTCTTCATTTAGGAGTATTCAGTTGTGCCTCGCTTTGAAGCAAGAGTTATTTTAGTAGAGGCTACTCTAGTAGGCTAGTTTAATCAGCACTTTAGACTTCTCATGGTGATCCAGTCAATTATGGTTCCCATAGTACTTGTTCGGGGAAAGCATCCTACAGTAGATCTCCAGCTTATGGTTAGTACGATGGTTATTCTGGTTGTCAAGGTTAGACTCGGTTCCAGGTGCCATACCAACATAGAGGTTGCTTTGAGTGTGGAGATTATAGGAATCTTAGGAGAGAGTGTCCTAGACTTCGGAGTGGTATATCTCAGCAGAGTACTTAGGCTATCACTCTAGCCGCAACTGCCACACCACCTACCCAGCTAGTTAGAGGTGGAGCCCAGTTAGCTAGAGGTGGAAGTCAATCAATTAAAGGTCATCCTAAATGAGAAGAACATGCTGACGGAGGTCAGACTCGTTATATATTTTTTCCAGGTAAACCTGAGGTGGTAGCATCTGATGCAGTCATTACAAGTATTGTTTTAGTCTTTCATAGAGATACTTCAGTATTGTTTGATCCAGATTCTACTTATTCTTATATTTCATATTACTTTATATCATATTTGGGTATGTCTCGTGATTCTTTGGATATCCTTATTTATGTGTCGATGCCTATTGGATATTCTATTATGGTGGATCGGGTTTATTGTTCTTGTGTGGTTACTATTAATGGCTAAGATGTGATGATTGATCTCTTATTGTTAGTCATGGTGAATTTTAAGGTAATTTGTGGCATGGTATAATTATCTCGGTACCATGCTATCTAGGATTGTCACGCCAAGATAATGTCTTTAGCTATTCCAGGGTTGCCTAGATTAGAGTGGGGAAGGTGACTTGGTCATTCTATAGATAGGGTGATTTCATTGAAGTCTCATCGTATGATTAAGAAAGGATGTATAACATATTTAGCTTTTATTCGAGAATCTAGTGTAGAGATTCCTCTTATGAATTTTATACCGGTTGTGAGAGAATTATTGTAGGTGTTCCCTACAAACTTATTAGGTATGCCACTAGATACGAATATTGGTTTTGGTATTGACTTGGTTCCGGCACTCGGTCATATCTATTCCATCGTACCACATGGATCCAACTGAATTAAAAGAGTTGAATGAGCAGTTGTACGATTTACTTGGAAAGGGGTTCGTTAGACCTTGTGCTTCTCCTTGGGGTGCACCGATGTTGTTTATGAAGAAGAAGGATGGTACTATAAGGATGCACATTGATTATAGGTAGTTGAACATAGTTAATATCATTAACAAGTATCCATTACCTCGTATTGATGATTTGTTCGATCAGCTTCATGGTGCTAAGGTATTCTCTAAGATTGAATTGAGGTCAGGATATGATCAGGTGAAGATTAGGGCTTTAGATATCCCTAACATGAATTTTAGGACTCGTTATGGTCATTATAACTTCTTTGTGATATCATTTGGTGTGACTAATGCTCCAACGACATTCATGGATTTGATGCACTGATGTTCGAGCCTTATTTTGGCTATTTTGTGATAGTGTTCATTGACGACATCTTGGTTTACTCTCGTAGTAGGGAGGAGCATGAGCAGGATGCGAGGATTTTGCTTCAGACCTTGAAGGGGAAACAACTTTATGCTAATTTTTCTAAGTGTGAGTTTTGGTTGGATTCAGTTGCATTATTGGGTCACGTACTGTCTGATGACGGTATTAAGGTTGATCCCAAAAAGATTGAGTTTGTTCAGAGTTGGCCTAGACCTACTACAACTACAGAGATTAGGAGTTTCTTGGGTTTAGCAAGCTACTATCGTCATTTTGTAGAGGGGTTTTCATCCATTGTAGCACTGTTGAATAAGTTGACTCAGAAAGGTGTTTGTTTTAGATGGTCTGATGAATGTGAGGAGAGTTATCGGATGCTCAAGGTTGCTATGACTGCAACCCCAATATTGTTATTATCCACATGTTTAGGGCCATACACGGTATATTGTGATACTTCATACATTGGTCTAGGTGCAGTGTTGATGCAAGATGGTAGGGTGATAGCTTTTGCATCATGACAGTTAAAGACTCATGAGAAAAATTATCAAGTTCATGATTTGGAGTTGGCAGTTATTGTTCGTGCACTTAAGATTTAGAGGCATCACTTGTATGGTGTGTCATGTGAGGTTTATACTAATCATCGAGGTCGTCAGCACTTGTTCAAGTAGAAGAATTTGAATTTGAGGAAATGGAGGTGGCTTGAGTTGCTTAAGGATTATGAGATCAATATTTTGTATCATTCGGGTAAGGAAAATATGATAATTGATGCCTTGAGTTGAAAAATAGAGAGTATTGGTAGTTTTGTTGCTCATTCCAACTGGGGAGAGGCCTTTGGCTATTGATGTTTAGGCCTTAGTCAAATAGGTTTGTGAGATTGGATATTTTTTAGCATAATAGAGTTCTTGCTTGTATTGTTACACAATCGTCCTTGTTTGAGTGCATTAAGCTCGCCAGTATGATGGTCCTCATTTGGTATTGCTTATTTACACAGTGCAGAGAAGTGGTGCTAAGAAGGTGGGTTTTGGAGATAATGGTGTTATGCGACTTCAGCGTCGACTTTGTGTTCCTAATATTGATGTTTGAGAAAATTGATACTTCTTGAGGCTCACAGATTTTGATATTCTATTCATCCAGGTGTTATTAAGATGTGCCATAACTTGAAGCAACACTATTGATGGCAGGGGATGAAGAAGGGCATTGTTAGTCATATTTTACAGTGTTTGAATTGCAGTAAGTTAAGTATGAACATCAGAAACCAGGTGATTTGACTTAAAAGATGGTTATTCCAGGATAGAAATGGGAGCGTATCACTATGACTTTGTGGTAGGGTTAACAATTATTAAAGAAGTTTGATAATGTTTGGGTCATTATGGATAGGCTGACCAAGTTCGCATACTTTATACCAGTGTTGACTACTTATACTTCGGAGAGGTTGGCCTAAATTTACACGAAGGAGGTAGTTCATTTGTATGGCATACCTACTTCTATCATTTTAGGCTATGGCATTAAGTTCACATCTCACTCTTGGAAAGTAGTATGACGGGAGTTGGGTAACAGGCCAGGCTTAGCATAGCTTTTCACCCACATATAGGTGGCTAGTCCGAGCAGACTATTCTAACTCTTGAAGACATATTGAGATCTTGTGTGATCAACTTTGAAGGTCATTGGGGTCAGTTCTTACTTTCGGCAGAGTTTACTTATAAGAACCGTTATCTTCCAATATTTAGATGGGTCCATATGAGTCTTTGTATGGTAGATGGTATCGTTCTCATGTTGGATGGTTTGAGCTTGATGAGGCTAGGTTGTTGGAATAAATTTGGTACGTGATACTTTAAGGAAGGTAAAGTTGACTCAAGAACAACTTTGGACAACTTAGAGTAGGCAGAAGAGTTATGCAAACAACAAAATTTATGATGTGACATTTATGGAGAGTGAGAAAGTACTTTTAAAAGTTTCACCCATGAAGGGCGTGACGAGATTTGTAAAGAAGGGAAAGTAGAGTTCGAGGTTTATCGGACCATTTGTGGTGTTGGAGAGAGTTGGTGAGGTTACCTACAGGCTTGGTTTGCATCCTAGGATATCAGGGTATATTCGGATTTTTATGTTCTATGCTTTGAAGGTATAATGAAGATAAGTGATATGTTTTGGACTTTAGCATAGTGCATTTAGATGAGAATTTGGCATATGAGAAACAGCTAATAACTATTTTGGACAAGTAGGTTCGAAAGAAGGTTAAAGGAGATCGTTTCAGTAAAGATGCTTTGGAAAGGACAACCGAGTAATGAAGCTACTTTGGAAACCGAGCCAGATATGAGAATCACATATCCACACCTTTTCGGCAGCCCAGGTACATCTCTAAACTCGTTCGAGAATGAATATTTATTTAATATGTAGAGAATGTAATGACCCGACCGGTCGTTTTAAGTTTTAGAATTCCAGTCCCCTATTTGAGACTACCCTTAGGTTGATTTAATGATTTATGACTTTCAGGGATGGGTGATTTGCTTTCTGAGAGGTTAGGCAATGATTTGGAGTGCTTAGTTCCTAAGTTGAGGCTTAAGGTTGGAAGAGTTGACTAAAATTTGTAGTATGGATAAACGATCCTGGATTGATATTTTGAAAGTTACAATAGATTTGTATAATGATTTTTGACTTGTACGTATGTTTATTTCGGGTCTCGATTGGCTCCGGTTGATTTGGCGCTTCTAGTCGAAATGTTGATCTTAAGAGAATTTAAGAATTTTGGTTTGATGCATGATTCTTGGGTTTGTTATTATTTATAGTGTTTTGATCCTTTGTACAAGCTCGTATAGAGTACATGAACTTGTTAGGATGATTGGACGGGGTCTCGGGAGCTCAAGTGAGTATCAGGGTGGTTTTTACTTATTTTGAGCTAAATATATTGCTGAGTTTTTGATGCATAGCAGTGCATCGCGATCGCATGGAAGAAATTTAGGGGCCAACACTTTCATGCTTTGTGATTGCATGGAGGAGGATCGCGATTGCGTAGGGATGGAAGATGGTGCTTTATGACCTTGTGAGGTTTAGTCGCGGTTGCGTAGGCCAGGGGAGGTAACTCTGTGCTTGGAAATGGCGTGGACTAATGTCGCGATACGGTAGGTTCGTTGGATGTGCTTCGCGGTCGCGTGGGCTGAGTCACGATTGCGATTACAGATTTCTTGCAGAGCGCTTATGCTTCACGATCACGTGAGCTGGCAGTCCTCGATTGCAATGTGCAAGCAAGGGTATTTAATATTCAGATTTTGGAATTTATCTTATTCTCACAATTTTTGAGTCTTGGAGAACCGGAAGAGGATATTCTGAAGAGAGATTTCACTCCAATCTTGAGGGTAAGTAATTCTTAATTGGTTATGATCCTATATCTTGATCCTCCATGGATTTCTTCACCTAAAATATGGAATTTAAGAGTAAAATTTTAGGAATTTTATCTACAACTTAAGAGTGTGTGTTTTAGAATTGTAAACACCAATTTGAACTCGAATTTAGAAACTAATTACATATTTCGACTTGTAGAGTTATGGGTTAATGTGTTTTTGACCTTCGACTCGAGTTTTGACTATATGGGCCATGTTGACTTTTTGTTAACTTTTAAGATTTGTTTAAAGATTGAAACTTTATTATTTGACATTGGTTTCCATGATTTCATTAGACCATATTAAGTATTATTTGGATAGATTTGAGATGTTTAAAAGAGAATTTCAAAGAAAAAAGTGGTATTTGAGGGTTGAAGCGGTTCTGAGAGGAGATAAGTCTCTTGTCTAACCTTATTAAAAGTAATATTTTTACAAATTGGACTTATGTGCTACATGATAATTGATTTGGAAGTGACATATATGCGAGGTGACCAGCGTATATACGTGCACTATGGCTAAACCATGTTTAGTTAGTTTTAGATTTCTTTATGCCTTGTATGATGCTGTGTTCCTCTTGACTTATGATCTATTTGATTGTATGATTCCATGAGCCTATTTCTTCATGCTAGATTATGTTTTAGCCTATGACATCTTATTTGGGCATGATAGGCTATTTTTTAGATTTGTTGATATGCTTGATTTAGTTGTAGTCATACTTTATAACATGAGCACACGTCCACATCTTTATTTATTTTGTCCTTGTGCTTCTTATTGATTATTTTTTGAGAATATGCATATATCCTTAGAGATGGAGATGTTGATACAGATTGATATGATTATGGCATACTTGGACATTTGATGATTGATATTATTATGGCACGATGGCTTATACCGTGCGGTTATTGTGATATTGATATGTTATGGCATGATGCATTATGTGCGGCACTTGAATATCGATCTATTCTTCCAGAATTAGGTGATTATCCATGTTACATTTGGCCCTATGAGTGCAGGTGATACGCGTATCGTGTTGAGCACTTGGGACGTGCTGGATGATGTTGGAGCCAATGGGATATGCTAGATATTAGTTATTGATTAAGTCTTGAGCATGCAAGTTTATCTTAGACTCATGTAGAAGCATTAATATTAGTGTTACTTGGTACATATCATCTTTAGATGCAAACTTAGCGATTGAATTATGTTCTAGTTATCTTTTTTGAGAAGCATGCTTATCCTATATCTAATTTTTGGTACTTCATTGTTACACATGTTATTCTTGGTTATTTCCTATGATTTTATACTATTATGGATTGTTCATATTGAGAAGCTGAGTATCATATTTTTATAAAAATCTCGCCACTACTTATACGAGATTGGACTTGATATTTACTGAGTACACGCTATTTTATACTCATACTATACTTCTGTACTTTTGTGTAGATTCTGGAATTAGCCCTAGTGAATCTTAGGAGGTTGCCCAGTAGCTCACTCAGGAGACTCGAGGTAATACTGTTTGATCGACTGCAGACCCTTGAAGTCACCTTCTACCCTTTATCATACCGTTTATCTTACTTCAGATTTTACTCTTGTATTTTATCTTAGTAGCTCATGACCTTCATGCTATCGAGTTTTGGGAGTTATTGGACTTTTCACATTTTATATTGTTAAGTTAAGACGTGTTTATGCTTTTTCTATGTTATGTTAGCAGATTGTCCTTTATTATCTTGCTTTGGTCGGTTATTATTGTTGGTTTACCTAGCCGTGTTGGGATTAAGCACCACCACAACCACTATCAGGATTTTAGGCCGTGGTAGTATATTATAAGAACTTAAGTTATATATGTACATGAATAATGTTAATATTTTATATTAAATAGTAGTTTAACTTGTTATAGGATGTTAATTAAATTTTTATCGGGTTATCGATTAATGTTTCTCATATAAATTACTTATAATTACTTTATAGGTAATGTAATTATATTGTATAAATTTTTTACACTATTAATATATAAAAAGCTAAACTATTCTAATTAATGACTTGTGTATTATAAATTATCATCATCATCACTCTATCTTTTTAATAGGTTCCTCCAAAATATGTTTCCAAATATTTTTGTTGATGTCAACGTATCATTGTCGGCTAATGGAAAAAACAAGTACTATCAGATTATGCAAGCTTTAAGGTTTTGAAGAATGTTCATAACCCACATATTTTGAAGATATTATTGGAGTCTTGTCACTAGGAAAATGTTCCTGAACCTATATTTTGCATTTTTGCGTGGTAAGGGTAATGATTGTAATTACACAAGCAAAAGAAGTTATCAGATACAAGTAAAAACTTTTCTTTTAGTGCAAATCGAAGAATGCGGTGTGCATCCAACAAGGGAAGGAAAAGATTGGAGTGATTGAAAAGGAAACCAAAAAGATATGTTATTTTGGGTGCTTAACTACCAACTTACGCCCTTTTTGAAAAATTGTAGCACCATGAGAATTCTGTGGAACTTGCGTGAACATATTGGGTGGATTAATTCAAGCACATTTTCTCACCATTTGCCTTTTCTATTTAATTGAATCTACAAAAGTTCAAGAAAAAAAATCTACAAAAGTTGACTCATTCCATTGGTGCTAATGGAATCCAAGAAAGCATCTCTATCCACTAATCCCTAGTTTTCTCGGTAACATCATTCATAGGCGGATCCAGGATTTAAAGATTGCGGGTACCACATTATTTTGAAGGTAAACGTGGTACTTTTTACATTGTCCAAATAGGATAAATATTTAGCCAATTTGATAAACGTTGCGCTTCGATTCGGGTCATTCATCTTTTCAATTTATATAGACAAATAGATCGAATGAAGAAATATAATATAAATATGACAACTCGGCGCAAAGCATTAAACTTTCAATAATATCACCAATATCATAAATTGTGTTCTACATAAAAAAAATATAGAAAGACAACTAACTTATTCCATTTTATAGCACTTGACAATATCTTCCAATAAACAAAATGCTACTATAATCAATTGGACATAATTATTTATTTCCCTGACAAGATAATATGACCACGAAGAAAACAAAAACAGACATATTGAGAAGTTCTAAGTTCCAACATAATAGCTTTTTACTTCACAATAGGCACCAAGCTAAGGTAAATTAAAATTCATGACTTGTGGCCAAAATGGTATTTAGTATCATTCTATTAAAATCTACTATAAAGGAAATTCAGCAAACACTTGGTAGGAAATAACCCATAGAAATCAACAAAGAGAGACTAAGAGTAAGAGCCTCTCAATTGGCTGTTGGAGGATGACAGTGGCAACTGGCAAAAGGGATGGGAAGATGGTCTATGGGCGAGGGTTTTTGTTCTGAATTCTGATGAGTGAACATTTGAAAAAGGAAATGTAATTTAAACTTTTGTATGGAAAAAACAAATACTTCTAAGTAAAAGACCAAAAAAAAGTAGTAGTAAAAGCTAACTAATAAACAAAGATAGTCAATAATAATCAGAGGAATAAAAGTTAACTAATAAAGAAACATAGCCAATAATAAGCAAAGAAAGAAAAATAAAGAGAGTAGAATACATATACAAGGACAAAAAGCTTAGTGAGATGCAGTAAGCAGCAAATAGAGTTTTGAAACTGTTGTCAAGGGGAATTGATCCCTCGGCACAAGGAAGGAAACTTCAATCCCATGTCATTGGCACCTTACCATCTTCTGTCACTTTGGGTGGCAAGTCATTTATTTATACGATTTCTTATACATATACATATACATACATAGAATTTGACGGAAACTTCCGGGTGGCATGCCACCCTCTCGAGTCTTAATAGATCCGCCCCTGACATCAGTCACGAGACAGTTCTTTTCTTTTTTGTTTCTCTTTCTTTTCTTTCTCTTCACAGAGAGACTACACAATTGTGACTCGTTGACACTTCATAAACCTTCGGATAGAGAGATTTTGCTTTATAACTAGTTCATGTAATAAGGACTATAACTATTTTACGAATACCTGCTACTTTCCACCAATATATATATTGAATAACTTTATCCTACAAAAACTAGATAAATAAATTGATAAGAATTACTACCTTTTTTGGCTCTGTTGAGATCAGTACTTTTAAAAGGCTTTCTTGGGACTTGCCTTGAGGCTCGCCCTGGGGCGGGACATTATCAAAACTCTTTGAGTTTCACATGTGGGGGTTAGTTCTATGAGGCTTACATCCCATGTACCCAGTTGTTTGCCCAAAATACGCTAACGTTTAATGCTGGGGGCTCGCCTAACAATTTCTTATGTAAATCATGCGTTGAATTCCCTAATTAGCACTATTGACCCTCAAAAAATAAATTATTAAAGTTCTATATCATCGATAGAAATATGAAGATTGAGAGTAACTCAAACTAATGAGCCATAGTAGTGCATATTTACTAATTGAGAACATTTGAGGGTGAATATCATTTGAATATTTCCTCTGAATAGATAGCCAAAATTTATATTTTCACTTATCGTAGGTCTTCGTATCTTAGTTTATGTCTCTCAAAATTATCAGAATTTTGTTATTTTGCTATTCAAAAGCAATTTTATATTTACTCATAAGGGGTAAAATTTTAAATTACAGTATTGATGAAGTTTAATACTTCCTCTGTTTCAATTTATGTGAACATATTTCCTTTTTAGTCCGTGCCAAAAAGAATGACCAATTTCCTTATTTGAAAATAATTTATTTTTATGCAATGATTTATAGCCACACAGAATATATGTGTCTTATTTTACACCACAAGTTCAAAAGTCTTCTCTCTTTTCTTAAACTCCGTGCCCAGTCAAATGGATTCATATAAATTGAAACGGAGGGAGTATTCTTTAAGAAAAATTGATCTTTTTATTTGTTTAAAAAATAAGATGTTATATTTAATTTTATCTCATGGTAACGGTTACACTATTGCATTATTTATATTTATAACAAATGCTAGATATTTTTTTCTATGAGTTATTTTAATCTTTTTTTTATTTTCTTATACTCTTAATGTATTATATATATTTTTTATGATTATTATGTTATTTTATTAATTTATAAATTAAAAATTTAAAGATTCATGGGGCTTACGTCTCGCCCTACGTTAAGTAAAATGCCCCGCCTCATGTCCCCGCATTTTAAAACACTAGTTAAGATTTGAATCAGGGTATTTTATGAATTTGTATCCCACTTTATTAAGAGTAACAATTAGGTCACACACACAAAAAAAAAATCAAAAAAATCAAAAACAAAAAGGTACATCTTTCTAATGAATAAGAAGACGCAATATAAAAGAAACAAGTGCGGATAGCCAAAGGTGGAGTTCATCTCAGCAAAGAAATAAGTTTTAATAGGAGATATATCAGCTCTAGTTCGTTAAAGGAATAGGCGCATAATTACGTCAGTTTGCTAATGGTAAGAGCATTTTTATCCCATTTTAGTAGTTCATATGCAATTTTGGACCAAAAGTCAAACGTAGCCCTTTTCTGTTTAATATATATCAAATTTTATTGCAATTTTGACACGCAACTCTACATAAATATATGCACCAAAAATGCATATGCAAAGCACAATGACATATGCATGTGCTTACAAAATAAAAGGTGATCGACAACTAAATTCAAAATCCAAGTCCTCACCGTGTCTCCCACATTGTCGGCACTCACTATTTTTTTAAAATTTCTTTACGTATAAGGTATTCAATACAAATTCACGCCGAAAAGTTTTATATTAAAAGATAAAATAATTTTTAATAAAAATAATTTTATACCAAAAACTTGAACCCAAAATTTTTAAATTAAAAATGAATGAAAATTTATTGCTCAACTATAACTTTGATTGATTGCACAACACTATTCTGTGCAACATGAATCGAAGCTTAAAGGCTTGATGGTTCCTAAAAGGCCTTACGTCATAGGGTTGATCTGCACTCGATTGCCCTATCCTGCCGACAACCCAATTGTTTATTGCCACGTCTTAACTGCTTGATATTTTTTTCCCTTCCTTTTACTAGTCGACAATAAATTTGTCTAAGATCCAAAACTCACTATAGGTCGTGATGGCGCCAAACGTCGCCGTTAGGCAAGCCAATGATGAACTACCAACTTAATTATTCATTTTATTATTTTTGAAATTATGAATCTTAGTAGATAAAGAGATCGAAATCGTAGATACATATGATTTAAGTAAAATATAAATTAAAAGTGTCTCAAGGGTAAGCAAAATCATAAATAAATTCTAGAACACCCCAAAACCCGGTGTCACAAGTGCATGAGCATCTACTAGGAAGTACAATAACAATACAACATCTGTCTGGAATACAATATAGACAGGATAATGTAAATAATTATGATGGAGACTCCGTATGCTGCGGATCGTAACACGGGATGTAGCTCACCGTAAAGTCCCCGCAATAGCTGCGCCTTTGCGCCCAAAAGACCACTAGAAATATAAACCTGCATAATAAGTGCAGAAGTGTAGCACGAGTAAGTAAATCAACGCGTACCCAGTAAGTATCTTGCGTAACCCCAGAGAAGTAGTGACGAGGGGTTGACATAGACACTTACTAGTGGTCAAATAAATCAAGTATAGTAGAAAGTAAACAAGTATGAAGCATGATAATTAAGCAGTGAAAACAAATATAGGTACATGATACGATCCTCATCTGAACAGTAAACACAAGTCCTCAAAATCGGTTACCTCCTCAAATGGAGTATATAATATGGTCCCTACTAGATAGGTCACCACAACTCAAGTCAGGAAAACTCACGGATACACTGATTTTTTGTCAAATATTACGCACGATTCTGCCGAGGTGAGCGACCCGATCCCATAAGAGTATTTCATGAAGTTGTCGAGGCGAACGGTCTGATCCCATAAGAGTTTGATACATGATACTGCCGAGGCGAACGGACCGATCCCATAAAAGTGTGTTACATGATACTGCTGAGGGAAACGACCCAATCCAAAAGAGTGTGTTACAATAATATCCTGCCGAGGTGAACGACCTGATCCCATAAGAGTGTGGTACATAATCCTGCCAAGACGAACGACCCGATCCCATTAGAATAAAAAGCTTTAAGGTGTCCTTGTCCCCACTCACGAATATATGTGTGAGTTATGAAATTTAAGGAAACTTTTCGATGAATACGTACAACGCGGGAGAAATTCGTAAGGGAAGCATAATTTTCCGCGGCTAATCAAGTAGCTCGTCGAATATCTAAAATAGCGAGTCCATTACACTGCGCTAGTCTAGTCTCAAGTCATAATACGAAATAAAGTAATTAAATATGCAAGAATAACTCAATTAGTACAATTAAATCATGACGTGAATCTAAGTCTACCCGGATATAATTAGGAACTCTAGCATACGCACGCACACTCGTCACCTCATACGTGCGTAGCTCCCATAACATGTAGCATGTAATAAGTATAACACCTACGAGGTAAATTCTCCCTCACAAGATTAGACATGAGACTTACCTCGCTCTGAAGTTCCATAACCGGTTCCAATGCCTCTCTAACATCCCAAACCGATGCACATCGATCCGAAACTAGTCAAACAACGTGCAAACCAATAAACATATACTCCAATACTCATAATTTAACAATTCATAACAATTTCGAACTCCACACGAAAAGTCAACAAAGTCAAACCCCGGGCTCACGCGCCCAGATTTCAAAATTTTTTAAAGATAAATATTACCCATAATACCACGAACTCAAATATATAATTTATTCCTAATTGCATGTCCAATTTTGTGGTCAAAATCCGAAAATACCATCTTAAAGTTTTCTTCCAAAAAATCCACAATTTCTATCAAATTCTATGTTAAAATCTATATATAACCCATGTATTTAACTCGAAACAAGTAGGAATAACTTACCTTATGATATATGGCAAAAATGATCTTCAAGAATCACCCTGAATCGCCCACATGAGCTCCAAGAACATAAAAGTGAATAAATGAGTTCAAAATCCCGAAATTATATGTTAAATACACCTGCCAGACCTCCTTCTTTGATGTTAAATCCCGTTAGCCATGCGATCGCGTTAACAAATGATCCAGCATCATTTTTCTTCATCGCGATCACGGCCAAAATCCCGCGATCGCGATGTACAAATTTTATTTTCTTCTTCACAGACACCTTTCGGTATAATAGCAATAACGTTTTATACAAAATTCCAAATAGCAAACGGTTTGATTTTTGAAAACTAGATTCCAAGAGTTACATCTTTCATATTTGGATTATCGCCATATTCCTTATAAATTACAAGATATAAGCTCCCGAATTTAGACCACTAACAACAGAAAATCCTTCTACGCGATCGCGACCTTCCCTCCGCGATCGCGATTCACAAAGGCCTGGAATGCACTTTGCTCTTCGCGATCATGACCCAAACCTCCGTGATCGCGAAGAACACCCCTGGAATCAGATAACAACAGTTCAACATGGTCTAAAAATGGTCCGAAACCACCCCCAAAACTCACCCGAGGTCTGAGGAACCCCGTCCAATCATTCTAACAAGTTTATATATCCTATGTAAGCTTGTTCAAAGGCTCGAAACATAAATTACAACATCGAAACCAAGAATTAAAGGCCAAACTCAATTTTTTAAACTCTCTTAACTTTCAAACCTTCATCTTTCGCCGAACGCGTTCGAATCACACTTAAACATTTCGGAACGATGCCAAATTTTGCGTACAAGTCACAAATTACAATACGAACCTATTCCAAGGTTTGGAATCCCAAACGGACATCGACAACACCAAAGTCCACTTCAAATCAAACTTAATAATTCTAAAACCTTCAAAATTCTAACTTTCAACATTAGGCGCCGAAATGCTCCAGGACTATACGATACTCAACCCGAACATAAGCCCAAGTCCAAAAGCATCATACAAACCTATTGGAACCTTCAAATTCTAATTCCGATGCAGTTTACTCAAAAGTCAAACCTTGGTCAACTCTTTCAACTTAAAGCTTCCGGATTGAGAATTTTGCTTTCCAAATCAACTTCGAACTTCTCAAAAATCGAAACCGATCACACGTACAAGTCATAATACATGGAGTGAATCTACTCAAGCCCTCAAACCGGCGTACGACGCGCTAGAGCTCAAAACGACTGGTCGGGTCGTTACAAAATCTTATACTTTTTTAAAGAAATAATAAATAAAGTATATATATTATCATAATACCCATAATAGATGAACTGACTATTAGCACTTTTAAAATCTTGGGATTATAATTTTGGGAAAAAAGTAATTAATTATAATGGCAAAGCAGGAAAGAATATTTGTGTTTCTCTTAATTTACTAAACTGAACAAGCAAAAAAAATAAAAATGAGTGAATACCCTCAACCCCTCCTAAACTATCATGATTTTATGAGTTACTTACTTAAACTATCTGGTGTACCCAAAATCCCTCTTAACTATATCCCCATATATATTAAAAAAAACTCATCGTCAATTTTTTAATAAAATATATAAGATAATTCGTCAAAAGGCGCATGGGAGAGAAAATTATACACAAAAATTGCCCCACTTGGACGTGTCTAATAGTTAATTAGTGTTACCCCCTTTACAAATTTTATTTTTTCTATTCTTCGTCTATTTTCTTTATATTCTAGCCTTCTTCTTCATTTTTATCTTTCTCCTTCCTTTCTCCTTATGGGTTTCATCTGAATTTTGTTTTCTTCTCTCGTTTGTTCTAAAATTATCTTTCTTCTTTATTTTGGTCTTCTTCTTTCAACACTGTTTAGTCCACCAAAAGCCCATAACTTTTACCAAACTTGAAATATTTACCAAATTCTAAATTTATTTATCACAAATCGCGTATTAAACTAAAATTTTCCGTGAAATCGAAGGTTAATAGGAAAAGTCCAATGTTTAATGGCAAAAATCACGATTGAGACATGATTTAGCCATTATCGGAGGAGATGGAAGAGAATCCTTTTTATTTTTTTTACAAATGACCTTGTGTTTATCCCTTCATCCCTTTTTATTTGATTTTCTAATCCCCAAGTATTTATCCATTTAATTATTTTTAGTTATTAGTTAAAATTCTTAACTAAATTGATATTTAGATTAGGTTGAGTTAACTAAAAGAGTGTATCACACTCACCATTAAAAATCAACGAGGGGTTTTCTAATATATAGGAGTATATAGTTACAGCTCGTTTGGGTGATTGTTATGCATCGTTTCATAATGTATCATATAGTATTGTATTGTACTGTATCATTTTGATGTATACAATGTTTGGATAGATTGTATTGTTTTTCGTCGTTTCATGATCTCATGCACTAGCAATATGAAGAAGAAACTTGCAATATTATAAAAAAAAAGTAAGGTATGAGATAAAATTATTATACAAAAAGATAAGGTAAAGGATAAAATAAAATAATTTAATAATATGAAAGGGCAAGATGAGAGAAAATATAAAGGAACGACGCAACCACACCATTGCAACTTGTTTTTCTTGCATTCAACACATAGAGGTCGTCTCCCTTCTTCCCCATTCCTCTCAAAGTTTCATTCTTTTGATTTTACATTTACTTTGAAGAAATCGACAAATTTGGATTTTTTGGATCTATTGAATTTGGGGAAGAAATTGGTGGTACATTGGATTGATAATTTATTCCAGGTGGTATATTGTGTACCTCCTTAATATGGTAAGTGTTTTCATCTCATCATCTTCGTTATTGTTAATTTGGGTTTCTACAAATTTTTTCTGCACAATGCTCGACCACTAGTGTACAATTGATCACTGTTAGAATAGACCACTAGTTCACAATAGACAAATGGAAGATTGTATATTACTATGCGGTCTATATTCTGGTGAATGTGTTGAGGTTAGAATTCCTATACAAAGGTTACAGTACCTATCCGTATACCTAGCAATTGTACATTTGACGAATTTGTTGATGTCATCATTAACCGTGGAAAACTAACACGTTCCCCAAAATTTGAATTTTATATATATATATATATATATATATATATATATATATATTTGTGTGTGTGTGTGCTAGCTCTGCACTGAAGAGGGACAAGATTCCTCCTTCCTTCATTAAGAATGACAATAATTTGCAATTGTACCTCCTTGATGTTACAATTGATGGTATGAGGCCTCGTTTGAAGATATTTGTGGCTAAAAATGAGTTTAAAGAAGGGGCTGAAATTTCTGTTGAAAGGTCTCATCAAGGTTCAAATACCGCAGCTGCACCACCACTACCAACACATCCACCATTTTTAGAAGTAGAGGAGGAAAGAATGGTGAAAGATGGCTTCAGTAGATTTAGTGATGACTTGCATAATTTTGGTGACAATGAAATGAACTCGTATGGCTCGAAAGATGCAGATAGAGCGGATGAGCTCCCAGATATTGTCAGTCGGGTAGGTGGAGATGAAGGCTTGGTGGACTCGTTAGCTACATAACACAACCACCTTGATTGTACATGTTTTCTCCTTGGGAAATGTTTTGACAACAAATTGGATCTAATGAAACAGTTGGAGATTGCTTCTGTAAAATGCATTTTACGTTTCGTATGAAGAAGTGTAGCAGTAAATTAACTTCAGTGGCATGCCGAGATGTGATTTGCCCATGAAAGTTACGCGCTTTAAAGTATGTGAGTTCTAATAGGTTTTATATTACCAAGTACTATGGCGAGCACACATGCAAGGTACAACACATATCAAGCCGTCATCCTAACGCGTCGTCGAAGACTTCGGGTGCATATTACCAGGAACGGTATGTTAATGGAAAAGGCCCATCCCCGTCAGATCTGAAAAATGCTATTTTTGAATATTTTAATCAAAATCTAACTTATTGGAGGAGCTGGAAGGTAGGTGAAATAGCTAAGGCTATGATCAGGGGTACTCAGGAAGAGGGGTATGCTTTGTTGGAAGCGTATCGCCATGTTATGTTGTCCTAAAATAAAGGAAGTATTGTTGATTTGAAGGTTGATCATAAATTGCATTTTCAATATTTTTTCTTATCTGTTGGAGCTTTCATTAAGGGATTCATGCATATGAGAAAGGTTATTGCTATTGGTGGGACATTTTTGAGTGGCAGGTATGGAGGCTGCTTGTTGTCTGCTGTGGCACAAGATACAGAGAATCACATTTTTTCAATTGTGTTATGTGTAGTCGATAAAGAGTGCAATGATTCTTGGACCTACTCTTTTGAACAGTTGCGGCACATTGTTGACGACAACGATGAATTGTGCATTATCTCTGATCGGTATCTGTCTATTGCGAATGGCTTCAAAAATATTTTTTCTGCCGCTCATCATTGTTTTTGCACGCGTCACATTGCTGAAAATATGCGCAAGAGGTTTCATTGTGGAATTTTTATTAAGAATTTCTTTTTTGCTGCATAGTCATACATTATTGAGGAATTCTTTGACCATTTTCAGCAATTGTCGAGCCTACAAAGGGTAGAAGAAAGTTTAAGATATGGCCAAGCATTTTCGAACCTGTTCTTCTGGTTATAGGAAGAAAGGAAAAAATAAATTTTCCATTTGCAAAGAACATGGCCACAAGAAAATGACTTGTAATGTATTATTGCAACATTCTTGATCTTTTAGCTACTGGTGTTGTAATAAAGATTATTAACTATTTCAATATTCTAAACTTGTTCCCTCCCTTATTTTAAGAAGGAGTCATGTGACCAAGTAGTTTGATAGACTACTCTTTTATTGTCAATCACCCACATTGTCTATTGTAGACCTATGATCAAGAATCAACCTCTTTATTTTAAGGAGTCATGTGACCAAGTTGTGTCACGACCCAAAACCTAACCCATCGTAATGGTGCCTATCGTGATACTAGGCAAGCCGACATCTTCAAAACACTTTCAACATTTAACAGAAATGAATTAATATATTTAAAATAACCGGAGTCTTTCATAAAAACGAGGTAAAACATAAAGCATAAGTGCAGAAAAATAGCCTCACATTGGGGTGTCACTGAGTCATGAGCATTTAGATATCCAGTCTAATACAAACAATGTCTAAATATCAATACAGAAAAGGAAGAAAACATAGAAGGAGAGACAAGGTCTACGGGCGTTGGCAGTTACCTCGTAGTCTCTGATACTCGATCGTGCACGAACTCAACGACCTCCATGATCAAACACACCTGGATCTGCACATGAAGTTCAGAGTGTAGCATGAGTACAACCAACTCAGCAAGTAACAGAAATAAATAAGGAAGTGAGAAGGTAGTGACGAGCAATACAATACAGTTCGTTTTCAATAATTTCAGCAAGGAATAGACATGCTTTCAAATCTGGCAGCTCAAATCAAATCAATTTTATTCAGTTAAAGGGCAGGTAAATCCGGATATAGAATCTTTCAGAAATTTCACGACAATGACAGGTAACAACTAAGTGCATCAACATATGAAAAAGCAAGTACAACCTCTTAGGGCAACAATCACTCAACTCATTACAACAGCTCAATCACTTGGCTCTCAGCCCTCAGTACTCACACTCAATAGGTACCTGCGCTCACTAGGGATATGCAGACTCCGGAGGGGCTCCTTTCAGCCCAAGCGCTATATCCGTATGGACAACTCACGTGTTGCACGGACAACTCACGTGCTATAGTATCAATATGTGAAACCGCACGGACAACTCACGTGCTGCACGGACAACTCACATGCCATAGTATAAATATATGGAACCGCACGGATAACTCACATGCTTCACGGACAACTCATGTGCTATAGTATCAATACCTCACAGATAGGCCCTTGACCTCACTCAGTCATCAACCTCTCTAATCTCTTGAGCTCTCGGAAATCACAAAGATCGGCCCAAACAAAGATAACATAGTGTATCAACAGGAATCAAGAAGAGGCAGAGATATGATACGCAAGTAAAACCATGACTGAGTACAAGACAACAATCAGCAAGTAATTCAACAAGTACGCGACCTCTGCGGGTCCCAACAGTACCATCACATAGCCTAAGCATGATTTCTAACATGATTTGCAGCCAAATTTCTATAACACAGGGAGAGAATATAACTAGCAACAAGTTATTCAACTTTACAGTTTCACAGAATGGACCAAGTCCCAATTCCTACGGTGCACGCCCACATGCCCGTCACCTAGCATGTGCGTCACCTCCAAAATACTCACATAACCGAATAATTCGGAGTTTCATACCCTTAGGACCAGATTTAAAACTGTTACTTATCTCAAACCGCACAAAATCTTACTCCGCAGTGCCTTTGCCCCTCGAATCAATCTCTAAACGCCCCGAATCTAGCCACAAGCAGTACGATGTAATTAATATAAGCTAAAAGAATCAATTCCATAAGAAATACCGGCCCCCGGGTCCGTGTCTCGAAATCTGATAAAAGTCACAAAATATGAATACCAATTCACTCACGAGTCCAACCATACAAGAATTACTTGAATCCAACCTCAAATCACCTTCCAAAACACGGAATTTAAGCCTATGACGTTTCTACCATTTCCCCCCAAATTTACAACTCAAATCCCTAATTAGATGATGCAAATAGCAATAGATTCATGAGATATAGTCCAATCCGAGTTAGAATTACTTACCCCAACAATCTTCTTGAAGAAACCGCGAAAAATTGCCTCACACAGAGCTCTCAAAGTCCCAAAATCGAAATGGAAATCAAACCCTCGAAATCCCATTTTCTGCCTAGTTCTTCCGCATCTGCGGACACACTGTTGCACCTGCAGAATTTCCCTCACAGGTGCGGAAATGAATTAAAGGGTTGGGTCCGCATCTTCGATCAAGTGGTCGCACCTGCGTGTGCGCACCTGCGGACAAAAGTCCGCTTCTGTGATCCTCCCTCCATCTCACTTTCCGCATCTGCGGAGCTTCATGTGCATCAGCGGGCTCGGAGATGCGGAAACGCCCTCGCACCTGCGACCCCTGGCCATCTCCTCAACTCCTGCTTCTACACTCCTTCCTCCACATATACGAGTACGCACCTGCGGTCTCCCCACCGCAGGTGCGAAACCACTAGATCAAAAGGCTTCATCCATATGCCTACGTCAAAATTCGAACCGTTAAGCATCCGAAACACACCCGAGGCCCCCGGGACCTCAACTAAATATAACAACAAGTCCTAAAACTCCATATGAACTTAGTTGAGCCTTCAAAACACATCTAACAATAACAAAAACACGAATCACTATCCAATCCAAACTTAATGAACTTCGAAATTTCTAAATTCTACAAACCATGCCGAATCATACCAAACCACGTCCGATTGACCTCAAAATTTACACATAAGTCATATTCAACATCATGGACCTACTCCAACTTCCAGAATCGAAATCAGACCCCGATATCAAAAAGTCAACCCCCGGTCAAACTTCCCAAAAATTCGACTTTCGCCAATTCAAGCCTAAATTAGCTACAGACCTCAAATTCACAGTACGGACACGCTCCTAAGTCCAAAATCACCCAACGGAGCTAATGGAACCGACGTAACTCCATTCCGGAGTCGTTTTAATACAATGCCAACTACGATCAAAATCCTAAGACTTAAGCTTCTGTTTTAGGGACTAAGTGTCCCAAATCACTCCGAAACCATAAACAAGACCTCCTGGCAAGTCACATAAGCAGAAACAGATACGGGAAAAACAGTAAATAAGGGATCGGGGCTAATACACTTAAAACGATTGGCCGAGTCATTACATCCCCCCCCTCTTAAAACAAGTATTCGTCCTTGAACGAGCATAGAGACATACCTGAAGTGGCAAAGAGATGAAGATAATGGCTGCGCATATCATGCTCGGTCTCCCAAGTCGCCTCCTCGACCGGTTGACCCCTCCATTGAACCTTCACAGAAGCAATATTCTTCGACCTCAGCTTTCGAACCTGCCTATCTAAGATCGCCATTGGATCCTCAACATAAGATAAATCCTTGTCCAACTGGACTGAGCTGAAATCTAATATGTGAGATGGATCGCCGTGATACTTCCGGAGCATAGAAACATGGAATATTGGATGAACTCCTGCTAGACTGAGATGGATGGATAAACCTCGGGCTCAACTTGCCCTTCTTTCCGAACCTCATAACACCCTTCATGGGTGACACCCAGAGTAAGACCCGCTCTCCAACCATGAATACAACATCGCGAACCTTCCAATCCGCATAACTCTTCTGTCTGGACTGGGATGTGCGTAGTCTATCCTGAATCACCCTAACCTTCTCCAGAGCATCCTAAACCAAGTCTGTACCCAATAATTTAGCCTCGCCCGGCTCGAACCAACCCACTAGAGACCTACACCGCCTACCATACAAAGCCTCATACGGTGCCATCTGGATGCTCAACTGGTAACTGTTGTTGTAAGCAAACTCCACTAGAGGCAAGAACTGATCACACAAATCCCCAAACTCCATCACACACGCACGAGGCATATCCTCTAATATCTGAATAGTGCGCTCGGACTGTCCATCTTTCCGAGGGTGAAATGTTGTGCTCAACTCCACTCGAGTACCCAACTCATGTTGTACGACCTTCTAGAACCTTAATGTAATCTGCGTACCCCGGCCATAAATGATAGATACCGGTATGCCATGAAGCCTGACGATCTCGCAGATATACACTCGAGCCAGCTGCTTGGAAGATTAGGTAGTTATCACAGGAATGAAATGAGCTGACTTGGTCAACCGATCCACAATCACCCAAAACTGCATCAAACTTTCGCTGAGTCCGTGGAAGCCCAACAACGAAATCTATAGTGATCCGCTCCCATTTCCACTCCGGAATATCTAACTTCTGAAGCAACCCACCTGATCGCTGATGCTCATACTTCACCTGCTGGCAATTTAGGCACCAAGCTACATACCCCACTATGTCCTTCTTTATTCTCCTCCACCAGTAATGCTGTCTCAAGTCCTGATACATCTTTGCGGCACCCGGATGAATAGAATACCGCAAACTGTGAGCCTTCTGGAGAATCAACTCACGCAAACCATCTACATTGGGCACACATAGCATGCCCTGCATCCTCAATGCACCATCATCCCCAATAGTGACCTCCTAAGCATCACCGTGTTGGACCGTATCCTTAAGGACAAGTAGATGGGGGTCCTCATACTGACGCTCCCTGATACGATCATAAAGAAAAGACCGAGAGACCACACAAACTAATACTCGACTCGACATAGAAATATACAAGCTAACAAACTGGCTAGCTAAGTCATGAACATCCAATGCCAATGGCCTCTCTACTGCTGGAAGATATGCTAAGCTCCCCAAACTCTCCGCCCGGCGACTCATGGCATCGGCCACTACATTGGCCTTCATGGAATGGTACAAAATAGTGATATCATAGTCCCTAAGAAGCTCCAACCACCTCCACTGACACAAGTTAAGATCCTTCTATTTGAACAGATGTTGCAAACTCCGATGATAAGTGTAAATATCACAATGGACCCTGTACAAATAGTGACGCCAAATCTTCAAGGCGTGAACAATACCTGCTAACTCGAGGTCGTGGATATGATAGTTCTTCTCATGAGACTTCAACTGGCGCGAAGCATAAGCAATCACTCTACCCTCCTGCATCAGAACACACCCAATGCCGATCCGCGAGGAATTACAATACACTATGTAAGAACCAGAAACTGATGGTAGAACTGGAGCCGTGGTCAAAACAGTCTTGAGCTACTGAAATCTCTCATCGCACTCCTCCGACCACCTGAAAGGAGCACCCTTTTGGGTCAATTTAGTCAGGGCAATGCAATAGATGAGAAACCATCCACAAAATGATGGTAATATCCCGCTAACCCTAGAAAGCTCTGGATCTCCGTGGCTAAGGACGGTCTGGTCCAACTCTACACCGCCTCTATATTCTTCGGATCCACTTGAATACCCTCACTGGACACCACGTTCCCCAAGGACGCCACTGAACTGAGCCAAAACTGACACTTGGAGAACTTTGCAAAAAGCTTTTCCTCCCTAAATCGCTGTAACACAATCCTCAGATGCTAAGCATGCTCCTCCTGGCTACTAGATTACCCCAGGATGTCATCAATGAATACAATAATGAACGAGTCGAGATAAGGCTGAAACACACTGTTCATGAAATGCATGAATGCTATTGGGGCATTGGTCCGCCCAAAAGACATCACAAGCAACTCATAATGGCCATATCGGGTCCTGAAAGCTGTCTTAAGAATATTTGAGTCCCGAATCTTTAGCTGGTAATACCTTGACCTCAAATCAATCTTGGAGAACACCATCGCTCCCCGAAGCTGGTCAAACAAATCTTCAATACGAGGCAAATGATACTTATTCTTGATTGTGACCTTGTTCAACTGTCTGTAATCAATGCACATTCTCATAGTACCATCCTTCTTATTCACAAATAGAACTGGTGCACCCCAAGGTGATGTGCTAGGCCGAATAACCTAAAGCTGCACCTTCAATTCCTTCAACTTTGTTGGTGCCATACAATATGGAGGAACAGAAATGGGCTGAGTACACATCACCAAATTAATACTGAAATCAATATCCCTATCAGGCGGCATGCCCGATAGGTCTGCAGGAAACACAATCGGGAAATCTCGCACCACCAGAACAGAATCAATAGCAGGGGTCTCTGCACTAACATCCCTCACAAAGGCCAGATAAGATAGAAAACATTTCTCAACCATCTGCTGAGCTTTCAAGTATGAAATCACTCTACTGGGAACATAGTCTATAGAGCCGCTCCACTCAGCCCTCGGCAACCCCGACATCGCCAACATCACGGTCTTAGCATGAAAATCTAGAACAGCATGACATGGAGACAACAAATCCATACCGAAAATCACGTCAAAATCGACCATACTAAGCAATAAGAGATCTACTCTGGTCTCCAGACTCCTAATAGTCACCACATATGACTGACATACACGTTCCACAATAATAGTATCACCCATTGGAGTGGATATATGAACAGATGAAACTAGAGACTCACGGGGCATATCTAGATAATAAGCAAAATACGAGGAGACATGTATAAGTGGAACCAGGGTCAAATAATACATAGGCATCTCTATGGCAAACTGAGACAATACCTGTAATCATAACATCCAAAGCAATGGTATATGGCCTGGCAGGAAGAGTATAGAAACGGGCTTGCCCCCCCTGATCGGCCTCCCCCTCTAGGGCGACCTCTAGCTGACTGAACCCCACCCCTAGCTGGCTGAGCGGGTGGTGGAGCTACTGGTGCTATCGACGGAGTACTCTGCTGTGGAGACCCACTCAACAACCTAGGGCAATCTCTCTTAATCTGACCAAAATCTCCACACTCGAAACAACCCCTCCTCTGACAGAACTGCTACTCCTGATGCCCCGAAGAACTACCGGTAGACACCTGAGCTGACGAAGTAGGGTGAGAACTATGCACTAGTAGTGCACTGAATGAAGACTGACCCTACTGATAGCTGTGTGAACCATGGCCAGATAATGCACCACGGTGAACTGTGCGAGCCGTCTGAGCATGTCTGAAAGGACGACCCCTACCGTGGTGGGACTGCCCCCAGAAGGAACACCGCTGAAGCCACCCTAGCCACGAGACCTCTTGGCTTCCCTCTCGACCCGCTCCTAGCTGCGAACCATCTCAATCTGACGGGCAATATCGACAACCTCATCAAAAGTTGCACCAGACACACTCTCTCTAGTCATAAGCAATCGCAGCTGAAAAGTGAGGCTATCTATGAACCTCCTGATCCTCTATCTGTATGTGGGAACCAACCTAGCATGACGGGCCAACTCAGAAAATCTCATCTCATACTGCGTCGCGAACATATCAACCTGACAAAGCTTCTCGAACTGCCTGCGTAGCTCCTTTCTGCCATGTAAGGGGTGCTGCGCCGACTGGCCTACCCTTTCGTAAGCTTCCCACCAACTGAAGGTAGCCCTAGAGAACTGAAAAGTAGTGAACGAGACCCCACTGGTCTCCAGTATACTTGCCGTACGGAGTATCCTCTGACACATGTCCAAGAAACCATGTGCATCCTCTCCTTCTGCACCACTGAAAGATGGAGGTTGGAGCCTCCCAAACCTCTCCAATCTACGTTGCTCATCCACGGTCATAGGAGTAATCACATAGTCCTGAGCAGCAGCAACCGGCTGGATTGGTGGTACCCCCGGTGTATGGAATCCCTGTACCACCTGCTCTGGTGTGCGGGCCGCGGGAGTTTGAGCTCCTCCCCCGGCCTGAGAAGTGGCTGCTGCGGTAAGAATAGAGATCGCCTGAGCAAGACTGGTACACGCGGTCAGAATCTGAGCTAAGGCCTCTTAAAGGCCTGGAATCACAATAGGCACAGGTGGTGCCTGAGCTGGTCCATAGGCTCATCCACAACTGGTGCCTGCTCCTGAACTGGGGCAACTGGTGGGTCTGCAGGTACTGCCCCAGCTGCTGTGCGGGCTGCACCTCTGCCCCTACCGTGACCTCTACGGCGACCTCGGCCTCTCGTGGCCCTGGCTAGAAGTACTGGTGGTTGTCCGTCCTACCCCGTAGTACGAGTTCTCACCATCTGTGAGAGAATGGAACAACAGATATTTAGTTACCAGAATCAACAAATTCGCATGACAAGAATTCAAGAATGTGAAGTTTTTTCCTAAGGGTTCGGCAGCCCCTCGAAGATAAGTACAGACGTCTGCGTAATGATCCGCAAGACTCTACCAAACCTGCTCATGACTTGTGAGACCTATGTAACATAGGCTCTGATACCAACTTGTCACGGTCCAAAACCTACCCGTTGTGATGGTGCCTATCATGATACTAGGCAAGCCGACATCTCCAAAACACTTTCAACATTTAACAGAAATGAATTAATATATTTAAAATAACCGGAGTCTTTCATAAAAATGGGGTAAAACCCAAAGCATAAGTGCAGAAAAATATCCCGACAATGGGGTGTCACTGATTCAGCATCTAGTTATCCAGTCTAATACAAACAGTGTCTAATTATCAATACAGAAAAGAAAGAAAACATAGAAGCTGAGACAAGGTCTGCGGACGCCGGCAGCTACATCGTTGTCTCCGATACTCGATCACGCACGAATTTAACGACCTCCATGATCAAACACATCTGGATCTGCACATAAAGTGCAGGGTGTAGCATGAGTACAACTAACTCTGCAAGTAATAGAAATAAATAAGGAACTGAGAAGGTAGTGATGAGCTATACAATACAGTTCATTTTCAATAAATTCAGCAAGGAATAAACATGCTTTCAACTCCGACAGCTCAAATCAAATCAATTTTATTCAGTTAAAGAGCAGGTAAATCTGGATATAGAATCTTTCAGAAATATCACGACAATGACAGATAGCAACTACGTGTATCAACAAATGAAAAAGCAAGTACAACCTCTCAGGGCAACAGTCACTCAACTTGTTACAACAACTCAATCACTCGGCTCTCAGCTCTTAGTACTCACACTCAATAGGTACCTACGCTTACTGGGGGTGGGCAGACTCCGGAGGGGCTCATTTCAGCCCAAGCACTATATCCACATGGACAACTCACGTGATGTACAGAAAACTCACGTGCTATAGTATCAATATGTGGAACCGCATGGACAACTCACGTGCTGCACAGACAACTCACGTGCCATAGTATCAATATGTGAAACAACACGAACAACTCACTTAATGCACGAACAACTCATGTGCTATAGTATCAATACCTCATAGACATTCCCTCGGCCTTACTCAGTCATCAACCTCTTTACTCTCTCGGGCTCTCGGGAATCACAAAGATCGGCCCAAACAAAGATAACATAGTGTATCAACAAGAATCAAGAAGAGGTTGAGATATGATACACAAGTAAAACCATGACTGAGTACAAGACAACAATAAACAAGTAATTCAACAAGTATGCGACCTATGCGGGTCCCAACAGTACCATCACATAGCCTAAGCATGATTTCTAACATGATTTGTAGCCAAATTTCAATAACACAGGGAGAGCATATAACTAGCAACAAGTTATTCAACTTTACAGTTTCACGGAATGGACCAAGTCCCAATTCCTATGGTGCACGCCCACACGCCCGTCACCTAGCATGTGCGTCACCTCCAAAATACTCACATAACCCAATAATCCGGGGTTTCATACCCTCAGGACTAGATTTAAAACTTACTTAACTCAAACCGCGCAAAATCCTATTCCGCAATTACTTTTCCCCTAGAATCAATCTCCAAATGCCCCGAATCTAGCCACAAGCAGTACGATATAATTAATATAAGCTAAAAAAATCAATTCCACATGAAAAACACGAAAGTATAAGCCAAAATCCGAAATAGGCTCAAACCGGTCCCCGAGCCCACATCTCGAAAAGTCATAAAATATGAACACTCATCCACTCACGAGTCCAATCATACAAGAATTACTCGAATCCAACCTCAAATCACCTTCCAAAACTCGAAACTTTAGCCTATGAAGTTTGTACCATTGTCCCCCAAATTTACAACTCAAATCCCTAATTAGATGATGAAAATAGCAATAGATTCATGAAATATAGTCCAATCCGAGATAGAATAACTTACCCCAACAACCTTCTTGAAGAAACCCTGAAAACTCACCTCACACCGAGCTCTCAAAGTCCCTAAATCGAAATGGAAATCAAACCCTCGAAATGCCATTTTCTGCTCAGTTTTTCCGCATCTGCGGACACACAGTCGCACCTGCAGAATTTCCCTTGCAGGTGCGGAAATGACATAAATGGATGGGTCCGCATCAACGATCAAGTGGTCGCACCTGCGTGTGCGCACCTGAGGACAAAAGTCCATTTCTTCGATCCTCCCCTTCATCTCACTTTTCGCATCTGCGGAGATTCAGGCGCATCTGCGGACTCGCAGATGTGGTAACACCCTCGTACATGTGACCCCTGGCCATCTCCTCAACTACCGATTCTACTCTCCTTTCTCCACATGTGCGAGTATGCACCTGTGGTCTCCCCACCGCAGGTACGAAACCACCAGATATCAGAAGGCTTCAGCCATATGCCTTAGTCCAAATTCAAACCGTTAAGTATTCGAAATACACCCGAGGCCCCCAGGACCTCAACTAAATATACCAACAAGTCCTAAAACACCATATGAACACAGTTGAGCCCTCAAAACACGTCGAACAACAATAGAAACACGAATCACTCTCCAATCCAAACTTAATAAACTTTAAAATTTCCAAATTCTATAAACGATGCCGAATCATACCAAACCACGTCCGATTGACATAACATTTTGTACACAAGTCATATTCAACTTTACGGACCTACTCTAACTTCCAGAATCATAATCCGACCCTGATATCAAAAAGTCAACCACTCGGTCAAATTTCCCAAAAAATTGACTTTCACCATTTCAAGCCTAAATTATTTACAGACCTCAAATTCACAGTCCGGACATGCTCCTAAGTCCAAAATCATCCAACGGAGCTAACGGAACCGATAGAACTCCATTTCGGAGTCGTCTTCACATAATTCCGACTACGATCAAAATCCTAAGACTTAAGCTTTTATTTTAGGGACTAAGTATCCCTCCCGGCAAGTCTCATAAGCAGAAACAGATATGGGGAAAATAGTAAATAGGGGATCGGGGCTAATACACTCAAAACGACTGGCCGGGTCGTTACAAGTTGTCTCATAGACTACTGTTTTAGAATCAACCATTACATTGTCTATTGTAGATATATGATCTTGAATCAACCTCCTTATTTTAAGAAGGCGTCATGTGACATAGTTATTCCCTGCTTTACGATCAATCCCCTTAATGTATGTTCAACCACCTGTAATCAATGTTATATTGTCAACCCCCATCGATATATTCAATTTAACCAAGACTTGTTGTGCATGTTTAGGTAGTCTATTGACAAACACCGGTTTAGGTAGTTAATTTAATGTCTAATGTTAATAACAACTGGTAGCCAATATGAAAAAAAGTTGTATAATTAATTGAACTGCATCAAATATGCCGATGCAAAGCATCAATTCGTTTCTCAAAACACTCAACAATCACGTCATTTACGAGAAGTTTTATGGAAAGGCATCATTTAATGTCAAATTTTGCATATAAATACACTGGATCTGATGGAAATATTTATTCATATTCCAAATATCCCAATCACTTAATAGATAAATGCCTCTGAGGCCAAGGCCAAGCATGAACACTATTTTCATCAGGGAATCATTGGATAAGCTCATCCGAGAGATCCAAGAAGACAGGGTGAGGCAAGAGAGGAATATTCGTCGTATAGCATGCATGCTGCAGATTCTCCTTCGTAGGGTTGGTGCAAATATTAACCACTATGTTAGCCCAAGAAATTCTCCTCTCTGTGATCCTTCTCCCCCTGCAGTTCAATTGTTTTTCTTTAGTTAATGAGAAAAAATGTATGTTGCTGTGAATAGAGTTATTTAATTAAAAAATAAAGTTTGTGTCTATTTAATTTTCTGCCTTGTTTTTTTGAATTTTGTTGCCCTATTTTTTATTTTAATGCTTTTGTTTTTTTCCATTTGACAACACTTAAGTGCAAAAAGGCCCCAAAATAAAATAAAGAGATTCCAATAGAAACATACAATTGAGGGGATATAAATTTCAGTCTTCCAAATATTTAAATTTCCTGCCAATGAATTGAAAATTTCATAACAGTTTTTGAATAAACCTACAGTATATAGTCTACCCCACTGGTGCTCGACATGTCCATTTTAAATGTAAACCAATAGACTTTCATAGTAAAGAATTAAGAACGGTATATCATTCATAAATTAGACAGGCATTAGGGTAGTTCCTCGATTATTAGTTGTTCGTTAGTGCAAAGTATTAGTTTAGTTACCTTAAATCAAAACAATGATAATTAGTTGTGAATAACTTAAAGTTGTAAATATTTAACTCAACAAACTGCAAGCTTTGAATTGATTAAAATGGATTACTATAACGTATCAATTATATCGGTATCAACCTAAGCCTGTAATTCATGAAAATAATTTTCATTATATGGTCAATGAATATTATTATAACATAATGTTAAGGCAATGTATGCAATTTGAAGACTAAATACCTATTATAATCTATCATAGCATTACTTAATATCAACACATGTTGATATTACAGCCCAATATTCAATATACAACATTCATACTTAGAGGCATTACTTTTTGACAACACTTCACTAAACAACACTTTTATACTTAGAGGTCTTGCTTCTTGAGTTGTTACATATTCTAGAATGGCCAACTCTTAATGGTATGAAATACACTGCCATGTATAATAACTTTAAATATTTCATGATATTTAATAAGATGTATAAACGTTATAAAATCAGAAAAACCAAGGTCAAACGTGGTGTTATCCTTATTTTTGTGAATTCTCGACCATTAGTTTACCCTCGACCAATAAGAGTTGAGGACGAAACCTTAAGTTGACACTCTCCCATTAAGAATATTTATTGATTTATGATGAATGTCCATGGTTGGGGTTTAGGGTTGGGGTTCAGGGTTAGGGTTCAGGGTTGGGATTAGGGTTCATGGTTTATAGACTATTAAAGAAGTTTATCAGCGACTACTGGTTGATGGAAGACAACTCGTGCTGTTCAGTAAATTAAAATATCCCATGTGGACTATCCCTAACCATACATTTTTTGACACGTTGAAATCACCCATTTGACCCATTTAAAATTACCCATTTGACCGGCTATGTGATCAAAATAAAATTGATCACATTTCAACCATATTTTTTTGACCCGTTCAAATTAACCCATTTGACCCAAAACAAAATTGATCACAGTTCAACCACAATTTTTACTTCCGAAACACATTACTCAAACAATTGATGAAAAATGAGTCAAGGGTCGAGTGCATCCTTTGGGTTGAGAAAGAATTATCACTGCGACATGGCTGCAAGTCAATTTACAGCTATAACTCCGATGAATGTTGGTCGGCGTTTCTCAAAATGTTCCAAAACTTAGGTAAGAGGAATTCCACAGATTCACCTCTTTTTAATTTTGGGGATTTAATTTTACAATTAAATTATTTTGTCCATTTGATTCGATAGGTGTAAAAGATTTCAATTTTAGGAATGGGATGCTGATCTGCTAGATCCAAGGGTTGTTGACCTTATCAGTAGTTTGAAGTGTGAAAAGGACGCACTTAAGCGTGAAAAGATCATTCTGCAGATGAAGGTAGCTGAACTTAAAAATATATTAAAAATGGATATTCATGAGGATGATGATGATGGTGGAGGTATTGAAATGGAGGGAGGGCATATTCGTGTAAATTGTACAATTGGAGGGATGGTTAAGATGAATGAAATGAGGCTCAATAAGTGGGCAATGCTCTTGTGCGTCATTGTCGGATTTGTGGAAGCTTGGATGATGAAGTGAGAAGGAGAAAATTATTTTGTTGAAAGTATTTTGGATCATGTAATGTTGTACTGCTGTAATGTTAAATTTGTTGAAGTTATTAAACTCGACATTGAGTCTATTACGCAACCAAGTAGCTAGTTTATTGATGAACCTAGTGTCTATTATGCAACCTCTGGGTTATGCCTGATGCAGTGTTATATTTGATCAAGTTATTAGTACTAGACACATTTTCTACTATGCAACCAAGTAGCTAGTATATTACTAGACACATTGTCTATTACGCAATGAAGTAGCTAGTTTATTACTAGACACATTGTCTATTATGCAACCAAGGTAGTTTCATTATATACGGGTAGATGCAAATATCATAAATTACTACAAGTTCACCCAAAATGAATTTGTCCCATGACCAACACAACTTGAAATTTCAATTATAAAATTAAGAAGGGTCCATCCTTTCCCTAAAGAAACAAACTGCAAATATTTCCTTGAACAACTCCATTTGCTTGTCATTAAGATGATTCAGTGGCGTATCAGTTAGCAGGAAGTCAATAACCTTCACTGCATATGCTCCACTTCTTTCACTATAATAATGAAAGACACAATTACTTATTAAAGAAATCAGAAGAATGAGTAAAACATAATGAATGACACATTTAATTTACTTTTGCTGAATGGCTGGCACATCCATAATACGCTCCCAGGACCATTTTTTCGTAAGCACATCTTGGCCTAAGTTGGAAAACTGGTCAGTTTTCATCAAAATACTAGGCATCATGAATGCGATGGGTTGTACCAGTTCTTCTAGTTTACCATCATCATAAAAGCTGACATTGCTATCGTAAATGTGAATCAAACCCTCTACCAAGTGGAAAACAACATGCACAAAATACTTGTTATCAATTTGCCATACACAGTGCAACAGCTTAGCCTTGCACCACTCTACAACCACAGGTTTTGGTATACTTCCTTGAGGATATAGCATCAGGTTTGTAAGACACAAGTCTTGAAAAGCATCAATTGTCTCACAAAAGTCCAAATCATTTCCCTCTTTACTAGCAGCCTCCTTGATCTTATCCCATGCAGTGCACATGTTGTTGCATAATGCAACATCTATAACAACATGACTAAGGGTATAAAGGCATGGACGTTTTATGTTTCGTACACGCATCAATGCCAAAAGTTCCTCCATATGCTAAATATTATAAAAATCTGTACGTTAAATATGGAGCTACTAAAAAAAAAGAAATACATGCAGTGAGTGATTAAGGGACTTACAAAAATTAAAATGGACGGCTTAGCACGGCACAACTGCTCGAAAAACCTCCATCCATAGCTGTGAGTCAACAAGATTTTGGGAAACTTCTCCTTCTTGTCAAACCATTCACAAAATAGTTTCTTATCTTCCTCCAAAACTAGTTTGAGTACATCTACCTTTGGTTTCTTCTTCTTTCTCTGTTTCAGCTTCCTCATCTTGCTTGCAAAAATTAGAGCATTCCTCAATCTGCCTTGCAATCTTGTAACTCTGTACCAAGGTGACTCAACTACTTTAAAAGGGCTCTTATTGTGATTTTGCATCCCCCCAAGGATCTTCAACACCTTATCCAATTTTTCATTCAGAACCTTCAACTCTTCGCGTACGTCTGTATCACTTGGCTGAGCATTGCACATCCTGCATGGTCCTCCGCTACCAATATTAGAAAACCACCAACTAGTGGTGAACCAAGAATACTCCCACCCAAAGGGTCACATCAGCAATGTCAGCTTCATCATTAGTCTCTAAGCTCGCTGCACCAGGTGCTTTTTTAATTGCATTCACCCATGATGGTAGGCTATAATCCCGTATTTTAGTTGTTTATTTCACTCTAAATCACTGTACTTTATTTGTGTTTGAGATTTAATTGGTAGTGTTGTGCACTTATTGTGTGTTTTATGCTTTGTAGGAGTAATTTCGAGTTATGTAAATGTTGTGGAGCTAATTCGAGCTATTTGGAACTTTGAAGTCTAAGTAAAAGCCCAAGGGATTAAGCCGGAATCATGTTCGGGGGTCGAGGACCAAGTCTGATGTCAAAACGCAAGCAAAAAGCAACACTCTGAGAATTTTGCACTACTGCGGTGCGTGGGGCAGCGCAGTAGTACAAATCTTACTGCCTGACAAATGTTGAGCTCTCGAGATTTCCCCACTAATGCCCCGCATGGCGCGTCGCCCTATGCAGCGCGCCTATGTAATTGTTACAGAGCCAATGTCCTATTTCGGCTAGGAGAAGATGGTTTCGTCTGGGCCCGACCCTACTTGGTATAAAAATATGGAAAATGTTATTTTCTAGACTTTTGACATACCTTCGACCTAAGGAGGATAAGGAGGAGTTAGAAGAAAACAAGCACAAGGATTTTATCATTCCTTCCTCACTCAAGACCCGAGTTTGGATTGAATTTATATTTTCCTATACTTTAATTTTATTTGTGATGAATTGCTCCATGTCTATGGAATAGTTCTCTTTACGGTTTGATGGATTTGGTCTATTGATAATTGTTTGTGGATTATAACTCTAGTTTTATGTATTGAAGCATTTTTGGATGATTTAATTATTGCATCAATATTCACTTGTTCATGTAATCGAGAGAGGCATAACTTGTGATATCTTTGAATTATATTGTTGGTTGAGTTCATAGATTCTTTTAAGTAATCAAAATAGGCTAGTTGAATCATTGATTAAACCAAGTTAGGAGAATAATCGAAGGAGGTTTTCCTAAAGACCAATCCATTACACATTCTTGCATATCTTCACGTGCTTAAATTGGTTCATCTCGTGAGGTTGAGACTTAATCGAGAGAGGAGTATCTGTTAAACGTGTGAACTAATAATTGAGTGAATTCGAGAGACTCACATAAATATTAGAAGTGAATAATCTAGAGTTAGATCCCAAATAATTATCTTGCACCTATCCTATCAAAACCTTATATTATCCCATTGATAACCTTCTTTGCTTGTTCATTGTTTCGATTTTCATTAGTCAATAGCTGTAGACTCTTATTCAATTTTAGTTAGAAATCATATAAATCTCAATTATTGATCATCTTGGATAGCAATCAAGCTAGAAACTATGAGAGTATTGCTTAAATCCAATCCCTCTGGATACAATATTATATTATACTATATTTGATTAGCAAGCATGATTTAAGTGTGTTTCGAGCTCGTTAAATTTCGGCGTCGTTGCCGGGGATTGGCAATCAATAGAGTTTGAAATAGTTTGTAGTGCTAATTCAGGATTCGTTTTCTTTTTAATTCGTTTTTCTCTTTTTATGTTTAGTGTTTGTTAATTGTGCGCATGTTACAGTTTTAGATTGGTGCATGACTCGAGCTTCTGTGAAAGAAGTGCTACCATACGAGCCCCAGATAGAAAACAACTACAACAACTGTGAAAGGAAAGAAATCTCACCGAGACATCAGAAAAGGTTGGGCAATCCTCAACCAAAGAACTTATGGCTGGAAACGGTGATGATAATGTAAATTTGGCTGCAAGGGAGGCAACCCAACAACTAGAAAAAGCTGCACTGGATGCTGAGGAAGTAGCTATTAGAGATAGACATATTATCTATGAAGAAGAGAGAGGTCGGAGAATTGCTCAAAATAAACCCTTGGATGCAGACCGGTTCGAAATATGGTTCCCATGCCTGGGAGATCACTGGGCGATTAAACTCGACCGGTCTACAATCAAGGCTTATCAAGTGTTAGACCATCTCCAATTGCAGCTAACAATTTCGAGTTGAAGCAAGGGTTGCTTCAAACCATTCAGAACTGTTGTGTCTTCAGAGGAAAGATGAACAAAGATCCAAACACACATCTAATAGACTTCGAGGAGATTATGAACACATTTCAATACAATGGGGTGTCACAAGATGCAGTATACTTAAGGGCATTCCCCCTTTCACTTAAAGATCATGCAAAGCAGTGGCTTCGAAGCTTGCCCATGGAATCGATTAGAACATGGGAGGAGATGACCAGAAATTTTCTTGATAAATATTTCTCCTCAGCTAAGACGTGCAAGTTTAGAAGTGAAATCCATAACTTTTGCCAGAAAGAGACTGAAATTATTTTTGAAGCATGAGAGTGGTTTAAGGAGATTGTTAGAAAGTGTCAACATATTGGAATTGAACTATGGATGCAACTCCAGGACTTTTAGAATGGATTGACACCGGCCTCACGTAGAACATTGAGCAATGCAGTTGGAGGCCCTTTGATGAAGAAGACTCTAGAAAAGATAGTTATAATTCTTGATGAGTTATCTGAAGATGCTAATCAGTGGCCCTATGAGAGTTCTGAAAGAAGAAGATCAATTGGTGTTCACTAAGTTGATGCTAACACATTTGTACATGCACAACTTAATGTTATGGCTAAAGAAATACGAAAGCTGACCTTAGCTTCGATACAAAATGAGCCTCACGCAGCTTGTGATATATGCGGAAGAGGACACCTTACTCATGAGTGTAATTGTTACGACCCCAAATTTCCTTCTGTAGGATGCCGTGATGGCACCTAGTATCTAAGACTAGGTAAGCCTCACACTTACTAAATAATTAGAAGAATTCGACCATCAAATGAAAAATACTAGATAAAATATTATACAAATTACAATTCCTAAAACCGGTAGTATAAGTCATAAGCTATACCGAGTTTGCTACAAAAACCTCTAAATACCATTGTTTCAAAATAGAGATAAAACAATGCAAGTACAATAACAAAAGGTGACTCTGAGGCCTGTGAACGCAGCAACAGGTTTACCTTGAGTGTCCACAGGAATATCCATACAGTTGGCTAGCGATCGACCAACTCTGAATTTCCTGGATCTACATAAAATGTGCAGAAGCGTAGTATGAGTACACCACAACGGTACCCAGTAAGTATCAAGACTAACACCGGTGGAGTAGTGACGAGGGACATTCAAGACACCTACTGGACTAAATAAACTGGACAAGTATAGGTGTAGAACTAGCAGGATACCATATCTCTATAAAGCTAGGCATGATAACAACAATAATACGATGCTTGCAAGAGGAACTAGAAGCAACAATTAGCAACTGGACACAACAAGTAATAACACTGTAGAGTAAGCTGGACACAGTTTAAATCTGGTGGAACCAAACAAGGGAAAAGCAAGTAGCAAATCAATAAGAATAACCGCTCTCACGCAAGTTTAGCCAATAATCCCTACGAGGTACTACACGGACAATACAAAAATTCTCACATAGGAGACAAGTAGACGGAGTACGCATAAATGGTCAGTAACATCAGTGTTCATCTTCTTAAACCAATAGGGTGATAAAGTACGTGTATGCTTGTGCAAGTGTTCTATCACAGTTCGGGCCAACAAATAAGAGTAGAGAAAAATAAACGGCGCATAAGAAACGATACCCTCAATTTGCAAAAAGTAAAACTCACACAAGTTAGGTATGCCACTACACAAATATCAACAACAACAATGTCCCCAGGCCATCCTAAGTCATCACATATCAATCCCCGACATAGCCCACCTTTTTTTCTCCACGTGCACAATAAATAAGTAAATGCCTGCCTTTGTCTCGCTGCACGCACATATAAATGTTCCCACCTTGCCTCGTCACATGCAAAAATATACAGATATAACCTGCCTTGTCATGATGCATGTGCATCATCAATAGTAACAATAGCACGACAGAAATCTCGTGCAAACACTTGAACAAAACCTCCCAACAATATCACGTGCCAAAAACACAACATCACAATAGAATGACTTTCACAACATGTGCCCATATTCTACAATATTTCCTCTAAACAGTGTTAATATGACAACCGCGCATAGCCCTCGGCTCAACAAGCTGAGTACAACAGCAACAACAACAACAATAACACGAGAATATGACAAGTAAATCAACTCAAGAGCTTTGGATCACAAAGAAGCGATAGAACGAGCTCTCAAAGAATAAACAAAATAGGGAATACTAGTCTCAATAAGAATAGCTCAACAAGGGAGAAAACATGAGTCAATAGTTCCAAATAAGGATGAGGCAACAACGATAAAGGATAACTAAACTTCATTTAGGGTTGAGAAATTATAAAGAGATACAACAAATTCAATTAAGGATAAGCAACGAAAAAGATAATCATAACCTCAATTAAGGATAGACAATTACAGAGGAGATAATAATAATTTTAATTAAGGATAAGCAATAAGGAAAGGATAGCATGACAATCGAAGAGGCAACAACTTCAGTTAAGGCACACAAGAGTCAAATAGGCAATAAGGGTGGAATATAAAGTAATTAAATCCAATTAAGACACGTAGAGGTGAAACTAGTAAATGGGGGAACATAACATAACCAAAAAACCTCATATCTAATGAACATATGAACCTAAGAGCCTTAAAAGGTCAACTTTCCACAAATAAGCCCGAGCACGTAATCGTCACCTCGCGTACACGGACTTCACATGACACAATTAGCATCAAATACTAAAATCCTAAGGGGTGGTTCCCCCCCTTTCCCCCACACAAAGTTAGGCAAGATACTTACCTCAAAGAAGCTAGGTCGATACTCTAAAATGGCCCTCTCAAGTGAAACAACCTACAGACGGCTCAAATCTAGCCAGAATAACTTTAATCCATAAATAAAACTTATAGAAAATAATTTCGTATAATAAAGCTTAGATCTTTAATTAAAACTAAGAAGTCAACCACCGAGCCCACAACTCGGAACCCAATAAAATTCACAAAACTCGAACACTCATTTCCATACGAGTTCAACCATACCAAAATTATCAAATTCCTATAGCAATTCGTCCCTCAAATCATCATTTTACATTTTGAAATATTTCTCCAAAAATTCTCATTTTCCTCAACTCAAAACACTAATTATAAGATAAAAATAAAGGTAGATTCATGGAATATAATAAATTTCTAGTTATGAACACTTACCCCAATGAGTTGTTTGAAAAACCCTCGAAGAATCGCTCAAAACCGAACTCTACAACTCAAGATTTGGTAAAAATGGCCAACCCCTCAATTTGGAAGATATATTCTGTTGTCCAGGTATTTGCACATCGCAATCGCAGAAGAAGCAATGCGATCGCAAAGAAGGAAAGGTCCACTGCCAGAAATTGTACTAAACAATCGTGGATAGGTACATGTGATCGCGAAGAAGGAAAACAATAATGCCCCAAGAAGTGCACAACGCGATCGCGAAGAGAAAATACACCAGCTGCTAAAACTGAGCTACGCGAACGCGATGAAGGAGAATGTACACATTGGAGATCGTGAACCTTGTACTGCAAACGCGAAGAAGGAAAATAGGTTACTCACCAAACAGCCTATGCGACTGCGTCTCTACCTTCGCGATCGCGTAGAAGGACATCAGACACCAGAACTCAGCATTCCAAAACATAAGAAAATGGCCCGTGGCCCATCCGAAATGCACCCGGGCCCCCCGGGGCCCCGTCGAGACATAACACCAAGTTCCATAACATAACACGGACCTACTCGAGGACTCAAATCACATCAAACAACGTCAAAACTATAAATCGTACCACGAATCGAACTTATATATTTCCAAATCTTCAAACTTCTACACCTCGCGCCGAAACATATCAAATCAACCCGGAATTACACCAAATTTTGTATGTAAGTTCCAAATAAAATAACAAAGCTAATACAACTCTCAAAATTACATTCCGACCACGATATCACCAAAGTCAACTCTTGGTCAAACCTCTAAACCTTCCATAACTTAAACTTTTCAATTTTAGCCAAAATGTGCCGAATTGCCCTATGAACTTCCCAATCCAAATTCAGACATACGCCTAAGTCCGAAACTGCCATACAAAGCTATTGAAACCAGAAAAATTCCATTCCGAAGTTGTTTACTCAAAGGTCAAACTCCGATAAACTCTTTTCATTTAAGCTTCAAAAATAAGAATTGTTCTTTTAATTTAATCCTGAATCATCTAAAAACCAATGTCGACCACAAATGCAAGTCATAATACACATCACAAAGATGCTCAGGACCTTATACCGCCAAACAAGACTTTAATTCTCAAAACGACTTGTCGGGTCATTTCAGTCAAGCATCAACTGAGGAAGTGAATGTTGTGGGAAATTATAATTTTAATGCAATGGGTCAAAAGCACCCCGGTTTTTCATGGAGTTCACCTGGGGTTACCGCTAATGCATGGAAACAAAACAACCCGAGATTTTAGAACAAGGAGCTCCTGGTTTTATGAATTAGTCGAGGCAGCAGTTTCAGACTTAACAACCCAATCAACCTAGTCTAGAAGATCACATGAAGGCCTTCATTGTGAAAATTGATCAAAGATTTAGAGTACAAGGGGCAGCAATTCGAAATTTAGAGAAGCAAGTGGGACATATTGCAACAATATTATCTGAAAGGGTTCCGGGCACTCTCCCTATTGATATTGAAAGAAATCCCAAAGAAACTGTGAATGTTGTAACCTTGAGAAGTGGGAAAGTGTTTAAAGACCTCACCCCGATCCAAAAATATGTGATACTTGAGAAAGAAATTGAGGAGCAGTTGGGAAGTGATGATGACAAGAAGAAGAAAGGCCCGATGAAAGCTGAGATAATGAAGAAGAAAGAAAAATTGATAAGAGAGGAACATGAGGAGAGCAAGCGTATGCCTGCGCTACCTTTCCATCAAAAGCTATGTAGAGAAAAGCTGGAAAAGCAGTTTGAGAGATTTCTGGATATGCTGAAACAGGTTCATGTATACTTACCATTCACAGAAGTACTCTCACAAATTCCTTCTTATGTTAAATTCTTGAAGGAGATCCTCACGAAGAAGAGGAAAATAGAGAAGACTTCACTGGTCAAGCTCAGAAAGCATTGCAGTGCGATATTGCAAAATAAACTCCCACAAAAGTGTGGAGACCTAGGGAGTTTTACTATACCTTGCTCTTTAGGAACTATTAATTTTGATAAATCTTTATGTGATTCTGGCGCCTCAATTAATTTAATGCCTCTATCTATTTACAAGAAACTGGAAAAGGAGATTGGAGAAATAAGGTCGGCACCAATATCGTTGCAGCTGGCAAACCAAACGACTTTAATACACGGGGATAGTGGAAGATGTGTTAGTTTGGGTGGATAAATTCGTATTTCCTGCGGAATTTTATAGTGGTTAATATTGAGGAAAATAAGGAGGTCCCCCTCATCTTAGGAAGACCATTCTTAGCGACGGGCAGAGCGATATTAGATATACATTAGTGAAAACTCATGCTTAGAGTGGGTGAGGAGACTGTGACTTTCAAGATGGATGTAGAAAAGGGGGTGCAAAAAGAAAAACCAGTTGCGAGTGTTGAGTGGAAAGTGAATGGCCTGAAAGAGAAGGCTTTGGTGAGCGAGAAAGATAAGTGTGGGGTGTAACCTAAGAAGGCTGAGAAGAAGTTATTTGCATGGATGTGTGCATTAGTTCGGGCCCGAGGAATGGAGCCCGACTTCGACTTAGACCCCGACTAGATATTTAGGGAAGTTCCTTTACCTTATGCTTTTTAATTGTGTATCATGGGGACATGCCACAACTTAAAGTGTGGGGTGTATCCTTTGTATGTATGTATAGTAGTTTTCTTTTTGTTAGTTGTAGTAGTTGGAGATAGAAAACAAAATTGAAAAAATATCATAAAAAGTTTAAATTTTTTGATTTTTCCCGATGATTGATATCATCGACAGGTTTCTTGAGGGATTAAAGTCGAAAGAAAAAAAGACAAAAAGATTTTCGTTTGTTAGGTAGTATAATAATTCTCCCTTGGTTTTTCTTTGTGTCGCGGTTCTTTTCCATAGGTTTTGTTTGAATCGGGTGTAGTTAGTAGTAGTTCTTTTTAGGAGTAGGAAACCTTGTGATGTGATTTGAATTGAAGGCAATATCTCTTAACTTTATTATACCTTGAGAATAGTGAGTGCTTTAGTGTGACGCTTAGGCTTAGTTTTTGACTCTTGTATAAGTACCTTAAAGTATATTATCTTAACGTTGCTTAACTGCTTTGACTAGATTGGCATGATAGTCCAATCCTGAGTGAGTTACGTGCAATGTGTTTGTGAGGTTTGTGTATTCTGTGCATTGAATTTGATATCTAGAACTTGCCCTGTGTGTTTGCAAAGCGAAATAGTAGTTTCATGCAGTTTTGGAAGTGATATAGGCATTTCTTTATTGAGCCAATGATATGTTTACCCACCTAATTGTTATGTATGATAGTTAACCCTTTTGAGCATGTAATCCTGTTTCTTTGGCAACCACATTATAAGCCCTACCCATTTGCTTGAATTGACCATCTATTTTACCTCTCGTGAGCACTCAAATTTGTTATGAACTTTGCAAAAGTTGAAGTGTGGAGTGGTTGGTTTGGTTTTTGAGTGGAACTATTGAAAAAAGGAGAAAGGTGCATTATTTTTGAAAAAAATAAGAGCCACTGGAATTGAAAAAGAAAAGGAAAAATAGTTGTATTGTTGTGCAAAATATTCCTTGATAGTGGTGAATCTTGATGTATTTGTGCTTAAAGAAGTAGGGAGTTGACGCATATTTATGTGAAGGTGGAGTTATGGTTTGACATAAGTGTGGGGTTTTGAATGAGTAATTATGCATTAAAGTGCTTAGGGAGGTGTAGTCACCCTTATATCCAAATGTATCCTACCCATCCCGCAACCTACATTACAACCAATTAAATTCCTACTTGATCCTTGACTGAATTGGCTCAATTAGTAGAGTAATAAACTACGGGCAAGCCTATTATACGTCTTTTGTGGCATATGAATGTTGTTTATGAGAGTGAGTGAATTCTGTCTATCTTGAGTTCCTGATTGTTCTTAAATTTTATTGTGTTTGGAACTACTCTCTATTGTTGTGTGAGGGCACTTAATTCATGAAGGACAGTTAATGTCATTGACCTCTATGTTAGAGTAAGTGAGGGGGTTGTGAAAAATGTGTGGTGATATTGAGTCAAATATTGAGGTGAGGATGATACGATATTGTGCTTAATTTGTTTCAAATATTCTTGGTATGATGAGTTATGAGAGTTGTTCATAAAGGTCATGTCTATATGAAGTGTAGTTTGATTGCTCGAGGACGAACAATGGTTTAAGTGCGGGGTGTTGATGGTAGGCTATAATCCCGTATTTTAGTCTCTTATTGCACTCTAATTCACTGCCCTTTCTTTCTGTTTGAGCTTTAATTGGTAGTGTTATGTACTTATTGTGTTTTTACGCCTTGTAGGAGTGATTCCAAGTTATGTAGATGTTGTGGAGCTAATTCAAGATATTTGGAGATTTGAAGTCTGAGTAAAAGCCCAAGGAATTAAGTAGGGATCGTGTTCGGGGGTCGGGGGCCAAGTCTGGACGTCAAAACGCAAGCAAAAAGCAACACTCTGAGAAATTTGCACTACTACGGCGCGTGGGGCGGCGCATGGTGCGTCGCAACAGTGCAAATCCTACTGCTTGACATATGTTGAGCTCTCTGTATTTCCCCACTAATGCCCCACATGGAGCGTCGCCCCATGCGGCGCGCCTATGTAATATTTATAGAGCCAATGTCCTATTTCGGCTAGGAGAAGGTGATTTTATTTTGGCCCGGCTCTACTTGGTATAAATACATAGGAAAACGTTATTTTCTGGACTTTTGACATACCTTTGACCTAAGGAGGCTGAGGAGGAGTTGTAAGAATACAAGCACAAGGATTTAATCATTCCTTATTCACTCAAGACCCGAGTTTGGTTTGAATTTATGTTTTCCTATACTTTAATTTTATTTGTGATGAATTGTTCCATGTTTATGGTGTAGTTCTCTTTAGAGTTTGATGGATTTGGTGTATTAATAATTGTTTGTGGATTATAATTCTAGTTTTATGTATTGAAGCATTTTTGGATGATTTAATTGTTTCATTAATATTCACTTGTTCATGTAATCGAGAGAGGCATAACTTGTGATATCTTTGCATTATATTGTTGGTTGTCTTCATAGATTCTTCTAAGTAATCGAAAGAGGCTAATTGAATCATTGATTAAACCTAGTTAGGAAAATAATCGAAAGAGATATTCCTAAAGACCAATGCATTATGCATTCTTGCATATCTTCACGTGCTTAAATTGGTTTATCTCGTGAGGTTGAGACTTAATCGAGAGAGGAGTTTCTGCTGAACGTGTGAACTAATAATTGAGTGAATTCGAGAGACTTACTTAAACATTAGATGTGAATTATCTAGAGTTAGATCCCAAATAATTATCTTGCACATATCCTATCAAAACCCTATCTTCTCCCATTGATAACCTTGTTTGCTTTTTCCTTGTTTCGATTGTCATTAGTCATTAGCTTTTGACTCTTAGTTAATTTTAGTTAGAAATCATATAAATCTCAATTGATAATCATCTTGGATAGCAATCAAGCTAGAAACTACAAGAATACTGTTTAAATCCAATCTCTGTGGATACGATATTATTCTATACTATATTTGATTAGCGAGCATAATTTAAGTGTGTGTTTCGAGCTCGCCAACCCTTTCCAAATCAACCGCTAGCTGGTCGATTATAGGATCGTCGTATGGTACCAATTCTTCATGTAGTCCATATCCATCTCACGTAGGTTTGGAATAAGGTAAGGATGCACCTCCGAAATATAGCATAGATAGAAGTCATTAGACAAGCAATACAAAATAATAGATCCGAGGTCTATGATAATCTCCTACTTTGGTTGATTCTAAACTACTGGTGGAGTTTTATTGTACTCTCTTTACCACACCAGGGTCGTCAACTTTTTTCTTAAATAGATCCCAATCCGGGTCAGATGTCACTTTGTTGTTGTGCCATCTTAACATCCTTGGAAGCAGCATCGGTATTATCTTTAATTTCTCGGCACTACGACTAAATAGCGGAATTGCTTCGTACGCCCATTCCTACATTTTTCATGAACTAAAAAGTATTAATTTCTATCTCCAGTAAATAAAACAATAATACTCATTTGCAAAGAAATATTAGAAGGTTGTTTTAATACTTACCATGTATGCCCATGAGAAGCCGTATGTCACGACCCAAAATCCAAAAGGTCGTAATGGCGCCGGACACCACTGTCAGGCAAGCCAACCATAATCAATTAACTTAATTACCCATTTTAGTATTTTTGAAATAAAAATTTCTTTAATAAAATTGTAGAGATAAAAACTCATAGAGTAAATGATAAATATTTTTGCACCTAAATTTCTAAACAATTCACAACCATTCTCAAAATTCAGTGTCACAAGTGCATGAGCATTTACTAGGGAATTAAAATAAAACACAACATCTGTCCAGAATACAAATTAGACAGGAAAATATAATAACTCTGAAGGAGATTCTGTTAGCTGCGGATCGTAATATAGAATGCAGCTCACCTATGTCCCCATAATTTTTATAACATCTCTGCGCCCACAAGGCTGCTATACATATATGTACCTGCATAATAAAATGTGCAGCAAGTGCAGTATGAGTACGAAAATAACGTGTACCCAGTAAGTCTCAAGCCTAATCTCGAAGAGGTAGAGACGAGATGGCCGACTATGACACTCACTATGGGTCAACAATATTAAATAATCATGAAAATAGAAATATTTATATCAACGATGATTTACATAATTAACAATAATTTATTGAACCAGCAGAAGTAATTAAATTCCTTCAATTCCAATAATTCTCAGTATAACAATTAAATTCCTTCAATTCAAATAATTTCTAATCTATTAAGTAAATCCTTCAATTTCAATAAAAATTCCAGTTTATCAAATAGCTTTACATGCTACAATTTAATTTCAATAAATTTCCAATTTATCAGATAACTTTATAAGCTGTAATGAACTGTCCAAGTATCGTGTAATTATTATTATTATTAAGCACGATTTCTGTCGAGGACGTACAGCCCGATCCAGAGTGTCGTGTACACTGCGGAGGGACGTGCGACGCGATCCATAGATGCATCTATCCTGCCGAGGCGTTCGGCCCGCTCCACAAGAAAGGAGGACATTTTCTTATGTGCCTCCGGAAGGACAGTATGTTTATTATAAGATAAATTTGGGAGGAGAACAATTTCTTTTAACAATTAATTGATTTAAATAGAAAATCAAGCCTATGAGATTTCCATCCTTTAATATCTTTATCAAACAATTCACAATATATTCATATATATCAATTAATATTAATTAATCAAAGAATATAATTTACACAAGTAATACATGCTTTGAGTCCTAAACTACCCGGACTTTAGCATTAATAGTAGCTACGCACGGACTCTCGTCACCTTGTGCGTACGTAGCCCCCACAATTAGCAACAATTATTTAATCTTAATCACCTATGTGGTAATTTCCCCCTCACAAGATTAGACAAGAGACTTACCTCGTCTTGCTCCAATTTAATCAACTATAAGGCCTTTTCCCCCATTATCCAACTCCGTCTGGCTTGAGTCTAGCCAAAATAATTCGATACAATCACTAAATATTATAGGAATCAATTCTATAAGAAAATACTATATTTTAAAGAAAAGATCCGAAATTAATTAAAAATTCGCCCGCGGGGCGCACATCTCGGAATCCGGCGAAAGTTATGAAATCCGACAACCCATTCAATTACGAGTCCAACCATACCAGTTTCACTCAAATCCGACTCCGAATCGATACCGAAATCTCAAAATTTCGTTTCTATGAGATTTATAAACTTTTCCAAATTTAAATCTCAAAACACTAATTAAATTGTGAAAACAATGATATATTCGTGTATATTGATTAAATCCGAGTTAGAATCACTTACCCCACATGTCTTTCCTTGAAAATATGTCAAAAGTCGCCTCTGTTCAAGCTCGAGTTTGTCAAAAATGGCAAATGGGTTGAATGCCTCTGTTTTTATAACTTATAGATCTGCCCAGTTCGATCTTGGGAGCTCGATCTGTCCAGTTCGATCTTGGGAGTTCTATCTTAGGAGTTCAATCTTGGGAGCTCGATCTTGGGAGCTCGATCTTGGGAGCTCGATCTTGGAAGCTCGTTCTCGGGAGCTCGTTCTCGGGAGCTCGATCTCGGGAGCTCATTCTCGGGAGCTCGTTCTCGGGAGCTCGATCTCGGGAGCTCGTTCTTGGGAGCTCGATCTCGGGAGCTCGATCTTGGGAGCTCGTTCTCGGGAGCTCGATCTCGGGAGCTCGTTCTTGGGAGCTCGATCTCGGGAGCTCGATCTTGGGAGCTCGATCTTGGGAGCTCGATCTTGGGAGCTTGATATCGGGAGCTCGTTCTTGGGAGCTCGATCTCGGGAGCTCGTTCTTGACAGGGGCTCGATTTTTGTCTGGCAGTTCGATTTTGACAGGCAGCCCGATTTTGACAGCATTTCCAGCAGAAACATTGCAGCAGCTTTTGCAGCAGCTAAGTCCTACTTTTGATCCGTTAACCATCCGAAACTCACCCGAGGCCCTCGGGACCTTAACCCAAAACACCAACAAGTCCTAAAACATCATACAAACTTATTTGAAACCTCAAATCACATCAGACAACGCTAACATCACGAATCATGCTCCAATTCAAGCTTAATGAAACTTAGAACTTTCAACTTCTACATTTGATGTCGGAACCTATCAAATCAACTCCGATGGACCTCAAATTTTACACACAAGTCATAAATTACATAATGGAGCTATGAAAATTTTCGGAACTGGATTTCGACTCCGGTATCAAAAAGTCAACTCCCTGGTCAAACTTTCAAACTTTAAATTCCTATTTTAGCCATTTCAAGCCTAATTTCACTACGGACTTCCAAATAAAATTCCGATCACGCTCCTAAGTCCAAAATTACCATACGGAGCTGTTGGAATCATCAAAATTTTATTCCGGGGTCGTTTTCTCAAAATGTTGACCGAAGTCAAATTTAGCACTTTAAGGCCAACTTAAGAAACCAAGTGTTCCGGTTTCACCTCAAACACTTTCAAATCCCGAACCAACCATCCCCGCAAGTCATAAATCATTACAAGCACCTACGGAAAGTTTTATTTTAGGGAACGGGGTTCTAAAAGTTAAAATGACCGGTTGGGTCATTACATTCTCTCCCACTTAAATATACGTTCGTCTTCGAACGTGCTAAGGAGTGTTCTGGAGTTATCCAAAATTACTTTTTAACACCTCGTGCACCTACTCGTGCTACCACACCCAGTTGAGCACATTAACTCGAGCCAATCTTAAAATTCTCTCATTTATTTAAGCAAATAAGCCTTAGAGCACAATTCTAACATCCAGAATTCTCCACCATGCATGTCTCCAACCTATGAATGTCGTATCAATCACTACACGATGCACTAATACAGGATTGCATACCTTTTTTTTGAATTTAGACCATGCACCGCATCATTCACATGACTATAATAACATCCTCCGATAACAATAGCCAAAAGTTCACGAATCTGATGTTCACAACACACCTCATGATACATATAAGTCATGTTACAACTCTTGAAATTCTTCCACGATGGAAGAAATGTGTAGAAATTCATAATCAACTGTCGAGTCAACAATTATTGAGTTTCTCCTTATGACAAGAACCATTGCCTCATTATAACCAAATAATGGTATTTGCTCTTTATTACACTCCATATAATCTGATCGCACAGATCCAAAATCCAATAATCTCGTCTCACCAAGTATAAGCTGCTCAGGCAATAAACCACCTCAGACACGATAAAACGAACCAATAAGCCTCATATGATGCCACGATGAGCTAATAAGTTACGGACTCGATTGCGATACATAAGAAAAACAAACTCTGTAAAGGATTTCTCAACCCACGTGACTAATTAGACAACTGAAAAAGTATCATGAACCTTCCTTAGAAAAAGGGACACAAACACACAAAATAGAATATAGGAGACTGTACTCAACATCACATTATTGCGACGTGCAACCCAATCAACACATGATACCGTTGCTCCGTGCAACCCGATCCAAACAACATACCTGTGGCGGCGTGCCACCCGATCCGCACAAAAAGAATCTATAAGAAAATACTTATCGAGCTAAAATACTCATTACTACAAAATATCCGAATATCGGACACAAGCACGCTCAGTGCATAATATCATCCCTGGAAGAACCGACAGCGCCATATGCTACAAAACTCAAGCACAACTAAGGTACGATATATGATCTGAATCTCGAGAGCCATCCTGCTCACATAACACCATCGCTATGCGGAACCTCATCACATAAGAAATTTATCAAGCCATTTCATAACTCACACGGCACAATATAGTGTTACATGAAATAACCGACGACAAAACGACATCCCACATCCGAATACTCCAACATAGGGAGCTTTTATGCTGAAATGAATACATCCGGCCTGATATAGAGACACATGTCACTCTGATATAGGGAGCTTTCATACTTGGTTACAATTTTCACTCAATCAAGTGACTACATGTCACTCTTCCACAATATTTTCATGAGACACGCTCCCACGACCTTTTGCACCAGGTAACAAGTCTGCACATCCATGCTACCGGTTACACTAATGCTGTAAAGCATATCAAAAATCCACAAATCAATACAAAAGGTCTCTTACACCTGACATTGACCTTAGATGATGCCAAAAACAATACCATCTTACTTTAAACATCTAAATCCCTTTCCTGTTCATCCGAGTTCATGACATCCTTGTCAACATCGAACCGAAATCTTAAATCCTCAACTTTCGAATCCCATGCTACTTAGTGCACTTAACCACGCCAATGCGCAGGAGTACACGAATTCCATCATAACTCCCGAACCACTAATAGAGTAAACACTTCATCATATAGAAACCTTCTTCTTAACTTATTTCAAGAGAACCATTGCAACACATGACTGAATTCTCATATCCGTAGAAAATACCGACCTCAAGTAGTGGTCTAAGCCACCATAACTTTTTCGGGATCCCTCTACACATAACATGCCATAATACTTGAATTTCTCCAGATAAAATCAATTACGGCAGCCGCCAAGTCTCGCACGTACCGCCACAAATTACATGCATAACTCTATGCGCTGAAGGAACTGGTCATTGCCACCATCATGCCGATTCAACCGTTGTTAGCCGACCCGTCTTTTTCTCAATTTATTCTCAACTTGCCTTAGAAATAATAATAGCTTCATTCATTACATCGCGAACTCAAATCCGCACTCATCCCAAGTGACCTTATTTCACGAGACCACGCTGTTTCAAAATCCACAAATTATCTCATACCCCTCCTTGTGCGCACTTTTTTTTCATCTTTAACTGTTACACCCATTCTGATACTTCTTTTATGAATCTGAAGTTATTTTCTTCCGTTTCTCAAATGCTACACCACAACCTAAAGATAACGCAGAGTACTCCAAGCCCTGTTTCATAATCTGCTGTAAAAGCTCGATACTCAACCATACTACGAACTCGAGATCCTTAGACACCGCACTTTAAATTTTTGAACCCGCTAAGACCGTTATTGAGAGTCACTTGCTCTGACTTGTTCCCAAACATGATCAATTCCAAGGCCCTGCTAGCACATGGGCACTTTATCAAGGAAACATCCGACTGCCTCACTTTCTTGTGCATTACATCTACACGAAGCATAAACTCTGAGCCTTCCAAAAATCTGAATATGAATTGATAAGGCCAAATATGGCACACATTCCCCAAATCCTTTGCTCAAATTACCACTGATGTTTTCTTTCCTTAGTTGCAATGACCCACCAATACACTGATAACCAGAAACCGCACAACTTGACACTACGCAATCCAATCATAGACGATGGGGCTCTCCCACTTAGCTTGAAGCTATAATTATAAAATTCAGGAATCCACCGAGATTCTTTCTTTATCGTTGACATGATCCTGCACACGCAACTCGCCAAATTTCCTCGAAATCTTTTTATTAACCTTTAATAAACACTCTGAACCACTAGCCACATTTACATATTAAATCTCTTACCAGGTAGGTAGTAGAATTCTTCGCACAAGCTTTGTCAACACCACGCGACTGCTAACCTGCTCACAGGAGATAACCCACCTGTGGAAATTACATGCCGACATATTCCAACGTCGCTGCACTGGGTGCAATTACTACGAAATCAGTAGATCATCCTGAGTCCGAGCTCATTCACTAGCTGCACCAGTCTGTTCACTCCTCATGGACGTCAACTAAAGGTGCGACAATACATTCCAATCCAAAGTCATGTTGTATCCTTCTTTATAACAAGAAACTCCCTCATGTTTTATCCAATCTTCCTCAATATAGCAGCCAATATTCTAAATTAAGTCCGTAGACCTAGTCACTGTCCATTTTACATCCCAAATCACTCATAATGTTCCTCAAGACATGTAATCATCCTACCACGTAACCCATGTGCTACCTTGCCACTCTCCCACTTTGGTCAACCATCTCCTTTAAGCAAATACTCTTCTTCTGTTTTCTTACACTTGGCCTTTTCGGAACCTAACCACCGCAAGGCACCTTCCACATGTCCTTCCTCATCCTTCGCTGCCCAGTTGTTGCCTTAACTCAAAATCCGTCTCTGTAGCATTTGAACCAATAGCTCGTTACCAGCTTTAAACCTTTCTGACGATCATCCTTCTCGAGACATCAATACTAGAAATGCTGCTTCGATCCTGAATTACTGCACAACGGGATCTCTAACGACTGCTTCCCCTATACCAATTCTAACACCCCGTCGTGAAGGCGAGTTGAAGAAAACCATAACACTGGCGAACCTTAACGCATTTTACAAGGCGATGACATCACATCAAAATTGAGAACTCTACCACACTCGAAAATATCAAGCTTCGTTACTCCATCAACCCCCAACATGAACATTCATAGTCCGGTTGCCTTTTCTCCGCTGGAATTAAAACATGGAGCCTCTGAATCATGTACTGAGAAAACCTTCTTTCAAGTCGTTTACTGCCCTGACACATAGACAGGAATTTTTTCCATTTCATAAACACTGTGCGATAACAACACACGAATCGTCATAACAATCAATGCCAAATCTCAAACCTTAGGTAGTACTGATATTTAATTTGAAATGACAGAGCGGCCTTTCGCAAAGCGATGACAATAGCCCAATTAATTACACAAGGAGAAGTATCTTGTACTACATTTGTAGTACCATTAAAATTTTCCTCGATCCTCAATGTATAACAAGTGCTTCACGTCGCATAAGATTGAATAGGAAGGAAATGTAGGCATAAGCCTCAAAGGAATTGAATCACACGATGAAGAATCAAAAAGGGAAGTATTCCTAACAGCCCTGTAGCCTCTCGAAAATAAGCACAGACGTCTCCGTACCGATCCGCAAGACTCTACTAGACCTTCTCATGACTCGTGAGACCTAAGTGAACCTAGTGCTCTGATACCATGTTGTCACGACCCAAAATCCAAAAGGTCGTAATGGCGCCGGACACCACTGTCAGGCAAGCCAACCATAATCAATTAACTTAATTACCCATTTTAGTATTTTTGAAATAAAAATTTCTTTAATAAAATTGTAGAGATAAAAAGTCATAGAGTAAATGATAAATATTTTTGCACCTAAATTTCTAAACAATTCACAACCATTTTCAAAACCCGGTGTCACAAGTGCATGAGCATTTACTAGGAAATTAAAATAAAATACAACATCTGTCCAGAATACAAATTAGACAGGAAAATATAATAACTCTGAAGGAGATTCTGTTAGCTGCGGATCGTAATATAGAATGCAGCTCACCTATGTCCCCATAATTTTTATAACACCTCTGCGCCCATAAGGCTGCTATACATATATGTACCTGCACAATAAAATGTGCAGCAAGTGCAGTATGAGTACGAAAATAACGTGTACCCAGTAAGTATCAAGCCTAATCTCGAAGAGGTAGAGACGAGATGGCCGACTATGACACTCACTATGGGTCAACAATATTAAATAATCATGAAAATAGAAATATTTATATCAACGATGATTCACATAATTAACAATAATTTATTGAACCAGCAGAAGTAATTAAATTCCTTCAATTCCAATAATTCTCAGTATAACAATTAAATTCCTTCAATTCAAATAATTTCTAATCTATTAAGTAAATCCTTCAATTTCAATAAAAATTCCAATTTATCAGATAACTTTACAAGCTGTAATGAACTGTCCAAGTATCGTGTAATTATTATTATTATTAAGCATGATTTCTGCCGAGGACGTACGGCCCGATTCAGAGTGTCGTGTACACTACCGAGGGACGTGCGGCGCGATCCATAGATGCATCTATCCTGCCGAGGCGTTCGGCCCGCTCCACAAGAAAGGAGGACATTTTCTTATGTGCCTCCGGAAGGACAGTATGTTTATTATAAGATAAATTTGGGAGGAGAACAATTTCTTTTAACAATTAATTGATTTAAATAGAAAATCAAGCTTATGAGATTTCCATCCTTTAATATCTTTATCAAACAATTCACAATATATTCATATATATCAATTAATATTAATTAATCAAAGAATATAATTTACACAAGTAATACATGCTTTGAGTCCTAAACTACCCGGACTTTAGCATTAATAGTAGCTACGCACGGACTCTCATCACCTCGTGCGTACGTAGCCCCCACAATTAGCAACAATTATTTAATCTTAATCACCTATGTGGTAATTTCCCCCTCACAGGATTAGACAAGAGACTTACCTCGTCTTGCTCCAATTTAATTAACTATAAGGCCTTTTCCCCGATTATCCAACTCCGTCTCTCTCGAGTCTAGCCAAAATAATTCGATACAATCACTAAATATTATAGGAATCAATTCTATAAGAAAATACTACATTTTAAAGAAAAGATCCGAAATTAATTAAAAATTCGCATGCGGGGCCCACATCTCGGAATCCGGCGAAAGTTATGAAATCCGATAACTCATTCAATTATGAGTCCAACCATACTAGTTTCACTCAAATCGGACTCCGAATCGATACTGAAATCTCAAAATTTCGTTTCTATGAGATTTCTAAACTTTTCCAAATTTAAATCTCAAAACACTAATTAAATTGTGAAAATAATGATATATTCGTGTATATTGATCAAATCTGAGTTAGAATCACTTGCCCCACATGTCTTTCCTTGAAAATCTGTCAATAGCCGTCTCTGTTCAAGCTCGAGTTTGTCAAAAATGGCAAATGGGTTGAATGCCTCTGTTTTTATAACTTACAGATCTGCCCAGTTCGATCTTGGGAGCTCGATCTGTCCAGTTCGATCTTGGGAGTTCGATCTTAGGAGATCGATCTTGGGAGCTCGATCTTGGGAGCTCGATCTTGGGAGCTTGTTCTCGGGAGCTCGATCTCGGGAGCTCGTTCTCGGGAGCTCGTTCTCGGGAGCTCATTCTCGGGAGCTCGATCTTGGGAGCTTGATCTCGGGAGCTCGATCTCGGGAGCTCGTTCTTGGGAGCTCGATCTCGGGAGCTCATTCTTGGGAGCTCGATCTCGGGAGCTCGTTCTTGGGAGCTCGATCTTGGGAGCTCGATATCGGGAGCTCGTTCTTGGGAGCTCGATCTCGGGAGCACGTTCTTGACAGGGGTTCGATTTTTGTCTGGCAGTTCGATTTTGACATGCAGCCCGATTTTGACAGCATTTCTAGCAGAAAAATTGCAGCAGCTTTTGCAGCATCTAAGTCCTACTTTTGATCCGTTAACCATCTGAAACTCACCCGAGGCCCTCGGGACCTTACAAGCACCTACGAAAAGTTTTATTTTAGGGAACGGGGTTCTAAAAGTTAAAATGATCGGTTGGGTCATTACACCGTACAAGGCATAACTAGGTGATTTGGACTTTTTAGCAGAGATATTATTTTCCTTCCTCTTGCTCACATATGATTTGTACATTGGCGACATGTCCCTCTTCAAGTACTCAATTGTAATCTCATAACACTCATTGCCCCGTGGATATTTCAAGAAAACTTTCTGATTGTTAGCCATATGAATCCACTTCTTATCGACGCGCGCTATGTTATCCCTTGCAAGCAACACTGAATGGACAAACCACACCAATGAAATCTTAAACCTCTCGACTGTGTCAAACCTATTGGACTTCAACTATTTTAAAAGCAGCTCTGCATCCACTATTTTCCTGCTAGACTGGCAAACTTTATCGCAGAATGCTTGGCCATCATCCATCACTTTCTTCATAGCTTCTTTACTTGGTTTGGCACAACAGTTCAATCCAGTCGTCATAGCAAATTCCTTCAATCCAAAGTGGATAGGCTTGTTTCTAACTAAAAACCACAACTCGCACTTCTTCGCGCAATAAATTCGGCGAAGCAGCAGGGAATGGACATGATGTCCATTGAATTGTGTCCAGTGCTCTAAAAGTTTTGCAAACTGACCAAAACAACCACTATTAAACTTTCCCATTAATTTGATTGTCCTAAGTTTATCCTTGAAATCGCGGAATACATTGACACTAGACCTCACACTTATCTTGGCCGAAAAATGTCTATGCTTTCTTAGAAAAGTCCTGAATCTCTATTTGGATGCCTCGATCGCCCTTACAAACATAGGAATTGACAGAGCATCCTGGTCACCTTCAACTACTGCATTTGTTTCACTTTCCAGTCCATTTTTACCATCTTCAAGTTGTTCATCATCTTCATCCTCTTCTTCATCATCATCATCTTCTTCATCTGCTACTTCTTCTGCTATATGTTCTTCTTTTGCTTCTTTAGCATCTTTATCAACCTCCTGAGCATCATCATCACTATTTTCATCATCCTCCACACTTAAAAAGCTTCATCATCACTGCCATTTTCTTCTTCAACAATTGCTTTTTTAGAAACCTGTTCTTCCATTTGCGTTTGTGTTGCATTTATGTCCAAGTCTTCTTCCTCCTCCTCATCAACACCCTCTAATACTAACCTCATTGAAATAAATTTATTACTAACGTGTATGTCCTCGTCAACTAATCTAAACTTTGATCTTGTTCATTTTTTTATTGGTAGACTTTAATGGCTCTTTGTTCTTTTTTCTCCTATCACGCTTAGAAATCTCAACATTTCCTTTACTAGGGGAAGCTTTAGAAGTATCTTTTTTTTCATTTTCTAGTAGTAGTTTTTGAAGGCTCGGCAATTGCATTACTTGGCGATGCTTCTTTTTCTGCATTTTTCTTTCATGTTTGAAGGCTTTGAGGGCTTTGAAGGCTTTGTCAAAGGAATATGCTTCTTAGCGGTTGATTTCCTCCTCATGTTTCCTACATCAAAATATGCAATGTCACATTTAATAATTTTAAACTTATGATTAGAATAGAAAAAATAAGCCCCAATTCCAGCAAACATCTATGACCAGAAAACAATCGACCACAAGTTTATCAATAAATATTAGGTTGGCAGTTATGACGAAATTGTAATATGCAGAGCATAGAGGTAGTCCAAGAAGTCAATATAACCACCCACGCCATATAAGATATGGTTATTCACAACCCAATCGATCTTGAACATGCACATGAACGAATCACTATACAAAACCCGAAATAAAAAATGTAAGAAACGGAAAAAAAAAAATTTAGGATTTACCAAAATTGATGCATTCTGAGCTTTAATACAATGCTTGATAGGTATATAGAGACGATTTAAACCATTTTTCAACCCCAAAAGAATTGAGAAAGAAAATGGGAGGTCACTTGACCAATTTAAGTGTTGAGGAGGTCTTTTTGATAATTCCTCTCAAGTTTTAGGGTATTCACTAAAAATATATATATATATTTTTAATACAATGGATAAATAAAAGAGAACGAAGAAAGTTGTTGATTGTTAATTTAGCAACGTGTGATTTGCTACTACTAATACAAAGTTTCAGTCGTACTTTACTAAAATGCTGCTTCATGGTGCCAAAATTAATAGTTTCGGTAAATTAAATTTATTCAGACATTTTTACCTTTTAAGAAAATTAAGTTATATTTCTTTTTTAGAATATTCTTTTTCAAATTAGTTGAGTGCTAGTTCAACTAGACAAAATATTTTAATGATTAAGCTGCTACATGATTCTTTAAGGGGGTGTGAAAAACTTTAAAAGATCGATAATATAAATTTGAGGAAGTGTACTGACAAAAAGTTCCGACAAAACTAGAGATGCCGACACTTTAAGAGTTTTAATCGTTATTGGTGACTGTACTAAAAAGGTAATTTATATTATATTGAAAGTATGTATTTGGTAATATCAATATCCTTTTCAGGGTTACCTAGAATCCTCAGGACATTACGTTCTTTATTTCATTGATCCTGCTGATGTTACCTAAAATGGTCAAAATATTTGTAAATTTCTTGTCATTATTAAATGGGAAAAAACATAAATGTGCAATATTTTTTAAAAAGTTACAAAATGTTAGCAGGATTACTTAATTAACATTCCTGACAACTATATATTTGCATTCCATAATAGAATCCCTCCATAAAAGGAGTCTAGCCGGAAATAATTTACTTTTTTGCTATAAAAAAACTTCCATAACGTTGACATTTCCTCTCTCCCTCTTTCATTTAATCGATAAATAAATTAGATGTGTTTAATGTTTGGTTATAAATGTATATTTTTATTATATTGTTTACCTTACATTTTGGCGTTTCATATTAACATGTACGACGTTTAAGCTTATTAAGTTATTTTTTTATGTGTATGGTCACTGAAATATAACGATGAGTGAAGGATGTACAAAACGATGCCGAAAATATAAGAAAAAAACACGAAAAGGCAAAACAGGAAGAAGCCTAGAACCACGCGCCAGACTAGGCGATGTCTGGCTCTCGCACCCAGCCTGGCCTTGCAAGGTTCCAGGCACGCTCCTGACCTGGCCCCACGAGGTCAGGCACCCAGTGTGCACAATCCGCGACTTAATTATTTCCTACTCGGTTTTGGACTTGGATGCTTCGATCCTAGCCTATAAATACTTCCTAAACATGATTAGTGAAGGGTTTGACATTATTTGGAGGCAAAAATACCATGTGGCACAACGTTTGAGGGAAAATCATAGAGTTATTCGTCCCTTCATCCTTTCTTTGTAATTTGTTTATGCAAAATACTTGGATAATTGTTACTACAAACATGAGTGGCTAAGCACTCTATTTTCAAATGTTGTGGTTTTCATGAATATTGAAGTTTATAAATTACATCACCGTTAATTCGGATTATCATCTTTGTTTGTTTCTCTAATTCTGTGCATAACTGCTTAATTGTTTCGCTGGCAGTTGAATTCTATTTACTATCTATGCTATGTTTGGAAAAGTCGTGTTTAGATTAGAATAGAATTAGAGAGAGCTTGTTTCTGAACCCGTGGCTTGGGGAAGGATTGCACGGTTAGGATAGGAACATACCTAACAGTTTTGCTTAGTTGAATGTCGTATTTTATTCGTTCATACTAAATTCAATACCATAGGAATATAAGATTGATATATTGTGGATAGAGAAAAAGTATTGTGAAAACATGCTATTTATATAAACGATCCGATCAACTAGCAACCATAGATAATTTGGATTAATAAGTATTATTACGAACTCAAAAGGATTGATAAACTGACCACACTCCTGAAATCTTCATCGATTTTGATTAAAATCCAACCACAATAGCCTACTTCTTAATGAGTTAGTTGTTTATTTGTTTAAATTTTGCAATAGTAGTTTTAATAGAAAACCAATACTTTTGATCACCTTGGATAGTAAATTAATTTTAGTTAGCTTAGTTAACAATTAATTCTACGTCTCTGTATATTCGACATCCGATTTTTCAGTCACTTTATTGCTTGACGACTACGTATGCTTGCATGTACTTGGGCATCCAACAAGTTTTTGGCGCCACTGCCGGGGACTTAGCAATTGATTGTCTAATTGAGATAATTTTTATAAGTTTTCTCTTCAACTTTTGACTTGTTTGATTGATCTGTCTGAGGTACTTGAAAGTGAATGTCAGGGAAAAAGGACAAAGGTAAAACTTGAACCCTTTGAGAACAAACCTGAGAGACTCTTTCCCAAAAATAAGAAAGCAGCAAAAGAAGCAGCAAAAACGGCAACACATTTTAAGAAAATCAAAAATCATAAAACAATTATTGAATTCCACAACCTGTAAGGATGACAAATAATCAAGAACTACCAGTTATCGTAGCTGCAAGGCCTAGCCTTGCAAATATGACACAAACTATCGTCAAGCCGACCATCACCTGCCATTTTGAGCTAAAACAATATATGGTGCCACTATACAATCCCAAGGACAATATGTGGGGTTTCCAAATGAGGATCTGCAGAGGCATATTTAATTTGTTTTGCAAATCACAAATACGTACAAATTTCCAAATGTCTCTTCGGATTACGTTTGACTGACATTATTTCCCTTTTCACTATGGGGGAAGCAAAGGCGTGGCTTCAAAAGGAGCCGGAGAATTCAATCAGAATCTTGGATAATCTGGCACTAAAATTCTTGATAAAATTCTTCCCCTCTCGGAAGACAATATCGCTAAGGAGCCAGATTTGTGGATTCCGACAAAAGGAAGGGGAAACCCTTCGCCAAGCTTGGAAGCGATTTAAAAAGCTACTCAGAGACTGCCCACACTATGATCAAATATATAATGTTTTTGGTCAGACTTTTGTGGAAGGTCTAGATGAATCCTTCAAGATATACATAGCCTCCGCTTGCGGAGGTATGTGCATGGAGAAACCATACGGTGAAATTTAAGCCTTGTTGAACCAATCTACTGCAAATGATCAAACTTGGCAAGGAGATGGAGAACCAAGTAGAGAAATCAGACCTAAGACAAGTGGTATGATTGAAATAGATGCCCTCACAGCGTTGAGAGTTGATATAGCTAAGATAGCTAATTAAGTTAGAAAGGTTCTCAAGAACAAGTGCAACTGGTGTAACATGTGAAACAAATGCCAATTTATTGTGAGTTTTGAGGGGAAGGCCATAGGGGTGGCCAATGTCCTACGAACCCCGAGTCCATCTACTATGAGGGGCAGCAAACTAGAGGTTCGATGAATCAGAACACTGAGTATGGTAATACATAAAATCCTTATTGGAGGAACCATTCTAACTTCTCATTGGGTAGAAAGCAGAGCAACAACAAGCCTCTAGGTAGTTAAAATCAGCCACCGAAACCACCACAATAAGCAGAGGAAAGTTTGACCGATATGATGAAATAGTTCGTGCTCGATAACCAAAAAATAACGACTGAAAATCAACAGCTGCATATAGAGTTCAGAATTCTAGAGATGCAATTCAGGCAGATGACAAATAATCAAACACTAGACCAACGAGAGCTCTTCCAAGCGATACAGAGAAAACTCTTCAAGTCAATGCAGTTACTTTGAGAAATGAGAGACAACTGGGCTCGAAGAGGAAAGAACGCCAAAACTCATGGAGGTGGCTGAAAAAAACATAGCCGAATCTGAGCATGTAGCAGAAAGGGTACCACCCCTTTTCCCTAAAGGCTGAAAAAGAAGAATGATGAATACATTTTTCATAAATTCCTAGATATGTTGAAGCAGATATATTTAAAAATCCCTCTGCTGGACATTATCCTCGATGTTTCAAACTATACTAAATATATCAAGGACATAGTGATAAATAAAAGGAGATTAACTGAGTTTGAGACTGTCACACTCACTAAGGAGTGCACTTCTAGGATCCAGCATAATCTTCCACAAAAGCTTAAGGATCCGGACAACTTTACCATCCCTATGAAGATTGGTGAGGTTGATATGCGTAGAGCTCTTTGCGATTTGGGTGCAAGTATCAGTCTGATGCCATTATCAGTGTTCAAGAAATTAGGCTTAGGAGCTCCGCCACCTTCCACAGTAATACTATAGTTGGCTGATAGACTTATGCATACCCCGAGGGGATAATTGAGTATGTGTCTCTTCAGATTGGAAAGTTTATCTTGCCACCAGAGTTTATCATCTTAGACTATGAGGCTGATGAGCGAGTTCCAATCATCTTAGGACGACCTCTTTTGGCCATTAGAGATGAAATTATCAAAGTTCGAGAAGGTAAGATGATCATGAGGGTGGACAATATAGAAGAAGTCTTCAATATGTACCGAGCCATTCAGTTGCCTCGTCATTACGAGGATCTTGCTATAATTTCTATAGTGGAAGTAGACAAACCAGCCCTGGCGATGAGTGCATTTAAAGATGATGTACTAGAAAACGCATTTATGTTGTTCAATCAGATGGAACATAAAGAAGAGGTTGAGGAGATGATGCACATTCTGGATGCATCATGTGAATACATTAGAGAAGAACCTCGGTTTGAGCCTGTGGATAGGCTGAGTGATCCACCACCTAAGCTTTCTATTGAGGAGGCCCCAAAACTGGAACTTAAACCCTTACCCTATCATATGCATTATACATATTTGGGAAGTTCTAACGCTTTACCTATGATTGTTTCTTCTTATTTGTCTAACTTGCAGGAAGATAAGCCATTGAGGGTGCTAAGGGAGCACAAGTGTGCCAGTGGATGGACAATTTCTGACATAAAGGGAATCAACCCCGCATTCTGCATGCATAAAATACTCATGGATGAAGGATATAAGCCTAGAATGAAAAATCAGCAACGCCTAAATCCAATCATGAAAGAGGTGGTAAGAAAAAAACTGATTAAGTGGCTCGACGTAGGTGTTGTATTTCATATCTCCGATAGTAAGTGGGTAAGTCATGTCCAATGTGTACCTAAAAAGGGATATGACTGTTGTAGTGAACAAACAAAATGAATTAATCCCAACTAGGACGGTGACTGGTTGGCGAATATGCATAGACTACAAGAAGTTGAATAATGCTACATGATATCACTAGAAACTCACTAGAAACTCAAATCCATAAACGTCGTCGGGGCGTTTGTCAAGCCGAAAGACATCACTAGAAACTCATAGTGGCCATATCTAGTCTAGAAAGCCATCTTCGGAACATCTTAAGCAACAATCTTCAGCTAATGATACCGAGATCTCAAGTCTATCTTAGAGAACACCCTGTCACACTGCAATTGGTGAAACAAATCATCAATATGCGACAACAGGTACTTGTTCTTAATGGTAACTTTGTTCAACTGGTGGTAATCAATGCACATACGCATACTCCCATCATTTGTTTTCACAAACAATACCGGTGTACCCTAAGGCGACACACTCGGTCTGACGAACCCCTTCGCGAGCAACTCCTCAAGATGTCCCTTCAACTCTTTCAACTCCTTTGGAGCCAAGCGGTACGGTGTAATAGAGATAAGTTGGGTACCTGGCGCCAAATCAATAATGAAAATTATATCACGATCTGGGGGCATGCCTGGTAGATCGGAAGGAAACATATCGGAGAACTCCCGCACCATGCGCACAAAATCAATCGAGGGAGTCTCTGTGGCAGTATCCTGAACATAAGCCAGATAAGCCAAACAACACTTCTCGACCATATGTCGAGCCTTCAAGAAAGAGATAACCCGGCTAGATGTACTGATAGATTAACCCCTCCACTCTAATCTAGGAAACTTTGGCATTGCCAAGGTAACAGCCTTGGCATGGCAATCAAGAACGACATGATACAAAGACAACCAGTCCATGCCCAGGATGACCTTAAAGTCGGTCATGTCGAGCAACAGAAGATCCGCTCTGGTCTAATAACCACAAAAAGTCACGATATATGACCGGTAGATCCGATGTTCAACAACAGAATTGCCCACTGCGTGGACACATATACAGGATCACCCAAGAATTCACGAGAGACTGGATAATAAGCAAATAGAGAAGAAACATATGAATCTGTAGATGTTGGATCAAATAGTACCAAATCATCCCTACTACAGACAGAAATAATACCAGTGATCACGACGTCTGAGGCTACTGCATCTGGTGTGGATGGAAAAGCGTAGAACCTAGCTGGAGCGCAATCTGACTGGCCTTCACCTCTAGGGCGACCCCTTACCACCTACCCTCTGCCTCTAGCAGAGCGAACGGCTGGTGCGGTGATCATGGGCTGATGGCCCTGTTGTACTGCCTTGCCCCGAAGCCTAGGGAAAACTCTACTCATATGACCCCGCTCCCCACACTCAAAGCAACCTCTCGGTGTGGAAGATGACTGACCCCGAGTCTGACCCTAGGGACCTGGATACCCACTGGAATAATACTGAATAGCTAGTGGACGGTAGGAGCTCTCTGGAATAGCACTGAAATAGGACCGCACTAGTGCACCCCGAGAAGGCGGTGGTGCTTAATAAATGGGCCTACTAGACTGACCCCTCATAAACTGGCCCTTTCCCACAGACGGGGCACCGCTGAATCCTCTAGAATGTCAATGCCTCTTCTCCCCCATTGTATACAATCGTCTTTGGTTGCGGATACCCTCAATCCGCCTAGCTTTCTCCACAACCTGCTCGTAAGGAGTCCCCATCTCAACCTCTTGGGCCATAGTAACCTGAATACCATAATACAAGCTCATAGAACCTCGCCTCATAATCGGTCACAGACATCTGACCCTGTTGTAGCTGCTCGAACTGACCCCATAGCGCTTTCCTCTGAGGGGGTGGACTATACCTCTCCAGAAAGAGACGTGTGAATTGGTACCTAGTCAAGGGAGGCGAACCCGCTGGTCTACTAAGAAAATAGGACTACCACCACCTACGGGCCCTACCCTCCAGCTGAAATGTGGTGAAGTCCACCCCAATGGACTCCAATACTCTCATGATGTGTAGCTTGTCTCTGCAACGATCTATATAGTCCTGGGGGTCCTCATGTCACTCACCGCCAAAGGCAGGAGGATGTAGCCTGGTCTATCTATCCAACAGCTTATGCGGCTCGACGGTCACATCTGGTTATGGCTCTAGTACAGCCACTATAACTGGCTGAGCCGTACCTAGAGGTAGTGCACCCGAGGTATGATATATGACAATAGCGTGCCCTAGAGCCTGAGCGATAAGGGTCTGTGCTCCCCCTCCTGCCTGAGATGTGGCTGGATCTACTGAAAATAAACCAGCCTATGTCATAGAGTCCATGAACCACAGCATACGACCCATGACCTCCTGAAATCTTGGTGCAGACATGAAATTTGTCGGGGCCGGCTCAGCTACAGGTACCTCACCCTGCTCCTCAATAACAGGATCCTCCACTGGATCCATTGGTGGCACAACGGGAGAATCTCTAAGATGCCCTTGTTATCTAGCAGGAGCTGGAGCCCTCCCTTAGCCTTTAGCAATAGGGGGAACATCTCCTCCACTGCCGGGTACATCTGTCGCGCGCGTTCTCACCATCTATGAGAGAATAAGAGAAAGATACATAGGACAACATCAACTGAACGATAGGAGATGAAGAAAGAGAAGTTTCCTAACACCCTATAGCCTCTCGAAGATAAGTATGGACGTCTCCGCACCGATCTAAAATACTCTACTAGAATCCATTCATTCCATCAACATCAATTGATGCTCCGACAACATGTTCAAAACTCGTGATTATATTGCATCCCGATATGATAATCAAGCATTCACATTCCCTTTACATTCCAAGCAAACTCTTTCCTCAGTATTCAAACTCTATAAGTATAGAAGCGACCATCCCAAATTATATACACAGACTTGGTCATTTGTCCACAATGACCCAAATTGCACTTAGATTTCTCAAAGCATATGGCTCCCATTTCTCACTCTGGTTTAGCTATCTTCCGAAACAAATTACTCGGTCTTTGCTGCTCATACCTGACCTGCTAACAATTCAACCACCGCGAGACAGATCTAACAATGTCATTTTTCATCCACCACCACCAATAATATTTCCTCAAATCACGATCTATCTCCATAGCACCCGAACGAATAGAATGCCATCAACTCTAAGCCTACTCAAGGATCATCTCCCTTGAACCATCAACACTAGAAACACATATTCGACCTTGAAGTCGCAACACACCGTCATCACTAAGGGCCACCTCCTCAGCACCACTGTGTCAATATGGACACGCAAATGGAGACCATCAAACTGACATGCCGTAATGCACTCCAACAAGGATGACTACACATAAACAAAGGCGAGAACTCCACTAAGCTTGGAAATACCCCTGCTCGCAAATCCATCGGCCCAAGCCCAAACATTCATATACCAAATGTCTCTCCTGTGCTAGAACAAATACCAAACTCCCAATCATGAACCGAATAATCCTCCTCCCAATGCATTCACTATCGTGACACATAAGTAAACACCCTACCTTTTTGCACCAACACTGTGCGAATATCAACACGTGAAATATCAATATACACCATGTATAGCTCTGAACCCGTGGGCAACACCAACACTGAGCTAAAATGACTGAACACCCTTCCATAAGGCGATGATACTAGTCCGTCCTCATGACGCATGAAAAAGCATCCCGCACCATATTTGCAGCCTCACCACAACTTGTCATGGCCCTAATAATATAGATTGGTTGACATTGTGTATGAATGAGTAGGAAGGAATTGGAGATATAAGCTTCAACCAAAATCAAGTCATATGATAAGGAATTAAGAAAGGGAAGTTCTCCTAACAACCTTATATCCTCTCGAACATAAGTACAGATGTCTCCGCACCGATCTGAAAGACTCTGCTAGACTTGATCATGACTCATGAGACTACGAAACCTAGTGCTCTAATTCCAGCTATCACGACCCAAATCACAACATGAGTCATGGTGGTGCTTAATGCTACTGCCAGGCAAGCCAACAATTAAACATTCACAACGAATAGTCCATAGAATATCTTAAAATAGTTTGAGAAAAAATAATCGGAAAACATTCTCAACCAATCAGGAGATTTTAGGTATGATAAAAGGAAGTTCGTAAAATAATCCAAATGCAAGCCAAAGAAACTAATACAAAAATGACCAAGCGGTCCACAATTTCTAAATCCTGGTGTCACAAGTGCATGGGCATCTACTAGAATATAAAATACTACTACAATAACTGTTTGGAATATGAAATCGATAGTATACAGTAAACGAATAGGGATAGGACTCAGTGTGCTGCAGATCAAAGCATAGAAAGCAGCTCACCACAAAATCTCCTCGGTAGTTGCGCCTACGTGCCTATATGACCACTAAATGTACCTATCTCAGTACCTACAAAATTAATGCAGAAGTGTAGAATGAGTATACAAATCAATGCGTACCCAATAAGTATCTAGTCTAATCTCAAAGAAGTAGTGGCGAGGGGTCGACATTGAAACTTACTAGTGGTCAAATAATCAAAGTACAATAAAAGTAGATAGGTATCAAGCATAGAATGGAGCAACGAAATAGATAAATATGTATGACATGATCCTCAATAGATGAATAGATATGGAATTATCAAATACTAAGTGCTGCCCCGAATAGAATGTAGAGTGACCAATATTGGATGAAAATGTCAAATCCGAGCCAAGATACTCATATACGCACTGACTCCATATCGAAATATTACTCACTATTCTGGCAAGGCGAACAAACTGATCCCATAAAAATAATTTTACAATATCCTTTCGAGGAACGACTCGATCCCATAATAGTGGTGTTACTATAATCTTGCTGAGATTGTACGACCCGATTAATATGTGTGTCTCATAATACTCCCATCATGAACAACCCACTCCCATAAGAGTAGTGGTGAGGCGATCAACCCGATCCCATAAAAATAGTAAAACTTTTGATGGGTAATCAACCTAACTCGCGAATATATGTGTGAGTTAAGAAATCATGAAACCTCTGGACAAATAAGTACAACACGGGAGTAATCCATAAGATAAGGTATAATTTTCGTGGTTATTCAAGTAGCACGCCAAATCTCTATGTATTAAATCTTGATACTCTACGCAAGTCTAGTCTTAGGCTAAAACATGAATTAAAGCTTTTGAACAGGTAAGAATAACTCAAGTAGTACAGTTAGAGCATGGTGTAAGTCTAAGTCTACCCGTACATAATCAAGAATCTAGCATACACATAGACGCTCGTCATCTCGTATGTGTGTAGCTCCTATAACACATAGCATGTAGCAAATATAGCACATATGGAGATAAGTTACCTCTTACAAGGTTAGGAAAGGGACTTACCTTGTTTAGATAATCATCTCCAACGCCTCTCTATCACCTCAAACCAATGCCAAATGATCCGAAACTAGCCAAAGAACGTGCAAACCAGTCAAAACATACTTAAAAACTTGTAATTTAACAATTAGAAATAATTCTCAGCCTCACACGAAAAGTCAACAAAAGTCAACCCCAGGTTCCAAAACTTCTCAAAAATAAATGCTACCCATAGCACCAAAAACTCAAATATATAATTTATTCCAAATTTCATTTCCAGTTTCGAGGTCAAAACGCAAAATACCATTCTAGGTCTTCTTCCAAAATTCAATATTTTTCCACCTCAAATCATGATTTTATAAGTCAAAATTCATACATATTCATGAAATATTATCAAAAGTAGGTTAGAAACACTTACGCTCAATAAGTGGGTGAAATATCCCTTCACAATCGCCCCAAAATCGGTTCATATTGATCCCAAATGAGAATTTAGAAGAAATCCCGAAATTCCAACTTATAAGGTCCTCCCAAGCATTAACCTTTGTGAATGCGGCACGTTTCTCGCGTTCGTGAAGCACAAATCTGCTTCTGCCAAATATCCTCTTCACAATAGCAAAAAGAGTCCGGCGAATGTGATGCCTTACCAGGCCAGCCTTACGCTAACGCGCCCTCGCCTTCGCAAATGCGAAGGCCAAACCTCATGTTACATCTTCTACTTCTCTAATGCGACCTCCTTGTCGCAAACACGAAGCACCACTACCGGAAGTCTTTGTGAACGTGGCACACCCAATGCGAATGTGAAGCACAAATGACCTCCAGCCCAAATCTTTCATCGCGAATGCGTGATTCTCACCGCGATCGCGAAGAACAAAACCAGAACCATCAAAAACAAAACACACCGATATGGTCTAAAACTACCCCGAAACACATCGGAGGACACTGAGACTCCTTCCAGTCATACAAACCAATCCCAATACCTTATCCAAACTTATCCAAGTGCTCAAAATTCCATGAATAACATCAAAACCTAGAATCGACGATATAAATCCTTCTCTTAACTTTTAAGCCTACAAACTACGTCGAAGGCACCAGAATCATACTTAGATATTCTGGATTATGACCAAACCTCACACACAAGTTCTAATCAACTAAATGAACCTATCTAAGGTCCTAGAACACCACCAGAGTCTGATAACACCAAAGTCCACTCCAAGTCAAACTTAGCAAATTCAAAAACCTTCAAAATGTAAACTTCCAATAATAAGCGTTGAGCCTCTCCTAGGCCACCCGATACTCAACCTAAAGATATTCCCAAGTCCAAAATCACCTTGAGAACTTATAGAAACCTTCAAATCTCTATTAATAGGTCATTTACTCAAAAGTCTAACCTTGGTCAACTCTTCCAACTTAACACTTCCACATTGAAAATCGTTCTTCCAAATCAATCCCAAACATCTCAAACATCGAAACCAACCACACATGCAATTCATAATGAATAATATGAATCCACTCAAAGTTTCAAACCACCGAATGGAAATACTAGAGTTTAAAATGACCGATCGGGTCGTTAAGAATGTATACATGATTTTTACTGCATGTTTTCTCTAAATGCTAGCTCCGAAATATATACATGCCTTTTATGCATATCTTCTCTATATGTTGCTTTGCTTGATGAAATGATTCACGATACATATCTTTTCCATATGTTAGTCTATGTAATTTGACATGCTTATTCATGCATATCTTCTTTATATGCAAGTATAGATGAATTATCGATACTTCATGCCGGTCTTCTCTATATGAAACTGTTGACGCATTTGATATTTTATTCATATCTTCTCTCTATGAAATGGTTTACAAGTTATTTGACATCAAATGCATATCTTCTTTATACGTTGAACTGTTAATTGGTTTACGATCCTTGTGCGTATCTTCTATATATGGCCTTATCTGTACTTAATGCTTAGATTTTGATATTGTTGTTGTGCACAAGTATATGTTATTGAGCTGTACAAGTTAAGGCTAGAGAGTATATTTGGAATTAAAACCCCGTCACTACTTCACCGAGGTTAGTCTGGACACTTATTGACTACATGGGGTTATTTGTACTCATACTACACTTCTGCACCTTGTGTGCAGATCATGGAGCTGAGCTGCTGTGGATGACGAAGGGTAGCATTGGAGACATACAGAAATCTTGATTCAACTTACCACTTGTCCATGGTTTTTAGGACTTATAATTCTTTTTATGCAAACTTCAAACAGATGTTGTATTTATTCTTCATACCATCTTTGTAAATCTAAATCTTAGTGGCTCATGACTTATACTACCATTTCTTTGGTGAAATTGTATGGATTTTCACCTTCTTATTTACTGTTATTTATGATCTTTCATTTGAGTTGTGTTAACTCTGTTTGGCTTACCTAGTGGGTTGGATTAGGTTCCATCATGACGTGGTGGGAGTTTGGACCATGACAAGTTGGTATCAAAGCTCTAGGCTGATAGGTTCTACGAGTTATGAGCAAGTTCCTAGTAGAGTCTTGCTGATCGGTATGATTACATCCATACTTATCTTCGAGAGGATCAACATAGTAGTAGAAATGATTGGTTCCTTTGGTATGATAGGGCTTTACATGTGATTTGTGACACTACTTTTGGGTTTGACAGCCCACGAGACTTGGTTTATTTAGAGGGATTTAGTTCTGATGGCTTAGTTATGTGTGAAGGGGCTTCGAAGATTTCACGATGGTTTCAACCATTGCTTGAGATTGATGTCTTCTACAGGTATGAGAGGTTTGTTGTGTGTTGTGATGTTCTTCAAGATTGAATTAAGTGGAAGGTTTCTGGTTGATAGAGTGTCTATCCTACTTGTGGTTCAGAGTTGACTATGACATTCAGGCAATTTCATATGTTAGCATGATAGATGCGGTATGCCGTGTCGGATTAAGATTGCATAGACAAGATTGCGATTCAGTTCGAAATAAAGGTCATGAGTTCTACGCATCATGGGAGATCTAAGATGTTTAAAAGAATGCTAGCACTGTATAGTATCGCCTGAAAAGGGTGTGCATTGTAGAAGATGCATTGTGTTTTGACTTGCTGATGCTTGAGTAATACTACAAAGATTGCACAATTGGCAACCGTTGATGTTTGGGGTTTGCTAGTCGACGTGTCAACGCAAAACATTTATGGGAGTACTTCTCATGAGGTGATTGTGTATGAGCGATTATCAGTCATTTGAGAGGGAGAGTTGGAGATCAAATATGAATATTCCTACTGTTGACGACCAATTTTGACACTCTCTTTTAAAATTAATTTATTCACGCTTAACGATTTACAATAAATGCTTTAAAGGTATTTTCTAGTAATGAATATCTATTTTATAAATTAATTAAGTACTAGTTTCAAAATTAATCACATAGTACTAATATTGTGTAATTACAAATATATTTACTATCATAAATAACTTTTGTATGTACCTTACACAGGTTTTACAATTTGACAAAATTATTCCTTAATTTCCAAAATTAAGCTACTCTATTAATATTTTGAAATTAGTGCTACAATTTAAAATATGTGTCATTTATATATAATTAAAATAATTAGAAACATATAGTAATTATAATTTCACCACATTTTATTGAAATTATTAAGTTTATTTAAATTGATTTTAAAAGGGATTTTTTAAAACTAACATGCTACAATTGCAATTCCTTAACCAGGCACAAAGTGGCTGTTCTTTAAATTAATTTTGGCCCCAAATACCAGGCCTAAATCGGAACAACCCAGTCCAAACACCCCATCCCCTTCCAACTTGGCAATCCTTGCCATTACTTCTCAACCAATCATGACCTGACATGTCACCCGATTATCCCACTCACAAAACAAACAAAAGCGATCTGAACCGTTGATTTAAACCATCAACGGTCACAAATTATTCCTTATTTTTCATTTAAATCTCAACCCATTATCAGTATTATCTCAAACGTTGGATCACACAGATCCAACGGTTCCCCATATTTTTTAAAATTGATTTCTTTTAATGTGTAATGCCCCATTTATCAGGGGCGTTGATCAAATGATCCAACGACCTAGATCCTTTTCCCTCATTTTAACTCAGAGACCAACCGGTCTCACACTCCAAACCCTAACTCATTTCACCTCACCCAGCCACCTTTCTTTCCTCTTCTTCTCTCTTTCTCTCATCAACCCTAAGCCCTCATCAATCAACAAACCTTGCATAAATTGGTGCAAGGTCGTGAAATCAACCACAAATCATCTCATTTGTCCTCTATATCCAGGATTCCCACTGGACTTTTACCTATTTTATCACCAAATCAAATATCCCAAAATCCGAACTTTAATATCAGAGATGAGATTTCAAATCGTCATTGATCTTTCAAATCCATTGCATGCATGGCTATTCCTTTTGTCCCTATACTCTTAGTCCCATCGTTCTTTCTATTTTCGCCTTTCAAATTCAAACCCTAGTCGAAAAAACTAGACCTCAAAGGTGAAACTTTAAACTCGCATGGTTCGCCCTTCGTTCTTTCAAATCAAAGCAAGCAAGAGGTGTTTGCTGGCTTCATCATCAATATTCGACACCCATAGGTCAAATTTAATGACCTCTGGGCATTAGGGTTTTTACCGATGGTTTCTTGTGCCTCAACGTTCAACGATTCACTCCACTCCAGTACTCAAGTAAAATCATTACTGATTCCACCCTCAATCTTCTGATTTTCACTCGATTAGTTGTCATCATCTACCATGCGTCACTCTTCACTACTGATTTGAATTCATGAAGCCTTAGAGCATTGAATGCCACTATAAAAAAGGGTCTTTAATATTCTTACCAACACAACCTAACACAACGAACTAGAGCAACCAAAACACTAAGAAATTAGGTTTTTGATAATTAGATCTCTTACTATTTTCTTCTCTTTTGCCAAGTTCTTTGCTGGTTTAAGTTTGACAGTTTTCTAGGATCTTTGAGCAATAAAAGGGAATTCGTTTGGTCTGCTGCCTTTGAGAAGGTCAGCGCCTTTCTTTCCCTTTTCTTTTGTCGCCTCTCTAAATGATTTACATATGTTAATGTTAAGTTATGTTGATTATAATTATACTGTGTATGTTGGACTTGTTTTGATAATCATGTTTTGTTAGCATAATAATTCTTTAGGAGCAGCCTATTCTGTTATGATTCCTAAGTGATAATCGATTAGTTGATTGATAATTATTGATATTTGTTCTGAGCTTTCTTGCAGTTTCTATGCCTAAATTCTTATATGTTTATGTTCAATGTAAACTTCATAGTTCTCGGTGACTCATAATGAGCTTATTCCTGTTTTATTGCACTTTTGTTATTTTATGAGTTTTAAAAGCTAAGTGTGTTATTTGGTAGCTATTGAAATCTGAATTTGTTCAAGATTTGTGTCCTTGTCCTTTAACCTTAAGTTTGAACTTACAATGTTCAATAACTTTCTTATCTATATGTGTTTGTTAAAACTGCTTTTGAATTAGCACTATGGTCTTTATTCTGTTTGATTACTATCATCGATAATCCAATCATGTTCGTGTTTCCATATCCACCTCTGCATATCATTTCCCTGCATTCTATATATTCGTAGTCAGGTTCATTATATGGTAATCTTAACTGATATAGCATATGTCCATGTCACTAAACTGAGTTGAAGGAGTTTGAGTATCTAGATGCTTTCTTCTCTGCATCTATACGTGTTAATTCTACGAGTGATATCTAAGCTGTCACTAGGACTTTCCCATGATCATGTTCAACTGTTGCATGTATAGGAACACTATTTTACTTACATCAAGTTGTTCCTTCCTCATGAATCTTTGCCGCATATACATCTTGTAAGATTAACTATTTTCGTCTTTTAGTGTAAGCCATGATTTGTTTAGATAAAGTCAACTAGTAATTATTGCATAACTAGGTTTGTCTATTCTATAATCAGTTGAGATCTTTATACACATGTGCAATACATCCCTATCCTTAGTCTTTGAGCCCCTGTGATTTTTGAAAAGTCTGTATGCATCTATAGTTAGTTTATCTCTCATGAATAAATGATTTAGGCCTACTGCTAAAACCAATGATAGAATTATAGCATGATTACTTCATACCTATACGTTGAGCTAGGTTCATGCTGAGTTTGAACTTGTTTGATACAATATTTTCATCTCCTCTCTCCACTTCCCTTATCAGTTTGATTCTGTAGTATCTAAAGTTCCTATACTTGTTCGAGGTTACTACCTTATTTATTCTACCCATAAGCTGTTGACTGAATGTTGCTAGCCTTTGCTTAATTCTGCAACACCATACTCTATTTTGAACCATGCTCAGTCTTTCTTCATACTGTTGATCTAAAACTAGATTTGACTCTCAAACCCTATTGAAGTCCCTTTGATGATATTGTTTGAATATGGTAACTGGATGATACTGTTATAAGCATGATCATGTTGATACCTTAGGGATACTATGTTTAAATCTGTGAGTGTGTAATCATGATAGAAATTCAGACTCATGACCTTGATTATATCTCAGAAATAATTGTTGACTATGACTGTTGGTTTGAATCTGCCTTGATGTCTTTAAGCTGCTAAGTGATATTATCAATGCCTGTTTGAATATGCTATGCCTTAGTGATTCATTCCTGTAATGTTGTGATTAGGAAACTATGTGTATTCTAAACTCATCCTCTCTCCCTTTAATTTTTCTTGATATGTTTTCCCTATTTAGTATCATAGTAGTATGTATTCTTTTGTATTATTTTATTAAGAGAAAAGTATATATGTTGTGGTAGGAAGTACTTTAGTATTTATTTCGCATTGGAAGGGCCTCATTGGCACTTAAACCCATAAGGAAAATATGTCATTAGTGATTAAGGGTATTTGGGAGCAGAGTTCGACTTTAGGTTGGGCTGCCCTCCCCGGCACAAGCATTGCCCTCGGCCTTAAGTCCCTTGAGAACTTTGAAGTGTCGGAGGATACAAAGGGAGTTTAGACCTTGAGTGGGGTTCCCTCTTTAGCTCTTAATTCATTGACACGTTCAGTTCTTTAAGGGTTTAGTATTTAATAACAACGAAAGGGTTTCAATGTGAATTATTTGTTGAGTAAAGCCACCACATTAATATTGTTTTGTAGCTGGAATATGTTTAAAGTATTGGATATATATCTAATGACTTTCTTATCTTTTACATATACATCTGTTTGGGCCTCTGAGTTCTTGATGAACTCAGGCCCAATTCCAGCTCTATTGCACCGCGTCCAGAGGTCCAAAGTTAGCTATGTTCGCTCTCCTTTACTGTTGGGCCTATCTTCTTAAGGCCCAATCCCAGAGTCCATTCCTCTTTCCCTCAACTCTTTTTATTGTTATTACTGCCTCGTTAATTTAGTTTACCGTCTCTACTAGTTTAATATTTTAGTTGTATTTGTTATGTCTTTATTGTTGTTTTATCCCTTATCTCTCATGTATATAACACTCATATATTAGAACACATGTTCTTTTTTTTTTCTTTATGCTTTAATATCATATGAACTTAGGCATGCCTTAGGCAATATAGGATTTTTAAAAAGGGAAAAATTAGCTAACAGTAGGTCTTTAGTTCGCAAGTTGCAATCCGCTCGATAATTGCTATGTTTTTCACTCACCCTTCTCTCCTTGAAAAGAGTTTGAAATACAAAACATAGTGAAAAGAAACTCTATTTCTAACAGGAAAACCAGACTTCAACTTTCGTTTCTCAAAAGAAAAATCAGAACTTTAGAAGATTGTCCCTTTAAGGAATTTCCAGCAAATGACCTTTTCTTTAAAAATCCTTCGAATCTAAGGTAAATCTTAGATATACCTTTTCTCAAATACCCTTTCATCATTATGTAAATAACCATCCCCCAAATAAAAGTATTTTCATAACTCAATCTCTTTTATAAACTTATAAAATTTAGACCACTTATGTACTAATTTCAAAACTCTTTTAACATTTCTTATGAATCCTTTCACAAATTCCTATCCCTTTAAGACTTTGTATCCTTTCTGTCAATATCATCCTTAGGTGTACAGTAAGCTGTCTTCCATATTATTAATCAAAGCTTTTTTTATAAATAATTGATCCCAAACTTAGTCTAAATCCTATGGAACTACCTCAGGTAGATTTTAAGGGGTGCCTAACACCTTCCCATTAGAAGAACAAGAAACCTTACCCATAATCTCATCGGTTAGAAGACCAATAAAGAATATGACTTAGTAATTAAATAGGTACCCTAGTATACCTTTAAATACTAGGTGGTGACTCTCTTTCATCAACAACAGAGAGACCACAAGTTGAATCTTGTCTTGACTAGTGCAAAATAGGGCGCAACACCTATATTCTTGAGGTTTAGAAATTGGATGTTCTTAGAGGTAGACTATTCCTTGGTTGCAGACTATGAAGGTATGTTAAGGGTTATAAAGCTTATTGTATGTGTAGGTATGTTAAGGGTTATAAAGCTTATTGTATGTGTTATGGATAGGTCACTGTGGACTTTTGAAAGGTTACTTACCTATTTTGTGATTATCAAAATTGATTTGGGGGCCTATTGGTAGGCCTAATTAGAATGTGTATTCTATACCTAATCGCGTTTTCTTACTCTTGCGAAACACTTACTGTGAGTGTGTCATTGGGTGGAATGGGTGTTATTCATACCTTAATTTGTTTCATGTGTTACTCTCTTGTGCTACGATGGGTAATGAGAGTATTTGACTATTCACACGCATGATGTGGTTTTGTTTAGGCCTTGTGGCGATATTGGGGCTAGATGACTCTTAGGGTGTTGAATTTCTTATCATACCTTAGTCATGCCTTGCCTAACCGTGGTATATTGTTCTATCTGTGTTCCCATGGTTATGGTCATGTACTTTATGTTCTTATTATTCTTAAACACGTGTTTGTTGAGTATGAGCATTTGGGCTCGATGGGCATGCCCGAGTAGATTGATATGTTGGATTGGGTTACGCGCCTTAGTGGAATTATGTTGGGATATGATTCTCTTTGCTTATTCTATGTGTTTTATTTCTCCCTTGTGGAATGGATTCCATCGTAATTATGTGGTTCTAGGTTTCTTTTGGAGTGGTCTTCCGGTCGAGCAGCTTGTACTGGATGAGACGAGATTATTGGACCCGAAATTAGTGCAATCAGATTTGGATAATGTATGATTAAAAGAAGAACGTCAGTAGTCAGCTTTGAATATTGGCAATGGTTCTTGTCGGGCGAGAGGACTCCACGACGTGTTGATTGGATGGTGGTATGAGTTTTTACATATATCTTTCATGATTAGAAGTATTGCAATTGTTTGGAACAAGATTTTATTTGATATGAGGTATATTACCGGTACCCGTTTGATAATGAGCATTATTATTGTGGTCGGAAGATATTGCTATATGTATATGAGTTATGTGGTAAATCATGTGATCACATATTGGGAATATATTTGTGGCTTTATAAAACTTGGGGGAACTAATACAATGTATATATACGACAATCAGATCTTAGAGGGAGTTTCAGATGTTGGAAATTGATTCTAAAGACTGTAAGCTAAGGTTGATAGAAGAATCTTCAATCGGGGTTATGTTTATGGCCTTATATAGATACCAGAGATCACCCATGGGTATGTGTATGGTAAGTTCTCACCATGATTTGTTGACTTTGGAACGACTCTTGGCACATTTGAGGATGGAGTACGTTCAAGTAGGGGATGATGTAATGACCCGACTGGTCGTTTTGAGCTCTAGCATTTCATTATGTGATTTGACACTTTGTGTGGCTTCATATGGTGTATTATGACCTGCAAGCATGGTTGGTATTGATTTTTGAGTGGTTCAGGATTGATTTGATAAAGATATTCTCATTTTGAAAGCCTTAAGTTGGAAGAGTTGATCAAGGTTTGGCTTTTGAGTAAACGATCTTGGAATCGGGATTTTATGATTTCAACGAGTTTGTATGGTTATTTTGGACTTGGGCGTATATTCGGATTTGGGTTTGGATGTTCCTAGAAGGTTTTGGCTCTAGGTGTTAAAAGTTGGCAATTTAAAAAATTGGAGAATTCATAAGTTTGATCGGGAGTTGACTTTGGTATTATCGGAATCTTATTATGGTTTTGAGATCTTGTATAAGATTATTTAGTTGAGTGGAACTTGTGTGTAAGATTTGGTTGTAATTCGGAAGATTTAAGTGTGATTTGAATGCCTTCGAAGAATATCAGAATATTTTAAACGGAAGAGGATGACTTGATCTTCAATTCTTGGTTTTATGTGGTTTGTGGTGTTTTGAGCCTTTGAATAAGTTTGGATAATTTATTTGGATATGTCGGTATGATTGGATGGGGTTATGAGGGGCTTGGGTACGTTTTAGGATGATTTCAGAGCTCTTTGGTGGCTCTTGGTAGTTCTGGTCCTCCGCACCTACGGATGTTTGGTCGCAGGTGCAGAATCGCTTTTGCGGATGTTCGGTCACTTTTGTGAAGTTGAGGTGGTCAGGCGATGGCTGCTTCTGCATAAGAGGGAGCGCATGTGTGAGGTTGCACCTAAGATGAGAGTTGTCGTAGATGCGAGGAGCAAGCTGGAACTGGAAGCACGCAGATGTTGAATTTGGAATGCAGATGCAAGGGGCGCTTTTGCGGATAGTATAGAACCTGCAAAGCCGCATATGCAGCATGTGGTCCGTAGATGCGAAAGGGGCGATTGTCTAAGTATAACTCCCAAATGCGAGACTTTGGTTGAAAAGGTGGAGGCCGCAGTGCGTCACTTTTAGCTGCAGATGCGATGTAGTGGGCAAATGTTATATTCGAGTGATTTAATGCATTTTTCACTATTTTGAGTTTTGGAGCTTGGTAAGAGGAGATTTTGGAGAGAAGTTTTCACTATTAATTTATGCATAAGTAATTTCTACTTGGATTTGATTATACATCTTGTTTTCTCATGGATTTACACAATTTAATCATAGAATTTTGAAGAGAAATTTGAGTTTTTTTTCTATGCTTTAAGAGACCATATTTTGGTGATTTGGGTATCGATTTGGACTCGAGTTTGAAATTTAATCACATATTTGGACTCGGCAGGTTATGCGTCATCAAGATTTGGTATTGATTTTGGATTTCGGGCACGCGAGCTCGTATTTTATTTTATTTTATTTTTTTGGGAATTCTTCAATGATCGAGGCTTTATGGATTGATATCACTTCCTATAGTATTATTTGACTTACTTGATTGATGATTGGCTTGGATTTTCATGATTGAAGGGATAAAGCGAGGTTTCTATGCGATTTGAGGTTGAAGCTAGTCCGGATGAAGTAAGTATCTTGCCTAATTTTGTTAAGGGAATAAGCCTTAGGACATGACCTTATTTGTCTAATTGGAGTGTATGAGAAGCGACGTATATGTGAGGTGATGGATGTATGCTATGCATGATTCATGACCGAAGTAGTCTTTAAGCTATATAATGCCTTATTTTGGATACTCTGCTTCCTGCTATCATGTTTTATATGTTTGAATGACTATGTAAACTTCTCGAATCATGCTAGAAATCATGTCTAGGTATTGATTTCCTGTTTGGTCATGATACTCGTTATGTATGGCGTACATGTCTAATCTGTGTTGTAATTCTATACTTCACACATGCATATAGCCTAGCATGATATTTTTCTCAGTACATGAGTATGTAATTTGATATCCGTTGACTGTATACATACATCCTTATATATGTTTTCTGTGTGATGGACTAGATTGGTGGCACATGAGTTGTCTGTGCGGCTGTTGGGATAATGGCACGTGAGTTGTCCATACATTGGTTGTGATTATGGCACGTGAGTTGTCTGTGCAACATGTGAATAAGGATCCATCCCCTTAGGGCCGTCCTCTCATGTTTCTCCTTGATGAAATACACGCGGATTAGGAAAAACTGATCAATGATTGGACTTCGTGTATCTTCTCTACATGCAAACTCCTTGGAAGTATACATAATTTTTACAGTGTATCTTCTCTATATGCTAGCTTCGGAATATATACATGCCTTTTATGCATATCTTCTGTATATGCTACTTTACTTAATGAAATGATTCATGGTACATATCTTCTCCGTATATTAGTCTATGTAACTTGACCTGTTTATTCATGTATATTGTCTCTATATGCAACTGTAGATGAATTATTGATCCTTCATGCCTAACTTTTCTATATACAACTGTTGACAGTATTTGATATTTTATTAATATCTTCTCTATATGAAATGATTGATAAGTTATTTGATATCAAATGCGTGTCTTTTTTATATTATTAACTCTTAGTTGGTTTACGATGCTTGTGCATATATTCTCTGTGTGCACCGATGCTCTTATCTGTATTTCAGACTTGGATTTTTGATATTGTTGTTGTGTACATATATATGTTATTGAGCTGTACAGGTTAACGCTAGTGAGTATCTATGGACTTAAAACCTCCTCATTACTTTATCGAGGTTAGTTGGGATACCTACTAAGTACATGGGGTTTGTTATACTTATACTACACTTCTGCACCTTGCGTTCAGATCTTGGAGTTGAGCTGTTGTAGATGACGAAGGCAAGCATTGGAGACATACCAGAAATTCAGATTCAAGCTACCACTTGTGTATGGTAGTTTAGGATTTATAATTCTGTTCATGTAAACTTCAAATAGATGTTGTATTTCCTTTTCATACCAGCTTTGTAAAGCTAAATCTTAGTGGCTCGTGACTTGTACTACCAAATTCTTGGATAAATTGTATGGATTTTCACCTTATTATTTATTGTTATTAATGATCTTTCATTAGAGTTGTGTTAACTATTGTTTGGTTTACCTAACGGGTTGGATTAGGTACCATCATAACTTGATGAGATTTTGGGTCATGACATTTCTTCCCTTTATTTTTTCATGAGATAGACTAGTTTCAAATTATATAATTCTCCCTTTTTTGTGGTATCTTCTTCCTCTTTTGACTCTTCCTCTTACTATTTTTTCCTAGCTTTGATAGTATGCGCCTCTTCCTGCTCCTTCTCTTGTACATAAATCTTTTTTGTTATCTTCTTGCACAATCGCCTTTGCTTCCTCCTTTATTTTTGGCCTATTTCTCTTTGTGTTAGAACGTTGCCATTTCTCCTTGTCATCATCTTTCCCGTATCCTGTTTTACTTTCTTTATTGTGCTAGATTCTCCAAGTTCTTTAGTTGCTATACTTCCTTGATTTCGATGTTGCTCCTGATTTATATTGTGCTTAACTTTCTCTGCTTTCTTGTGATTCTTTTTGTGATCCTGAATTGTGAATTAATCCCCATTGGTTTTACTGTCTCCCTACATGTTATTTCTGTGACCTTTCTTAATCATAGCCTCATTTTGTCCCTGATTTTCAGTTTCTTTCTCCTTTTCTTTAATCTTGCATAATATTAATAAGTGGACAAGGATATTGTAATATTTGCAATACGTTGGCACTCCCTCATACTTTAGTTTTTGCGTGAACTCCTTAACTAATTGGCCAAAAATAATTACAGCCGTAAGCTAAATATATAAAAATATACATTAATTTTGTATAAAATGTACATATTATATGTATATTTTACCGTAATATATAAAAAGTATATATTTATCGGCAACTATTTTTGGGGGACGACTATACTATATAGATTTCCCTACAATTGGAGAGTAATCTTCCGGCTCAAAATTTAGAGATCATTTTTACAACCACATAATCATTCCATCAATCTCAATTGATCTCTTTTACGCAACGATTTTGAAATCATCACTATTAGTAACAAGTTTGAAAGTTATGTGCCCCAATTTTAACCTTACCTTTCATTTAAATCTTTTCAGCAAAAACTAATCTAATGTGTTTAACGTTGGGTCTGGTTCTCAAAACCTTATCAGTGATCTTGTATTTGCACTCGTCGGCTATCACTCCATAGTAATTATTGGCTTTGAAGATGACCGCGAGCGTTCTATATTATGGATGGTTTTCTAGCTTTTACATTTGGATCTCCCAATCTACTCCCTTTAGAATTAGATTTTGTCATTGCGTTACATTTTGTCCCGCGAGCTTTAGAGGCGTTATTCGTATGTAGAGCATTTGTTTTCACCAAATCACCGCCTGTCTGTTCACATGTCATCACATATACGCATCCCTAAATGGTCCAATAGTGTGAATATTTTACCATTCATCGTTGATACGATGTGTGATAAATAAAACAATGGAATATAAAAATAACAATAATTAAAACAAAACTAATGATAGGTTTGATTAAGATAATGAAAGTAGTCTGAATAATGAAGTGTAAAGAAAATCTAGAACTCTAAGTGAATGTCTTAAGCAACAATCGAAATACTATCCCATCACCTCCCAAGAACAATAAATTAGAAAGCCTAGATATAAATAAAGGAGAAAAAGATTACCCTAAAAAACTCAAGTCTTGAAAACAGGTAATCCAAAGTCGAACTAAAACCAAGAGGTTCTAAGTCTCTCTCAAGAGTTTTCTTATGTCAAAAAATGCTAAGTGAAAAAATAACCCTAGGCTATTATAAATACCCAATAGGTAAAATAGGAAAAGTTTCAAAGTTAATTTTCCAAAAAAACTCGCCAGGCCAAACCATAGCCTCAACTAGGGGTGTCAATGGTTCGGTTCGGTTGGTTATTTTATATAATTTGTACCATACCAACTTTTCGGTTATTCTATCATATATAAAAATAACAGACTTTTTGGAACTGTCTCAATCATGTCAGTTTCTATTCGGTATCGGTACAGTTCAGTTAATTTTTGATATTTTTTTAAAATATTATGTAAAAGTCACTAGTAGAAGTAGAATGCAATAATATGCGTTCTTTTATAGGACTTAGCAAAATTCTCTAGACATTTTTACTGTTTAATGGGTGATGAATTAAGAAAATATGAAAGATGGTAGAGTACGGAACCATCAACTATTCTACAACAACGTAAAATAAACTAAGCAAATACAAAAAAAATATAAATCATATAAGTGGAAAGATATTAGCCAAGCTAGGACTTAAGAATAAAGTCTTTAGAAGATTAAATATTCAAAAAGATAAATCCAAATCATACGAAAGGAAAAATATTCAATACATTGTAGTTTTCTACTCATAATTGCTAGAAAACCTTGTGTCTTGCTTAGTGTATATGGTGGAAATAATTTAGTTTTAATAGGAGTAACATAATAGGTTTGAGAATTTGGATTTTGAGTTAAATTACTTGTTGGCTTGTAACTCTTTTCATAATTTCAAGGCCCAAAAAAAATTTTAATGCTTTATTATTTTTAAACTTACTATATAAATATATTTTTTACATATAAATTTATTCGGTACGGTTCGATATTTTTTCGATTTATTTTTGTAAAATACAAAATCTACCCTAATTATCGGTACGTTTATAGATTTATATAAAAAAAAACCTATGATTTTATTAAAAAAAACATAAAAACGGTTCGGTATGGCATAGTTCAGTCGATTTTTAAATATTCATTGACACCCCTGGCCTCAACCATAACCCCAACTGTAACACACAGCTGAACCGTGTTAAATTTCATAAGCTTATTTTCTTCATCTATTCAGGCCCCTATTGAACTATAGCCAACAGTTGGTGACTTAGGGTCTTGATTCTTCAATTCTCAAGACTCCAAACATGATATTTTTGCATGAATCCTCCAAGTGACTTTCCAAACATCTTATAGTTAATTGTTAAAGATCATGCAGCTCCTTAGCGTGCATCCCTCGAGCATTGTTGGACTTGAAGCGAATCAACGGTCCACTAGATAATTCAAGGTCATCTTCAATATTCTTCGATCTGCCCGATTATCTAGGATCATATCATTCTCCCCCTCTTAAAAGAATGATTCGTCCTCGATTCATAGCCTACAACATAGAAGAACCACAATAAGATATAGAACTTACATGATAAACAACACTTATTTGGTATAAGCCCATGCATCCACTTGACCCAATTCAGGAAGAAAGTAACAACCCTAGATGTCACGTAGCCTCCTGATTATAAATGTGGCGCGCTACACATCCATAATCAAAACTCTACTAGACACGGCTCATAGACAACCCCTAGGACAGACTTGCTCTGATACCAAGTTTGTCACGACCCAACTGGAGGGTCATGACTAGCACCCGGGCCATACTTGCCGAGCACCAACGTACATTTTATCTAACCTTCCTTATTATCTTTAAGGGCCGACAAGATCAATATAAATAGTAGACATGGATCATGAACATCCAACAATGAAAGATAATGTCATGAACATACATAACATGGGACGACAAGACTGTCAAGAAACTATATATAAGGTACGAGCTAACATGATGCCATGAAAGACTATACAACAAAAATCAGCCGACAAGGCATTCTAAACCATACATAAGTCGACACCTGTCTATGAGCCTCTAAAGGAACATAAGTGCTACAACATTGCCGGAACAGGGCCCCGACATACCCATAATGTCTATAACAAAAATGCATACCAAGACCACGGCAAGTCCGGAGAAGGGATCTCGCCAATAACCGCTGAACTGGACAGCCTACTGTGGTGGGGGAGCTACGTCTACCTGTCTATCAGGACCTGCAGCACGACATGCAGCGTCCACAAATAAAAAGGACGTCAGTACGAATAAAGTACTGAGTATGTGAGGCAAGAAAGCATAAGTAAGAACAGTAATGTAAACAGGGATAGAGAATATACAACCTGTGACATCTGGGTACCTCTGAGGGCTACTGACATGAAATACATGATACATACATATATATACATAAACTTTTAAAACATACGCCTTTGTGGGCATCACCATCATCATATCGTACCCGGCCATAATAGGCTCGGTAAAACGTACCCGGCCATCATAGGGCTCGGTAGAATCGTACCCGGCCATGTGGAGCTCGGTAAAACCCAACTGATCAGTGGTTGCACAATAGGTGCCATACCCGGCCGACTATAGCGCGGCTCGGTAGAGTAAAATAGATACATATATATGATGCATGCTGGACTCATTGGAATTACATTTTGAACCTTTCGGAGTGACGTAAGGTCGGTATCCTTCGTACACGTTATTAGGATTAACTCTTCATCAAGAATCTTATAAGAATCAGGAACTACCAACAACATTGATAATATAAGAATAAGAGAAGTAACATCAATATCAATCATTTCATAAGAAGGGCAGCAATGTAAGTACTGCTAGCTTCTAAGAGTAGAGTATCTTTGGGAGCTCGTTCATTACATTATGTACAATCGGAGTCGTGCAAAAGAATGAAGGGGATAGCCTCACATACCTTGTATATACTGCCCAACCTCAAGCTATGCAAATGTCACGACTCCTTAGTCTACAATAAGACAAATGACACTATCATTATCGTTTAAGCGTCGTAACTATTATGTATCGACCACAACCTATTTTACGATGAAACGGACAGTACCTCCCCTATTTATATGACTTCCCACAAGTCAATACAATCACCAAACAGCCCAAGCAATATCATTAATAATCATATTGAGCCTCCAAAACAGTCCACCAACCAACAACATTACTACTAAGCCTTTCGATATATATTTCACAAGTTCTAGCTTCAACGACTTAGCTGCAACTTGGATAATCTTAAATGTATATAGAGTAAGAGGTTCCTTACCTTTAAACAGAAAGAACAACTCCAATTTGACCTTAATTTTCCACGAAATATCCCTTCAATTCTGCCACAAGAACAAGGAAGCGAAACTAGCAATTAATTCGGGTTTTTCGGCACTGGAATTACTTTAGAAGACTTGAAATCACCTAGGGTTGATATTAAAAACTTGAAGGTGTATTTACAGGACATAAAACACTTAAAACAACCTCCCACACGAGCTAGAACAACACAAAAATCAGCAACAACAAGAAGAACAAGAAACATACTAGCGCCACGGGATTCCCGATATTTGATTTGTGTTGTTTGCCCTTTGTTTGGGTCTTGGATCATGAGAGAACCTTGAGAGACTATTTTTAGGGTTATAAGGTCTGAATATACTGAAAAATAATGACTTAAAACGGGGTTGAGGTATCTTATATATGTCCATATGTCTTAAACCGCCTTTGTGGGCCCCATAGAGAGCAGCTTGGCACACTCTCGCGAAAATGCGAATATCTCTCTATTCCGAGATCGTATCGATGAACGGTTTAATGCGTTGAAAACTAGACTCATAGATCTTCAATTCGATAGGTAGATCACCCCATAATTCCAAGCACATTGGGAGAAAAATGCAGTAACATGTGACCTAAAGTTTAAGTAAAATTATAAACCTAAGTTGCAACAACTTTTATCGACTTTTGTTTCATAACTCGCTTGACTTCAAGACTTATGATGCAGATATTATATGATTCAAATACATTAAAACAAGACCTCTTGGGAAAATTAATCACCTCTAGTGTTACCAAAAATACGGGTTACAACATCCTTGATTCGTTTAACTTCAAATACTTGTTAACCACTCTTATACACCCTTGTATCGTTTAAGACCAATAGGATTAACTTCTTATCATCTCAAAGATAATCTCTTCTTGGATTTACGTCGAATAACTTACGGCATGATCTATGGTATGCGAATTTGGGTTGTAACATCCTCTCCCCCTTAGGAACATTCGTCCTCGAATGTAAGGGTTTATGGGGTGTCTAACTCATTGTGGATTCCGACGGAGATTTCCGGCTGAGTTTCCCCTATAAAATGGACACTAGCCAAACTTGCAAGCAGTTAAACCTAACCTATGGCCTTACAAGACTATACAAAGCATTATGGATATGTACATTATCTGCATATTACCATTTTGTATTAAAAAAAAGAGTATTCACAAGCTATTGCTTACCTCATAGAGCCGTTTCACCTTATAATGCGTCCTTCTTTCCCCCGGCATCCTCGTTATCTTCACTCTGGAATAGGTAAGGGTATTTAGACTTCATCTCCTCTTCTGCTTCCCATGTCATTTCTTCTATATTCTTGTTCCTCCATAATACTTTCACGGAAGCTACATCCTTTGTTCTCAGCTTGCGGACTTGTCGATCTAATATAGCCACTGGCACTTCATCATATGATAGATCCTTTGTAACTTGTACATCTTTGATAGGGACGACCCGAGAAGGGTCTCCAATACATTTCCTTAACATAGATACATGGAATACCGGGTGGACAAATTCCAATTCAGATGGCAATTCTAACTCGTAAGCAACCTGTCCAATTCGTCGAAGAATTTTGTACGGCCCAATATACCGCGGACTCAACTTACCCTTCTTCCCAAAACGCATAACACCCTTCATCGGCGAGATCTTTAGGAAAACCCAATCACCAACCTCAAATTCCAGATCACGACGTCGGACGTCGGAATAAGACTTTTGCCTGCTTTGTGCCGTCCTCAGTCGCTCTTGTATCATTTTCACCTTCTCAATGGCTTGGTGAATCAAATCTGGCCCATATAATTCTGTCTCACCGACTTCAAACCATCCAACTAGTGATCTACATCTCCTCCCGTACAGTGCCTCATACGGGGCCATTTTAATACTGGAATGGTAGCTATTATTGTAGGAAAATTCTATAAGTGCCAGATGGTCATCCCAATTCCCCTTGAAATCTAGAACACATGCTCGTAGCATATCTTCAAGCGTCTGGATGGTACGTTCAGCCTGTCCGTCAGTCTACGGATGGAATGCAGTGCTGAGATTTACTTGTGTGCCTAAACCCTTCTGAAAAGACCTCCAAAAGCTAGTCGTAAATTGAGCTCCTCGGTCTGATATAATAGATACCGGCACACCATGAAGCCTAACAATCTCCTTGATATACAATTTCGCATAATCTTCAGCCGTGTAAGTTGTCTTAACTGGCAGAAAATGGGCAGATTTTGTAAGTCGATCAACTATCATCCAGATGGAGTCAAACTTATGATAAGAGCGAGGTAATCCAATAATGAAGTCCATATTAATCACCTCCCATTTACAGGTCGGAATCTCTATATTCTGAATCAATCCACTAGGTTTCTGATGCTCGATCTTTACTTGTTGACAATTAGGACACTGGGCTACAAATTTTGCAATAAACTTCTTCATGTTATCCCACCAATACTGCTCCTTAACATCATGATACATCTTTGTCGAGCCAGGATGGAGAGAATATCGGGACTGGAGAATCTCAATCATAATCTTCTCTCGCAACCCTGCCACACTAGGTACACATAATCGGCCCTAGTATCTCAGTGTCCCATCTCCTCCGATCTTGAAAGCTGTAATCTTACACTGCTGAATTGCCTCTCTCAATCTTACTAAGGTAGGATCTTCATATTGCCGTGCTTTTACCTCGGCTACCAAAGATGATTTTGTTGTATTCTGTACAGTAACACCTCCGTCATCAGAGTCCAACAATCTGATTCTCATATTGGCCAGCTGGTGAAGCTCTTTGGTCAACCCTTGTCTACCTGCCTCAATATGTATTAAGCTTCCCATTGACTTACGGCTGAGAGCGTCTGCCACAACATTAGCTTTACCGGGATGGTATAATATCTCGACATCGTAGTCTTTCAGTAATTCAAGCCACCTACGCTGCCTCAAATTCAACTCCTTCTGCTTGAAGATGTATTGTAAACTCTTGTGATCTGTGTAGATGTCAACATGGACGCCGTATAAGTAGTGCCGCCATATCTTCAAAGCATATATTACTACAGCCAATTCCAAATCATGAGTCGGGTAATTCTTTTCATGCTTCTTCAATTGTCTTGATGCATAAGCAATCACCTTCCCACGTTGCATCAATACACACCCCAAACCTATACCTGAGGCATCACAATATACCACATAACCTTCTGTTCCTTCTGGGAGAGTGAGCACTGGCGCAGATGTCAATCGATTCTTTAGCTCCTGAAAACTATGTTCACAAGCATCAGACCACTGGAACTTGGTAGCTTTCTGTGTTAACTTAGTCAATGATGCTGATATAGTGGAAAACCCTTCTACATACCACCTATAATATCCTGCTAGCCCCAGGAAGCTGCGGACTTCTGACGGTGTTGTAGGTCTCAGCCAATTCTTCACTGCATCGATCTTCTGAGTGTCGACACTAATACCCTCATCAGATATCACATGGCCAAGGAATGCTACTGAGTTCAGCCAGAATTCACATTTAGAGAGCTTAGCATATAACTTATGATGCTGAAGGGTCTGTAATACTATCCGCAAGTGGCCCGCATGTTCCGCCTCCGAACGAGAATACACCAGAATGTCATCAATGAATACGATAACGAACACATCAAGATAGGGCCTGAATACACTATTCATGAGATCCATAAAAGCTGCTGGGGCATTTGTTAGCCCGAACGACATCACTAAGAACTCAAAATGCACATATCTTGTCCGGAAGGCCGTCTTTGGAATATCCTTCTCCTTAACCCTCACCTGATGATACCCTGAACGCAAGTCAATCTTGGAGAAATACTTGGCACCCTGGAGTTGGTCAAACAGGTCATCAATTCTTGGAAGTGGATACTTGTTCTTTATTGTAAACTTATTCAACTGTCGATAATCGATACACATCCTTAACGACCCATCTTTCTTCCGCACGAACAAGACTGGCGCACCCCAAGGTGAAGTGCTAGGCCTAATGAAACCCTTATCCAGCAAGTCCTTCAACTGTGCCTTCAACTCTCGCAACTCTGCCGGGGCCATCCTATATGGAGGGATAGAGATCGGTTGAGTGTCAGGCAATGCATCAATGCTAAACTCAATCTCCCTTTCAGGAGGAAGGCCTGGGAGTTCATCTGGAAAAATTTTAGTATATAAAGTGAAATGTAAACAATTGACTGAGTTGCTACAGTATCTTGTTCTAAAATAAGGGGTGACTACTGTAGCACGTTATCAACAGTTTAGCACATTCAACAGTTTCTACTTAATAGATTCTTGTTCTCTGTTTTAAATCTCGTGAATCTCATCTTTTTAAAACACAAGTAACCAACATTTTAACAAAATAAACTGCAAAGAAATTTTAGGAAAAAGAAACGATTGTTGAGAATAGTATTCTATTTTCTAATGCTGAAGTAATTAGCACTATTTTAAAATGTAGTGGTTTGTTTCCCTCAAGTTCCTTGAGAGTTTATACAATTAATAAACATAAAAATCAAATGCTCTCGTTAACTAGAATTAATTTTAAGTTTTTTAGTAATGAAAATTAATGGGTTGGACTTTAAATTTGAACATATTTTAAGATTTTCTGAGAAATAGTTAAAAGAAAATCGCGTTATATATGAAATATAAAATTAATTTTGCAAGTATCTATCCGGTATTTATTTATTTCTAGAGTCAATCAAAAAATAAAGATAATTGGACTAAACAAAGATCATATCTTGATTCGGAAAAATTAAGGATGAAAAGGTAAGGTCAACTTTGGACTACATTTTCAATTTAAAGAGAGGCATGGGCAGGGGTTTGATCCTCACTATACTTATTAAGGTGTCAAATTTAAATAACTTACCTTTTAAAACTAAAAACTAAAAAACAACTTACCTTTTAGAAGTGTCAACATTGACATTGCATTTTTGTTGATGTTGGAACGCGTTAATCTAAACACATTAGATAGCGCATAAATCGTAAAACAAGAACTTACTTGTTCACGTAGCAGAAGCGGAAAGAACGGATGAACCGCGACTGGAATTACTGGTCGGCGGTGATTGTCACGGTGTGTCGGAGCAACCCCTATATCACAGTCTAAACCCTAGTCTAATTTTTGGAGAAGACTAAGTATAGGAAAATACTTCGTCATGTGATCTTAGTTTTTATTAATTTGTTCTAAAAATAATAAAATATTTTTATAGTCATAAAAATCTCATGCATATTTAAAACTATAACTTTCAAAAGTTTTTTTTTAAAATTCCTTTGTCCAGTCAAATACGATTACATTAATTAAAGCGAATAAAGTAGTTTTTACAAGTAATTTACATTATCAATTAATTTTACAAGAGAAGAAGATGACAGGAAGAGCCAACGAGGCCTAGCTTAACAGGCAAATAGACACCCACAAATTCTTGCATTCTAATTATACTTTTAACATAGCTAAAAAAATATTAGCAGCTCCTATTCAATGTTCCTATAATATACATTAATCATTTCTGGGGCGGATCTACACGTAGAAATTTGAGTGTTTAAGCACCCATTGACCTCAATTTAGAGTATGTATAATTTCATAAAAAAACTTAACGAAATAGATATAAAAGGTCAAAAAGCACCCATGAAACAGAAATGTTAATGGGTGTTTTGGTTAAGGAAGGTTGCTGGAAGTTTAATGTTGGTGAGGAGCCTTTGTTTTTATCTGTTTTTTTTTTTTTATTTTACTTTACCTAATTCTCTATAACAAAGACAAAAAATTTTCTTAAAAAAAGATCCCAAAGTTCGACCACTTTTAGAGACGAACAATTCCTCCAAAAAGGTAAAACCCACCAATCTTTTTTTTTTTTTTTGCCAATTACATTCTCATCACCGATTCACGGTGTCCATAATATTAAAATTTGAGTTTTCCCGTTAACTTTTTTCACCGTAGTGTTCAAATAGTTGTGTACTTATATAATGCGTAATAACTTTACGTCTAAAAATATTAAACACCCACGAACACAATTTTTTAGATCCGCCACTAAATTATATATATATATATATATATATATATATATATATATATATATATATATATATATATATATTTTCAGCTATTTTATTGAGCAGAAGTTTACTTAAATTAATTTCTCTAGAAATTCTATGGTCTATAGGGGCCCAAAAATGTTAGCCTCTAACCCCTACTATAATGAAGCTGAAAATCTTACATCTATAAAGTTAAACTTGAGACCAAAGTCGGCCCGTTTACAAGTAGCTCATAGAGGCATCTCCAAAAGGCCTTGCTGCGGCTTCCGGAAAGGCCTCACAAATGCTTTTTTTTCTCTCTCTCTATAAATAGGGAGCCTAAACAGTTTGTTATGTACATTAACTTCAAGAGAAATAAATCCTCTCTCCCAGATTCTTTTGGCTATATCTTATGTCTTGTATTTATATTATTTATGACATGTTATCAGCACAAGATTCTGTCATTTTACGTATTTACTTTGAATTTGATTTCTAATTCCGTGTCTAACTCCTATGTAAGGCGACAACCTTACATCCGTGGTTAGATCTTGTTCATTCCGAGCATCGTAAGGCAACTTATATCCTTGAGGTGGTGGACTTTTCTTCTCGACAGTAATGATATAGATATCAGTTACATTTGGAGTGGCCAAATTTGTATGAAGTAATTTGAACCTTTTGCTTATATTTAGATTTATATCTTTATCCTCATTTGCTTGGTTATGTTCTACATACACAATACTTATTTTGGTATTTTTTTTCATCCTAATTATCTTAATAAATGATTATAAAGTAAATAACATTGTTAGATCCACTTAAATTACAGCAGAGATTGCAAGAAATATATAATTACCCGCAATGACAATATTTTCTAAGTCTTGTTATGACTTAACTTCATGGTTCAATTGAACTCTAGCAGAGTACAACCACCAGAAGTGGCTATATTTTCGTATGTCATATTTACTAAATTTGTTAACCACCAGAAGTGGTATATGCCTATGACTGCCAGAAGTGATAATTTAGACTTGCTATGGTTACAATTGAAGATAAGTCAGAGGAAATTTTTCTATATTACATGCATGCCTCGATTCGCTCATGAAGTAGCAAATATCTTAAAAGAGATTCTAAACCATTCGCAATTTGATGTGGTTAATGCAAGTTCAGATAATTTTGTTCCATTCCCTGAAGGATGAGAAATTTTGATAAATAATGAACTATTCCCTAAAGCGAATATGGCAATATTAATAAAACTTATAAATACGAAGGCTCTCTTAGTTGTGAATATATCAGAACTCACCTCTAGAAGAGGTAACATGCTTGGAAGAAGATATCCTCAATATTTCATACTTTAAAATTGCTCCTGAAGTAGTAAATATTCAAAATTTTCTCCTGAAGCAGAAAAGTTTAAAAAATATATTATGAAACGGTGTCTTCTTTTTCTTAAATAAGATAATGAGCCATTTAAAACTGTGTATAAAATACATTCAAACATTTAAGTTTTATTCCCCGAAGTGAATAAAGAAATACAACAACTCACCTTGTGTCACGACCCAAAATTCCAACCCGTTGTGATGGCGCCTAACACACTTTCTAGGCAAGCCGTACGTAATGATAATGATCCAAAACAACGAAATTTATAGAAATAACATAAGCCTAAAATCTCAATGTAATAAAATACCACTAATACATGATAAATCCTCCCCAGAACTAGTAAATACATAGTCATGAGCTCTAATACGGAAATACAAATCCGAAATAACTAAATATAATACTGTCTAAAATAAAGACAACAGTACATAAGAAAAGACAAGTCAAGATTGTGGACGGAAATGCAGCTCTACCTCGTTTCTCGATACTCTGCTCAATCTCGACTGTGCTACTGATAGCTGTTACCAACACCTGGATCTGCACAATTAAGTGTAGAGTATAGCATGAGTACAACCGACTCAATGTACTCAATATGTATCGTAACTAATCTCGACGAGGTGAAAGAAGCAAGAATTATAAATGATACCTGCTATGACCTGTACGGTTTCATCAATTTAACAAGTACAGAATAATAATGTGATCAAGTATAAAGCACAGAAGGAACTATCTGTGTGTGGGTATGTAAAATTATTCAAGTACTCTGCTCAGTAAATAATACAACATATAAGGGTAATATGCAAATGGATCAGGTAGATAACCATGAAAATTGCAAGTAAAGATGAAATGCAAATCCAACGAACACTGGCCAGATTTTCCTCAACCATTCATATCCGTACCAAACTACTGATCAATTTTCCTAAATATCTGTGTGTACACTATCAAGAGAAAAAAATGAGAGGGTGACCCTAGGGGGATGGATCCATATTCACACACTACAGGATAATTCACGTACTGCACGGATAACTCAGGTGTTGCACGGACAACTCACGTCTAATAGTATCAACCGCATGGACAACACACATGTTGTACGAACAACTCACGTGCTAATAATATTAATATCTGGATCCTCACGGACAACCCACGTGATGATAATATCAACCGTACAGATAACTCACGTGTCAATAATCACAATCCGCCCCACATGGTCATATGCTACCAGTCCACATTAACTCACAGAAAGAAAATATACGAGAATACATGTACATGATCAATGATTATCAAGTTTCATACTCCTGGACTGATATAACTAACATGCTATAGTATAGGCATCTGCAAAGTGTGCTATCACAGCTAAAACAAATAATTTCATCATGGAATAGCAGTTTACCAGGTTTATTCGGGAAAATAACCTCATTGAAATTTCAAATGGGTACAAATAGCTCACAGAGGGGTAAAAATAGGATAAACATCTCATCTTGAATCTAAGCAATCAATTCAAGGTATGTCATAGCCTAAGTACTACCCCGAGCATGTGAATAGTATCTCTGTACACGCATATGGGCTCAACCCCACACATTTGCGCCACTTATAGCACGTAGCAATCACAAATAATTCAGGAAACTAGTGCCTCAACCAAGTTTAGATTAGATACTTACCTCAAGCAAGCCAAATTACTCCTCTAACAAGCCCTTCCCGTGCGTATCGACCTCCGTACGATCCAAATCTAGTCAAAGTAATGCAATACCATCAATAAAATCAAAAGTCAACCCTGGGCCCGCACCTCAAAATACGACAAAATTCACAAATTTTAAACTCCCATTCAATTACGAGTTCAACCATACCAATTTCATCCAATTCCGACCTCGATTTGACCTCCAAGTCTTCTATTTTCACTTTAGGAAGTTTTTACTAAAATCCCCCTTTTCTTTACTTTAATTTACCAAATAAATGATAAAAACTAAGATGGAATCATGAATCATGAATAAATCCGAGTAAAAAATACTTGCCCCAATCAAAATCGTTAAAATCCCCTCCAAAATCGCCCAAAACCAAGCTATACAACTCAAAATATGATATAATAACTCTAACCCTCGATTTGGGTTTTTAACAGTATGCCCAGGTACTGTGCATTGCGAACGCGGGACACATGTCGCATTCGCAAAGACCAAAAATGATCTGCCCAGAAAAAAGCCTTCGCGTTCGCGTCCTCCAACTCGCGAACATGATGAAGCAAACATCCAAACCTTCGCAAACACAGCCTGGGCCTCGCAAACGCGTAGGCTAAAACCCTCGCAACACCTAGCTACTTCGTGAATGCGAAAACTCCATCGCGAACGCGCAGAAGGGTGACTGCCCAGCCCATAACCCTTCCTGAACGCGAACGCCTTTTCGCGAACACGAAGAAGGAAACCAGAATCGAGGCATCATCAGTCCAAAACCAAGGTAGAATGGTTCTTAGCCCATCCGAATCACACTCGAGGCCCCCGGGATCCCGTCCAAACTTACCAACAAGTCTTAAAACATAATACGAACTTGCTTGAAGCCCTAAATTACATCAACCAATACCAAAACCATGAATCATACATCGAATCAAGCCTAATAAACTAATGAACTTCCAACTTCTAAAACTAATACCGAATCATATCAAACCAATTCCAAATGAGCTCAAATTTTGCACACAAGTCATAAATGACACGACGGACCTACGCCAATTTTTGGAATCAAAATACGAATCCGATATAAAAAAAGTCAACTCTCGGTCAAACCTCTCAACTTTTCAAACCTTCAACTTTCCAACTTTTGCCAAAAATTATCAAATCAACTTACGGACCTCCAAATCAATATCCTGACATACACGTAAGTCCAAAATTACCATACAAAACTATCAGAACCCTCAAAATTTCATTCCGAAGTTGTTTACACAAAAGTCAAACTCTGGTCAACTCTTCCAACTTAAGCTTCCAATTTTGGGTCTAAGTATCCCAATTCACTCCGAACATTCCCAGAACCAAACCAACCACCTCGGCAAGTTACATAACCATAAATGAACATAGAATAAGCAATAAATAGGGAAACGGGGCTACAATACATAAAATGACTGGTCGAGTAGTTACATTCTCTCCCTTTTAAACAAACGTTCATCCTCGAATGGGTCTAGAATCTAAAATAGAGTCTCAAATAGGTGTGGATATCTACTCCTCATCTCTTGGTAGTCCTCCCAAGTAGCCTCCTCGACTGGCTTACCTCTCCAACGAACTTTCACTGATGTTATATTCTTTGACCTCAACATTCTTACTTGCCGATCCAAAATGGTCACCGGCTCCACATCATAAGTCAAATCCCTATCTAACTGAACCGTGCTAAAGTACAAAACATACGACGGATCACTATAATACCTCTGGAGCATCAAAACATGAAACACAGGGTGAACACCTGATAGACTAGGTGGAAATGCAAGTCTGTAAGCCACCTCTCCCACTCTCTCAAGCACCTTAAAAGGACCAATATACTGAGAGCTCAACTTGCACTTCTTCTCGAACCTCATCACACCCTTCATGGGTGAAACTCTGAGTAAGACCTTCTCCCCCACCATATACGTAACATCACGAACATTCTTATCGACATAACTCTTCTGTCTGGACTGTGCTTAACGAATCCAATTCTGAATCAACTTGACTTTCTCCAAGGCATCCCAAACCAAATCAGCACCCAACAACCTAGCCTCTCTCGGCTCAAACCAACCAACTGGAGAACGACACCGCCTCCCATATAAAGTCTCATAAGGAGTCATCTGAATACTCAAATGGTAGCTGTTGTTGTAGGCAAACTTTGCAAGCGGTAAGAACTGATCTCATGAACCCCCCAAAATCCATAACACATGTGCATAACATATCCTCCAAGATCTGAATGATGTGTTCGGACTGCCCGTCCATCTAGGGGTGGAATGCTTTACTCAACTCAACCTGTGTACCTAACTCGCATTGCACAACACTCCAGAAATATGATGTGAACTGCGTGCCTCGATCGGAGATAATGGACACCGACACACCATAAAGACGAATACTCTCACGGATATAGATCTGAGCCAGTTGCTCTGAAGAGTAGTTAGTCACAACCGGAATAAAGTGAGCAAACTTAGTCAGTCTGTCCATAATAACCCACATTCAATGGGAGCCCAACAATGAAATCCATAGTAATATGCTCCCACTTCCACTCGAGAATCTCAAATCTTTGAAGTAAACCGCATTGCCTCTGATGCTCGTACTTCACCTGCTGACAGTTCAAACACCAATCCACAAACTCTGCTATATCTTTCTTCATTCTTCTCCACCAATAGTGTTGCCTCAAATCCTGATACATCTTAGTGGCACCCACATGAATGTAGTACCACGAACTGTGGGCCTTCTCAAGAATTAACTCATGCAACCCGTTTACATTGGGCACACAAACTTGACCCTACATTCTCAACACCCCATCATCTCATATACAAACCTCCTTGGCATCACTGTGATGCACCGTGTCCTTAAGAAAGAGCAAATGGGGATCGCCATACTGACGCACTCTGATGCACTCATACAAAGAAGACCGAGATACTATTCAAGCAAGAGCTCGGCTTAGGCTCCGAAATATCTAGCTTCACGAACTGATTGGCCAACGCCTGAACATCCAATGCTAGCAACCTTTCACCAACTAAAATATATGAAAGGCTACCTATACTTTCAGTCTTTCTACTCAAGGCATCTGCCACCACATTGGCCTTCTCGGGATGATACAAAATGGTAATATCATAGTCTTTTAACAACTCTAACCACCTCCGCTGCCTCAAGTTTAGATCCTTCTGCTTAAACAAGTGTTGTAGACTCTGATGATCTGTGAATACCTCACAAGACACGCCATAGAGATAGTGCCTCCAAATATTTAATGCGTGAACAATGGCTGCCAACTCTAAATCATGAATGGTATAGTTCTTCTCATGGGCCTTCAGCTGACGTGAAGCATAAGCAATCACCCTAACTTCCTGCATCAAGACACACCCGATGCTAATCCGCGAAGCATCACAATAAACTGTATATAAACCCGATGCTGACGATAAAACTAGAACTGAAGCTGTGGTTAAGGCAGTCTTGAACTTCTGAAAGCTCTCCTAACACTCATCAAACCACTCTCCTAATACTCATCAAACCACCTGAATGGGGCACCCTTCTGGGTCAATCTAGTCAAAGGTGAAGCAATGGACGAGAACTTTTCTACAAAACGGCGATAATACCCTACCAAACCAAGGAAACTTTTAATCTCAATAGATGAAGATGGTTTGGGCAAACTCTAAAATGCCTCAATCTTCTTAGGATCTACCTTGATCCCATCACTAGACACTATGTGGCCCAAGAATGCCATCGAATCAAGCCAAAATTCACACATGGAGATTTTAGCATAGAGTTTATTAACCCTCAAGGTCTGGAGTATAATCCTTAGATGTTGCTCATGCTCCTTCTGGTTGTGTGAGTATACCAATTTATCATCAGTGAATACTTTGATGAAAGAATCAAGATACAACTGCTGGGGTATTGGTCAGCCCAAAATACATCACAAGAAACACGTAGTGCCTATAGCGGGTCTTGAAAGTCGTCTTCAGAATATCAGAATCCCGAATCTTCAACTGATGATACCCTAACCTCAAATCAATCTTTGAAAACACTATGGCACCCTGAAGCTGGTCAAATAAGTCATCAATGCACGGTAGTGGGTACTTGTTCTTAATTGTAAATTTGTTTAACTGCTGGTAGTCAATACACATCCTCATGGTACCATCATTCTTCTTCTTCTTCACAAATTGAACCAGCGGACCCCAAGGTGACACACAGGGTATGATGTAGCCCTTATCAAGCAACTCTTGAAGTTATTCCATTAATTCTTTCAATTTCGTTGGTGCCATGCAGTAAGGTAGAATAGAGATGGACTGAGTTCCCGACACCAGATCAATACCAAAATCAATGTCCTTGTCAGGTGGCATGCCTGACAGGTTTGCAGGAGACACATTTGGGAAGTATCTCACTATCGAAACTGACTCAACGGTAGGAGAATCAATGCCAACATCCCTCACAAAGGCCAAATATACCAGACATCCCTTCCTAACCAATCGCTGAGCCTTTAGATATGAAATCACTCTACTAGGAACATAATCCAAGGAACCTCTCCACTCAACCCTAGGCAATCCCGGCATCGCCAATGTCACGGTCTTAGAGTGACAATCCAAAATAGCGTGACATGGTGACAACCAATCCATGCCTAAAATCACGTCAAAATCAACCATTCTAAGCAATAAGAGATCAATTATGGTCTCTAATCCCCTAATAGTTACCACACACGACCTCTATGCACAATCTATAATAATAGAATCACCCACCGGTGTGGATACGTGAACATGCATAACTAAAGAATCACGGGGCGTATCCAAATAATGAGTTAAGTATGATGACACATATGAATAAGTGGAACCAGGATCAAATAATACCCAAGCATCTCTACGGCACACTGGAATAATACCTGTGATCACGACATCGGAAGCAACTACCTTTGGCCTGGCTGGAAATGCATAGCAATGGGTCGGACCACCGCCTGATCGACCTCCCCCACTAGGGTGGCCTCGAGCTAACTGAGCCACACCCCGAGTTGGTTGTGCGGGTGGTGTATCTGCGAATGCTGAAATCATAGATTGAGAACTCTACTGTGGGACCCTACTCAACAGTCTAGGGCAATCTCTCTTGAGATGACTCAAGTCCCCGCACTCAAAACAACCTCTCCTCTGACGGAGATACTGACCTTGATGATCAGAATAGCTGCCTATGGAACCCTGTGCAGCTAAAGCATGGTAATAACTCTGTGCCGGCAACACTGAATGATGACTGAGCTAGACATGTACTATAAGAATTATGGCTAGCTGAATGGGTCTAGAAGAGCGACCCCTGCTGTAATGGGACTGACCTCTAGATGAGGTACTACTGAAACCACCTAAACTACAAGGCCTCTTGGCCTCCCGCTCCTCACGCTCCTGCCTGTGAACCAACTCTAAGCATCTAGCAATCTTGACCACCTAGTCAAACCTAGTAACCATCGCAGTCTACCGAGCCATAATAAAGCGTAAACTATAGTTGAGGCTATCAATGAACCTCCTAATCTTCTTCCTCTCAGTGAGAACCAACCATACCACGTGACGAGCCAACTATGCAGACCTCATCTCATATTGAGTCACTGTCATACCCTCCTGGCATAGCTTCTCAAACTGCCTGTGCAACTCCTCTCTGCTAGTATGTGGGACAAACTTCTCTAAGAAGAGAACCGAGAACTCATGCCATGTAATTGGCACTGCATCGGCTGGCATGCTCAACTCATAGGCATGCCACCATCCGTAAGCTGCCCATGTCAGCTAAAAAGTAGTAAATGAAACCCCACTAGTGTCCAAAATACCTGTTGTGCGAAGAATCCGCTGACACCAGTCTATAAAATCCTGAGCATCCTCCGACTTTGCTCTACTGAACTCTGGAGGCTTAAGCCTCCTAAACTGATCCAATCTCTTTTTCTCCTCATCACTCATATGGGGACCAACCTCGGCCCGAGTGGCAGCAATTAGCGGAACTAGCAATACACCAGTGTCTGAAGTCCCGGAGCTAGCTGCTCTGGAGTAGGGCGGCAGGAGTCTGAGCACCTCCCTCGGCCTGTGAAGGGGCTGGTACAGCTGGAACCAAAACTGCCTGTGCCAGGCTCGTGCACACAGTCAAAATCTGGGCTAAGTTCTCCTGAAGGCCAGGAATCAAGAATGGCACTACTGGTGCTTGAGCTGGCTCCGTAGGCTCAACATCATTTGGTACCTCCTCCTCAGCTGGAGTAATTGGTGGATCTAGAGGTGCTTCTCTGGCTATAGTACGAGCCACACCTCGGCTTCTACTGCAGCCCCGATCTCTCGCGGCCCTAACTGGTGGTACTTGTGGCCGTCCTCCTGATCTGGTCGAATGTGTACTCACCATCTATGAGAGAATAGAAGAGTCAAGTTCAAATTTCGGAAATAATAAATCTGCATGACAAGAATAAAAGAAAGTGAAGTTCCTAACAGTTCGGTAGCCTCTCGAAGATAAGTACAGACGTATCCGTTCTGATCCGCAAGACACTACTAAACTTTCTCATGACTTGTAATACCTATAAACCTAGGGCTCTGATACCAACTTGTCATAACCCAAAATCCCAACCTGTCATGATGGCGTCTAACACACTTGCTAGGTAAGCTGGACATCCATGAATAAAGAGAATCCATATTTTTGTTAATTGTATAATAAGGCGACCATGTCTGCAATATCAATTTCTTACCATTAGTTACTTTATTTTAAAGTCTCAAATTACACACACTTTCATGGTCTGAAGTGGAATAAGTAATTCAAACACAACATAACTAGTTTGACTTCCCCAGCACCGATATACAACCCACACTATGTTTACAGAGCCTCTAATAGATATAGAAGAGTATTATAATAGTGCCGACAATAAGGCCTTGGCTATAACTCAAACACTATACACAAGGAACAAAAGATACATGACCCTGAAATGAAGTGGGGCTCACTAAATCTGCCGGGAAGAGAGTGTACCGCTATCACTGATCACTGTCTCCTGCTGTGGAACCACCTGCATCTATTGAAGATGCAGCACCCCCAGAAAAAGGGACGTTAGTACATATGGAATAGTACTAGTATGAATGACAAAACACCCTCTCAATAAAATGATAAATAATACGAGCAAGTACAATCATAATATCAGTGGAAGCCTCAAACAACATCAAACTTCAAATTATGATCAAGACAATGTTCAATTAAATTTCCATATTTTAAGTTGGGAGGTCTTTAGTACCAATATGCCACCGTTCATGATACCAATATTCACAATACCAATACCATCATTCTTTTAGCACGGAGTCCGATCATGACCTGATCGGCTAGGCCATCTCACTAGAGACATCAACCACAATCATAATTTCCAGCACAATCACCACCATGTGTGCGGCATGGCATCCGATCACGACCCGATCAGCTAGGCCGGATCATTAGATACATCATCCTTCTTATACCAATCATCTCATTTCATACTTATTTCGCATCTTTTCATTTCATTAGCACTAGTGGCCACAATTATAAAATTATTATTGGCACGTCGGCCGTATTTAATATTTCATGCTAACCTTTTTTACTTTCAAACATCATCATCATCATCCACAACAAGGCATTTCAGATCAATGTTTTTAGTACACATGTGAGCAATTAAGAGTCTTAGGCACATATAAATTTTTCACAAAATTTGGCATAATAGCCTTCGTTTGAACTTGACTTGAAGTCGCAACATTATTAATGCGCAACCCATACTTTGAACATATTCTCAAATGATAACATAACATGACAAAAGCATTTTGGGATACATATTGAACATATATCTTTCAACACAAGCTTATTCGGAATAGCCTTTTTCATAATGAAGAATTCAGGACTTACATAAATTATATGAATACCGTGGGATTCAATTCTAGGAGAGGAGTTTAGCCAACATACCTCACTTGAGCTTCCTTAAATTCTAAAATGTTCCGGAAATCTTAGCACTTTCGATCTATTTTAGAAATGTAACAAATTGAACCAAATTAGGAAGATGATCATGGTTCTAGCTCATTTGAGCATTTTATCAAACACTAGGTGTGAATTAAGGTTTCAAGGCCCTTTTATGGAGGATTCCATCATCCCACAACCCATTCTTTACCATTTTTAGCTCAACAATCTTCCTACACCCCTTGATAACACATGCATGCAAAATAACCAACTCCCATACCCAAGAATTATCTTACTAATTACCCATTTATAGTTAACTTTCAAAATGAAGGGTTATGATGTAGAATCTTACCTCTAGGATGAAGACCTAGTGAGTTTTTCTTGTTAATATTCCAAGATTCGAGCAAGAATTGAAGAACAAATTGTTGAAGAACTCTCTCCCACTCTAGGGCACTCTCTAACCCTCAAAATATTAGGTTTTTGGTCAAAAGATGGTACATATCGTTTATTTAATGAAGTAGGGTCGGGTTATAAAAACCTAAATATTGAAGCTCCGGAACAGGATTTGCGGTCGCATAGGCGACCGCATAATGCATTTGTGGTCTGCGAAATGGACCGCATAATTGCCCTCCATAACCGGGCAAAACTGACTTAGTCTGCGGTTATTATGCGGCCCGCAGACCTGTTATGTGATCGCATAATGCATCGCAGAACTGGCCTGCATTCGCATAATGCACCGCAAACCTGATCTCCAAACTTGCCTAAGCTGCTTCACTCTCCAGCCATTATGCGGTCCGCAGAGTGATTATGCGGTCGCATAGTGGGCCGCAGTATTTTTATGCCCAAAATTTTCCTTTACTCACCAGCGCATTGTTCAACTCAAGAAGAATTTCTACAATCCTTAAACACGTAAGCATACTTCGGCAAAACAAAACCTTAAATTCCTTTACGAAATTTTATGAGGCCTTACAGTAGCTAACCTTGGCGAGATGAAAGAAGTAAGAATTATAAATTATACCTACTATTACCTATATGGTTTCACCAATTTAACAAGTACAAAACAATAATGTGATCAAGTATAAAGAACAAAAGGAACTATTTATGTGTAGGTGTGTACGATTATTCAAGTACGCTGCTTAGTAAATGATACAGTATATATGGGTAATATGCAAATGAATCAGGTAGATAACAATAGAAATTGCAAGTAAAGATGAAATGCAAATCCAAAGAACACTGACCAGATTTTCCTCAACTATTCCATATCCGTACCAAACCACCGATCAGTTCTCCTTAATATCCACGTATACACCATCAAGAGAGAAACATGAGAGGGTGACCCTAGGGGGATGGATCTATATCCACAAGCTGTATGGATAACTCACGTGTTGTACGAACAACTCAAGTGCTAATAGTATCAACCGCACAGAAAACTCACGTGCTACACAGACAACTCACGTGCTTATAATATCAATATCTAGATTCACATGGATAACTCACGTGCTGCACGGATAACTCACGTGCTGATAATATCAACCACGCGGACAACTCACGTGCCAACAATCACAATCCGCATGGCGTGGTCACATGCTACTAGTCCAGATCATAACTCAAAAAAGCAAATATACGTGAATACATGTACATGATCAATGATTATCAAGTTTCATACTCCTGGACTGGTATTGTCATGCCCCAAAATCGGGGAGCGCGATCGGCGCTCAACCGAGTGAACCCGACCGAGCAAGCCTGTTAGATTTTCTTCTACCCAACTCATCCATGAATGGAGATAATACATATTATTATTAATTAGATAAAAAGTTTTCATGTCTACAATAACAATTCATTACCAATAGTTTCATCATTTTTAAAGTCTCAAATGGACAAGTAATACAACTACAACATGATATAGTTTGACTTTTCCAGCACCAATACACAACCTACTCTATGTCTACGGAGCCTCTAATAGATACAAAAGAGTACTATGATAATGACGGCAACAAGGCCCTGGCTATACCTCAAAAACAATACACGAGGAACAAAATTTACATGACCCCGAAATGAAGTGGGGTTCACCAAGTCTGCTGGGAAAAGGATATACCGCTATCACTGATCAATGTCTCCTGCTGTAGAACCACCTGCATCCATTGAAGATACAGCGCCCCAGACAAAAGGGACGTTAATACATATGGAATAGTACTAGTATGAATGACAAAACACACTCTCAATAGAATGATAAATAACACAAATAAGAATATCATAATATTAATGGAAGCCTTAATCAACATCAAACCTCAATTTAGGATCAAGACAATGTTCAACTAAATTTCCATATTTTAAGTTGGGAGGTCTTTAGTACCAATATGCCACTGTTCACGATACCAATATTCACAATACCAATACCACCATTCTTTTAGCACGGAGTCCGATCACGACCCGATCGACTAGGCTATCCATTAGGGACATCGACCAAAATCACCATTTCAATTACAATTTTCAGCATAATCACCACCATGTGTGCGTCATGGTGTCCGATCACGACCTGATCGGCTAGGTTGTCTTATTCGAGACATCAACCTTTTTATATCAATCAACGCATTTCATACCATATTTTCATTTCATTGGCACTAATGGACATAATTATAAAATCACTCTTGGTACGTTGGCCATATTTAGTATTTCATGCTTACCTTTTCACTTTCAAACATCAACATCATCATCACCACCAACAACAATTAAAATCAAGGTGTGTAGTACACCTGTGAGCAATTGAGAGTCTAAGGCACATAGGGATTCTTCACAAGATTTGGCATAATAGTCTGCGTTTGAATTTGACTTGAAGTCGAACATTTTTAATGCACAACCCATTCTTTTAACACATCCTCAATTGATAACATAACATAAATAAAGCATTTGGGATACTTATTGAACATATATCTTTCAACCCAATCATACCCGGAATAGCAAATTTTATAATGAACCACTCGGGACTTACATAAATTACATGAATGTCGTGGGATTCAATTCTAAGAGAAGAGTTTAGCCAATATACCTTACTTGAGCTTCCTTAAACTCTAACATATTCCAGTATTCTTAGCAACTTCAATCTATTGTAGAAATATAACAAATTGAACCAAAATTAGGAAGATGATCATGGTTCTAGCTCATTTGAGCATTTTATCAAACACTATGTGTGCATTAAGGTTTCAAGGTCCTTTTATGGAGGATTCCATTATCCCACAACCCATTCTTTACCATGCTTAGTTCAGCAATCTTCCTATACCCCTTGATATCACATGCATATAAAATAAACAACTCTCATGCCCAAAAATTATCTTGCTAATTACTCATTTTCAGATAATTTCAAAATTAGGGGTTAGGGTGTAGAATCTTACCTCTAGGATGAAGACCTTGTGGGTTATCCTTGTTAATCTTCCAAGATTCGAGCAAGAATTGAAGAACAATTATTGAGGAATACCTTCTCACTCTAGGGCACTCTTTTTCACTCTAAAATGTCAGATTTAAGCTCAAAAATGGCCCAAAGCGTGTATTTAACGAAGTAGGGTCGGGTTTTAAAAACCCAAAAAATGAAGCTCCGAAACAAGGTCTGCGATCACATAATCGATATGTGGACCGCATATCGGCCGCATATTTGGTGTCCAAAACTAGCAAAAATCTGCCCGGATCTGCGGTCACTATGCGGCCTGCAGACCTGTTCTGCGGTCGCATAATGAACCGCAGAACAATTCTGCGATCGCATAGTCGACCGCAGAATGGCATCCAAATGTGGTCCGCAGAGTGATTCTGCGGTCGCATAATGGACCGCAGAAACGCATTTCTCTGCCAAAAACTTTCCTTTATCCCTCAGTGTATTGTTCATCCCAATCCTCAAACACGTAAGCCCAATTCGGTACCACGAAACATTATTTTCTTTTGCAAAATTTTACTGGGCTTTACACTTAAGTACTTCAAAATTTTCTGGGGTATTACATATATAACTAATATGCTATTGTGTAGGCATGTGCGATATGTGCTGTCACAGCTAAAACAAAAAATTTCATCATGGAATAATAGTTTACCATTTCATTCGGGGAAATAACCTCAATCAAATCTCAAATGTGGTAGAAATAGCTCACAAAGGGGTATAAATAGGAGAAACATCTTAGATTGAAACTTAGCAATCAATTCAAGGCATGTCATAGTATGTGAATAGTAACCCGGTACATGCATATGGGCTCAACCCTACACATATGCGCCACTCATAGCACGTAGCTGTCACAATAATTCAGGAAACTAGTGCCTTAACCAAGTTTAGGTAAGATAATTAACTCAAGCAAGCCAAATCACTCCTCTAACAAGCCCTTCCCACGCGTATCGACCCCCGGACAATCCGAATCTAGTCAAAGTAACGCAATACCATCAATAAAAGCCATATGAACTGATTCCAAAAGATAAAGCTAAGATCTTTAACCAAAGTTAAATGTCAATCCAAAAAGTCAACCGTGAGCCCGCACCTAGAAACTCAACAAACTTTATAAATTCCGAGCACCCATTCAATTATGAGTTTAACCATACCAATTTCATTCAATTTCGACCTCGATTTGACCTCCAAGTCCTCAATTTTCACTTTAGGATGTTTTTACTAAAATTTCCATTTTCTTCACTTTAATTCAGCAAATAAATGATAAAAACTGAGGTGGAATCATGAATAATGAAGAAATCTAAGTAAAAAATACTAACTCTGATCCAAATTGTGAAAATCTTCTCCAAAATTGCCTAAAACCGAGCTCTACAACTCAAAATATGATATAAGAACTGTAACCCTCGATTTGGGGTTTTAACAGTCTGCCTAGGTACTGTGCATCGCGAATGCGGGACACACGTTGCGTTCACGAAGACCAAAAATGATCTGCCCAGAAAAAAGGCTTCGCGTTCGCGTCCTCCAACTTGCGAACACGATAAAGCAAATGTCCAAACCTTCGCGAACGCGGCCTGAGCCTCGCGAACGCGTAGGCTAAAATCCTCCCAGCACGTAGCTTTTTCGCGAACACGAAAACTCCATCGCGAACTCAAAAACTCCATCGCGAATGTAAAGAAGGGCGACTGCACAACCCCATAACCCTTCGTGAATTTGACCGCCTTGTCGTGAACGCGAAGAAGGAAACCAGAACTAAGGCATTATCAGTCCAAAAATAAGGTGGAATGGGCCCATTCGAATGACACCCAAGGCCCCGTCCAAACATACCAACAAATCCTAGAATATAATACGAACTCATTTGATGCCTCAAATCACATCAACCAACACCAAAACCATGAATTGCACATCAATTCAAGCTTAATGAACTAATGAACTTCTAACTTCTAAAACTAATGCCGAATCATATCAAACCAATTCCGAATGAGCTCAAATTTTGCACACAAGTTATAAATGACACAATGGACCTACACCAACTCCCGATATCAAAATCCGAACCTGATATTAACAAAATTAACTCTCGGTCAAACCTCTAAACTCTCCAAACCTTCAGCTTTCCAACTTTTGCCAAAAATTATCAAATCAACCTTCGGCCCGCAAAATCTATATCCGAACATACGCCTAAGTCCAAAATCACTATACGAAGCTATCAGAATCCTGAAAACTCCATTCCGAAGTCGTCTACAGAAAAGTCAAACTCCGATCAACTCTTCCAACTTAAGCTTCCAACCTTGGGACTAAGTATCCTAATTCACTCCGAATTATCCCCGGAATCAAACCAACCACTCCGACAAGTCACATAACTATAAATGAATATAGAATAAGAAATAAATAGGAGAATGAGGCTAGAATACACAAAACGACCGGCCGGGTCGTTACGCCTCCTTAAGAGGTAGAATAACAAAGGACATAATTATTATTTTATGGTGTAAAGATCATTATTGCACGCACCAATCGCACGTTGACACGTCTTAGATAATTTTTTAGGCATCGTTTTAAGGCAAAAAGATACATATCTTGTAGAATAATTATTTCTACTATAATCATATTGATGTATTACGGTTAGTTGTTTATTGATTTTTTCGAAGAAAATAATAATTAATGTATCTTTCTCTGAATAATGTAATGATTATGCGATTGCTGCTTTGATAAAAAACATTCGGATGTTAATGGCGTTTCTCCCATAAGGAGATATTTGTCAAAAAGTTAGTGATAGAAATATTGAAGTTCTTAATTTTTGACATTTTATGAATTTAAAATTGTCTACATATTGTTCATTTGATTATGATTTTCTCTCATGACACCAGAAGTGTCAGAGCAATATTTGGTTAGTACACAATTTATCAAAAGCTCCTAAAGAGATAACTATTTATCTAGAAGACACATGACACCAATAGTGTCCGAATAATATTTTGATTGTGGACAATAAATTGAAGGCTCTCGAAGAGCCTATTTGTTAACACGCCATTCATATTTAAATGATTGTGATTGAAACATATATTGTAGTAAATTCAAAGTTTACTATTATAAATGACTATCATATTGAGACTACAAATAATTGAAAGATTAAATATCTTCATATTACCACAATTATAAGTGGTAAAACAATATGTATCACCTTATTTTTTAATTTGTACTACACAAATATAAGCATGATGAAATCACATGCCACAGTAAACTAGAAGTTTATTAATAAAGAAGTTTATGCCACAATAAATAGAAAGTTTATTGATGCAAAAGTTTATGCCATAGTAAATTAGAAGTTTACTGAAAGATAGCACATGTTATTCAAATAAATTATTAGTTGGCATAACCGGTTTGCCATCCTGGATTAAATATGATGAACTGATTGAATATTCAAATAAGCTTATATTATACTTCTTGTTCTTATGATAAATTGGTTGTACCAGCTAAAAATAGGATCGGCAAACATATAAAAAGGTGTATATGGGCCCGTTCACCTGCCGTGTGAACTATTTATTTACTATATGATTTCAAGTAGATGCATCTATAAAATGGTCACACGTGCGTTTATTGTCAACCAACAGTTTGAAATTTGCAAAATTGCTTTGATCAATTATAAGCACAATATCAAGATTATGCAATCAAAATAGTTTATTTTAGTAATGATGGTTTATATTCAAGGTGGTTTATCATTGAATGCTCTAATTAAAAGCAAAATATTTTCTTATGAGAACAAAGGTTTTTGTGTTGGTATAAGCCTTTTTATATGTTACGACCCAAAATCCCAACCCGCGGGATCGTGCTGGCGCCTAACATCATTTGCTAGGCAAGAAAACACCCAACGATAAATACAAAAGAAAAGAATCTAACAGATAACAACAAAATAATAATATAGAGTAAAAATATTTCAGCAGCATACATAACAATTCTAAATGTCAACACTAACGATCAAACCATCCCAAGAAATGGAGTCACCAGTACATGAGCTACTAGAGTTTGCTAAATACATTGTCTTAAAAGAAATACAATATTGTTTGGAAAATAGAAATAGTACACAAGAAATGGAACAATGACTCTAAAGCCTGCGAATGGTGTACAACTCTACTTCGAGTTGTCTATCTGGTATCCGCTAAGTACCTCTCGGGACTCCGTTAGTATCAATATCCGAATCTGCACAGAAAGTATAGAAGTGTTGTATGAGTAAAATCGACTGAATATACTCCGTAAGTGTCGAGCTAACCCCAATGAGGTAGTAACGAGGCTAAGACAAGACACCTACATATAAACCTGTACAGTTAAGTACCAAAACATTTACGAGATGACAATTAAAATATCAAGTAAAATGATAGGATAACTAACATGTGAGAGAGTTAACAAGTACATAGGTAAAGAGATATAAAATGAGAAACTAAGGAAGGTAATACTAAGAAGACAACCACTCATACTTCTACAACAATTCGGAACAAATCTTTCAAAGATGATTGCGAAGCAACAAGGCCAATCCTCAGTCTGAATAGCAAAATAAAGGACAGCAATACCAACATACGACATGACATCATCCTTCGTGCTTTTACTCTCATCCTCATAATATAATATAATATTTAGCAGGGAAACACTCTTCGTGCATATCCTCACCTTCTCTCAAGCAAGGTAACACCCTTCGTACAATTATATTGATATATGAAGAAAAGCACGGAATGACCCTTCGTGCACAATCACTCTCCCTCACAAGCACAAAAACACCATTCGTGGATTTCACTATTCCTTACCAAGCATCACATATAATACAATACCAATTAAGGTGGGAAGCATAATCAACATCAAAGAAAATATTTGAACATAACTTGCCATATGAGAATTTACCAACACCGTTGCACCAATAACCAAATCAATAATTTGATAGTCCTAATGCCTAATATCTCAATAAGCTCAACATGGATAATAACACGGATAAGAGATATTAAAGAGTTTCACAATCTATCTAGAGCACGAACGACATAATACATAAAGTAATATGGTACAAATAAAGCTAATACTACCCGAATGCTTAACCCACGACCAATGCATATACACTCGTCACCTTGCATATATGCCGCCCCTAACATATAGATAACATAGCAAATAGACTCAGTTACACCCCGATTCTCTCAAATCAAGGTTAACCGAGATACTTACCTCTTTCTGAAATAAGATCAACGATCCTACACGGCCTTCCCTTTGGAACAATCCTCCAAACCACCTGAATCTAGTCAAATAGTACTCAAATAAGTCAAAAAAAGCTTAAGAAACTACCCTAGTATAAAAAAAGGTTCGATCTTTAATATATTTGAAAAAGTCAACAAAACGTTAACCCATAGCCATGTCATTGAAATTCAAAATTAAGACATAATCCCGATTACCCATTCCCCCCCGAGTCCAAATATGTGATTTGTTTCGAGATTTACCTTAATTTGAGGTCTAAATCTCGAATTTACAAAATTTTAAATTTCTACCCAAACCCCTTATTTATATTCTACGAAATCCTAGATTTAATAGAAAAATTCAATCAAAAAGTAATAAAAATTGAATAAAAACAAGTTAAAATTACTAACCTAAGAAGTTGAGAAGAATTTAATCTCCAAAATCGCCTCTATGTGGATTCTAGGTCTAAAAAATGGAGTAAAATGAGCTAAGTCCCAAAATCTCAACCCTTTACTCAACTACAAATATCTTGTTCGCAATTGAGATGTTCACAAAAGCAAATCACTGATCGCAAATTGATGTGTGGCTATAATTCAATAGTTTCGTACATTATGTGCCTTGCATTTTACATGCTTTAATGATAAATTACACTTTATTTGTGCATAATGGAGTCTATTTTATGTATAGGTGAATTGAAGATGAAAGTAGAGCAAAAGAGATACTTAAACGTTGAAAGTGTGCTCGAGAATAGTGAAAAGGAGAGACCCGGTGAGGCTACCCAAAGGCCAGGCTGGACCAGGCTTTAGCCTGGCGAGGCCAGCCAAATTCCTGGCGTTAGGCTGGCGACGCCAGGCCTGAGGCCAGGTCCAATCCGAGTTTTGAAGACTTAATTCATTCCGGGTTTGACTAGGACTCAGCCCACACATTTAGGGTTTCTTCTACACATATAAATAGACCTAAAACACCACTTGGAGAGGTGTTTTTTAGCAGCCAGAGGCAAGGAGAGCTGGTGGAATCACCTCTTGGGAGTTAGAATCATCTATTTCTACATTTTTTCATATTTACTCTGTATTTTAATTATGCAAAATATTTGGGATATTATTACTATGAGTATGAGTAGTTAATTACTAATCTAGGGTTTTGATGGAACCTATTGAAGGATGATTTTCTTGTTACGCTAATATAGATTTGTCGTAGTATTTTCTCTATTTGTTCAACTATATTATTCTTGTGGTTGATTGAAGGGCTCTCAATTAGCTGTGCCTATTTAGTATGTATTACTCGGGAGAGAGTGCATATTTAGGTAGTTATCGAACAACATCACTCCTAAACATATATGAGGGATCAATACGGAGGTTTAAAGGTGGGTTTAGGGATAATGAAACCTTGATGCGATCTGAGTGAGCTGTACTTAATGCTAGCTAGCATAATTTGGGAGAATATGCCTAGTAAATTATGGTAATTACTCGGGAGAGAGTTACGACAGTTAGAGTGCTCATGGTCGATAGAGAAGACTTAGGCAAATTTATAGGAAACGTAGCGGAAAGGATTCCGATAATTGGGGAAATCATAACTCTAGACCTCCTTAGTCTTGTCTATAATTTCATCCATGTTAGTTGATAATTTTACTGCTTTATAATATTTGCTAGTTAATTAGTAGAAATAAAAATCAAATCTTTATAACTAGAAAATTATTTGAGTTTGTGTTTCTTTGAAATATTGAACAACTGTAGCTAAGCTTTAGTTCTCTGTGGGATTCGACTCCGGACTTGTAAACCGGATTATATTTACAACGGCCGCTTAGTCCTTTTTATAAGGCATAGTTGGGCGTGATCAAATTTTGGCGCCGTTGCTGGGGAGCTAACGGTTTAGTTGTAGGTGTATATATTTCTAGGTTGCAAGTTTGAACTTTTATTTTTGCTTTCTTGTATTTGATTTTTTTATTTTTGTTTTACTTGTTGATTTTAGAAACATGGCATCTTGGAATTATGACAGTTTTGATATTGGTTATTCTACTTTTGATCCTCCTTATGCTTATTGTGAAGGAAACCACTCATGGCAAAATTATCAAAATATTCCTAAGAGCGAGTTATGTGCACCAACTCAATCTTATGTGTGGAATGTGTGTGATATGTGTGGTGTTCAATATGGTCACTTTCATGGTTGGCTTATATGTCTTATCCTCCCCCAACCCCTTACTTTAATGGTTCTACATTTTCATGTGAAGTGAATAAGAACAAAGAATCTTGGGAAGCTGACCTGAAGGAGATCAAAGATATGTTAAAGGTCCTCATGGAACAATATGATGAGAAATTACTGCAGATACAAAGGCAAGAGGCAACTATTCACAACTTGGAGGCTCAAGCTAATAAACTAATTGAACCTTGTAAAGTGCAACAAGCTTACATTGTGGATAATAGCCAAGAAGAGCATGAATGGGCTGCAGAAATTACCATTATAATGGAGGAGTTGAGAGTAGAATTTGACCAAACCAACCAACTAGAATTTGATGATGCCGATGTTGTAGAAGAGATACTAGAGTCAAGCAAGGACATTGATGATACATATTTAGTTGACTCTAGTGTCATTAGTGTTGAGGATGTAGACGGTCCCAATGTTCATGTAGTTGAACGCATTGGTCCACACTCCAAGCATTTTTCCACATTGTGCGTAGATGATGATATGAAAATAGAGTCATCCGGGTCACTTGAGGAGTCAAGGAATGAGGAACAAGGTGCCTACATTCTGAAATTCTTCTTGCCAGAAAGTAGGGAATACACATCTTATCTAAAGGCCAAGAAGTGCAAAATGCTACATTGTTTTATTAGGCCATTCACATTCATTCCACCACCCCAGGAGCATGATCATAGAGCAGAATAAAAACTTGGGGTCCAATTCATAAGTTCAAAGTGGAGGCAGAAAGTGATTCGTGTCGTGCCACGACGTTAAATCAAGCGCTTGTTGGGAGGAAACCCAGCTTTACTGTTTTATTTATTTTATTTTATTTTTATTATTTTTGTATTGTCGATTTTTGTTTTTCTAGGAGCATGGAAAGAAAAGCTATTGGAAGGATGCAACAACAAACCAGATGGTTGGAACTAAGTGTGAGGTACCCGCATGAAAGACCAAGCTTGAGAGAAGTCTGAGTACCCCATGAGTTGCTAGTGCTTCGGCCTTTGGCCTACCAGGGAGTATCTTTTACCCTCTTATTAGTTATGGTGTGCATTGGGGACAATGCACAATTTTAAGTGTGGGGTGAGGAGATTGTCTATGTGACTTTCTATGCTATTTTAATTATGTTAGTTTAATTGAATATTTTTTTAGAGAGCAGAAATAGAAAAGATTGGACTTTTCCCGACGATGGATCTATTAGACAATTTTCTTGAGGGATTTAAGTCGAAAGAAAAAAGACAAAAAGATTTTCTTTTGTTAGGTAGTGTAGCAATTCCCCCTTGGTTTTTCTTTGTACCGCGGTTCTTTTCCAAGGATTTTGTTTGAACCGAGTGTAGTTAGTTTTATTTGTTTTTAGGAATAGGAACCATTGGGACATGAATTGAATTGAAATAATATCTCTTAGCTTTGTTATGACTTGAGAATATTTAGTACTATGGTTGTGACGCTTAGGCTTGGTTTTTGACTCTAGCATAAATACCTTAAATCGTAGATTCCTAATTTTGCTTAACTGCTTTGACTGAAGCGTCGCGATGAAACCAATCCTGAGTGAGTTATGTGCCATGTCTGTGTGAGGTTTTGTATGTATTCTATGCATTGCATTTGATGTCTATAACTTGCCCCGTATGTTTGCAAAGCGAAATAGTAGTATTGTTCAGTCTAGGAAGTGATATAGGCATTTCTTTGTTAAGCCAGATATATAAAGTTTACCCACCTAAATGTTATGTACCGTAGTTAACCCCGTTGAGACTATAAGCTTGTTTCTTTGGTAACCACATTACAAGTCGTACCCCTTTGTTTTAATCGACCATATATTTGAACCTTTTCACCTCTCATGAGCACTTGAATTGTTATGAACTTTGTAAAAGTTAAAGTGTGGGGTAGTTGGTTCGGCATTGGCATGGAACTAATAAAATAAGGAGAAAGGTGCACTGTTTTGAAAAAGTAAGAGCCACTTGAATTGAAAAAGAAAGGAAAAAAAATTAGTTGTATTGCTGTGAAAAATATTCCTTGATAGTGGTGACTCTTGATGTAATTGTGCCTAAAGAAATATGGAGTTAATATATATTGAGGTGAAGGTGGAGTTATGGTTTGACATAAGTATGGGATGTGTGTTAAAGTATATGTATTAAAGTGCTTAAGGGAGGTGTAGTCACTCATATCTAAATGTATCCTACCCGACCCATAGCCTACATTACAACCAATGAAAGTCCTACTTGATCTTAGACTGAATGAACTCGATTAGTAGAGTATTACACTACGGGCAAGCCTATGGTGCATCTTTTGTAGCATAATAATGTTATTTTTGAGAGCGAGTAAATTCTTCCTATCTTGAGTTCCTACGGTCTTAAAATTTATTGTGTGTGGAACTAATCTATTTTGATCGGGTGAGGGCACATGATTCATAAAGAAAAGGTAATGTTGTTGACATCCATGTCAGAGTAAGTAAGTGAATTGTGAATAAGGCATGGTATTTGTGAGTCAAATCTTGAGGCAAGGATGTCACACTTGTGTGCTTAAACTATTTTAAGAATTCTTGGTGTAATGAGTTAGGAGAATTGCTTAAAAAGGTCGTATCTATAAGTGTAGTTTGATTGCTCGAGGACGAGCAATGTTTAAGTGTGGGGTATTGATGTGTGGCTATAATTCCATAGTTTCGTACATTATGTGCCTTGCATTTTACATGCTTTAATGATAAATTACACTTTATTTGTGCATAATGGAGTCTATTTTATGTGTAGGTGAATTGGAGATGAAAGTAGAACAAAAGGGATACTTAAACGTTGAAAGTATGCTCGAGAATAGTGAAAAGGGAGAGACCTGGTGAGGCCAGCCTAAGGCCAGGCTGGACCAGGCTTTAGCCTGGCGAGGCCAGCCTAAGGCCAGGTTGGACCAGGCTTTAGCCTGGCGAGGCCAGCCAAATTCCATGCGTTAGGCTGGCGATGCCAGGCCTGAGGCCAGGTCTAATCTGAGTTTTGAAGACTTAATTCATTTCGGGTTTGACTAGGACTCGGCCCACACATTTAGGGTTTCTTCTACACATATAAATAGACCTAAAACACTACTTGGAGAGGTGGTTTTTAGCAGCCAGAGGCAAGGAGAGCTGGTGGAATCACCTCTTGGGAGTTAGAATCATCTATTTCTACATCTTTTCATCTTTACTCTGTATTTTAGTTATGCAAAATATTTGGGATATTGTTACTATGAGTATGAGTAGCTAAATTCCTAATCTAAGATTTTGATGGAACCTATTGAAGGATGATTTTCTTGTTACGCTAATATAGATTTGCCGTAGTATTTTCTCTATTTGTTCAACTATATTATTCTTGTGGTTGATTGAAGGGCCCTCAATTAGCTGTGCCTATTTAGTATGTATTACTCGGGAGAGAGTGCATATTTACGTAGTTGTTGAACAACATCACTCCTCAACGTATATGAGAGATCAATACGGAGGTTTAAAGGTGGGTTTAGGGATAACGAAACCTTGATGCGATCTGAGTGAGCTATACTTAATGCCAGCTAGTGTAATTCGGGAGAATATGCCTAGTAAATTGTGGTAATTACTCGGGAGAGAGTTACGACAGTTAGAGTGCTCATGGTCGATAGAGAAGACTTAGGCAAATTTATAAGAAATGTAGCGGAAAGGATTCCGACAATTGGGGAAATCATAACTCTAGACCTCCTTAGTCTATAATTTCATCCATGTTAGTTGATAATTTTACTGCTTTATAATATTTACTAGTTAATTAGTAGAAATAAAATTCAAATCTTTATAACTAGAAAATTATTTGAACTTGTGTTTCTTTGCAATATTGAACAACTGTAGCTAAGCCTTAGTTCTCTGTGGGATTCGACTCCGTACTTGTAAACCGGATTATATTTGCAACGACCGCTTAGTCCTTTTTATAAGGCATAGTTGGGCGTGATCACATAGGAAATAGTGTCTGAGCCCCTCAGATATCGAAAATGCGACACATCATTCGCATTTGCAAAGGACCTGCCCCTCGTATAAGCGAACCAAGCTTCATAAATAAAAAGTTGTTCTTCTACTCACTAGTGTCGCAATTGCGATACAACCCTCGCAATTGCGAGCCAACCAACTCGCAAAAATGAACAAAACATCACAAATGCGAAGTTTCCAGCCCTTCCCAACTTCGTAAATGCGAGATAGCACTCGCAAATATGAGGCTCACATTTGCAAACAGACTCTCGCAAATGCAAGGTCTGCAACACCAGAACTTCCTAGCTTGCCAAAACAGTCTGAAACTCACCCGAGCCCCTCGAGTTCCAATCCAAACATCCACACATGTGTAATAATATCATATGAGCTTGCTCATAATCTCAAATCATCAAAATAACATATAAATTCAAGAATCAAACACCAAAACTCAAAGAACTTCAAAGTTCAAACTTCAAAATATCATCTTTTCATATTAAGCACCAAAATGGCATCGAGTCACCCGGAACCCCATGAAAACATGCTTACATGTCCATAATCATCATACGAACCTATCTGAATCATCAAAATATCAATTAGAGGGTTTTTATCAATAATATTTACCGTGGTCAACTCTAGCCATTTTCAAGTTCGAAAATCAAGTTTCTTTGAGAATTCACATTTAGACTTTTCAGAAATTAACACAGACCATGTACGCAAGTCATAATCATCAAATAGCACTATGAAAGGTCTCAACATGAAAAAAAAAGAGCTAGTAATATGACCTATCGGGTCGTTAGAGTATATTGCACACAACAACACTTGTATGCATTAGCCAACAAGCTATGATAAATCTTCCCTCACAATTGGTTCAGGTTCAGCAACTAAATGTTTTTCATATAATCACTTGATTTATGGTATATGATTAATTGTTCTACTACAACGCACAAAATGAGTTTCCCAAAGAGGATCTAGGATATATGTTAGTTTTTCTAACATTATGTGGGGAAAGAATATGCAGCTGAGAAATATGTTATATGAAATGAATTATCATTAATATGATTCTCATTTAGAAGATAATTGAAGTCAAATTCCAAACACATTTACTGGCCTAAACTAATATCATTTCAGCTGCAAATGTGTCACGACCAAAAATTCCACCTTAAGCTCGTGATGGCGCCTAGCCGTACTTGCTAAGTAAGCTGTACTTGCTAAGTAAGTCAACTCACAATCTACAAAATAAAGTCCATATCCTTTTATTAACAGTGGCATATATTTTAAATAAAGAGAAAAACAGTCCAAAACAATAATAACATCCGATATAGTCATAACATGGCCTAAACACGACCAATACCATACAGCCATAAAGACTAGGTGGCACAAGTACACGAACAACTAAATAAATAGAATAAGTCTGTATACATAACAACATTGTCTGGAATGCAAATAGACAGAAAATAGTAAGGGAACTGGGATTCGGGAACTACAAAATGGATCCATGGAGTACAACTCACCCTCACCCTCACCCTAAGTCTCAGAACGGTCACCTAAGCTTAGTCAAAAAACTATGATAGAAACCTGAGGATCTGCATAAAAAAATTACAGAAGCATAGTATGAGTACACCACAATCGGTACCCAGTAAGTATCAAGTCTATCATGGAAGAAGTAGTGGAGAGGCTAGATTTATTCGACAACCACATCCATCGAGAGCTTGTTTTGAGTGTGGCGACACCAGACATATGGTGAGGGACTTGCCTAGACTCAGGAGTGGTGCACCTCCATATACTACACAGGCTCCATGTATTCCACCTGTTCCACAGACTTCACAGGCCATGGTTGCAGCTACAGTTGCCGCTCCACCTGCACAACCAGCTAGGGGTGAAGGTCAGGAGGGTAGAGGTCGCCCCAAAAAGGGAGGCCATACCAGATTCTATGCGTTTCTGGGTAGGACATAGGCGGTCGCATAAGAAGTAGTCATCACATGTATGGTTCCGGTTTGTCATAGGGATGCATCGGTCTTATTTGATCCAAGATCCACTTATTCATATGTGTCATCTTACTTTGCCCCGTATTTGGATATATCTCGTGATTCTTTGAGTTCTCCTGTGTATGTGTCCATGCTTGTAGGAGATTTTATTGTTATGGACTGTGTGTATAGGTCATGTTTAGTTATTATTGGTGGTTTTGAGACCAGAGTTGATCTATTGTTACTCAATATGGTAGAATTTGATGTAATCTTGGACATGGACTGGTTGTTGCCCTATCAGCTTATTCTGGATTGTCACACCAAGAATGTGACACTAGCTCTGCCAGGTTTGTCGCGGTTAGAGTGGAGGGGTACATTTGATCATATTCCTAGCAGGGTTGTGTCCTTCCTTAGGGCACAACGGATGGTTGAGAAGGGGTGTGAGGCATATTTAGCCTTTGTGAGGGATGTGAGTGTTGATACTCCTACCATTAAGTCAGTTATGATAGTGAGACATTTACTTGATATGTTTCCAGTATACCTTCCGAGCATGCCGCCCGACAGAGATATCAATTTTGGTATTGACTTATTGCCGGGCACTCAACCCCATTTCTATTCCACCATATTGTATGGCGCCAGCGGAGTTGAAGGAGTTAAAGAAACAACTGCAAGAGCTGCTTGATAAGGGTTTTATCCGGCCTAGTGTGTCGTCTTGAGGTGATCTGGTTTTGTTTGTAAAGAATAAGGATGTCTCGATGCGAATGTGTATTGATTAGAGGCAGTTGAACAAGGTTACAGTGAAGAACATGCACCTATTACCGCGCATTGATGGCTTATTTAACCAGCTTCAGTGTGCCAGATTGTTCTTGAGGATAGATCCATGGTCAGGGTATCACCAGCTAAAGATTCGGGATTCGGATATCCTGAAGACTGCCTTTAGGACTCAGTATAGTCACTACGAAAATCCTTGTGATTTCATTTGGGATGACCAACGCCACAACAACATTCTTGTACCTGATGAATAGTGTATTCCATCCATATCTTGACTCATTCGTCATTGTGTTTATTGATAACATCTTGGTATATTCTCGTAGCTAGGAGGATCATGAGCAGCATTTGAGGATCGTGCTCCAGACCTTGAGAGAGAGGAAGCTATATGCAAAATTCTCAAAGTGTGAATTCTGGCTTGATTCGGTGGCATTTTTGGGTCATCTGGTGTCGAGTGAGGGGATCAAGGTAGATCTGAAGAAGATTGAACCAATTCAGAGTTGGACCAGACCGTCTCCAGCTACTAAGATTAGGAGTTTTCTTGGTTTGGCCGGCTATTATCGTCGTTTTGTATAGGGTTTCTCATCCATTGCTGCACCTATGACTAGATTGACCTAGAAGGGTGCTCCCTTCAGATGGTCCGAGGAGTGCGAGGCAAGATTTCAAAAGCTCAAGACCGCTTTGACTACAACCCCGATGTTGGTGTCACCTATGGGTTTGGGGTCTTACAGCGTGTATGGTGATGCATCACGTATTGGGCTTGGCGCGGTGTTGATGCAAGACGGTAGGGTGATTGCCTACACATCTCGATAGTTGAAGGTTCATGAGAAGAATTATTTAGTCCACGACTTATTATTGGAAGCTATCGTTTATGCATTAAAGATTTGGTAGCACTATTTGTACGATGTCCCATGTGAGGTCTATACCGACCACGGGAGTCTCCAACATCCGTTCAAACAAAAAGATCTTAACTTGTGGCAGTGGAGATGGTTAGAGTTGCTTAAAGACAATGATATCACTATTCTGTATCATCCCAGGAAGGACAATATGGAGACTGATGCTTTGAGTCGAAAGGCAGAAAGTACGTGCAGTTTTCCAAATATATCGGCAGTAATGAGGCAACTAGCAATGGATGTTCAGGCCTTGGCCAATCAGTTTGTTAGATTGGATGTTTCGGAGCCCACCCAGGTTCTTGCTTGTGTCGTTTTGTGGTCTTCCTTATATGAGCGCATTAGAGAGCGTCAATATGATGACCCCATTTGGTTATCCTAAAGGACACAGTACAGCATGACGATGCCAATGAGGTTTCTATTGGAGATGATGACATATTATAAATGCAATGCCGGTTATGGGTGCCCAATGTTGATGGGTTGCGTGAGTTGATCCTTAAGGAGGCCCACAGTTCACGTTACTCAATTCATCCGGTTGGCGCTAAGATATATCAGGATTTGAGGCAGCACTATTGGTGAAAGAGGATGAAAAAAGCTATAGTGGGGTATATGGCTCGGTGCCTGAACTGTCAGCAAGTAAAGTATGAGTATCAGAGGTCGGGCAGTTTTGCTTCAGAGACTTGAGATTTCTGAGTGAATGGGAACGTGTTACCATAGATTTCGTTGTTGGGTTGCCACGGGATTTGAAGAAAGTTGACGCAATATGGGTGATTGTGTAAAGGTTGACCAAGCTGGCTCATTTCATTCCGGTGGTGACTACCTATTCTTCAAAGCAGCTGACTCAGATCTACATCCGTGAGATTGTTTGTCTCCGCGGTGTGACGGTATCCATTATCTCCGATCGAGGCATACAATTCATATCATATTTTTGGAGAGCCGTAAAGCATGAGTTAGGCACACGGGTTGAGTTGAGTACAACATTTGACTCCCAGACGGATGGACAGTCCGAGCACACCATTCAGATTTTGGAGGATATGCTATGTGCCAGTATTATGGATTCGGGGGTTCTTGGGATCAGTTGTTGTCACTTGAAGTATTTGCCTACAACAACAACTACCAATCGAGAATTCAGATGGCTCCTTATAAGGCCCTATATGGGAGGCAGTTCCGTTCTCTAGTTGGTTGGTTTGAGCCGTGAGAGACTAGGTTATTGGGCACAGATTTGGTTAGAGATGCCTTAGAGAAAGTCAAGCTGATTCAGTATCAGCTTTGTATAGCCCAGTCTAGACAGAAGAGATATGCTGATCGGAAGGTTCATGATGTTGCATTCATGGTAGGAGATAGGGTTTTGCTTTGGGTTTCACCCATGAAGGGTGTGATGAGGTTCAGGAAGTAGGGAAAGTTGAGCCCTAGGTATATCGATCCTTTTGAGATCCTTGAGAGAGTTGGTGAGGTGGCCTACAATCTTGCATTACCACCCCGCCTATTGGCGGTTCACCCAGTTTTCCATGTTTCCATGCTTCGGAAGTATTATGGTGATCCGTCCATGTATTAGATTTTATCTTAGTCCAATTGGACAAGGATTTGACTTATGTTGAGGAGCCGGTTGCCATCTTGGACAGGCATGATCGAAAGTTGAGGTCAAAGATTATTGCTTAAGTGAAGGTTCAATGGAGGGGTCATCCGGTCGAGGAGATGACCTAGGAGACCAATCACGACATGCAGAGTCATTATCCTCATTTATTCATCACTTCAGGTATGTCTTTATGCACGTTCTAGGACGAAGGTTTGTTTTAAGAAGGGAAGAATATAACGACCCAACCGGTCATTTTGTGTTATTGCGCCTCGTTTCCCCCTTTGATGCTTTACATATGTGTAATTTTAGTTTTACGACTTATGTGGTTGATTGGTTTCGTTCCGGGAAGGTTTTGGGTGGATTTGGACCCTTTGGTTCTTGGCCTGGAAGCCAAAGTTAGAAATGTTGACCAAACTTTGAGTTTTGTGAAAACGACCCCATAACGGTCCGATATCTTCGTATCATGATTTTGGACCTGGGCATATGCATGGAATCGAATTCGGAAGTCCGTAAGTTGATTTGTGTTGTTTTGCCAAAAATTGGGAATTTGAGGTTTAGAAGTTTGACCATAGGTTGACCTTTGGCTATCGGGTTCAGAATTTTGTTTTCGGACTTGGATTAGGTCCGTTATGCTATTTAGAACTTGTCAGCAAAATTTAGTATCATTTGAAGTTGATTTTATAGGATTCGGACATTTTGTTGCAATTCTAGAAATTCTTGAACTTTACTTTGAAATTCATGCGTTTTGGTGTACCATTTGTAGTTGCAGTTGTTATTATTTTGTGTTTTGATCGCGTGAGCGAGTTTGTATAATGTTTTTAGACTTGTGTGGATGTTTGGTTTGGATCCCAGAGTGCTCAGATGAGTTTCGGACGTGATTCAAAATGTTCTGAAAACATGAAATCTGGTGTGCTAGTGATCTGATGTCGCAATTATGAGCACCAGCTTCACAATTATGAACATGGCAGGGGAGGATCATATGTCGCAATTGCAAGACATGGTTCGCAATTGCGAGACCTTGTTCGAAATTGCGAGGACTGTCGGGAATGGGGTAGGCTCGCATTTGTGACAATTGTGTCGCTTTTGCGATGAGGACAGGCTTCGCAAATGCAAAGCCATTGTCGCAAGTGCGAGTTCCTCTTAGGTTGTCAGTGGCCGCATTAGCAAGAACTTCTTTGCAATTGCGAGGGCTTGGAAATGCGAACCGAGTGTCGCAAATACAACATCCGCAACAGAACAAAAGGTTAGAAAGCTAGGATTTCATATCATTTTATCATATTTTAGAACCCTAGGCTCGGTAGGAGGAGATTTGGATAGGGGATTTTCTTCTACAAACGTTGAGCAAGTGATTCTAATCACTTTCCAACTATATTTCATGATTATATCTTAAATTTAGCATCTTCGTTTGGAGCACCAAGGAAGAAGAGAGGAACAAGCACTGGGCAAGTTGGCAGAAGCTATGTACTCCTTAAGAAGAAGGAGGCCTTGGCTTTAGATCATTGAATGATGTATCAAAGTCATTATTTGCGAAGATGTTTGGAGATTTAGGACTGCAAAATCTTTGTGGTCGAACTACATGTGGAATAAGTACTGCATAAAAGAGATACCTACTGAAGTACAATTCAAACAAGGATCCCATGTGTGGAAACATATGCTGAATGCAAGGGAACAAGTAGAGCATGAGATACTATAGGAGATGAAAAGTGGCACAACAAATATATGGCATGAAAATTGGACTGGGCCGGGAGCTCTGTATCATGTCCTATCTCCAGACTTCAGTATTGAGGAGAACTTACAAGAGGTGGCAGAACTGAGGAAAGGAAGAGAATGGAATGGCATACTAATCGACCAGAATTTCCCAGAAGACATTGTCAAACATATAAAAAAGATCCATTATGACAGTCGAGAGGAGTAGTGGGATAAACCATATTGGATGCCAACTTCATCAGGCAAGTTTACTATCAATAGTGCTTGGCAAATCGTGAGGCATAGAGTAAATCCGAATAAGGAATTCAAAAAAATGTGGAAAAAAGGACTACCATTCAAGATCTCATTCTTTTTTATGGAGACTGTGGAGACACAAACTATCAACTGATGTCTTATGGAGGAAACAGGGATACATATGTGTTTCCAGATGTTGGTGCTGTCAACATCCCCAGGAAGAGACATATGAACATATTTTTCTGACAAGCAACACAACAACAAAGGTATGGAAACAGTTTGTGGTAGATGCAGACATTACTAAACTAGTAATACAAGTGAAGCAAGTGGTATGAGCATGGTGGAATGCAAAATGCTGTCCAAAACTGAAACCTTTGTTTCAAGAAACACCAGCTATCATTACATGGGAACTGTGGAAAAGGAGAAACACAGGAAGGCATGGAGGAATAGTCTCAACAAATAGAGTCATACATGAAGTCAACAAGACACTTCATTACTTGGAAAAGACAAGGTATCCATGGCTAACAAACATACCTGCTTTGTGGCTAGATATGATCCAATTCTTTGAGGCATACAAGCCAATACTGATCACCAAGAGAGTTAACTGGCAACCTCCATATGCAGGCTGGTATAAGTGTAACACTAATGGAGCCTCAAAAAGAAACCCAGGGCCTAGCTCAATTGGATTATGTGTTAGAGATGAGGCTGGAGATCTAATGTATGCAAAGTCAGTTGACATAGGTGTGACCACAAATGTTGTAGCTGAAGCACAAGTAATAGTCCAGGGACTGGAATACTGTGTTACACACGAGAAGCACCCGCTGATATTGGAGACTGACTCGTTGACTTTGAAGAAAGTCATAGAAGGGGAATGAGACTCACCCTGGTGTATAAGTGCAGAAGTCCAGAAAATTAAGGAGATGAAAAATCATTTCAATGTGATCCTTCAACATATATTCAGAGAAGGCAATACTCTTGCAGATTTTATAGCTAACATAGTGTCTTCTGGCACAGGTACAAATCAATTCTCTCTTTCTCTGAACTGGCCAGTACAGGGAGGAGAATATTAAATCTTGATAAGCTACAAACTCCTAATCTAAGGGTTAGGATTGCAAAAAGGAGAGCTCTGTATTAATGAATCAGTACATCTATGTACTAATGTTAAATAAAATGGCTTCTCCAAGATATCAAACACAAGAAAGTCCCTGCAGTTACTCATCCTCAAGCTTGCATTACTAATGTAACAAAAAATGGTCTTGGTAGCTTTATTACATCGATTAAGCTGGAAAGCTTTGGATAAGTTATTTAACGTATGGTGTTGTATCACTTACCAATGGTATTAGCATTGTATAATGCTCATTCTGGGAAATGTATAGCACCACATGGGAAGAAACTGTAATATTTGTTCTGGTTTATGGATCAATTGTTTAGTGCAACTGATTGTCTTCTACTGGAATTCTTATTTTCAATCGAAGATAGACAAGTTATTGTGGAATAAGGGCTGTGGGTAATCTACCAGTCGACTAGTCACAACAATTGGAAAGACAAAGGTCTCAAAGTGTTTGCACACCCCATCATAAGTTTGGACAACAACAACAATTGGAGGTGTACGTTAGCGATTCAAGTTGGCCTAATCCTTTTGGTACGCAAAACATGGCGCCTGGTGAGAGCGTTTGAGGTGCTAGACTAAGGTTTGGCTCTTGGCTAGAGGATACAAACAGCACCTTCGGCTGGAACATGTTCAAGTCAAACTTTTGTAATAGCTAGATTACATTGTTTTTTCCTACTTTCATTTGCATTTTTACATACATTGTATTATCTGAATTCCTATTTTGGATTATTATTAATATATTCACCACAAGGCATCAAGACAAGTGGCATATTTGCTTTAAAAAAAAACTTATGTGAATCAAAGAGGAAAATTAGGAAATTTTATCATGCTTTTGAAAAATGAAGAATTGAGTTTTGAGAGTGGATTTGGACTCGGATTTGAAAACAAAACACATATATGGACTCGTGGGATTATGGGTAGTCAGAATCTACCTTTGGACACCGGGTTTTGACCCGGCAAGCCTGGGGTTGACTTTTGTTGACTTTTTGGGAAATGTGTAAAGATCATAGATTTATCTATTGTAATTGATTTCTCTTGCATTTTTTGATGTTATTAAGTCAATTTTGGTTAGATTTGAGTTGCGTGGAGGCGAGTTTTAGGGGAAAAGATATATTCGAGGGTTGATTTGGCCTAGTTGAGGTAAGTATCTTGCCTAACTTTGTGTGGGGTAACTACCCCTTAGGATTCGGGTTGATTGTGCTACTTGTGTTATGTGAAAGCCGTGTACGCAAGGTGACGAGTGGGTACACGGGCTGTATGTGGTAATTGACCAGTTTAGGTTATTTAGACTCTTTTCATGCCTTTAATTGAATTGTCATAACATGTTATATCCCTCACTTTTAATCTACTCTTACATGTGTTAATCTACCCTTACATGCTTTATTTGGCATTGTTAACATTTGTTCTACCTCTTACTTGATTTTGCTCTTATATGCTTTAGTTGAAGTAATTACCTTCCTTATTGTCTTATTGCCTCTTAAATTATTGAATTACTTTTACTTGAAGTTGTTATTTCGTGGAACCTCTCCTTGTTGAGTTATTGGTGTTGAAGTTGTAAAAGTCGTTATCATATCGAGGTGAAGTTGTTAATTGCTGAGATACATTTCTTGTTGAGCAATTCACATTTATTTTGTTATTGTTTAGATTCTTGTACATATTGTGGTTGAGCCATAGGTTATTTATTGTGGAAACATTAGTATTGTTGATTCCTTTGGCAAATTGTGGCATATGAGCCCTTGTGGTGTGAGTTGTGATATTGATACACATGCGGTGGTATAAGGCTAGGTTTTGATATGTATGTGATGAGATAAGGTGGTCTAGATACATGTGTTGCTAGTAGGATAACTACTCGAAGACACACGGTGAGATAAGGTGGGCTAAAACGGGAGTGGCTATTTTTGGGAAAAAATGATTTTCAAAACTAAAAGTAAGGCTTCCGCGGTGATATAAGGAAATATTGTGACTAAAATTGTGAAATGTGAATACGAAGCAGTACCTCAGTTGTGATTCTTGTTATACATTTCATACAGAAAAGAATTATTGGTTGAACAGTTCTTGTTGCTTTTATTCTTCCTTGTCTTACCAGTTTTGTCTATACTTGATTATTTGTGGTTCCCATTATTTGCTTCCTTATTGTTGTCTTATTGCTTACAGTTCTGTCATTAGTTTAAGTTATTAAACTGCTTTTTTATCATTCATATCTCGGCTTTACATTTCTTCCCGTTATTATATTTTTGTTCCATTTATCTTGTCCTAGTAGGTGTCTTAGACTAGCCTCGTCACTACTCTACTGAGGTTAGGCTTGATACTTACTGGATACTATTTTGGTGTACTCATACTATGTTTCTGCAAAATATTTTGTGAAGAGCCAGGTACGTTTGCCCGTGCTGGACATTAGAGATTGATTGGTTATCTCCTTTCAGGAGACTTCAAGGTATACCTGCCCGACGTCCACAGGCCTCAGAGTCACCTCCCGTTATCTTCTCATTACTATTATTTCTTTTATCAGACAATGTTGTAGTAGACGTTGTAGAATATTTTGTAGAGCTTATGACTCAGTTCCACTAGATTTTAGGAGTTATTTGTCAGCTGTGTTGTTGAGATTTATTATGATCGTTTAATGGTTTAAATTTGAGGTTTTATTATTATTTTCGCTATTTCTCTAGACATGTTAGGCTTACCTAATCTTAAAGACTAGGCGCCATCACGACATCTTGAGGTGGGAAATTAGGGTTGTAACACAGATACATAATCCATGTATCGATCTGGTACAAAATCCATGTACCAACCACGAATACAGGGCCCAAAGTAACATGGGCAATCACCTGATTTCAGAGGGACGGATCAAAATCCAAGCGCAAAGAGGAGCTTAATAGCATCATTTGTAATCAAATATCCGATTATCATGCCATATGTACCATAACTGTATTACATCCCTACGTTTTACCTTTTGTGCTAAAATTCTCTGTCCAAATCAAGTACCCTTATTCAAAATGTATGCATATGTCAAGAATTTTAGATAAAAGGTGCATAAAGACTTAATAAAAATCATATGTATATGTGCTCATGGAATCTCTAAGTGACTATGGATAATTTAAATAATTAAATATATCAATAATAAGTTCCCATGCCTTCGTAAATAATCATAAACCTAGGCATAATTTCTAACATAAATAAGAGAGTAAACGTAGTCACATAAGCTAGATAAATCATGAATCAAATGAGCACATAGTCAAAACAATGCATATAATATTCTAAATCCTACCCTGGTTGTGATATAAATACGGTAAGTTCATATACGCTCTCCACCACATATATACATTACCCCAATACCGTAAACACATAGCAATTAAGTCAAATCCTAGGGGTTTCCTTCTTAACAAGGTTAGCCAAGAGACGCACCTCCGCCCGGTAAGCTAAAAATCACCAAAGATTCAAATCCTCAAAAATCTAACTCCAAACGGCTAGAATCTAGTCAAATATAAAGCAATAACATCAAACAAAGCCATAAAAATTGAACCCAAACTATAATGATTGAATCTTTAATCAAATACACAAAGTTAACTAAAATTTCAACCCAGGCTCGCTTCCCAAAATCCGTCAAAACTCACAAATCATGAACAACCATTCCAATACGAGTCCAAATATACAAGCTTCATCTAAAACTAACTCCAAATCGGGGTTCACATCTCAATTATTCACTTTCCAAAAGTTTTGCTAAAAACTCCCAAATTTCACTATAAAACCCAAACTTTTAGGTGTAGAAAACAAGGAAGAAATATGATATAAAGTCAAATCCAAGTATAAATTGCTTACCTCCAATGATTTAGTGAATTTTCTCTTCTAAATCTACCACTTTCGAAGACTAGGGCTCAAAATATGACAAAGTGGGTATAAGTCTCGAAATCCTAACTTAAGTATCCTGCCCAGTGATGTTTATCTCCGCGATCACGAAGTCTAAAATTTGCCCAAATTAAAACTCCTCTTCGCAAATGGGAAGGCACACACATGTTAGATCCTTGCCCAGCTAATCCTACGTGAACGCGGCCCCACACCTGCGATCGAGAAGTCAATCCTCTAGCCTAGCCACAACCCTAAGTAAATGCAGTTCCTGCATGCGAATGTGAAGCAACATACCTCAGCCATCCGTAAACGCGACCCTGCCAACTCCTCTACTCTTCGATCGTGAACCTCTCTCCCCGATAGCAAAGAAGCCTCCCTACACCAGAAACAAACAGTCTAAAAACAATGGGAAATGGTCCAAAACCACACCAAATCACATACGATCCCCCGGGACCTAGTCCAATCATGCCAGCAAGTCCCAATGCCTTATCCAAACTTTTCCATAGGGCTCGAAACACCACAAATCACATCAAAATCAAGAATCGATGATCAAATTCACTCTCTTAAAATCAAGAACTTCTAACTTGCAACCAAGCATCCGATTCAAGCCTAACAAATCTAGATTCCAATCAAACTTTATACACAAGTTCTGAATGACAAAATGAACTTATACCAAGTTCTAGAATAACAATTTGACTCTGATACCATAAAAGTCAACCCCCAGTCAAACCTATAAACTCTCCAATCCTACAAATTGTCAACTTCCGGCAAATAGAGCCAAAATACCCTAAGAACCTCCAAATCCAATTCTAAACATATTCCTAAGTCCAAAATCACCATACGAACCTATTGGAATCATCAAAATATCGATATGAGGTCATTTATACAACTTGAGCTTCCAAAATGAGGTTGAGTGTCTCAATTCACTCTCAAACCTTCCCAAAGCCAAACCAACCACCCTTGCAAGACACAAAATGACAAACTCACATATGAGAATCATCAAATAGTGGAACGGGGCTCAAATACACAAAATGATCGGTTGGGTCGTTACATTCTTCCCCCCTAAATAAATATTTGTCCTCGAACGAGTTTAGAAACATACCTGGAATGCCAAAAAAGATGAGGACCTCTGCTCTGCATATCATGCTTGGTCTCCCAAGTCTTTTACTCGATCAGTTGACCTCTCCACTGAACCTTTACTGATGCAATATCCTTTAACCAGCTTCTGAACTTGCCTATCCAAGATGACCACTGGTTCCTCCTCCTAAGCCAAGTTCTCATCCAACTGCACGGAATTGCAATATAGTACATATGAATGATCCTCATGATACATTCAAAGTGTGGAACACCGGATGAACTCCCGACAAGCTTGGTGGAAAAGCAAGCATGTAAGCCACCTCACCTACTCTCTCCAAAACCTCAAATGGACCAATGTACCAGGGATCTACTTTCCCTTCTTCCCAAAACTCATCACACATAATAGAACTTACAACAACATATATGAATAATATAACTCAGAACTAAAACAGTAGATAAACTCATGAATAATAAGAATCAAAGATATCAATAATTGAAAGATGTTAAGCATGTTTTTCCAGTACAAGAAATAATCATAACGTTGTCTAGATATATCATTAAAATATTGCAAATAATGGAGTGTGGACTCCCAACTAGCATATAAGGATGTAAAGTAACAATTAGCATTTAAATGCGGCATCCAACTGAGTCAAAAATATCTATGCATGCTCAAACCAATACAAGATCCATTTACCCAGATGAAAAATTCATGCATCACCAAACCCAAAACAAAATCCATGTATCGACTCGGCACAAAATCCATGTACCGACCACGCTCAAAGGGCCCAAAGTAACATGGATAATCACATGACTTCGGAGGGACACATATTAAAATCCAAGCACAAAGAGGAGCTTAATAGTATCACTCATAATCATATATCCGATCATCATGTCTTGTGTGTCATAATTGTATTACATTCGCACGCTTTACCTTTCGTGCAAAAATTCTCTATCCAAATCATGTACCCTTATTCAAAATGTATATATATGTTCAAGAATATTAGATAAAAGGTGTACAAGGACTTAATAAAAATTATACTAATATGTGCTCATTTAATAAAAAATATACGGATATGTGCTCATGGAATCTCTATGTGACTACGGAAAATTTAAGCAATTAAACATATCAAGGATAAGTTCCCATGCCTTCATAAATAATCATAAGTCTAGGCCTGATTTCTAACATGAATAAGAGAGCAAACATAGTCACATAAGCTAAATAAATCATGAATCAAATGAGCACATGGTCAAAAAAAGGCATACCATTTTCCAAACATACCCTGGTCATGATATAAACATGGTAAGTGCATATACACTCACCACCACATATATACACCACCCCAATATCTTAAACATATAGCAATCAAGTAAAATCCTTGGGGTGTCCCTCATAACAACGTTAGCCAAGAGACTTTCCTCTGCCTGGTAAGCTAAATATCACTAAAGATGCCAAATCCTCAAATATCCAACTCCAAACGGCTCTAATCTTGTCAAATATAACCCAATAACTTCAAACAAGCTATAGAAATCGAACGCAAATGATAAAGATTAAATCTTTAATCAAATACACAAAGTAATCCAAAATGTCAACCCCGGGCTCACTTCCCGGTACCCGACGAAACTCATAAATCCCGAATACCCATTCTAATACGAGTCCAAATATATAAGTTTCATCCAAAATCGACTCCAAATCGGGGTTCAAATCTTAACTATTCACTTTCCAAAAGGTTTGCCAAAACCCCTCCAAATTTCACTTTAAATTCAAGCTTTTAGGTGTAGAAATCCGTAGAAAAACATAATATAAAGTCAAATCCAAATGTAAATTGCTTACCTCTAATGATGTAGTGAATTTACTCTTCAAAATCTCCCACTCTCGAAGTGTAGGGCTCAAAATATGATAAAGTGGGTAAAAGTCCCGAACTCCAACTTAAGTATCCTGCCCAACGATGTTCATCGCGTCATAGCCTCCGCGATCGCAAAGGCTAATAATTGCCCAGCTAAAAACTCCTCTTCACAAATGCGAAGGCACACCTGCGAACATGACCCTTGCCTAGCTAAGCCTACGCGAACGTGGCCCCACACTTGTGATCGCGAAGGCAATCCTCCAGCCTAACCACAAGCCTCCGCGAACGTGGCTCCTGCATGCAAACGCGGATCAACAGACCTCAGCCTTCCGCAAATGCGACCCTGCTCCTACAAACGTGAAGGGTAACCTTCACCTGCAACTCCTCTACTTTGCGATTGTGAGCCTCTCTCCGCGATTGTGATGAAGCCTCCCTGCACTAGAAACCAACTATAAGGCCCCATTAAAATTTTCTAATGATTTAAGATTTTTAAAGTGCGCCAACGGTATTTGGGAATAATGTGTTCGAGTATTAAAAGTTAAACCATGGGATAGAACCATATTATTTTGAAATGAAATATATATGTTTAATGTGTTGGAACATACTAAGAAGTTTTGTGAATGGCAAGAATTCGTGTGTAACAAGTTGGATACATTAAGTGGAAAGGATGTCTTAATTCTCACAAGATCCTAATTCAAACGCATATTTCTACCAAACTATAACTACTTAGGAGGTGATCTACCTATAAAATTAAAGCCCTTTGAATCTAGTTTCTAATGCTTCAAATCATTTGTCATTTGGACACTCCTACAAGAAGTTATGACCAAATTTCCAAAGGTTGGAAGAATGTGACCATGCTATATACGTCGCGGAGAAAGGTCTGTAGCGCGGTAGACCATGCTATATACCTCGCGGTGCAAGGTCTGTATCATGGTAGACCATGCTACAGAGCTCGTGAAGCCTGGTCTGTAGCCCAGTCCGGATTTTGGAGGGTCCGTTTTCCTAATTTCATAACCCGACCCTAGTTCCTATAAAACGATCTTAGGGTCATTTTGGATGGTTAATCTGATATTTTAAGAGAGGGGAAAGTGCCCTATAGTGAGAGGAGGAATTCCTAAGCCCTTGTTCATCAAATCTTGCTCAAACCTTGAAATCCAACAAGAAATCCCTCAAGTTCTTCATCTAAGAGGTAAGGTTCCATACACTAGTTTTAAATTTCGAATTTGCATAAAAGATGGTAAATTAGGAGTATCATTCTTGGGTGTAAGAGTGTTATTTATACATGCATGTAACAATAAGGATTGTGGGAAGATGTTTGTGCTCAAATAAGTAAAGATTGGGTTGTGAAATAAAGGAAATCTTGTAGAAGAACCTTGTAGTCAAATTTGCACACCTAGTGTTTGATAAAATGCTCAAATAATGTGAACCCACGAAGATATTTCTAATTATGGTTCAATTTTGTTATGTTTCTAAATAGATTGGGATTTCTAGGATTTTCGGAACATTGCAGTAATTTAAGGAAAGCTCAAAGCAAGGTATGTTAGCTAAACTATTCTCTTAGAATTGAACCCCACATTATTCTTGTAAGTTTCATGTTGCTCACCACAAATCGAATATTCCGAATAAACTTTGTGACAAGAGATATATGTCCGTACGTGTTCCAAATGTTATTATTATGTTGTGTTACCATTGTGAGAACAGGTTCAAAGTATGGATTGCATATCTAAATGTATAACTTCAAGACGTGTTTCAAACGAAACTATGATGCTAAATTGTGTAGAGATTGTGATTGGGATTACACCTCCACCCGTATATATTGGGGTGAGGCGGCAAGGATGCTTTGTCTAGAGTCTTGGTATTGTGGAATACCCCTCCACCTGCATACCTTGGGGTGAGGCGGCAAGGCCGTTTTGTGTAGAGTCTTCGTATTGTGGAATACACCCCCACCGGCATATGTTGGAGTGAGGCGGTGAGGCCACTTGTGTAGAGTTCCTGGCATTGTGATTGCACCTCCACCCGCATATGTTGGGGTGAGGCGGCAAAGCCACTCTGTGTAAAGGTAGTTATAGATAATCCCCGACTTAAAATTTATAACTGTTGTTGAACGCTCTTGATAAATTTGCTTTGGCTTTAAAGGCTATCTATGCTAGTTTATTGTTACCCTGATTCATCACATTCATGTTTTATTTCCAAGTTCTTGAATAGATGTTTTGGTTTTCATACTAGTACTATTTGACATGTACTAATATCCTTTTTGTCGAGGGCGCTGCATCTTTAATGGATGCAGGTGGTTCCACAGCAGGAGGTATTGACCAGTGATCGCGGTGCACTCTTTTCCCAGCTGACTTGGTGAGCCCCACTTCCTTCCAGGGTTGTGCATCTTTTATTCCATATGTATTATGTTTTGAGGTATAGCCGGAGCCTTGTTGCCGGCACTATCATTGTACTTTTTTATATCTATTAGAGGCTCCATAGACATGGTGTGGGTTATTTATTGGATTGGGAAAGTCAAGATAGAAATGTTGTGTGTGTGTTACATCTTCTAATTCAAACTATGAAAGTGTGTGTATTTTGAGACTTTTAAAATGGAGTTATAATCTCTTTATTTGTGGGAGAGTTAGGTAGAAGGAAATCTAGTAGGCTTGCTCGGCCGGGTTATCTCAGTTGAGCACCGGTCGCGCTCCCCGAGGTCGGGGCGTGACAAACTTAGTATTAGAGCCTAAGGTTTTAAAGTATCCTAGGATGTCTCGGAGCCATGTCTGGTAGAGTCCTTCTTATCGGTGTGTTGTCGACCACATCTATAATTAGGAGGCTACTTGGGCATTTAGGAACGATACCCTTCTTTCATGTTCTTGATCTTGCAATAGAGCTGATTGAAAGATTGTTCCTCCTTTAACTCGTGCGTTGCTCTAATTTTTAGTACATGGCACCTAAGAAGAAGGCAAGAACTAGCCAGAGAGCCAATGTCGCCCCAGGAGTGGCAGTGGATCCTATATTTGATGATGCGGGTGAGCACCCAAGGGGTGAGGATATTCTCCCAATTACTACACTACCTGATTCTACTATAACTGATCAGACTGCACCTGTCCCTATACCTACTGAGGGTGCAACGGTCCCTCCAACTGATATTCCAGTTCCACCTCCTGCTCAAGCTTTCAATTCCAGTGTTTCTGATAGGGATCTTAGGGGAGCTATACAGATGTTAGCTCAGATAGTGGCCTCCCAGGCCTAGAGATCAAATGTTGCACCCACTCCTTCCAGTCAGCCAGGGAATTCTTCTAGTTCCAGGGTGAACATGTTTCTTCAGTTACATCCTCTAGTGTTCACGGGTACTAACCCAGAAGAGGACCCCCAGGACTTCATTGATAAGATGCACAAGACTCTCTGGGTTATGTGTGCTACTGAGATAGAGGCAGTGGAGTTGGCCTCCTACCGCCTGAAAGAGGTGACATATTCTTTGTTTGAGCTATGGGAGGAGTCCCGTGAGGAGGGGATCCCTCCGGCGAAGTGGGGTGAGTTTGTCGATGCCTTTATTGATCATTTCTTGCATGCCGAGTCTAAGGCAGCCCATGCTGCTGAGATTGAGAGCCTGAGGCAAGGTAGCCTGAGTGTGTGGGAGTAGCATATAATATTAGCGCACCTGTCCAAGTATGCTATTTATATGTTGCCCACTGTGGAGGCTGGAGTGTGCCGGTTTGTGCAGGGGCTTAGTCCCTTGGTAATTAACGAGGCCGCTACAGCTGCCTTGAATTTTGATATAAACTATGGGAAGATGGTGGCATTTTCTCAAGCCATAGAGAACCACAAATTGAAGAACAGAATGGAGCGAGAGGGAAGAAATAAGGCCCGGTCCACGAGCAACTTCGGTGGTTCTTCTGGTGGCAGCATATAAGCATTCAGAGGAGGGTCGTCAGGGCCATCTCAGTTCTTTACTTAGTCTTTGATGAGTGCACCATCATCTGGACCCAGTCAGGGTAACAGGGGACCCCACCAGCAGGGTCAGCCTAAAGGAAGATTCTAGTAGTAGTGGAGGCTCACATGCCCTAAGTGTGGGAGGATGCACTTTGGGGCCTGGTTCATGGACCTACCTATATGCTATGGGTGTGGTATGAGGGATCACATTTAGAGGGATTGCTGCTCGTCCCGCCGGATTATGGGAAGAGGTGGGGGCAGTCAGCTAGTTCGTCAGCTACTACATCCACAACACCTCGAGCTCTAGGCACCCAGCACCCGCAGGGCGGGGTGGTGCATAGGATTTGGGAGGACCCAACATATTTTATGCTATGCGGAGACATCGAGATTCAGAGGCTTCTCCAGATGTCATCACAGGTATATTGACTTTCCAATCCCATGATATATATACTCTTATTGATCCTAATTCCACTTTGTCATATGTCACTCTTTATGTTGCTATGGAATTTAGGATAGAAACAGAATGGCTTCATGAGCCGTTCTCTTTATCTACTCCCGCTGGCGAGTCTATTGTGGCCGCGCAGGTTTATAGGGATTGTGTTGTCACGGTGCATGGTCAGGACACCATGACCAATCGCATTGAATTGGGGATGGTCGATTTTGATGTAATAATGGGGATAGACTGGCTTTATTCATGTTTTGCCAAGCTTGATTGCCGAACCAGAACCGTTAGGTTCGAATTTCCAAATGAACCAGTTATTGAGTGGAAGGGGGATGATGTGGTGCCGAAGGGTAGGCTTATTTCTTTACCTTATGGCCACGAATGATCAACAAGGGGTGTATTTACCATTTGGTCCAGGTTACGGACACCGATGTTGAGGCACATACACTTGAGTCTGTGCATGTTGTGAATGAATTTCCGGTAGTCTTTTCGTATGAGCTCCCTAGGATCCTACCAGACAGGGAGATCGATTTTGGGATTGATGTGATACCAGACATGCAGCCTATATCTATTCCGCCCTACAGAATGGCACCGACAGAATTGAAGGAGCTGAAGGAACAATTGAGAGATTTGTTAGAAAAGAGTTTCATCCGGCTGACTGTGTCGCCTTCGGGCGCACCGGTCCTTTTTGTAAGAAAGAAATATGGGTTACTGAGAATGTGTATTGACTATCGGCAGCTCAACAAGGTCACAATCTAGAATAAGTACCCACTGCCAAGGATAGACGACTTGTTTGACCAATTGCAAGGTGCTAAATACTTATCCAAAATTGATTTACGATCCAGGTATCACCAATTGAAGATCAGGGAGCAGGATGTCCCGAAAATAGCTTTTAGAACCCAATATGGCCACTTTAAAGTTTTGGTGATGTCTTTTGTGCTAACAAATACCCCGACAGCTTTCATGGATCTTATGAACCGAGTTTTCAAGTCGTTACTCGACTCTTTTGTGTTAGCGTTTATTGACGATATCCTTGTATAGTCACACAGTCAAGAGGACCATGCTGATCATCTCAGGGTAGTTTTTCAGACCCTATATCAGCATAAGTTATATGCAAAATTTTCAAAGTGTTAATTTTGGCTTGAATCTGTCACATTCTTGGGTCATGTCGTCTCTAGTGAAGGAATTAAGGTTGATCCTCAGAAAATTACAGCTGTGAAGAATTGGCTGAGGCCTACAACTCCAACAGAGATTCACAGTTTCTTAGGCTTAGCTGGGTATTACAAAAAGTTTGTAGAGGGGTTCTCTACCCTTGCCTCTCCATTAACTAAATTGACACAGAAGGAGGTTAAGTTCCAATGGTCAGATACTTGTAAAAGGAGCTTTCAGGAGTTGAAATTGAGATTGACTACGACACCAGTGTTGACCCTACTGGAGGGTACAAAGGGGTTTGTAGTATATTGTGATGCTTCGAGAATCATACTTGGGTGTGTATTGATGCAACATTGCAAGGTGATTGCTTATGCTTCTAGGCAACTCAAAAATAATGAGAAGAACAATCCCACACATGACTTAGAACTTACGGCGGTGGTATTTGCATTACATATTTGGCGTCATTATTTATATGGGGTCCATGTGGATATATTCACGGACCATAAGAGCCTTCAATATATTTTCAAGCATAAGGAGTTGAATCTGAGGCAGAGAAGATGGCTTGAGTTACTCAAGGACTATGACATTGATAATCTATATCATCCGGGGAAGGCTAATGCTGTGGCAGATGCTCTTAGACGGAAATGTATGGGTAGTTTAGAACACTTGGAGTCATATCAATGGCAATTGGCCAAGGAGGTTCACCGATTGGCTAGATTGGGAGTTCGTCTTGCAGACTCTAGTGAAGGAGGGGTGATTATGCAAAATAGGGCTGAATCATCACTTGTTGTGGAAGTCAAGGAGAAGCAATACAACGATCTATTGTTGGCACAATTAAAAGAGGGGATTCATAAATATAAGACCATGGCCTTTCTCTTGGCATGGGTAATGGTACACTACGGTACATAAGGTGTCTATGTGTTCCAAATGTAGATGGTCTCCGGGAAAGAATCATGGCCGAGGCTCACACTTCTAGGTATTCCGTGCACCCGATCTCTACAAAAATATATCTTGATCTTAAGAAAGTCTATTGGTGGAATGATATGAAGAGGAATGTAACATACTTTGTGGTGAGATGTCCAAATTGTCAACAAGTGAAGGTCGAACACCAAAAGCCCGGTGGGTTGGCACAAAACATAGAAATTCTAATGTGGAAGTAGGAAATGATTAATATGGACTTTGTGGTAGGACCGCCTCACACTCCTCATAAGTTAGACTCGATTTGGGTGATTGTGGATCGACTCACGAAATCAGCACACTTCTTACAGGTTAAGGCTACCAACACAGCAGAGGAGTATGCACAGTTGTATATCAAAGAAATAGTCAGGTTGCATGACACTCCAGTTTCTATCATTTCTGATTGGGGGAGGGGAGGGGGGAGTTTACAACTAATATTTTGAAGAAATTTCAGCAAGGTTTGTGTACTCTGGTGAATCTTAGTACAGTCTTTCATCCACAGACTGACGGACAGGCAGAGCGGACTATTCAGACACTTGAGTATATGTTGCGCACTTGTGTTCTTGACTTTAAGGGTAGCTGGGATGATTATTCGCCACCCATAGAATTTGCCTACAACAATAGTTATCATGCTAGCATTCAGATGTCACCGTTCGAGGCTTTATATGGTAGGAGATGTAGATCTCCCATTGGGTATTTCGAGATTAGGGAAGCAAAAGTGATAGGACCAGACTTCGTGCATTGGGCTATGGAGAAGGTTAAGATCATTAAGGAGCGGTTGAAAACTACTCAGAGTCGTCAGAAGTCCTATTCAGATGTTCGTCGTAGGGATTTGGAGTTCAAGGAAGATGATTGGGTATTCTTAAAGGTTTCCCCCATGAAGGGTGTGATGTGATTTGGTAAGAAAGGGAAATTGAGTCCGAGGTATGTCAGACCGTACAGAATCATTCAAAGGATCGGTGAGGTGGCATACAAGCTTGAGCTACCACCTGAGATGTCATTAGTGCACCTATTATTTCATGTGTCTATGTTGAATAAAGTAGTTGGAGACCCGGCATTCATTGTTCCGGTTGAGACTATTGAGGTTAATGAGGAATTGACTTATGAGAGGTTTCTAGTTTCTATTATTGATCGACAAGTCAGAAAGTTGAGTAATAAAGAAATTGACTCCGTGAAAGTGTTATGGCAAAACCAACAGGTTGAAGAGGCCACCTGGGAGGCCGATGAAGAAATGAAGAAGAAGTACCCTCATTTGTTTTAATAATCATGTATTTATAAAGTTATGTTCTACGAAAATGCTAAGAGTTACCTTCTATGAATTATGTAACAATTGTACAGCTGATGTTAAAGGTGTTCCTTTTTGGTAGTATACAGCTCGTGAGGCCACGATTGGCATTGTTTTAATGTTATGTTGTGTCATTGGTTCATGTATATGTTGTTAGGACTGGTTTTGGTGATTCTCTGGAAAGTGGTTAGGCCCAATTGGAGAGGAGTCTCTGCCGAAATTTCTAAAAACTTTGGGAGTTAGTCAAATTTGGGGGCTTAAGATGTATAGAAGAAGAAATGAGTTATGTTAAGTGTTTGGGGATGGACTCTACTCCTCATTGGAGGAGGAATGATTCTAATTGGGGAGAATGTAAGGCCCCGTTAAAATTTCCTAATGATTTAAGATTTTTAAAGTGCACCAATGGTATTTGGGAATACATGTTCGATTACTAAAAGGAGACCCATGGGATAAACCCACATTATTTTGAAACGCAAAATATATGTTTAAGGTGTGTTGGAACATACTAAGGAGTTTGGTGAGTGGCAAGAATTCGTGTGGAACAAGTTGGATACATTAATTGGAAATGATGTTTCAATTCGCACAAGATCCTACTTCAAATGCATTCTTCTACCAAACTATAACTACTTAGGAGGTGATATACCTATAAAAGTAAAGCCCGTTGAGTCTAGTTTCTAACGCTTCAAACCGTTTGCCATTTGGACACTCCTACAAGAAGTTGTGACCAAATTCCCAAAGGCTCGAAGAATGTGACCGCGCTATATACCTCGCGGTGCAAGGTCTGTAGCGTGGAAGACCGTGCTATAAACCTGATGGCGCAAGGTCTGTAGTGCAGTAGACCATGCTATATACCATACAATGCACAGTCTGTAGCATGGTAGACCGTGCTACAGAGCTCGCGAAGCCTGGTCTGTAGTCCAGTACAAATTTTGGAGGGTCCATTTTCCTAATTTCATAACCCGACCCTAGTTCCTATAAAATGATCTTAGGGTCATTTTGGATGGTTAATCTGATGTTTTTAGAGAGGAGAAAGTTCCCAAGAGTGAGAGGAGGAATTCCTAAGCCCTTGTTCATCAAATGTTGCTCAAACCTTGAAATCCAACAAGAAATCCCTCAAGTTCTTCATATAAGAGGTAAGGTTCCATACCCTAGTTTTCAATTTTGAATTTGGGTAGAAGATGGTTGATTAGGAGTATGATTCTTGGGTGTAAGAGTATTATTTATACATGCATGTAGATTGCATAGTGGTTGTGACCATGGTAGGGTCATAGAGAGATGTCGGTTGGATGTTAAGCAGGTAGGTTATCTCATGCGAGAAGGTGTGAGGTTGTGTGATCCTTATGAGGTTTCTATGAAGAGTTTTTCCTTCTATACAGTAGAGTGCACACACTACAATTTGAGTTCGGATCGCCTGAGGAAGTTCGTACGACTGTCACGAGGATGAGTATGTACTTGGCAGATAATTTGAAAGGTGTGATGACTAGTGCCACATAAGCTTATGGGGAAATTCAACTGGATGGAAGTGCGAGATCATGGAAGTTATGAAAAAAGATTACAGTGGTTTAGCAGATGATGTGTTTTGTGGCTCCGAGCCAAGTAGGGGAGTATACAACCGACAATTGGATTGCATGGCCATGTGTTATATCGGTTTCTAGATTTAGTGACGCTTGTCGGCCAGTTATGATTTTGAAGAGGAAGACCTTGAGGATGGCTTGAGCAAGGAAATTGCTGGATGCATGATGTACTATAATTTATGGGTATATGGAAATCTTGGGGTGATTTAGGTTTGATATTCATTGTGGATGTGTGTGCAAGGATGAGGAATCACTTGGTTGCTTCTCTTTGGATATTCATATGCTGAGAGAGCACAGTCATTTTGCACGTGTTGGCTATTCATTGGATATTAGAGCAAGGTGAATGACTCTCGAGAATAGTTCTAATAGGTTCAAGATTCATATGTGGTATTTAGGAATTTCCAGATTTGTGTATGGCTAGGACTTAGGATTTGCATTGGATGTTGTTGAGACTTGCAGTATTTCTATACCATTATTGACTCTACATGGTAGTATTGGAGAGATAAAAAATAGCTTCGGATTCACAGAAGGTCTGTTTAGAGCAAGCATTTCAGTTTGAGTTACTTTTGTCTTTAGCAGTTTACGTGACTTGGTTGACTAAAAGAGATTTGGTTCTAATGGCTTGGCTATGTGCTAACAGGTTTCGAAGAGTTCACGATGGGTTCGACCACGGCTTGAAGTTGATGTCTTCTACAGGTGTTACACCCCACACTTTCCCCCCACATATTAAATTAAAGATTAAAGGGATTTTGGACACAACCAATCAGCTGGCGACACGTTATAAAGACAAAGAGGCAGTTACATTTTACCAAGTTGTGCCAGCTGTCCCATCGGGCGTACTGGTCAGTGCGGGGCGACTCGTTTGGCACTTAGGGCGACGGAATTTCCTAGACCTGGTATAAAAGGGTAGTATAGATTTTCTCTCTTTCATTCTAGGGGATATCACCAACTTTAGTTCACCCAAAAATGCTCTTAAACCTCCATGAGAATTCCTAAACAATCTAAGGCTAAATCAAAAGCGAACCTAGTGGGATTTAGTGTGAAGAATTATGAGATCATCGATGTATCATCTATCTTCTGGCTATACTGATTTGGATATTTCGTGGAGGAGGAGATAATTATCATAAAAGCGCAAGAATTAAGAAAGCATAGATAGTTCTTCAATAAGGTATGTAAGGCATCTTTCCTTCTTGGCATGACTTGATGTAAGCATCTCTTTTTGAATGATTTCTATGTTGTAAGAATGGATTGTCCTAAGCCCTTCTTGATAAAATTGTTCTTGTTCTTGTTCTTGTACATTCTTTGCCCGTGGCGTTTCTTTCATGTCTGAGATGTTCCTAGATAGTATCTTGAGGTCAAAAAATATGATTCATTGGGAGTTTAATCTTAGTGTCTTTTGAAAATGATCTTGTATTGTACTTATATGTATATGTATCTATTTTACTTTACCGAGACGTGCTAAAGTCAGCCGGGTACGGAACCTATTGTGCAACCACAGATCAATTAGGTATGATGAAACATGATGTGTGATGTGAGGTTGCCGAGTCTTCTTGAGGATGACTATGCCGAGTCCTGTTGAGGCCGGGGACAATCGGGGACAATCGAGATTTCCTGAGGCCAGAGACGACTGAGTCCTCTATAAGGCTGAGTACGGAGTGATGTGATATGAGATATTCACGAGCTCTTGTGTTTCTGGGTACGACCGACTCCTTTTGAGACTGAGTACGCCTAGTCCTATTGAGACCGGGTACAATCGAGATCTCTTTGAGGCTGGGTACGATATGATATGATATGCCCCAAAGAGCGGCTAAATGATAATATATTATGTATTTAATGAAATTCCCCGATGAGTAGCTTCACTTTTTTCAAAACTTGCATATACTTAAGATTCATGGTTTCCGCAGTGTACGCCCCCGGTGGCTTATCTTCGGTATCCAGGTTGAAATTATGTATTCACATCTCTTATGTTATGTCAATTTACATGCCTTATTAGTCTTACATACACAGAACATATTCCATACTAACGACCCTTTCTTATAGTCGGGATAGGGCCCCACTACACCCAATTTGACCGGAACATACACTTCAGTATCTATCACATCTCTTAGAGGCTTGCAGACTAGTGTTCATATGTATTTAAGGGTTGGTTATGAAATTGTTGGCAACATTTGTGATTATATATAAAATGTTAATGTTTCTTTCACAGTTGGTTGTGAATAATTAATTTTGGTTTTACACTTGGAGGCCTTGTTGGCCCATATTTCATATTGAAGTGGTCTAACAATAGACGTTGGTTCGCACGGGCCTTCGGGCATCGTGTGCCGATCACACCTCCCAAGGTTAGGTATGACAAATTTGGTATCAGATTAGGTTTTTCCAAGGGAGTCTATAAGACGTATCTAGTAAAGTCTTGTTTATAGGTATGTCGTGCACCAAATTATAAATATGAGGCTATGGGATATCTAGGATGAATACTTTTCCTTCTTATCTAGATTGTGCGATAGAGTTGAGGTGTAAGTATTTATTTGTAATCCTTATCTTGTTATATTTATAGCGATGGGCACTATGAGATGTCAAGCGTTTGTTCAGAGAATAGATGAAGAGCCAGGAGAAGGTATTAGTCGGGTGCTATCTGTCCATATGGATCAACATGAACCTCACGATGAGGCTGATACTCAGGTTTCTGGAATAACACCATTGCCCCCCGGAACGACATAGAGAAACTAACGTACCTCTGATTCCTCTCCTGGTTGCTCCTGATGAGGATATAGATATGAGAAGTGTTGTACATCTATTAACTCGACTAGTAACCTTACAGGCCCAGCCTCAGTCCCCTAGTACCTCGAATAGAGAAGCTAGCGTGAGAGTTTGGGATTTTATTAACTGAGATCCCCCAGTATTCACCAGATCAGATCCAAACGAAGATCCACAGAATTTTCTAGATCAGATGCAACAGACTTTATGAGTTATGCATGCCACTCATACTGCATTTTTAGGGCTTGTCTCTTATAGATTGAGGGATATTGTTATGACTTCGTATGAAACACGGGAATAGTATAGGGGACCTCTGGCACCACCAGCAGGATGAAGGGAGTTTTCTGAGGCATTTCTGCATCAGTATTTGCCTATTGAGCCCCACCGAGCCAGGCAAGATAGATTCTTACGTTTGGAGTAGGGTAACATGCTAAGTATTCCCCTTTGGTTGTGGCTAAGATGAGTGATAGAGTACATCGATTTCTAAGTGGTTTTGGACCGCATTTGATTAATGATTGCACCACTGCTTCTCTGAGTCTAAATATGGATATTGCCCGTATTCAAGCCTATGCACATAGTTTGGAGGATCACAAGAGGTAAAGCAAGCCGGTTCTACAAGTGATTTGGGAGAGTCTCGAGCTGAGTTTAGACCTCTGTTTCCTCGGCATCCATCATATCAGGTTGCTAATGCATCGTCACAGTCCTAGGGTCAGCATCTTGATAGGGACACTTATTCCGGTCAGGGTCAGAAACCCCAAGGGAAAAGCTCACAATATAGTAGAGGCCCTTGTAAGAGGATACTCTCGATGCCGTGTTCTGGTCGATGTGGTAGGACACATTTTGAACATTGCTACTAGGGTTCATATTTATGCTTCAACCTAGTCACATTATGTGTTTTTGCCCAGTGAGAAATGTGGTAAATATGATGCCGCCAACGAGATCTATAGAAACTTCTTCATCATCAACATGACCTCATGAGAAAGGCATGCAACCATAGGTAGAAAAGGTAGAGATGGAGCGTCTAGTTTGTGTGGGCAGCAAAATTGTATCTATGCATTGTCAGGACGACATAACCTAGAATCATCACCGGATATGGTTAGAGGTATATTCTCCATTAATATGTATGAATTAATAGATCCAGGTTCTACGCTGTCGTACATTACTCCATTTGTTGCTGATAAATGTGGTGAGAAACCTGAATTGGTACAACAACGCTTTGAAGTGTTCACGCCCGTAGGTGAGTCTATGATAGTTAGGCTAGTATATCGAGGTTGCGATGTGATGATTCATGATTGTCATATCTTAGCTGATTTAAATGAATTTGAAATGGTAGAATTTGATGTTATTATGAGCATGAATTGGATGGATTCTTGTTATGCTACTGTGAATTGTTGGGAGAAAGGTGTTCACTTTAACTTTCCAGGGTAGCCCATTATTGAATAGAAGGGTGATGTCGCAGCACCAAAAGGGAAGTTTATATCTTACCTTAAGACTCAAAAGGGTGTATCTATCATTTGGTGCGAGTGCAAGATGCGGAGGCAAAGCCTCAAACCCTTCGATTGGTTCCAGTTGTTAACGGATTTCCCGATGTGTTCACTAATGAGCTGCCGGGTATCCCACCAGAGAGAGAGAGAGATCGAGTTTGCTATCGACGTGCTTCCCGATATGGAACCGATATCCATCCGTCTGTACAAGATGACTCCTGCCGAGTTGAAGGCATTAAAATCTCAACTGAAAGATCTTTTAGATAAGGGATTTATCTGACCCAGTATTTCCCCGTGGGGAGCCTCAATGCTATTTATTCGTAAGAAAAATGGTTCGTTGAGGATATGTATTGATTATAGACAGCTGAATAAAGTAATCATTAAGAATAAGTAGTTTCTTCCAAGTATCAATGATTTGTTTGATTAATTGCAAGGCGCCAAGTATTTCTCAAAGATCAATCTCAGTCTGGGTATAACTAGTTGAGAGTCAAGGAAGAAGATACTCCAAAGACAGCCTTCCGCACCAAATATGGCCATTATGAGTTCCTTGTTATGTCTTTTGGCCTAACCAATGCACTAGTGGCTTTTATGTATCTGAGGAATTAGGTGTTTAAGCCAATTTGGACACCTAGAGCATTTGCAAATGGTTTTACACACGCTCATGGATCACAAGTTGTATGCTAAGTTTTCTAAATGCAAGTTTTGTTTGAACTCAATGGCTTTTCATGGGCATATAGTATCGGGTGAGGGTATCAAAGTTGATAGTCAAAAGATCGAAGCGGTTATGAATTGGCCAAGGCCCATAACGTCTATGAAGGTACGTAGCTTCTTGGGCTTAGCTGGATACTACCAAAGGTTTGTGGAGAATTTCTCATCCATAGCTGCTCCTTTAATGAAGTTGACACAGAAGGCAATTAAATTCTGGTGGATCGATACTTGTGCAGAGAGCTTCCAAGAGTTAAAGGACAGGCTAACCTCGGCACCAATTCTAACTCTTCCTGAAGGATCCGAGGGATACATTATATATTGTGATACCTCTAGAGTGCGATTGGGCAGTATTCTGATGCAACGCGGTAGGTTTATTGCATATGCTTTAAGGCAACTGAGAAAGCAAGAGCATAATTACCCGACCCATGATCTAGAGTTAGCAGTTGTCATTTTTACTCTGAAAATATGGGGTCATTATTTGTATGGAGTTCATGCTGACATATTTACGGATCATTAGAGCTTGCAATATATATTCAAGCAAAAAAAAGTTGAATTTAAGACAACGGAGGTAGCTTGAATTATTAAAAGATTACGATCTTGATATTCTATACCACCACGGGAAGGCAAATGTTGTGGCCGACACGTTAAGTCAAAAATACATGGGCAATCTATGATATATTGTAAATTATAAGTTGGAGATGACTAATGACTTATACCGATTGACTAATTTAAGTGTAAAATTATGTGATATCGGTGGCGGAGGGGCCATAGTTCAAAACGTTGCCGAATCCTCATTAATAGTAGAAGTAAAAGCACGACAATTCGATGATCCAGTCTTGGTAAAAATAAGGGAAAGCATTCCCTTTCAAAAGAAGTAAAAGTTCAAGCTATTTTAGGATGGAGTCCTTAGATATAAGGACCGGTTGTTTGTGCCCAATGTCGTAGGACTCCGAGGGCAGATCATGATAGAGAGTCATCGGTCCCTCTATTCTGTTCACCCGGGGTCAACCAAGATGTATCATGATCTTCAATAGCTATGATGGTGGAATGATATGAAGAGAAACGTTGCTGAATACATCCATAAGTGTCTAAATTGCCAACAAGTTAAGGTTGAACACCAGAAACTGGGAGGATTGCTTCAGAATATGGAAACTTCGACCTAGAAATGGGAGATAATCAACATTGATTTTGTTACAGGATAACCATGTTCACGCTGAAAGTTTGATTCCATATGGGTTATTGTAGATCGACTCACCAAGTCAGCTCATTTCCTACCTGTTAAGACATCTTGGATTAAGATTATGCCAAGATATATATTAAGGAAATAGTTCGACTTCATGGCGTTCCAATTTCTATCTTATCGGACAGAGGCGCCCAATTTACAACCAAATTCTAAAGATCATTTCAAAAATGATTGGGTACGTGGATCAACCTCACCATAACTTTTCATCCTCAAACAAACGATCAAGTTGAATGCACTATTCAAATGCTCGAGGATATGTTACGAGTCTGTTTTTTGGACTTCAAAGGAAATTGGGAAGTATATCTATCACTAATCGAATTTGCTTACAACAATAGCTACCATGGTAGCATTCAGATGTCACCATGTAAGGACCTATATGGATGAAAGTGCAGATCTTCTATTGGCTGGTTCAAAGTTAGCGAGACAAAGTTATTAGGTCCTGAGTTGGTGCAACAGGTTGTGGAAAAGGTGAAAATGATTCGGGGTCAATTATTGATCGCTCAAAGCAAGAAAAAATCTTACTCGGATAACTGATGTCAAGATTTAGAGTTTGCTCTGAGAGACTGGGTATTCTTGATGGTATAGCCTATGAAAGGCGTGATGAGATTTGGCAGGAGAGGTAAACACAACCCTCGGTATATCGAACAATATCTAATCATTTAGAAAGTCGGTCAAGTGGCTTATAATCTTGAGTTGCCCCTGGAATTGGAAGCAGTGCGTCCAGTATTCCATGCGTCTATACCACTTGTCCGACTTTCTAAGGAAGAAATTCCGGTGGCTATAATCCCGTATAACCCCCATTGAAGATATTTAAGTCACATAAGACCTATCTTAGGAAGAAATTCCGGTGGCTATCCTAGATTGTCACGTTCGTAAGCTGCGAACAAAAGAGGTAATTTCAGTTAAAGTACTTTGGAGGAACAATTATATGGAAGAAATGACCTGGGAAGCTGAAGAAGATATGAGATTTCATTACCCTAAATTATTCCACACCACGGGAGGCAATGTTAAAACTACTATAGCAGGCATAACCCAAAATGATTAGAGAATTTTGCAAAAATGACTACGATTCAACATTCGAGGACAAATGTTCCGGGGGGTGGGGGGTGATGTTACACCTCACACTTTTTACCATATATTAAATTGAAGATTATGGATATTTTGGACACAATCAATCGGTCGGCGACACGTTATAAGGACAAAGTGGCAGTTACATTTGACCAAATTGCGCCAGCTGTCCCACTGAGGGCAGTGGCCGATGCAGGGTGACCCATTTGGCACTTGGGTTTCCTAGACCAAGTATCAAGAGGTTGTGTAGCTTTTCACTCTTTCATTCTAGGGGATATCACCAGCTTTAGTTCACCCAAAAATGTTGTTAAACCCCATCACTTTATCATCTACCTTCTGGCTATACTGATTTTGAGATTTCGTGGAGGCAGAGATAATCATCATAGAAGCATAAGAATTCAGAAAGCGTAGCTAGTTCTTCAATAAGGTATGTAAGGCATCTTTCCTTTCTGGCATGACTGGATGTAAGCATCTATTTCTGAAGGATTTCTATATTGTAAAACTGGATTTTCCTAAGCCCTTCCTGATAACGTTGTTCCTATTCTAGTACATTCTTTATCGGTGGCGTTTCTTTCAAGTCTGAGATGTTCCCGGATAGTATCTTGAGGTCGGAAAATATGCTTCATTATGAGTTTAGTCCCAGTGTCTCTTGAAATTGAGCTTGTATGGCACGTATATGTATATGTATCTATTTTACTTTACCTAGACGCGCTATAGTGGGTCGGGTACGACACCTATTATGCAACCACTGATCAGTTGGGTATGATGAAACTTGATGAGTGATGTGAGGTTACTGAGTCCTGTTGAGGTCGGGTACAGATAAGATCTCCTAAGGTCGGGTACGAACAATTCCTCTATGAGGCCAGGTATGGAGTGCTATAATATGAGATATTACCGAGCCCTTGTGTGGCCGGGTACGACCGAGTTCTTTTGAGATCGGGTATGCCGAGTTCCGGTGAGACCGAGTATAACCGAGATCTCTTCGAGTCTGAGTATGATATGATACGATATGCCCCAAATAGCGGATGAATGATATTATATTATGTATTTAATGCATAGCCTTGATGAGTGGCCTCACTTTTTTCAAAACTTGCATACACTTAAAATTCATGGTTTTCGCAGTGTTCGCCCTCGGTGGCTTAACTTCGGTATGCATGTTGAAATTATGTATTCACATATCTTATGTTATGTCCTTGATTTACATATCCTATTAGTTTTACATACGTAGTACATATTTCGTACTAACTCCCCTTTCTTCAGGTGCAGTTTTCATGCCCACAAGTATAAATAGACCCGATGAACCCTCCCCAGTAGTGTGCACATTTCAATTACTGGTTGTCGCACTCCACTTCTCTGGAGTAGTTGTTTAGAAGTCAATAGGTATTGAAGTGTATGTTCCAGTCATTTTGGGTACGGTGGAGCCCTGTCCTGACCAAGTTGTCTATATATATATATATGGAACTCAGAGGCTTGTAGACTAGTATTCACATGTATGTAAGGTTTGGTTATGACCTTATTGGCAACAATTGTGAATATGTATAAAATGTAAATGTTTCTTTCACAGCCAGTTGTGAACATTTTAATTTTGGTATTAAACATGGAGGCCTTGTTTGCCCAAATTTCATGTTGAAGGTGTCTAAGAATAGATGTTGGTTCGCTCGGGCCTTCAGGCATCGTGTGTCGGTCGTACCTCCAGAGGTTGGGATTTGACAACGCGCGTGGAAGGTTCTTTCGTGTCATGATGTTCTCCTAAATTGAGATAAGTGAAAGGTTCTTTGCTCATGAGATTTTTGCATTTTCACATGTTAACATTATAGATGCGGTGTGCCGTGTGGGATTGACATTGTATGGACAAGGTTGCAGTTCAGTCTTGAAATGAAGGTTACAAGTTCTACATATCATGTAAGATTTCAGATGTTTAGAAGATGCTAGAACTATCTTGTATCACATGAGAAGAGTGTGTGTTGTGGAAGGCACATCGTGTTCTAATTTGCGGATACTTTCCTAGTATTACGATAATCGCATGGTTGGTAACTATTGATGTTCAGGCTTTACTGAATGACACGGAAGATTTATGGGAGTACTTCTCATAAGGTGAATGTGTATGAGTGATGTGGTAGTCATCTGAGTGGGAGAGTTGGAGATCATGTATGGAGATTCTTGTATTCTTGAGGTTTGAATACTGGTTGGTCTCAAAGGCAGACTATTCCTTGGTCGCAGATCGTAAAGGTGTGATAAGAGTTGGGACGACTAATTGTATGTGTTGTGGTTGGGTCACTGTGGATTATTGGATGATCGGAATTGTTTGGGGGATCTTTGGTAGGCCTAAGGAGAATGTGTCACGACCCAAAATCCCACCACAGGAATCGTGATGGCATTTAGTCTGTAAGACTAGGTAAGCCGATTTTAATAACAATTCAAGCCATTTTTTTATATAGATAATCGAAACCAATAGCAAAAATAATTATAATAACCTCCCAACACTGGTAATACTGAGTCACGAACTCTAACTAAATACATGCAATGATCTCAAGGATCGAGTATACAATACTGTTCGAATAAGATTTGACAGTACAATAAAATGGAAAGACTCCAAGGGACTGCGACGGCCAAGCAGCTCTACCTTGAATCCTTGCGATCAACACACTAACTCTGTCCGAGTCCGATATCTCCAATACCTGGCTCTGCACAAAAATGTGCAGAAGTGTAGTATGAGTAGACCACGGTTGGTATCGAGTAAGTATCAAAACTAACCTCGGTGGAGTAGTGACGAGATACAGTAAGACACTCACTAGTCAAATAACCTGTGCAATATAGAAGTATACAATAGTACTGGAAAATAACTAGCAATGATAGCATCAAAAATCAACGAGTGAAATAAACATCAAGGCAACAAGAACACCATAATTATTGCTCAAACGAATAAGAAACACAAGTACAAATAAATAATCAAGTCCTTCAAATATAAATCTTCCACACATAATTTTTTCAAATAAATATCCTTAGAATACACTTCTTTCAAATAAATATCTTTCGAATATAATTCTTTCAAATAAAATCTTTCGATTATAATTCCTTTCAAGTAAAATCTTTCGAATATAATTCCTTTCATGTAAAAGTCACCATGTGACACCTCATTTCATAATCATAAAAATTACGGGTCTCAGCGCACTTTCATATTTCCACGACACCTCGTGCTCATATTTTTATCATAACCGCATGGACAACTCGCGTACCAATAATAAAATCATCATATTTCCCCGGCACCTCGTGCCCATATTTCTTTCATAACCGCACAGACAACTCACGTGCCAATAATAAAATCATTATATATTCCCAGCACCTCGTGCCCACATTTCATACAACATCTGCACAGACAGTTCACGTGCCAATAATATAAACCGCCCGGCAATAGCCATAGGTTCACCTAAACAAAAGACAAGTTGCACAAGAGATAAAAATAAACACAAGGTAAAATCAGAACATTGCATACAAATCACCAACATAATAATCCTACATCATCACGTATCATCCCTGACAATAGCTACCCTTATCTCTCCTATAGCTACCTGTATCACTCCATAATAATAGCCACCCTTATCCCTCAGCCCTGCAATATCAATAGCCACTCTTATCGCTCCTATAGCCACCCTTATCGCTCCTTTAGCCACCCTTATCTCTCCTTATAACAGCCTCCCTAATCTCTCCTCCCAGACAATACCTCATCACACATAACAACAGTGATATGCCACCCTTATGTCCGCATATTATCAACACTGAAATATCACCCTTATGTCCTCATACCAATAACTAAAATCACCCAACAATTTATACGGAATATTATCACAATAACACAACATAATCAATTCATATCACAAATTGCCCAATGGCCACAACCAATTCCAAATATACAAATAAATTAATAAATTTTACAGCAAATAGCCCAAGGCTCCACATAACGTATATAAAACCACAAAAATAACAACAGAGATGGAAAAGTAACTCACCATAGGACAACGCCTTATTTAATCCAATTGTTTTATAAATATATATTAATGCCTCATTTTAAACTTATTTAATTAATTATTTGTAGATAAGGAATCCATAATAAAATTATTTCCAACAAATGTCAACCCAACCAACCACGACATTTCACATAAAAGTCAAAGTGGCAATCACAGCAAATTATCATATAAAAATAACCTTGGCAGGCAAGGAATGAGGCATGACAAATAAAGAATTTAATAAGTTTCGGTAATTTTATAATTTAATACATAAGGGCATCTACAAATTTTAACTGGTATATTTTGCGCATATAAACTATTTACATACTCGTCACCTCACGTACATGGCTTTCAATCACACAATTTCTACATAAGACTCAATGCCTAAGGTAATTCCCCCACTCAAGGTTAGGTAAGATACCTACCTTTTTGAAGTTAGGCTGATATTCCAAAATAGCCTTCTTTCTTAAATTGACCTCCGAATAACTCAAATCTATCCAAATTAATTGTATAACTTCATTAAAATTCATCGGAAACAATTCCGGATAATATAACGTCGACTTAAAATTTCACATAAAAAAGTAAACCAAAAGTCAACGCGTGGCCCGCCTCTTGGAACCCGATAGAATTTTTACGAAATCCGAACATCCATTCTGATACGAGTTCAACCATACCAATTTTATCAAATTCCGATAACAACTCGGCCTCCAAATCTAGAACTTCCGTTTTTGGAAAGATTTTGCAAAAATCCCAATTTCTTCCATTTAAATCTGAATTAAATGATGAATATAACCATGTATTTATGAAATATAATCACTTTCGGATATAGGACACTTATTCAAGTTGAAGTCTTGAAGAAATCCTCAAAATCGCCCAAGAACCGTGCTCTAAAAATTCAAAACAAAGTGAAGGAAATGACCATTTTGGTCCTTAAGATTCTTCCCAATAAAAACACTAATCTGGTCGCTGAAAGTCCAATTCCCGTCGTTAAAAGTGCCAAATCTGGTCGCTAAAGGTGCGCACCAGAACTGTTTACACCAATAATTTATTTTTCACTAAAAAGGCTCTAACTACATCATACGAACTCGGAATTCGACGATTCTTGTTCCTATGAGTCACAAATAATAATACAAATCTAGTCGTGTAATCAAAACTCAATTTAGAGCTCATTTGCTCAATGCGATACCAACTTCGCTCGTTAAACAATTAACTCATGTTTCGCACTAAACCCCCAATCACGACTTGATGAAATTAGACCAAACATTCCAGATCATTCCTATAATTCATTATCAAACTACTGGAAGTCTCAAAATCGAATTTTGATCTCTAGAACTAAAAATGGACCTTTAGATCATTCCATGCTTATGCTCAAAACAATGACAAAACACCAAACACGTTAAAAACCCATCCAAAACTCATTTGAGCCCCATGGGACCCCATCCAAGTATACTAACAAGTCCCAAAATATAATACGAACTTAGTCGAGGCTTCAAACCATGTCAAACAACGTCGAAATTACGAATCGCGCCTCGAATCAAATTATGAGATTTCAAATCTTCCAACTTCTATAATTTACGCTGAAACGTATCTAAAAAATCCGGAATGACTTCAAATTTTGCACACGAGTCATAAATAACATAATGGATCTGTTCAAATTTCCGAAATCAAATTTTGACCCTGATATCAGTAAAGTCAATTCCAGGTCAAACTTTCTAAAAATCTTTCATTTTCCAACTTTCGCCAAAATGCGTCGAATTCACCTATAGACTTCCAAATCCAATTCCGGACATACGCTCGAAGCTATTGGAATTATCAAAATTCCATTCCGGAGTCGTTTGCTCAAAAGTCAAAACCCCAGTCAACTCTTTTTATTTAAGCTTCAAAAGTAAGAATTATTCTTTCATTTTAATTCTGAATCTTCCGAAAACCAAATTCGAATGCACACGTACGTTATAATACATCTTATAAAGCTGCTCGGTGCCTTAAATCGTTGAACATGATGCCAATTCACAAAACAACAAGTCGGGTCATTACAGAATGTGTATTCTATACTAGATCAGGCTTATTTAGTCTTGCGCAACATTTACTGTGGGTATATCATCGGGCGGATGGATGTTATTCATCCCCTAGTATTTTCATGTGTTTCCTCTTATGCTACGATGGATTCTGAGGCTACTTGACTATTTGGGCATATGATGTGGTTTTGTTTGGGTCTGTGGCGAGATTTGGAGTGAGAAAGCTCTTGGGGTGTAGAGTTGCTTGTTGCGCCTTAGTCGTGCTTTGCCGTCTGTGGTATTTTATGCTATCTGTCTCTCTATGGTTATGGTTATAAACTTTGTAAGTTTGTTGTTGGTACACTTGCTTTATTGATTGTTAGCACTATGGCTTGATGGGTATTCCATGTGGACCGGTCTGTTTGGATCAGGTTACATGCTGTAGCAAAGTTATTTTGGGATATGATTATCTGTGCTTATTTCGTATGTTTTGCTTCACCCTTGTGGGATGGATTCATAGCATGGTTCCATTTAGGATATACTTGTTGGACTTGTTGGATAATTTCTTACTCTTATTCCCGTTCTATTCTTGTTTATATTTGAGTTGTTACTTATTGGGTGCACAAAACACGTCATATGAGGTTCTAGATAGCGTTTGATGTGGCATGTAAGTCAGGTAGCTTGTACTGGGTGAGACGAGGTTATGAGACCTAGAATTTGTGCAATCCGATTGGGATAAGGTATGTTTGAAAGAATACTATCATTAGTCAACTCAGAATTTGGTAATGGTCCTTATCGGGCGAGAGAGCTCCACAACTTATTGATTTGGTTGATGGTAAAGAGATTCTACATATTTATTTCATATTTAGCAGTGTTGTGGAGGTGTAGAATAATGTTATATTTGATATTAAGGTATATTACCAGTACCAGGTTCGATTATGAGCAGTTATTATAGTCGAAAGTGATTACTATGAGTATATGAGTTATGTGGTACATCTGGTGTATACATCCTAGGAATATAGTTATGGCTTGACATAGCCTGTTGAGATTTGTACAGTGTGTGTATGCGAGAATATGATCTTATAAGGAATTTCGGATGGTGGAATTCGGTTCTAAGGCTTATGGATTAAGGCTGAAGAAAGAATTTGCAGTCAGAATTGTGCTAATGGACTTATATAGATTGTGGTGATGTGGGATCACCCATGGGTATATGTATGATGAGTTCATACAGTGACCGAATGGGTTTGGAATGACTCTTGGCATGTTGGAGGATGAACGTATGTTTAAATGGGGGAGAATGTAATGACCCATCTGGTCGCTCTGAGTTCTAGCATTTCTGTTCTGTGATTTGAAACTTTGAGTGGCTTCATATGGTGTATTATGACTTGCATACAGGGTTGGTTTTGATTTTTGAGTGGTTCATGATTTATTTGATAGAGTGATTCTTAATTTGAAAGCATTAAGTTGGAAGAGTTGATAAAGATTTGACGTTTGAGTAAATGACCTCAGAATCAGGACTTGATGGTTTCAATAGGTTCGTATGATTTTGGACGTGGGCGTACATTCAGATTTAGATTTGGATGTCTGTAGGAGGATTTGGCCTTATTTATTGAAAACTGGCAATTTGAGAAATTAGAGAGTTTATAGATATGGCCGGGAGTTGACTTTGATATCATCGGACTCCTATTGTGGTTTTGAGACCTTGTGTAGGTTTGTTTTATTGATGGAAACTTTTGTGCAAAGTTTGATTCTGATCCGAAATGTGTAAGTGTGATTCGATCCTGTTCGGTGAAGTTTAAAAGTTTGGAAGTTAAGAGAATGATTTGATATTTGATTCTTGGTTTTTACGGTACGTGTTCTATTTTGAGCTTTTGGATAAGTTTGGTTAATGTATTTGGACTTGTTAGTATGATCGGACGGGGTCCCGGGGGCCTCGGGTGCAATTCAGGGTGGTTTTCGACCATTTCGATTGAGTTTGTACGGCTGGTTATGCTGGTGGCAGGTAGTGCACTGTGTTCACGAGATGGCTCTCATTTCGAAAAAGTGGACTGGGGAATTTTGTTCATTGCGCTTGCATCGGAGTCGTTGCATTCGCCAAGGGTCTATGTATAAAGGCCTTCACGCTCACGTGTGAAGTATCGCGTTCATATAGAGGAATTGGGCGCTGGGGGTTTTGTGTGTCACGATCGCGAGGTCTTTCCGCGTTCACGCTGCTTGTGAAGCTTGGTCATCGCATTCGCGTATATATCTTTGCATTCACGAAGAATAGCATGTAAGGCTGGATGCATTTGTGCTTCGCGATCAGGGGTGTAACTGTTGCGATCGCGAAGGGTACCCCTGGGCAGACTTGTTTAAGTGTTCTTTAGGGATTTTGATCTCATTTCTCATATTTGAAACCCTAGAGTTGCAAAGGGGCGATATCTTATGGAGATTTTCACTATTACTATGCAGGTAAGTGATATCCACTTGGACTTGGTATTATATAATGATTACACATGAATTTCTACACTAAAAACTTGGAATTGTGAAAGGAATACACTTTAAGAGAGTGTATTTTGGGGATTTGAGTACCGACTTGGGCCTGATTTTGGAAAATAATTACATATTTGAACTCAACAGGTTATGGATCATCGAAGTTTGGTATTGGTTTTGAATTTTGGGATCGTGTGGGCCTCGGTTGTCTTTTATTGATTTTTTGGGAATTTTTCAAAGATCAAAACATTATAGATTGGGGTTGTTTTTTATGACATTGGTTAACTTTCTTGGATTATGTTCGTCTATGTTTGAGCCGGCTAGAGGTGATTTCTCAAGAAAATGTAACTTTGGAGCTTTGGATTAGCCCAGATGAGGTAAGTGTCCTTCCTAGCTTTGGTTGAAGGAATTTTTTCTAATAATTGGATATTGTTTACTACATGAGGGGGCGATTTATATGTCAGGTGACGAGCGTATATACAAGTTCCATGGGTATACATGCTCGAGGGTAGATTTTAGATTATTCTATGCATTGTTTGGTTGTGTGTTCTACTTGATTCCATGTTTTACTCAATTGATTGACTATGTGAGAACGATAAATCATGCTAGAGCTAATGTGATGCTAGTAGTACATTTCACATGATGAACTGATCTTGAGATTGATGCTATACTTGACTCGGACGTTGTCATATGTATGTTATGAACATACAATTGTACTTGTTGTTCTTGTGTTGTGCCTTGATTTGAACGTGTGCTCTCTCTAATACATGTGCCATCCTTTGTATGACTATGTGAGTTTTCTTTTTGTGTTAGAATTCATGTTTAGGATCATTACTTCCTAATTAGCCAAAGTGGACTTTTGTGAAATAATTTCTAAATTGATTTGGCCATAGTCATGCTTTATATGTTGACCCTCATTCGTTTTTTATTATTATGATGTCCTTGTGCACCTTGTTGACAAATTATGAGCATATGACTTTTGATAGTAATTTGGCATATTATGTTTTTATCATTATGGCACATGTGGACATGTTGAGTAGATTGATTGGGTGTTGGCATGAGGTTTTACTGTATGATTGTGATTGATATTGTCATTGTGCCGAGGTATGGAGGGATAAGGGTGGATATTATTATTGTGTCAGGGTATGGAGCGATAAGGGTGGAGCGAAAAGGGTGGATATTGTTATTATGTCGGGGTATGGAGTGATAATGGTGGATAATATTATTGTGATGAAATGTGGAGTATGAGGGTGACATTTTTGATTACGCAAGTGAATTTTTTATTCTTTGTCATGCATTTACGTGTGGTTTTTATTCCATCTAACATGCTATCTTATGCCTCTGTTATTATTTGACAGTTTGGTTGTAAGGATGAATTTACCTATGTTGGGTTTATATCTAATATTTTTGGAGTTATTAGTAGCGTATATGATTGATATAAAAAGAAAGTTATCATCATGCATTGATACAATGGATTCTAGTAAAGTTCTTCTGAACATGTTATTTGGCAATTAATACGGAATTTGATCATTTTGGGCACATGCTTACACTCGTGTGTGAGTATTTCAGCACAATCATTATTTGATGCATGTCTCCTTGTGATTAAGGTTGGTACACGCTAAATTTTCTTGAACTGTTTAATTGGGAGAGTTTGTTTGTTACCCCTACCTCAGTTCAGCACCTTTACTGCTGATATCCTTCATTTTGTAATTTTCTTTTTTGGAATATTTTTATGTATTATACATGCTATTGAGATGCACATGTTATACAAAGTGAGTGTCTTTGACTTAAAAACTTTTTCACTACTTCACCGAGGTTAGTCAAGATGCTTACTGAATACATGAGATCGGTTTTACTCATACTACACTTCTGCACCTTGCACGCCGATCTTGGAGCTGAGTAGATGTGGAAAAAGAAGCCTTGCATTGAAGACGTACTAGCATTCCAGATTTAAGCTACGTCTTGTTCATGGTACTTTAATACTTCATTTATGCTTATGTAAACTTCAAATAGATATTGTATATATACTCCACATCATTTTTATAAATCTAAATCATAGTGGCTCATGAGTTGTATAACCAGTCCTTTGGATATTTGTATTGAATTCTTTTGTAGTCTTTATTATAAATATTGATGATTTCCTATTATAGTTGTAACTTATACTATTTGGCTTACCTAGCGGGTTGGGTTAGATGTCATCACGACTTAGTAGGATTTTGGATCGTGACAATATTAGTAAACGTAAAGCTTATCTGACTAGTAGTCCAAACATAGATGTCACGCCATTTAGACTTAATAGATATTGTCACAGCCTATTTATATAGCTTACTTGTCTCAATTTATATGAAAATCCCTGAATGATTCAAAATGACTTATGCATATAAAGGTTTTTGAGAAACCTATTCAAAAACCTTTTATGCATTAAATCATCAAGGCCGGTGTGATATGGATTTGTTATTCTAACAAATACCACCAAAGTTTTGACAGTTATGCATATGCAGGACATTTATCTGATCAACATAAGTTATGATTTAGATAAGTTATGTAGTTGCATGTTGGGACATTACCATATAATGTTGTTCTATAAGGCAGTCGATTACTGTTACTTATTCAAATTATGCAAAGATAACAACAATATATAAAGCATGTCAAAATGTATTTGATTGAGATTTCAATACCATGAAGACAATATGTAGCTCTATCAGAAGAATGATAATATAGATGTTCAATAAGTTTGCCCAAAAGATAATTTGGCAGATCTGATCACAATCGCAGCGCCAATCTAAATATTTGATAAGTTGATATACAAGATCTGACTGCATCATCATTGAGGATTTAGTGATGCTTTAATCAAGAGGAGTAAAATATGCGATGTACTCATTTTTCCCTAACCATGATTGTTTCCACTGAGTTTCAAGGTAAAGTTATTAATGAGGAAGCCAATAATGCGTATTACTAGACATGTGTACTGTTTTTTCTTCACTGGAATTTTTTCATAGGATTTTCCCTAGTAAGGTCTTAAGAAGGCACGTTGCATAATAATGAATATCTAAGAGAGAATGTTATGAATTACATTAAATTGTGCATGCCTATTTTTCTCCTACAGCTTCCTGAAGAGGTCTGCTATCAAACAAATACCTTGCAAGTAGCTAATGTAGGGAGCTTGCAACTTGCACTAACTCCGCTCATATAGAGACATGCACCAAGTAGTGTGTGCTCAAATTCTCCTACATGGATAATGCATGTACATAATCATGATCTAATTCCATATCAGTTTCTAAACACCGTGTTTATGAGACTAATGTTTCAATGTATGGTGTTAACTCTCTTTTTATATGAATCTGATGCACTACTATCAACATAACAAAATATGAGATATCAACTCATATAGGTAAAATCCATCTTGACAAACAAATCATCAAATAATAAAAGAGGCACATGATAGCATGTTAGATGCAAGGTGAAAACATGTAAAATACATGGCAACACATAAAGACTGCATGTGCATGATCAAGAATGCCACCCTTATACCTCCACATGAACATCAATAGTGAAATGTCAACCTTTATACTCCAGACATCATCAACAGTGAAATGCTGCCCTTATACTCCAAACAACATCAACAGTGAAATACTACACGTATACTCCACAGAACATCAATAGTGAAATGCCACCCTTATACTCCACACGTCATAATCAATCACAACAATCATAGTACCTCAATCCGTGTGTATGCCATCAAGAGAGAAACATGAGAGGGCGACCCTAGGGGAATGGATCTGTATCCACACTCTGCACGGTATAAAGCCTCGTGCATAACAATAGGTGAACAACAAAGACCTCGTGCCCTAACAATAATAATATCATCACAACTGCACGACAATGACCTCGTGCCATACCTCAGTCCATATCTGAAAATCATATGCAGTGATATGTGCATATGAATGGGAAAATAAACATGTACGATGCACATGGACTGAGAAATAACCATGCATGGATGTGTGCATATATACCATGGATGAGTTCCGATACTTTGGATAGGTCTATATAGTTGAATTGAACTTGTGTGGAAAGTTCTCGTAGGTGTTTTGAGGCTTTGGATAAGTTTGGATGATTTATTTGTACTTGTTGGTATGATTGGATGGGGTCCCGAGGGGCTCGGGTGTGTTTGGATCATGGGTTGAGAAATTAGTTATATTAAGGATTTGATTTGACCATGGTCAATATCGGGTCAAGATGACCTTTTTCGGTGTTTTGAATGCGAGAGCAAGTTCGTAGCATATTTTATGATTGATATGCATAAATAGTTTATGTCGGGGAGGTTCCGAATGATTTTGGGTGCTAAAATGAAGATTTTCTTTTTGCTGGTTTTTTTTTCTGGTGTAAGTAATCACGAAAATGTCATTTATATCCTTGAAATTTTCAGATTTCTTTAAAAACTTCAAAACTTTATATCTCTCTCATTTTAAGACCAAATTGGGTGATTTAAGACTCTATCTTGGGTGTAGCCTCACAAGGATCATGTTGGGCTTATCAAACGTGAATTTTGGAATCATCTAGGACCTGATTAAATCTGGGACAGCTGTTGCTCTTTTTTTCTTGCTTCGAAATTTAGTTACTTTTTCTCATAAGATTTTGGAGTGAATTTTTACTACTTTGATTGGGGTAAATATTTTTGACTTGGATTTGTTATTATTTTATAATTCCAACTTCGATTTTAGTGTTTGATTTAGAGAAATTGGGTATTTGAGTAAAAAACTATCTAAAACATAAATTGATGGTTTGAAGGCCGAGTTGAGGTCGGAATTGAATGATTTGATATGGTTGGACTCATATCGGAATCGGTATTCTAAAAATTTAAATTTTGTCGGGTTCTGAGGTGCAGACCCGGGGTTGATTCTTTGGGTTGACCTTTTGATTTTAGTTAAAGATCAAAATTTTGGCTTGATTCAAGTCATCCATAAGTGGATTTACGCATGAAGGGCTTATTTGAAATGACTTTTGATGATTATTTGGGACATGATAATCATTTGGGCAACGTATTACACGTTGGGTCCATGGTCATACGTACATATAGGCGTACATCCTACACCAATTGGAGTCTAATAATATTAAAGTCAACTCTTAGTCAAACTTATCAACTCTTAAGTTTTTCAAAATGTCAACTTTTGACAAATATTGTCGAATTCTTCTAGGAACCTCCGAAACCAAATCCAAACATACGTACAAGAAAAAAATCATCATTCGAACCTATCAGAAGAATCAAAATTCGATTTTGTGTCCATTTACCCAAAAGTAAAACCTTGGTCATCTCTACCAACTTAAAGCTTCTAAAACGAGAATCATTCTTCCAAATCAATCCCGAACTGTTCGAAAAACTGAAACCAACCATACACGCAAGTCATAATAAATAATATGAAGCTACGCAAAGTCTCAAATAACCGAATGCAACGCTAATGCTCAAAATGACCGATCGAGTCATTACATCCCCCCCCCCCCACTTAAACATACGTTTGTCCTTAAACGTGCCAAGGGTCGTTACAAAGCCATCAAATCATCGTAAAAGCTCCTCATTCACATATCTGTGGGTGATCCCACGTCACCCCAATCCATATAGGCCTGACAACGTAATCTAGCTGAAGATCCTTACTTCAACCTTAGCCCACAACCATAGAGTCACATTTCCAATATCCGGAATCCATTACAAGACCCGATTGCCATATCTATACACTATATAATTTTGAATAAGTCAAATCAAGCCATACTCATAACCCACAATGCAATCACATGATATACAACATAACTAAGATACTCATACTAGTAGCTCCCGACCACAATAGCTGCTCAATGACAAGCCTGGTACTGGTAATAAACCTTATATCAAATAAAACCTTATTCTAAAAATTCATACACTTCCAATGATGGAGGAAACACGCATGCACTCATAACCACTCATCAAATCAACAAGTCATGGAGCTCTCTTGCCCGACACAAACCATAGCCAAATATCTAAGTCGGCTAGTGATATTATTGTTCCAGACTAACTTTATCAAGTGCGATAATACTCATTCCAAGTCAAATAACCTTATCCCATACAATACAAACTGCTCTACCAATATGGCTGTCACGTATTATGCAATTCATGCACCAAACAAGCAAACAACTCGGATGTACCCAAATGATGGAAAGAGAAGCAAATGAGAGAACATCCCCGCGATTCAAAAGATACCACCACGAAGCGCAATGCTATGAACCCATCTCACAAAGAAGAAACAAAACACACGAAATAGGCACAAAGGATCATATCGCAACATAAACCCATTGTGATGCGTGACCCGAGCCAAACACCGGTCCACATGGAATACCTCGAGGAATGAGTCTCACAATTAATAACCATATGTGTAATATTTAACAAACACGTGAGGAGCATGACCATAAGCATGGAGAAACGGATATCACTATATATATACCACAAACAAGAAGACCATAACCAAGACGCAATCAACCATTCAACAACCCAGGAGCTATTTCGCTCGAATTCCGCCACAAAGTCAAAACAGTACCGCATCATGTGTGCAAATAGTCAACAGTCTCACAACTCACCGTAACATAGGAGAGTAACAGAATGAACACATCAGAACACGGATAAGATCAACTCTAATTGATGAAACTACCATTAACATCAGATGTGTCGGGTAAACAAATCCGACCCGATGTAGAATACACTTTCTCATCAGGCCTCTCAGTGGCCTCTAAATCTATTTTTATCCTTTTAAAATAGGTAGATAGCCTCTAAAAAGCCCACAATAACATATTTATAGCACATACCATCATTTTCCAGCCTCTTAGCATACATTCACCGTCCGCAACCATGGAATAAGCTGTCTCTAAGAATATTTTTAATCTTCTGATCCTTAGAATACCATAATCTCCATATTTGTTCCCTACCACACTACTCAAATGACTAATACATTCATCATACACGACCAATCCATGAGAAATCCTTCCATAATTCCTTCATTCCACATAGAAAAATCTGAACATCAACGGTTGATCAACCAGGCGATTACCGTAATACCAGTCAGGCCTCCACAAGTCAAAACACAGTGCGCCTTCTTATGTGCGCAGCCTCCTCATGTGGTATCAAATAATGGTAGCATCCTTCTAAGCATCTGAAATCGTTTATGCTATCTAGAACTCGTGTCCCCATACATAAGTAAATATCATAACACGCAACATGTTCCTTATGCCAGCACCAGACACCCGGCTCAAGTAGTGGTTGACACTATGAAGAACTCTTTGAATCCCGTCCTCACATAACCAAGCCATCAGAACTGAATTTCCCCACACTCAATCAAGTCACACAAGCCATCCAACCCAAAAGTATTGCCACAAAATAGCGATAATGCATCAACACACCAAAGGAATTAATTACCTTTATTAATATCCTGACCCGACATCACCAAGATGACCCATTTCTTCGAATCCTCATCGACTTGCCTTCAAGTAAACACTTCTCCTTGCCCGGTACACAACGATCCTAAACCAAAGCTCACTACAAGAGATCCTAGCAAGAACCACATAGTCCGAAAGCCCACAAACCTCTGGGTTTCCTCTAAAGCACCCAATAATGTCGCAATTGAGATACCTATTCTAAAGAGACCTTTTGTGAATCTAGAGTTGTTTCGCTAACCTCTCCTATACTAAAATGTAGAATTGATAATGATATATAAATATCACAAGTCTCAGCAATATCCCATGTAAGTCTTAGATTTTTGCCATATACAATTTCGGGGAACCCTTCAATACCACATATATGCCTCAAACCAAAACTGATATGACACGTGACCATGCAATCTGATCGTTGATAGTAGGCTTCCCCACTTGGTGCGAAGCCATAGGACCTAACATCTGATGATCCATAATACCAACCTTTATTAGCTCATACAACACCAACCAGATACTAGAACCCGCTACACCCCACACGTGAATACCTAAAAGATCCATCAATACATCCCCGTGCTAAGTCTGGACAACACGTTGAGACAATGATCAAGCATCCATGACCCCCTCTTAGCCCATCCACAGCATCACAATTTGATGGTACATGGTTGATACCGAGTGTGTAATATCGTATACGAGTGGATACAAGAGAATATAAGATATGTGTTTCAAGGTAAATCAATGTCGTACGATAAGGAATGAAAGAAGTGGAGTTTCCTACTAGTTTTGTTGCCACTTGAAGATAAATACAATATCTATGTACCGATATGCAAGACTCTACTAAACTTTCTTATGACTCATAGAACCACTGAACCTAAAGCTTTAATACCAACTGGTCACGATCCCAAATTTCTACCTTAGGATGACGTGATAACACATAGTCCCTAAGACTAGGAAGCATAATACATGCTGAGTTAATAACATATTTAAATTATTTAATCAGTAAACATAAACTAGTAAATGAAATACATAGTTGAAAATGACCAATAGTTATACATTACCAAAAACCGGTAGTACGGAGTCATAAGCTGTACTGAAATACACTAAAATCTCTAAGTACAATAATGTTTTGAAATGAATATAAACAGTAGTAAAGATAATATCTGAAGACTCCAAGGCCTGCAACCGTCAAGAAGGTATACCCTGAACTCCATCCGCACAGACACAACTCTTAAAACCAACACGATCAGAAGTACTTGGATCTGCACAAAAATATGCAGAAGCATAACATGAATACACCACAGCGGTACCCAGTAAGTATCAAGACTAACCTCGGTGGAGTAGTGACGAGGTAAGTCGAGACACTCATTAGACATAAAACATGTGCAAGATATTATCATAAAGCTAGCAATGGAAAGAACATCAATGTAAGGCTAACAATGTAAAGATTATTGGTATAAAGCCAACAATGGAATAATAGAAACACCATTGACAATAAGGAGTAAGCGGGTAATAAAGTAGCAACATAATTGGAACACAAATGTAATATGAATGAACTCAATTAAGGAAAAAGATGATAGTTCAAGTAATCAAATCATTACCAATACATGACTTTCAACAAGAATTACCCGAGGCACCACACCACGTAATCCACAAATCATAAGCCACAATTCTGAATCTTACACGCATGGCACCTCGTACCCACGTTATCAATCACCTTCGCACAACAAAGTCCACGTGCTATCATGTTCATTGTATATGTGTCAAATGCTAAATAAATTATTCTAGAGGTTTATTTAAATATAATAAGGCATAATAAATATCTTGAATAAAGTAAAGCGTCAAATAGGATAATGAGTTCATTTTAGAAACCAAATAAAGCAAAATAAAGTACAATTTATGCAAAATAGATTATCAAAAGAGTTTAGTTTAGAAATCAATAAGGTAAAGTAAAATAACATTTTTAAAATGAGTAAAACATCAGACAAGTTAACGAATAAAATATAGAATTTGTTAAAGTAAAGCGTGATAACAATTTTAAGTAAAGTAAAACATCAAATAGGGTAGTAAGTTTAGTTTGGGAACCCAATTAAAGTAAAATGTGATAACCATTTAAAAATAGCAAGGTACCGAGTATGATAACGAGTTCTACCTTAAGAATCACATAAAATAAGGCATGTTAATAATTATTTTATTTAAAATCGTTATGTTACCAACAACTCAATAGAGTATGAGATTATGAGTCCACGCAAGCAAATTCATCTTGAAAATCAATTCATCAAGTAACACAGCAAATCACGTAGAATGCATGACTCGCATAAGAAGTCATAATCGTTCCAACGCAAAAACAACAACAAATAACCAAATACAATCAAAATACAAGTGAGATGATTTAAGAATAAACAATAACCGTTCGAATCAACAAGCCTTTCAAATGTATAATGTACAAATTATACCGAGATACCACACCTCATATTCACATTTCAAAATCATAATCACAATCTTCTTTATATCGCCACGTGAGCCTTGCATATATTTTTTAAAAGGTTTTTCCCAAAATACCTTCACGCACTTTATTCCCCTTATCTCACCGTGTGGCTTCAAGTAATTCCCTTACTAGCAACAAGCGTATAAATCCCACCTTATATCGCCGCATGCACATGAACCCCTATCCATATATTGCCACATGTGCATCAATATCACAACACAATAATCAACTCGTACCACGCGTGCCCATATGCCCCAATATTTCCAAAATCTACAATACTAATGTTACCACAACACATAGCCCACGACTCAACAAAAATATGTACAGGAATCTCAATAGCAATCAAATAAATGAGAAACAACTCAACAAAGAAAGATAGCTCGATAACCAACAACTTCAACATCAATTTATTAATATCTTTCATAACTACAACTTCAATAACTCACAACGAAGGTATTCCCATGAAATGGAAACTTCCAATTCAAGTGTATAACATAAGCTTCAAAATGAAGGAGATAGCAACTACGTCTAAATGCATGATAATAACTCAACAATGGAATGAATAGCATGTAATGACAACTACAAATAAAGGCATATAAGGGAAACCTCGAAAATTGAAACTAGCACATGTAATAACTACTTCAAATAAGGTATGTAGGAATAAACTTGACAATGAAAAATAGAACAAATAATTATAACTTCAATTAAGTGCTTAAAAGTAACCTATGACTCTAAACCGTTCAAATATCACATATACGCCCATGTACATACTTGTCACCTCATGTACACATCTTTCACATAACTCAAATAGCACAATCAACCCAAATCATAAGGGGTAATTCCCCCACACAAAGTTAGGAAAGATATGTACCTCAAACAAGCTAAATCAATCTACCAATAAGCTTTTCCCGTGCAAATCCACTTCTGGACAGCTGGAATCTAGCCAAAATAACTTAATATCATAAATAAAAGCCATTGGAAACAATTTCGGATAATAAAGATTCGATTTTTAACTAATATCAAAAAGTCAACCCAAAAGGTCAACCCCGGGTTCACACCTCAGAACCCGACAAAATTCAAAAATTTCGAACACCCATTTCGATACTAGTCAACCATACCAAAATCATTCAATTCCAACCTCTAATCCACCTTCAAGACATAAATTTATGTTTTAGAAAGTTTTATTCAAATTTTCAATTTCTCCAATTCAAATCATTAATCAAACACTAAAATCAAGATTGGAATCATAAAATAATAACAAATTTGAGTCAAAAATACTTACCCCAATCCAAGTAGTAAAAATTTCCTCCAAAATCGTCCAAAATCGAACTCGAAAACCTTGTGAGAAAAAGTAACAAAATTCTAAAATCAGAAAAAATATGCAGCACTTTCCCAGCTTAAATCAGGTCCAAGATGATCCCGAAACTCACGTTTGATAAGCCCGGCATGATACTTGCGATATTACACCCAAGATAGCCTCTTGAATTACCCAATTTGATCTTAAAATGAGGGAGATATGAGGTTTTATAATTTTAAAAGAAATCTGAAAATTTCAAAGATATAAATGGCATTTTTGTACTTATTTACACCAGAAAAAACAAACCAGCAAAAAGAAAATTTTCGTTTTAGCACCCAAAACTCATTCAAAACCTTCCGGACACAAACCATATATGCATTTCAATGATAAAATATGCTACGAACCTGCTCGCGTACTCCAAACACCGAAAAGAGGTCATCTTGACTTGATATTAACCATGGTCAAACTTCAACTCCTTAACATAACTAGTTTCTCTACCAATAATCCAAAACACAACTGAGCCTCTAGGAACCCCATCCAATTATACCAACAAGTATAAATAAATCATCCAAACTTATCCAAAGCCTCAAAACACCCACGGGAATATCACAACAAAGAATCGAGGCTCAAACCGAATAGAATTTCTCTTAAGTTGTTAAATCTTCATTCTTTTAAAACAGTGCCAGAATCATACTTAAGCACATTGGATTACTATCAAACTTTGCACATAAGTTCAATTCAACTATATAGGCCTATCCAATGTCTCGGAACATCAATTGGAGTCCAATAATATCAAAGTCAACACTTGGTCACACTTATGAACTCTTAAGTTCTTTAAATTGTCAACTTTTGACAAATAGTGTCGAATTCTTCTAGGAACCTCTGAAAGCAAATCTGAACATACGTACAAGTCCAAAATTATCATACAAACCTATCGGAATAATCAAAACCTGATTCTAAGTTTGTTTACCCAAAAGTCAAACCTTGGTCAACTCTTCCAACTTAAAGCTTCTAAAACCAGAATCATTCTTCCAACAATCCCGAACCGCTCAAAAACTGAAATCAATGATACACGCAAGTCATAATAAATAATATGAAGCTATTCAAAGTCTCAAACCACCGAATGGAATGCTAAAGCTCAAAATGACTGGTCAGGTCGTTACGATATAGCTCGTGGTGCAGTGGCTCGGTCATATTTTAGCACTCCAGTTCCATCATCTTTTGGTGATTTTCTATTGATTTTGTACCTTGATCTTTCGGTTCAGGGTTCTTCTAGTGGGTATTCAACTTATCTATGGTAGATTCAGGTTCAACTTCTTGAGCTAGCTACAAGTTGTCATGAGCGTGGAAAGTTTGGCCATGTGAGGAAGTAATGCCCCCGGCTTGTTAGAGGTGATGCTATACAAATTTCTCAGTTAGTGATTCCCGTACCAGTTGCATCATCTCCTACCCATCCAGCTAGGGGGAGGACATGAATTTAGAGATTGCCCTAGAGGATGAAGCCACGTCAATGGAGGTCAGATCGGTGGCGGTCAGGCTTTTTGCTATGCTTTTACAGGTAGACCCGAGGTAGTGGCCTTAGATGTTGTGAACAAAGGTTTGGTTTCAGTCTGTCATAGAGATGTTTTTGTGTTGTTTAATCAGGTTCTACCTATTCATATATGTTATCATATTTAGCTTTTTATGTGGATATGCCTCGTGACAGAGAGTATGAGTGGTTTGGCATTTATTCTAGTTGAGGAGAGGCCTTTGGCTATTGATGTTCATGCCTTGGCTAATAGATTTGTGAGATTGGATATTTTTGAGCCTAGTAGAGTTCTTTCTTGTATTGTTGCACAACCATCTTGTTTGAGCGCATTAAGGCTCGTCAGTATGATGATCTTCATTTGGTTGTCTTTAAGGACATAGTATTGCGAGGTGGTACTAAGGAGGTGGTCATTAGAGATGAAACTGTATTGTGACTCTAAGGTCGGATTTTTGTTCCTAATGTTGATGGTTTGAGGGAGTTGATTCTTGATAGGCTCATAGATCGAGGTATTTTATTTATCTAGGTGTTGCGAAGATGTATCGTGATTTAAGCAATATTATCAGTGGAGGAAGATGAAGAGGGATATTATTGGGCATGTCTTGTCATGTTTGAATTGTCTTCAAGTCAATTATGAGCATTAGAAACCAGGTAGTTAGACTTAGAAGATATTTATATCGCAAACGAAGTGGGAGCATATCACTATGGACTTTTTGGTAGGATTGCCACGGACCTTGAGGAAGTTTGATGCAATTTGTGTCATTGTGGATTGATTGACCAAGTCTGCATATTTTATTCCAGTGGTGACTACTTGCACTTCAGATAAGTTGGCTCGTATCTATATCTGGGAGATTGTTCGTTTGCATGGCGTGCCTATTTCTATCATTTCAAACTGTGGTACTCAGTTCAAATCTCATTTTTGTAGAGTCGTTCAGCGAGAGTTGGGTATGTAGATGGAGCTTAGTGTGGCATTTCACGCACAGATGAATGGTCAATATGAGTGGGCCATTTAGATACTTGAGGATATGTTGAGAACATGTTTTATTAATTTTTGAGGACATTGGGATTAGATCATACCATTGGCAGAATTTTCTTACAACAACATCTATCACTGCAGTATTCAGATGGCTCCATATAACGCTTTATGTGGTAGACAGTGTTGTTATCATATTGGTTAGTTTGAGCCTGGTGAGGCTAGGTTGTTGGGTAGAGATCTGGTTCAGGATGCCTTAGATAAGGTGAAATTGATTCAGGAACAACTTTGCACAGCTCAGTCCAAGCAAAAACGTTACGTTGATAGGATGGTTCGTGTTGTGGCAGTTATAGAGGATGAAAAGGTACTTCTAAAGGTTTTGCCTATGAAGGGTATGATGACATTTGGGAAGAAGGTCAAGTTGAGCCCTAGGTATATTAGCCCATTTGAGATTCTTGAGAGAGTTGGTGAGGTGGCTTACAGGCTTGCTCAACCACTAGTTTGTTAGGAGTTCATCCAGTATTTCATATTTTCATGCTCCAGAAGTATCATCAAGACAAGTTACATGTATTGGATTTTAGCTCACTGGAGTTGGATGAGAATTGGGCCTATGAAAAAGAGTTGGTGGCTTATTTGAATAGGCAGGTTCGAAAGTTGAGGTCGAAGGAGATTGCATTAGTGAAGATCCAGTGGAGAGGTTAACTAGTCAAGAAAGTGACTTGGAGACCGATCATGACATGTGGATCAGATATGCTCATTTTTTGGCATTTTAGGTATGATACTAAACTCGTTCGAGAATGAATATTTGTTTAAGAAGGGGAGAATGTAACGAGTCATATTGAGTATTAGAACCACATTTCCCTATTTAATGTTTTTTGTAGTTTTATTTGGAGTTCTGTGACTTGCGGTAATGGTCGATTTAGTTCCGAAATGTTTTGGAAATAAATTGGAATACTTAGTTCTATTTTGGAAGCCTTAAGTTGAAAGAATGTATCAAGGGTTTGCTTTTTGGTAAATGACCTCAGAAGCGGGATTTAAGGAATCCTACAGATTCTAATGGTTGAAATAAGCTTGTGTGCAAAATTTGGTCGGTGATCTAGAATGTGTAAGTATGATACGCACGAGTTTGGTGAAGCTGGAAAGTTCAAAAGTTAAGGAGTAGATTTGATCTTTGAATCTTGATTTTATTATTGTTTTTGATGTTTCGAGCCTTGGGACAAGTTTGTACGAAGTATATGGACTTAGTGGAATGGTTGAATGTGGTCCCGAGGGGCTGAGTAAGTTTTTGGGAGGTTTTGGGACATTTCAGATGATTTTATAGTAGTTGATTTGTTGGTGTAGGGTTACAATCGTAGAGTGTTGTATGTGTGGTGCATTACATTCATGGGGAAGGGTTCACGTTAACGAAAGGTCAGAAGAGGGTCAGGCAGATGGCCTTCACAATTGTGAGAGGTGAGATGTGATAACGTAGATGCACTGGTCAACTATGCTCTATAATCGCAAGGGGTCGAGACGTGATCGCGATTAAGGACCCATGGGATGTATTTTAAGCTATGATTTCGGGATTTTGTCCATTCTCTCATATTTAAGAATCCTTGACTACAAGAGAGGCGATTTTTAAGGAAAATTTCATCCAAGGAAAGAGAGTATGTGATTCCAACCCATTTGATTATATTTCATGTATCTACATGGATTTTAACCCCTAAATAAATATTCAGAGTGTTAAAATTATAATTTTGGGTATGTACTTAAGAGAGTGAATTTGGAGGTTTTGAGCATTAAATTGAATCTCAATATAAAATCTAACTATATATTCATTGGTAATCTAGATTTTTAATCAATTTCTGATTTTAGGCCCGATACCCGAGGTTGACATTTTGTTTTGGTTCAAGATTAATTTTTTTAAATAAAATCAATTCCTAAAGCTTATATTAACTCATTTAATTAATATTGACTAGATTCGAGTCGTTGGGTGATTGCTTTGAAAGGAAAAGCATTTTTAAGGTTGAAGGTGTTCCTGGAAAGAGGTAAGTCTCTTGTCTACCCTTGTAAGAGAGAATTTTCCCCATAGGTGATATATTTGCTATTTGATTCTTGATTTAGGAGCTACAAATATGCGAGGTGACGAGCATGTATGCGTTAGCTAGGTTATAACCATGTTTGTGTAGAATTAGGCTTATAGTATGTCTTATTTGGATTGTGTTAATTATTTATCTATGTTTCCTTGATCCTATGACTACGTGGCGAATCTTAATTATGATTAGAAACCATGCTTAAGGTTATGACTTGTTTATTTCGTCATGAAGGAGTTATTTGACTATGTTGAGCTTTCTAATTAGTCGTAATGATACACTTGCTTTATTTGATTTATGAATTAGTGGCTACTTGGCTTACATTACTTATATTCGATATCATGATTAGACTTATGTGTAATGACCCGGCTGGTCGTTTTGAGTATTATATCTATGTTCCCCCATTTATTACTTATTCTGTGCTCATTTGTTGTTATGTGCCTTGACGGGGTGGTTGGATTGGTTCCGGGATATTTCGAAATGAATTGGGACACTTAGTCTCAAGGTTGGAAGCCTAAGTTGTAAGAGTTGACCGTATATTGACTTATGGGTAAATGACTCTGGAATGGAGTTTTCATGGTTCTAATAGCTCTGTATGGTTAGTTTGGACTTAGGAGTGTGTCCGTATATTGATTTGGAGGTCCATATATGATTTTTGCTTGAATTGGCGAAAGTTGGAAAAGTTAAAGTTTGGAGCGTTGACTTTGTAGTTACCGAGCTCAGATTTTGGTTTCGGAAATAGGTCTGTTGTGTCAATTATGACTTGTGTGCAAAATTTGAGGTCAATCGGCAGTTGGTTTGGTATGTTTCGTCATTTTTTTTGGAAGTTAGAAGTTCATAAGTTCATTAGGCTTGAATCGATGTGCGATTAGTGGTTTTAGTGTTGTTTGATATGATTTGAGGCTTCGAGCGAGTTTGTATGAGGTTTTAGGGCCTGTTGATATGTTTGGTTGAGGTCCCGCAGGCCTTGGGTAGATTTCGGATAGTTAAAGGATTAAATTTTAACTTAGAAGATTTGCTGAAGTTGTTGATGCTTGTTTTGCTAGTTTCCTTATACGCGATCGCGAGTGTAGGTCCGCTATTGCAAAGGGTTGTTTGGGTGACTAGGGAATTTGTTTTACACGTTCGCGAGAATGGGTCCGCAATCGTAAAGCTTGGGGAGTCAGTGCTACGCGAACGCATGTTAAGTGTTACGTTCGCGATGAAGGAAGAGGAGGCCTTAGAGGTTAGGCGCGTTGCTCTACTCAATTGCATGAATGTGTCCGCGATCGCATACCTTTGGGGGAGTTAGTCATCGCGTTCGCGATTGGCGTTATGCGTTCGCAAAGGGTTATTTTGGTAGTTTGGATTTTTGTGCTTCGCGATCGCAAAGCATTTCCCGCGATAGCGAAGAGGAGCACATGGGTAGAATATAAATTTCAAAAATGAGGGTTAGAGTATTATTTCATATTTGGACTTTGGGAGCTCGGATTGAGGTGATTGTTGGAGGGATTTTCAAGGAATTGATTGGGATAAGTGATTGTAACTCTGATTCGGCTAATATACATGAATCTATCATTGTTTTTACCATTTATCGAGTTCAGGTCGGAATTAAGTAATTTGGTATGGTTGGAGTCGTGGTTGAATGGGTATTCGGATTTTGTTAATATTGTCAGATTCCGAGATGTGGGCCCAGGGTTGACTCTTTGAGTTAACTTTTGTTAAAGAACCTAGCTTTATCATATATAATTGATTCATATAGCTAGTGTTGATTGTATTAAGTTGCTTGTGGCTAGATTCGAGTCGTCTGAGGCCGATTCGCGAGGCAAGGGCTTTTTGGAGTAGAGATTTTCACGGTTTGAGGTAAGTAACACTTCTAACCTTGGTTCTGAGGGCATGAATCCCTGAAATACGTGTTGTGTTGTTGGTGTTGAGGTGACGGGCGTGTGGGCGTGCACCGTAGCAAATGTGACTTGGCCGATTCCTTGGAGCTGTGTAGTTATCTAATCTTGTTACTATCCATATATTCTCCGTGTGTTAGAGAAATTGAGTTGTGATTCATGTTAGAGATCGTGTTAGGCTATATGTTTGTACTGTTGAGACCCACATAGGTCGTTCTTTTGTTGTTGAGTTATTTTATTAAATTGCAGTTATGTACTCAATCGCATTTATCATTTGCATATCATATCTCAGTCTATGTTATCATCTATTATTATATCATGTATTATTGTTTTGGGTTGATTGACATGAGTGTTGTGAGCCCGAGAGACTGGAGAGATTGACGATTGAGTGAGGTCGAGGGCCCGATTGTGAGTGATATTGATGGGATATGATTGCAGGTCGCAACGGGCTTTATTGATTCATGATGGGATTGGGCTGCACGCCACAACAGATATTATTGATTCATGATGGAATCGGGTTGCACGCTGCAACAGGTTTTATTAGCGCTTGGGCAGGATTCGCCCCTCCGGAGTCTGACATACCAGCAGAGAGCGTCGGTACCGTACAATGCTAAGTGACTGTGTGTGATGAGTGAGAGTTGAGATAGTCAGATTGAGTACTCTGATAGTGTGAGTACGTGAGGTTATCACTATGATGCATTACACGTTACATGCACATTTGACATGTAGATATAGAGATGTAACATTCCTCATATTAGTCATACTTGTCATATTTTATTCGTATTAAGCATAAACTGGTAAACTTGGAATAATGTCGACATTTCTGTATTGTGTACAAACTGATTATTAGTTTTCTCTAAAATATTATTGTTATTTTTTTCTGTCATATCTGTACTGTTATAATCTGGATTTGGACTATACCTATCTTAGCTCGTCACTGCTTTCAACCCAAGGTTAGTCATGTTACTTATTGAGTACATTGGGTCGGTTGTACTCATACTATACTTTGCACTTCGTGTGCATATCCAGGCACTTCTGGACACGGCGGTTGCTAGCTGTGGAGCTTTATCTGCTTGGAGACTATTAAGGTAACTGCCTTGGTATCCGCAGACCTCGACTCTCCTTCTTTTCAATTTACTTGGATTGTTCTATCCTTCTAGACAGTGGTTTTTAGAGATTAGACTGTATTGTCATTTAGATGCTTATATACTCAGTAACACTCGGATTGTGGGCCATTTTGAATTGAGTTGTGGTATTTCTTATTAGCTATTTATGAGATTTTCACTATTAATCTTATTTCATTATGTTTTTAATTTAAATATGTGTGGTTAGTTGTGATTTTCGGCTTGCCGAATATTACGATAGGCGCCATCATGACATGTGAGGTTTTGGGTCGTGACAAGTTGTTATCAGAGCCTAGGTTACATAGGTCTCACGAGTGATGAGCAAGTTTAGTAGAGTCTTACGGATCGGTACAGATACGTCTGTACTTATCTTTGAAAGGCTACCGAACCCTTAGGAAAACATCACTTTATTGTAATCTTGTCATGCAGATTTGTTAATTTCGGAAACTAAACTTTTGCTATTCTATTCTCTCACAGATGAAGAGGACACATGCTATCGGATCGGGCGAACGGCCAACAGTACCACCAGATAGGGTCACGAGAGACCGGGTTCACGGTAGAGGCCGAGGTGCAGCTCATACAGCAGCTAGAGCAGCACCTGTGATCCATCTATTGCTCTAGCTCAGGAGCAGATGCCATATGTTGTTGAGCCGGTGGGACCACCTCAGGCATCGACTGTGCCCATTGTGATTTCAGGACTTCAGGAGGCTCTGGCCCAGATATTGACTGTATGCACTAGCCTTGCTCAAGCGATTTTAGTTTCGGCCACGCCAGCCACTTCTCAGGCTAGGGACATCAGACACCGTGTCCCTAGCCGCCGCCCATACTCCAGAGCAGGTGGTGTAGGGACATCAGACACCGGGAGTACTACCAGCCTAGCCAGTTGCACTTGCTCAGGCCCAGGTGGGTCCCCCTATGAGTGAAGAGGAGCAGAAGAGGCAAGAGCGGTTTAGGAGGCTCAAGCCTCCATCATTCAGTGGGGATGAGTCAGAGGATGCTCAAGACTTCTTGGACAGATGCTAGTAATTATTTGCATGGAGGGTATTCTGGAGACTAGTGCAGTCTCATTTACTACTTTTAAGCTGTCGGGGCACCCTTCAGATGGTGGGAGACCTATGAGTTGAGCAGGTCAGTCGGTGTTGCACCACTTATGTGGCATGAGTTCTCCGTTCTCTTCTTGGAGAAGTTTGTTCCACAGACCCGTAGGGAAGAGTTGCGTAGGCAGTTTAAGTAGCTACGCCATAAGAGTATGTATGTGACCCAGTATGCAATCTAGTTGGTTCCCACAAAGAGGGAGAGGACTAAGAGGTTCGTTGTTGGCCTCAACTATGGACTGCGCTTTGTCATGACTCGAGAGATTGCAGTAGGTGCTAGATTCGATAAGATAGTCGATATTTCTAGATGGCTAGAGCAGGTTCGTAGCCAGGAGAGTGAGGCCAAAAGGCCTCGTGGTTTGGGTGGTTTCAGTGGTGTTTCTTCTGGATGGAAGTCCCACCACAGCAGGGGTCATCCTTATATGCCCGCTCAGATGGCTCGTCTAGTTCATCATGGTACATCAGTTAGCCATGGTTCAAACATCTCCCGTACGGGTTAGTCATCTTCCAGTGCCCTCCCAGCTAAAAGTTCATCTCGTGCTCTATGAGTTCAGGGTTCATCTATGATAGGTCACTCTAGTAGTTATTCTGGTTCTCGGGGTCTGCTTCAGTACCTGTCGCCATTGTTAGAGCGGGGTTGCTTTGAGTGTGGAGAGTTTGGTCATGTGAAGAGTTATTATCCCCGTCTATTGGGAGGTCTAGTTCAGCAGATGAGTCAAGATGTTCCGCACCAGTTACTTCATCACCCGCTCATCCAGCTTAGGGTGGGGCTCAGGCAGCTAGAGGTCACCCTAGAGGGGGAGGCCAATCAGGCTCGATGCTTTGTTTTCCCTGCCAGGCCAGATATCGTTGCTTCAAATGCAGTGATCACATGTATTGTCTCAGTATGCCACATGGATGCTTCTATATTATTTTACCCTGGTTCTACTTATTCGTATGTATCATCATATTTTGCTCATTATCTTTATATGCCTCGTGAGTCCTTAATTTCCTGTTCATGTATCAATGCCGGTGGGCTATTCTATTGTTGTGGACCGTGTGTATTGGTCATGTGTGGTGACTATTGGGGGTTTGGAGACTAAAGTTGATATCTTATTCCTTAGTATGGTTGATTTCGACGTAATTCTGGGTATGGATTGGTTGTCCTCATGCCATGCTATTCTGGATTATCTCGCTAAGACCGTGACTTTGGCGATGCCGGGGTTACTTAGGATCGAGTGGAGAGGTTCTCTGTACTATGTTCCCAGTAGGGTAATTTCATATTTGAAGGCCTAACGGATGTTTGGAAAGGGGTCTTTGTCATATTTGGCTTTTGTGAGAGATGTTGGTGCTGATACTTCTACTATTGATTATGTTCCAGTAGTGCGAGACTTTCTGGATGTGTTTCCTGCAGACCTGTCAGGCATGCCATCCGACAGGGACATTGATTTTGGTATTGATCTGTTGCTGGGCACTCAGCGCATTTCTATTCCTATGTATCGCATGGCACCAGTAGAGTTGAAGGAATTGAAAGAGCAGCTTCATGAGCTTCTTGATAAGGGGTTCATTACGCCTAGTATGTCGCCTTGAGGTGCACCGATTATTTTTGTGAAGAAGAAGGATGGTACTATGCAGATGTGCATTGACTATAGGCAGTTGAACAAAGTTACAATTAAGAACACACATCCCTTACCGCACATTGAGGGCTTATTTGACCAGCTTCAGGGAGCGAGAGTATTTTCTAAGATTGATTTGAGGTCGGGGTATCACTAGTTGAAGATTCGGGACTCGGATGTTCTGAAGACGGCATTCAGGACCCGCTATGGTCACTATGAGTTCTTTGTGATGTCTTTTGGGCCAACCAACACCCAAGAAGCATTCATGCATCTGATGAACAATGTGTTCCAGCCATATCTTGATTCATTTGTCATAGTATTTATTGATGATATTCTGGTATACTCACATAGCCAGGAGGATCATGCACATCATCTGAGGATTGTACTACAGAGGTTAAGGGAGGAGAAGCTTTATGCCAAGTTCTCCAAGTGTGAGTTTTGGCTCAGTTTGGTGGCGTTCTTGAGTAACGTGGTGTCCAGTGAGGGGATCAAGGTGGATACAAAGAAGATAGAGGCAATTTAGAGTTGGCCCATACCGTCTTCAGCTACTGAGGCCGGATATTATCATCGCTTCGTGGAGGATTTCTCATTCATTGCAACTCATTTGACCAGGTTGACCAAGAAGGGTGCTCCATTTATGTGGTCGGATGAGTGTGAGGAGAGCTTTCAGAAGCTCAAGAGTGCCTTGACCACAGCTCCAGTTCTAGTTTTCCCTTCAGCATCGGGTTCTTATACAGTGTATTGTGATGCTTCTTGGATTGCTATTAGGCGTGTCTTGATGTAGAAGGGTAGAGTGATTGATTAAGTTTCATGCCAGTTGAAGCCTCATGAGAAGAACTACCCTGTTCATAATTTAGATTTGACAGCCATCGACCATGCATTGAAGATTTGGAGGCATTATCTCTACGGCATGTTGTGTGAGGTATTTCCAGATCACCGGAGTCTTTAGCACTTGTTCAAGAAAAAGGACCTAAATTTGAGGCAGCGGAGATGGTTGGAGCTGCTAAAAGACTATGATATTACCATTTTGTATCATCCGAGGAAGGCTAATATGGTGGTCGATGCCTTAAGTAGAAAGGTGGTTATTATGGGTAGCCTTGTATTTATTCCTGTTGGTGAGACCACTTGCATCAGATGATCAGTCCTTGGCTAATCAGTTCGTGAGGTTAGATGTTTTGGAGCCTAGTCAGGTACAAGACAGCAATAGCAGCTAATTCAACAAATACCCGACCGCTGCGGGTCCTAACAGTGATATCATATGGCCTAAGCATGGTTTATAACATGAATGGCAGTTAAATTTCTAGAAGACAGGGGGAACATGTAATTAACAATAAGCTATTCGACGTTATAGTCTCACGGGACGGACCAAGTCACAATCCCCCACGGTGCACGCCCACACGCCCGTCATCTAGCATGTGCGTCACCTCCAAAATAATCACGTCATACCAAAATCTGGGGTTTCATACCCTCAGGATCAGATTTAACATGGTTACTTACCTCAAACCACGCAAAATCCTATTCTGAAATGCCTTTGCCCCTCGAATCAGTCTCTAAATACCTCGAATCTAGCCACAAGCAGTACGATATAATTAATATAGGCTAAAGGAATCAATTATACAAGAAAAATATGAAATTATAATCCAAAATTCGAAATAGGCTCGACCCGGCCCCTGGGCCCACGTCTCGAAATCCGACGAAAGTCACAAAACCCGAAATCCCACTCACTCATAAGTTTAATCATACCAAATTTATCAAATTCTGACACCATTTGGTCATCCAAATCCCCAAAATTCACTCTCCAATTTCCCTAGCCCTAAACCACCAAATTTTGCCTCAAAACCTCACCAATTAGGTGAACAATCAGTGGGGAAACATCATTATTGAAGATAAATAGACGCAAGGAGCTTACCTCAGTAATCACTTCAAAATCCTTCTCAAAATCCTCCAAAATCCGAGTTCAAAATAGTGAAAATGGTGAAAAATCTCGAAGTCCCGTATTTATATGTTCTGCCCAGGCCTTTCTCACCTGCGGAACCGCTCCTCGCTCCTGCGCAAAAATATTCGCACCTGCGGAACCTACTAAAAACACTGGGCTCACACCTGCGCATCCTTTCTCGCACCTGCGCCCCTGCCCTTCCTGGCCTTGCCCGCATCTGCGGCCTCCACTTCGCTTCTACGGGTCCGCACCTGTGGTCTCCCCACCGCAGGTGCAAAACACCAGAACACCAGAAAACTCAGCAATTACCTAAGTCCCAATTTCAACCCGATAAGTATCCGAAACACACCCGAGGCCCCCGGGACCTCAACCAAACATACCAACAAGTCCTATAACCCAATACAAACTTAGTCAAACCCTTAAATCACCCCAAACAACATCAAAAATACGGATTACACCCGGATTTAAGCCTAATGAACTTCTAAACTTTCAAATTCCACAAACGACGCTAAAACCTATCAACCACGTCCGATAGACCTCAAATTTTGTACACCAGTCATAAATGACACCACGAACCTACTCCAATTCCCAGAAATCCAATCCGACCCCGATATCAAAATTTTCAATCTCGATCAAATTTTTCAAAAATTCAACTTTCGTCAATTCAAGTATAATTCTACTACGGACCTCCAAATCACATTTCGGACCCGCTCCTAAGTCCAAAATCACCTAACGGGGCTAACAAACCCATTAAAATTCTAATCCAAGGCCGTTTACACATAAGTAGACATCCGGTCGACTTTTCTAACTTAAGCTTCCAATTAAGAGACTAAGTATCTCAATTCACTCCGACATCACTCCGGACCCGAACCAACCAACCCGATAAATTATATAATAGTTGTAGAACACAATAGAAGCAGAAAATGGGGAAACGGGGCTACAACCCTCGAGACGATCGGTCGGGTCATCACATCCTCCCCTTTATTAAACAAACGTTCGTCCTCGAACGAGTATAGAGACATACCTGAAGTGGTGAAAAGATAAGGATAACTGCTGCGCATATCATGCTCGGTCTCCCAAGTCGCCTCCTTGACCAGCTGACCCCTCCACTAAACCTTCACAGAAGCAATGTTCTTTGACCTCAGCTTCTGAACCTGCATGTCCAAAATAGCCACTGGCTCCTCAACATAAGATAGATCCTTGTCCAACTAGACTGAGCTGAAATCCAACACGTGAGACAGATCGCTGTGATACTTCTAGAGCATAGAAACATGGAGTACTAGGTGAACTCCCGCTAGACTAGGAGGTAAAGCAAGCTCATAAGCAACCTCCCCAACTCGCCGCAATACCTCAAAGGTACCAATGAACCTTGCACTCAGCCTTCCCTTCTTCCCGAACCTCATAACGCCCTTCATAGGCAAAACTCGGAGCAAGACCCGCTCTCCAACCATGAATGCAATATCGCGAACCTTTCGATCCACATAACTCTTCTGTCTAGACTAGGATGTGCGTAGTCTATCCTGAATCACCTTAACCTTCTCCGGAGCATCCTGAACCAAGTTTATACCCAATAATCTAGCCTCGCCTGGCTCGAACCAACCCACTGGAGACCTACATCGCCTACTATACAGAGCCTCATATGGTGCCATCTGGATGCTCGACTGATAATTGTTGTTGTAAGCAAACTCCATTAGAGGCGAAAACTAATCCCGCGAACCCCCAAACTCCATCACACATGCACGGAGCATATCCTCTAATATCTGAATAGTGCGCTCGGATTGTCCATCCGTCTAAGGGTGAAATGTTATGCTCAACTCAACTCGAGTACCCAACTCATGTTGTACAGCCCTCCAGAACCGTGATGTAAACTGCGTACCCTGGTCAGAGATGATAGATGCCAGTACGCCATGAAGCCTGACGATCTCACGGATATACACTAGAGCCAGCTGCTCGGAAGAATAGGTAGTCATCACAGGAATGAAATGAGCTGACTTAGTCAGCCTATCCACAATCACCCAAACTGTATCAAACCTCCGCTGAGTCTGTGGGAGTCCAACAACAAAATCCATAGTGATCCGCTCCCACTTTCACTCTGGAATCTCTAGCTTCTGAAGCAACCCACCTGGCCGTTGATGCTCATGCTTCACCTAGTGGTAATTTAGACACCGAGCTACATACTCCACTATGTCCTTCTTCATTCTCCTCCTCTAGTAATGGTATCTCAAGTCCTGATACATCTTTGTGGAACCCGGATGAATAGAATACCGCGAACAGTGAGCCTCTTGGAGAATCAACTCACGCAAACCGTCTACATTGGGCACACATAGCATGCCCTGCATCCTCAATGCACCATCATCCCCAATGGTGACCTTCTTAGCATAATCGTGCTGGACCGTGTCCTTAAGGACAAGCAGATGGGGGTCATCATACTGACGCTTCCTGATACGATCATAAAGAGAAGACCACGAGACCACACAAGCCAATACTCGACTCGGCTCAAAAATATCCAATCTAACAAACTTGCTAGCCAAGGCCTGAACATCCAACGCCAATGCCATCTCTGCTGCTAGAAGATATGATAAGCTCCCCAAACTCTCCGCCCAGCGACACACGATATCGGCCACCACATTGGCCTTCCTAGGATGGTACAAAATGGTGATATCATAGTCCTTAAGAAGCTCCAACTACCTACACTGACGCAAGTTAAGACCCGTCTATTTGAACAGATGCTGCAAACTCAGATGATCAGTGTAAATCTCACAATGGACCCCGTACACATAGTGCCGCCAAATCTTCAAGGCATGAACAATAGCTGCTAACTCAAGGTCATGGAGATGACAGTTCTTCTCATAGGGCTTCAACTGGCACGAAGCATAAGCAATCACTCTACCCTCCTGCATCAAAACACACCCAATACCGATCCGCGAGGAATCACAATACACTGTGTAAGAACCAAAAGTTAATGGTAGAACTAGAACTGGATCCGTGGTCAAAGCAATCTTGAGCTTCTGAAAGCTCTCCTCGCACTCATCCTACCACCTGAAAAGAGCACCCTTTTGGGTCAATTTAGTCAAGGGCGATGCAATAGATGAGAAACCCTCCACAAAATAACGGTAATAACCAGCCAAACCGAGAAAACTATGAATCTTTTTGGCTGAGGACGGTCTGGGCCAAATCTGAATCGACTCTATCTTCTTTGGAACTACCTGAATACCATCAGTGGACACCACATTCCCCAAGAACGCCATTGAACTAAGCCAAAACTAACACTTGGAGAACTTTGCATAAAGTTTCTCCTCCCTCAACCGCTGCAACACAATCCTCAGATGTTGGGCATGTTCCTTCTGGCTACGAGAGTACACCAGGATGTCATCAATGAATACAATAACGAACAAGTCAAGATAAGGCTGAAACACACTGTTCAACAAGTGCATGAACGTTGATGGGGCATTGGTCAACCCAAAAGACATCACAAGGAATTCATAATAGCTATATCGGGTCCCGAAAGCTATCTTAAGAATATATGAGTCACGAATCTTCAACTGGTGATACCCTTACCGCAAATCAATCTTGGAGAACACCATCGCTCCCTGAAGCTGGTCAAACAGATCATCAATATGTGGAAAAAGATACTTGTTCTTGATTGTGACCTTGTTCAACTGCCTGTAATCAATGCACATTCTCATAGTACCATCCTTCTTTTTTACAAATAGAACTGATGCACCCCAAGGTGACACGCTAGGCCGAATAAACCCTTTATCAAGGAGTTCCTGAAGTTGTTCCTTCAATTCCTTCAACTCCGTCGGTGCCATACGATACGGTGGAATAGAAATGGGTTGAGTTACCGGCACCAAATCAATACCGAAGTCAATATCCCTGCCAGGCGGCATGCCCGGCAGGTCTGCAGGAAACACATCCGGAAAATCTCACAACACCGGAACATAATCAATAGCAGGGGTCTCTGCACTAACATCCCTACAAAGGCCAAATAAGATAGATAACCCTTCTCAACCATCCGCTGAGCCTTCAAGTATGAAATCACTCTATGGGGAACATAGACTATAGAGCCGCTCCACTCAACCCTTGGCAACCCCGGCATCGCCAATGCCACAGTCTTAGCATGACAATCTAGAACAGCATGACATGGAGACAACCAATCCACACCCAAAATCATGTAATAATCGACCATACTAAGTAAAATGAGATCTACTCTGGTCTCCAGACTCCCAATAGTCACCACACATGACCGATATACACGGTCCATAATAATAGTATCGCCCACTGGAGTGGATACATGAACAGATGAAACTAGAGACTCAGGGGGCATATCCAGATAATAAGTGAAATATGAGAGGACACATATGAATAAGTGGAACCAGGGTCAAATAATACAGAGGCATCTCTATGGCAAACTGAGACAATACATGTAATCATAGCATCCGAAGCAATGGCATCTGGTATGGCAGGGAGGGCATAGAAACGGGCTTGGTCGCCCCCTGATCGGCCTCCCCCTCTCGAGCGGCCCCTAGCTAACTGAGCTCCACCCCGAGCTGGTTGAGCGGGTGGTGATAAAACTGGTGCTGATGTCATAGACTGTCTCCTCTGCTGAGCTGGACCTCTGATCTGTGCCAAACCTACACCACAATTGAGTAGCGAGGCGGTCGATGCAATAATAAACCTAACAAAGGTCGGGATCGAATCCACAAGGAGTTAGAATATGGGATTAGGTGTATATCTAAGTTAGTTGCAAATTTTGAGTTTAATTGCACTTCCACAAACTTGATTGGTTTTTCTACTTCTAACTTTACTCTAAAGATTGCAATAATTGGAACTAAGGACAATAATTTTGTTGTTGTTTTTCAAATGTTTAAAGAGACTAGGGTAGTGACTTCTACCTAGGTAGATATCTAACGGGTAGCAAAATCTAGGGCAAGCTTGATTAGTTGGGATTGTAATATAGCTATCACACCCGGGTACTCACTCTATACCTCTCGGTAGTTTGAGTGACTTTTTTCCAATTTGGCTTTCTCAAGACCAAATGGTTATTCATGCAAATCAAGTGATATTAACTCAAGTTAGGTGTTACTATCTCTAGGTTCAACCCTTTAATTGGGGCTATCAATTTCTTGAGTTCACCCCAATTCCTTGTTAGCCTAATTTTCCTAGACTTAGTCCCTCGTTCTCAAATAGAGACTAAGTCATAAAGGCATGAATCAATATTTGCAACGATTAATTCTTGAGTTCTAGCAAGAACTAGGCTAAATATCACTAACCCATTCACATTAAATACCCACAAATCAATTACCCATTAAATACCCACACTAGGGTTGGGTCACAACCCTAGCTATAGGTTTAGCTACTCATGAAAATAACATAAATTAAAGATGAAATGAAGATAAAATCCATGATATTAATTTATGGAATGAAAATCTAATGTTAAGAAGTGAATCTAGTATAAAATATCCGAAAATAGAAAAGTCAGCCGTCTACAAAATATAACATAACCTGACATCCTAAAAATGACAAAAAGTTCTATTTATACTAAGCTAAAAATATCGGACAAAAATGCCCCTGCGGAGGTTGTGCGGCCGCGTAATTTTGAGTACGGCCGCACTCTTGCTTTCGCGGCCGCATAATTCTGATGCGGGATGCGTTCTTCTCTTTTGGATCTGGGTTGAGCTGAACTTTCGCGGACCGCGTAATTCTATGAGCGGCTGCGTTCCAGATTATGCGGCCGTAGAAAAGTGATGCGGTCCGCGTTCTTGAGTTTGGATTGAAATCGACTCTCTGATTCTTCATATTGCGGACAAAATAATTTAGATCACGGCCGCGCAAGGGACTTCCGCAACTGCACAATTCTGGTGCGGTCCACACTTCTCTCTTTTGCTCAAGTTGTCAGCTCTCTGAATCTCAGTCATCACGGTCCGCGTAATTTCAATCGCTGCCACACATGGACTTTTGCGGCCGCACATTTCTGGTGCGGTCCACGCTCATTACTTAGCCCAAAATCACATTCTCTGGATATCCCTCTTGCGGATCGTATAATATTGATCGCGGCCGCGTCATAGCTTTCGCGGCCGCACAATATTTGTTCGGTCCGCGCTTCATATCTCTTTGCTCAGCCTTGATTTTTGTTCAACTTTTGACTCCTTTGTGAGTTGATTTTGATTCCTTTGGCTCATTTTGAACAATTCCTGCAAGCAAGCATATTTCATTAGTTTCCGGGAATACCTTCAAGCATTTTTGGCTTAAAACACAAGTAAAAGAGAGCAAATAATAGGTTAAAATCCCTACTTATCAACCTCCCACTAAGCGGGGACACTGCCTCTTCATGTGACCAAACTCTCCACACTCATAGCAACTCCCCGGTGCTGGTGCTGGGGACTAAAGGGAGCCCCGAGCACTGGGATAACTGGTAGAAGGACCTGGCATAAACGAGCCCTAACCCGATGGAGCATGGGACGAACTCTGAGCTGGGAGAGCACTGAGAGATGAATGCCTCTATTGATAACTGTGTGAACCATGGCCAGATGATAAACCACGGTGAACTGGGAGAGCCGTCTGAGCATGTCTGAAAGGACGACCCCTACCGTGGTGGAACTGACCCCCATAAGGAACATCGCTAAATCCACCCTATCCACGAGGCCTCTTGGCCTCCCTCTCAACCCGCTCCTGGCTGCGAACCATCTCAAGCTGACGAGCAATGTCGACAACCTCATCAAAAGTAGCACCAGACACACACACTCTCTCTCTCTCTCTCTCTCTCTCTCTAGTCATAAGCAATCGCAGTTGAAAAGTGAGGCCATCTATGAACTTCCCGATCCTCTCCTTGTCTGTGGGAACCAACTAGATAGCTTGACGGGCTAACTCAAAATATCTCATCTCATACTGCGTCACAGACATATCACCTTGACGAAGCTGCTTGAACTGCTTGCGCAGCTCATCTCTGTGGGACTGAGGCATGAACTTCTCCAGGAATAGACCGGAGAACTACTGCCAGGTAAGGGGTGCTGCGCCGACCGGCCTACGCCTCTCGTAAGACTCCCACCAACTAAAGGCAGCCCCAGAAAACTAAAAAGTAGTGAATGCGACCCCACTGGTCTCTAGAATACCTGTTGTACGGAGTATCCTCTTACACCTGTCTAAGAAGCCCTGTGCATCCTCTCCTTCGGTACCACTGAAAGATCGAGGCTGGAGTCTCCCAAACCTCTCCAATCGACGTTGCCCATCATCCAGTATGACAGGAACCACATATTCCTGAGCAGCTACAACTGGCTGGGCTAGTGGTGCCCCCGGTGTCTGGAGTCCCTGTACCACCTGCTCTAGTGTGCGGGCGGCAGGAGTCTGAGCACCTCCTCCGACCTGCGAAGTGGCTGCTGCGGCCGGAACAGAGACCGCCTGAGCAAGACTGGTGCACATGGTCATAATCTAAGCTAAGGCCTCCTGAAGGCCTGGAATCACAATGGACACAGGTGGTACCTGAGCTGGTCCCACAGGCTCATCCACAACTGGAGCCTGCTCCTGAACTGGGGCAACTGGTGGATCTGCAGGTGCTGCCCTAGCTGCGGTGCGAGCTGCACCTCTGCCCCACCGCGACCTCCACCATGACCTCGGCCTCTCGCGGCCCTGACTAGTGGTGCTGGTGGTTGTCCATACTGCCTCGTACCACGCATCCTCACCATCTCTAAGAGAATAGAACAATAGAAATTCAGTAACTAGAATCAAACGATTCGCACGACAAGAATTCAAGAATGTGAAATTTCCCAAGGGTTCAACAGCCTCTCAAAGATAAGTGCAGACGTCTCCGTACTGATCCGAAAGACTCTACTAACCTGCTCAAGACTCATAAGACCTATGTAATCTAGGTTCTGATACCAACTTGTCACGACCCAAAACCTTAACCTGTCGTGATAGCACCTATCGATGGTACTAGGCAAGCCGATTTTTCAAAATACTTCAAATGCTTCACAAAATAAACCAAAAACTTGATATGACAGAGTTCTCATAAAAATAGGAGTTAAACTCAAAATACAACGCAGAAAAATAGCCCCTAACATCGGGGTGTCACCAAGTCATGAGCATCTAAACAGCCAATCTAAGAAACAGTGTCTACAAGAGTCTGCGTCTAAATGCCAATACAGAAAAGAAAGATGACAAGAAAGGAGAGACAAGAACTACGAACGTCGGCAGCTACCTCGTGAATCTCCGATACTCAACCACGTACGAGATCAATGTCCTCCATGACCGGATACACCTGGATTTGCACATGAAGTGCAGGGTGTAGCGTGAGTACAACCAACTCAGTAAGTAACAAAAATAAATAAGGAACTGAGAATTAGTGACGAGCTATACAATTACCATTCACTTCAGAAATTTCAGCAAAGAAAGTAGACATGATTCAATTCCGGCAATATAAGTTTAGTCAGTTGTACATTTACTAAGTTCAGATAAACCGGATACAATATTTTCCAGAAATTCAGAACAATGACATAATTCAACTAAGTGCAGCAACAAAGGAAACAAATGCAACCTCTCAGGGTAATAATCACTCAAGCTCTCAATAGATCAAACACTCGGCTCTCAGCCCTCAATAATCACACTCGATAGGTTCCTGCGCTCACTTGAGGTATACAGACTCCGGAGGGGCTCCTTCAGCCCAAGCGCTATATCAATGCGGCGTGCAGCCCGATCCAATCATATAAGTAGCCATAAGGCTCGTTGCAGCGTGCAACCCGATCCATATACATTCAACCCTCAATAATCACACTCAATAGGTTCCTGCGCTCATTGGAGGTATACAGACTCCGGAGGGGCTCCTTCAGCCCAAGCGCTATATCGATGCGGCGTGCAGCCTAATCCAATCATATAAGTAGCCATAAGGCTCGTTGCGGCATGCAACCCGATCCATATACCTCATATAGCTCACGGCTCAGAATGCAAGCCCTATCTCAGTTACTAATCTCTTCAGCCTCTCGGGCTCTCAGAAATCATACAAATCAGCCCAAAAGAGATGATAACAAGTATCAACAAGAAAATAAGAGGAAACAGAGATATGACACGCAAGTAAAACTGTGACTGAGTACAAGACAACAATAGCAGCTAATTCAACAAGTACCCGACCACTGCGGGTCCCAACAGTGATATCATATGGCCTAAGCATTGTTTCTAACATGAATGGCAGTCAAATTTCTAGAAGACGGAGGGAACATGTAATTAACAATAAGCTATTCGACTTTATAGTCTCACGGGACGGACCAAGTCACAATACCCCATGGTGCATGCCCACACGCCCGTAACCTAGCATGTGCGTCACCTCCAAAATAATCACATCATACCAAAATTCGGGGTTTCATATCCTCAGGACCAGATTTAAGACTGTTACTTACCTCAAACCGCGCAAAGTCCTACTCTAAAATGCCTTTGCCACTCGAATCAGTCTCCAAATGCCTCGAATCTAGCAACAAGCAGTACGATATAATTAATATAGGCTAAAGGAATCAATTCCACAAGAAAAATACGAAATTATAAGCTAAAATCCGAATAGGCTCAATCCGGCCCCCGGGCCCACGTCTCAAAATCCAACGAACGTTACAAGACCCGAAATCCCATTCACTCACAAGTCTAACCATATCAAATTTATCAAAATCAGATACCATTTGGTCATCCAAATCCCCAAAATTCACTCTCCAATTTCCCTAGCCCTAAACCCCCAAAATTTACCTCAAAAACTCACCAATTAGGCAAAAAATCAGTGGAAAAATATCATTATTGAAGATAAATGGACGCAAGGAGCTTACCTCAGTAATCAATTCAAAATCCTTCTCATAATCCTCCAAAATCCGAGTTCAAAATAGTATAAATGGTGAAAAATCTCGAAGTCCCATATTTATATGTTCTGCCCAGGCCTTTCGCACGTGCGGCCTTATTTTCGCACCTGCGGAACCCACTAAAAATACTGGGCTCGCACCTGCGCTCTAGGTCTCGCACCTACGGAGTCGCTTCTGCGGCCCTTCGTCAGCTTCTACGAAAATGCCCAAACTTTCCCATCCTCGCATCTGCGGGCCATCCTCGCATCTGCGGGCTCGCAAATGTGTATCCTTTCCTGCACCTGCGCCCCCTGCCCTTCCTAGCCTTGCCCGCATCTGCGGCCTCCTTTTCTCCCCACCGCAGGTGCGAAACACCAGAACACCAAAAAACTCAGCAATTACCTAAGTCCCAATTTCAACCCATTAAGCATCCAAAACACACCCAAGGCCCCCGGGACCTCAACCAAATATACCAACAAGTCTTATAACCCAATACAACATCAAAAATATGAATTACGCCCGGATTCAAGCCTAATAAACTTCTAAACTTTCAAATTTCACAAACGACGCCGAAATCTATCAACAACGTCCGATTGACCTCAAATTTTGCACACCAATCATAAATGATACCGCAAACCTACTCCAATTCTCGGAAATCCAATCCGACCCCGATATCAAAATTTCTACTCTCTGTCAAATTTGCCAAAAATCCAACTTTCGCCAATTCAAGTCTAATTCTACTACGGACCTCCAAATCACATTCTGGATGCGTTCCTAAGTCCAAAATTACCTAACGGGGCTAACGAAACCATCAAAATTTAAATCCGAGGCCGTTTACACATAAGTCGACATCCGGTCGACTTTTTCAACTTAAGTTTCTAATTAAGAGATTAAGTATCTCAATTCACTCCGACATCACTTCGGACCCGAACCAACCAACCCGGTAAATTATATAACAGCTGTAAAACACAATAGAAGCTGAAAATAGGGAAATGGGACTACAATTCTCGAGACAACCGGCCGGATCGTCACATCTTGGAGACTATTGAGGTAGCTGCCTTGGCATTCGCAGACCTTGACTCTCCTTCTTTTCAGTTTACTTGCATTGTTCTATCCTTCTAGACAGTTATTTTTAGCGGTTAGAGTATATTGTCATTTAGATGTTCATGTACTCAGTGACACCTGAATTTTGGGGGATTTTGTATTGAGTCGTGGTATTTCTTATCAGCTATTTATGAGATTTTCACTATTAAGCGTATTTCATTATGTTTTCAATTTAAAGATGCATGGTTATTTGTGATAGTATTGCGATAGGCGCCAGCATGACATGTGAGGTTTTGGGTTGTTACATTATGAATAATGAATAAGCATGTTGAACTACTATGAAAAGTTGAAATACATGATAAGCCATAGCCATATCTTGTCCATATAAATATATATCCTATTATTATTATTATTATTATTATTATTATTATTATTATTATTATTATTATTATTATTATTATTATGTCCTGGTACTTCTTAATTATATTATTTCATACGCATATGCATAAGTTGGGAGAGTTAGATATTGCGAAAAGTTGAGAATTAGCACTAAGGATACTGTGAATGGATATTGATTATTGATTATTGATTATTGATTATTGATCGTGATCTGATTAACGCTTGGATATAAATTCGTCCCTCCGGAGACAGGTGATTACCCATGTTACTTTTGGCCCTGTGAGCATAGGCACTCAAATTGGTACTTGATTTGAATATGTGGATTGTGTCAGACACATGAATTTGTGTTGTGCAGTATTGATAATGGGTCCCGAGCATGCACATATATTATAGACTCATGCAGTATCGTTTACATAAATATTAATTGATACACATCATATTTTTATGCAAGAATGGAGCTGTTTGACATCGTATTTCATCTCTTTTATCTGAAAAGCATGACGAAATTTTATATTCATTACATCTTTATCTTTTGTATCGATTTGATGATATCATACCTTATTTCATATCCTCTTTATGTTTTCACTTGTATATTCAACGGTTAGTAAGTGTTAGTGCAGATTCCTTGCCACTACGTTTTTGAGGCTGGACTTGATACTCACTGAGAACCATAATTTTGTACTCTTACTATACTTCTGAATATCTTTGTGCAGATTTTGAGGCATGTACTTATGGTACCCATCCAACAGTGTAGGGCTTATTTGGAGACTTCTTGGTGAGTTGTCCTATTTGATCTGATCTGCAGCTCATGGAGTCTGCTTTCCCTATTTATCTATCCATGTCTATTTATTACATATAAGACAAATGTTGTTATTCAGTTGAGATAGTTTCCTCTTATTAGATGCTCATGATAATGTGACACCGGATTTTGGAAGATTGTGAGATAGTTGTGGTCATGTTTAGACCCTGTCATAGATTTATGTATTTCATGATATTGATTTGAGACTTATTCCACTTTATTATTTATATCATGACTCGGTTAATTACATAATAATATGCTTTTATAATTTTTGTTTAAGTGTTGGCTTGCCTAGCAAGCGGGTTAGGTATCATCGCGACCAATCGGGGATTTTTGGATCGTGACAGTGTAGAAAAAAATTACATGCATTTATTGTTTCCTCCAAATTATGTTAATGTATGATGGTTAAAAAATAAATTTAGATGAAATATGCCTATTATTCAATCATAATTATTTTTCTTCTTTTATTACCTTAGGATTTACCGTAAAGATTTTTATTTTGCACTTCTTTTTTTTTCAACGTTTAACTTAACGACTCTGTCTCCTGCGTTTTTGTTCATCACAATAAGCGATAATCCAATACGCTTCGGGGACGTTTTGTTTAAAGACAAATTATGTTGGGATTAGTTATATTGAGCTTAATTATGTTGAGATTAGTTATAGTGAGATTATTTTTTATCAACTGTTTGGTATGTTCTATTAATTCTGGGATTGTCAATTATTATTGGAATGTATATGCGCAGAAGCGGAGGAGTGCAGCTAGAAGAGTATCGCATAACTGTTACTCCCTCCATTTCAATTTATGTGAACCCATTTGACTGGGTACGGAGTTTAAGAAAAGAGAGAAGACTTTTGAACTTGTGGTATAAAATGAGGCACATATATTTTGTGTGGCTATAAATCATTGCATAAAGGTAAATTGTTTTCAAATAAGGAAAGGAGTCTTTTTTTTTGACACGGACTAAAAAGAAAATAGGTTCACATAAATTGAAACGGAGTAGCTAGTTGTTAGAAGCAGTTAGTGATTAATGAGCTATCAATTAGCTGTTAATTGTTAGTTGATGAAGTTAGTTAGAGTCACGTGAGAAGCACGTGATAGAGAAGAGAACATCAACTATATAAACTTGTCTATGTACTCATTCTAAATTGAGCTAACATAGTTTCTTCCGTCTCCCCTCTGTATTCTCTCTTCAAATTGATTCCAATCGCTAATTGCGGTATAATTTGATAATTTTACTTCTTTATTTTGAGATAACTTATCCTGAGCTTACTATTTTATTTTTTCGCAGGTATAAATTATTCCAGTACTATTTTTAATCCTAAAATAACTTATCCCAAAATTAATAATCAAACAAGGAATTATACGATACTAAACTTTTATCCCAAATATTTTTACTTATCCATTGTACCAAATGATTCTAGCTTTTCGAGTACTAAGAATCTGACTAGATTTGAGGAGTTGGTCAATCTTTATCTTTAAAAAATGAGAAACGGAGTTTAGATAGAAACTAATAGAACAATTGTGCATGCTTAAAAAGGAGATTGGGCATCTGCATTTTTAATTCCTTAAATAACCCGTATAATTACTTTCTTGAGTTTCTATGTGAAGTCAAGTGGTCCACTTAAATGTTAGCTATTTTAGAAAGCAAAAACAAAAAACCTCTGTTACACCTGGCACAAACTTAATGTATCTTTGATTATGTACACATTATTTATAAGCTATTACAATGTTAGAAACACATGTTACACGTGTTAATCTTAGGTATACTCAAGAAAACTTGCCCCTACATCCACTGGCCACTACATAAAATCTAATCATATGTTGGTGTTTCGAACTGGCAACGACAATATTGGAGTATGAAACTAGCATATACCAATGAAAATTCCTTTGTAACTCCAAAGGCAAAAAAGAAAAATTAGGAAAAAAAGAAGAAAACAAAAACGAGTGGAAGCTGCCGTCCCACCTTTGTAGATATGATGACTTCGACCTCTCAATTCGTTTCTCTGTTATGTCATGGCTCCACACCTTTACGGAAATTTCGTTCACTATTTTTATAGGTCAAGAAAAACATAAATAATACATTACCTTTTTGTTGTTTAATATTAGTCTAAGTATGGTTCATCAAACCAATACATATCACCAGATGAATTTAATTTATATATCCATTGTAAATTAGAATTACACGATTCATACAATTTGATCGATTTTGATAGGTTACTTACCTTTTTTTCATGATAACCACTTGTTGTTGCATTAGAAAATCACCTGTATTTCATGTTTAACTAACCTCTTTTTGTAAAAATTTCTTATATGGTGAAAAATGGATTACCAGCTTACAGGCAAATAGATAGAGAGAAGAAACAAAAAGTCAAAGAACTATCAGTTTAACAAAGGATGTTGAATTTCAGTTTTTATTGATTAAATTCGTATATAGTGCTTCTATCCATAGAATATAATTGAAAGTTGACATTGTGAAAGTGCACCCTCTTGATTTCCTTTTTTTTCCCCTTCTCTCTTTCTTTCATTCTTTCATTATAAGTTATTTTGATGAGGCTTCGTTTGGCGTTTTGGAAGTAAACTTAGAAAAATAATAGTAGTGTGGACAAAATATAAAAATCCCACTCAAGGCAGACGTGTTTTCCAGAAGGGATGAAACTGGAGTAGGTTCATAGCATCTGAATTTCTTTTGTTCTGGACGTTGCTAGGAAACCTGCTGAGGGATTGATAGCAAACTGACTGACCTTTTCTTTCAAAAGTTTAAGAATAACTATTTTGTGAAAGAAAAAGGTACGTGAAGTAAAGCTTGCTAGAATTTTAGAATTTTTTAGATTATAAAACAAGATAAATTTGGACGAGGATAATTATGAGAGAGATGTAAGGCTAAGCCAGTTTAGAAATACTTTTAACATTGTGTAATATTGTTCATTTTGAACCAAACCTGTATAATTTTACCTAAAAGCTTAACAGTATTAAGAATATTCCTATATCTCATATGTAAATTTATTTTCTTTTCAACTAGCACGGTAAAACTTTGTTTGCGCATTTGATAATCTATCTCTCGAACTAAGTCCACATGGCCTATCAACGAGCCCATCCGACAAGATTACCATCTTCATACTTGCCCCCGAACCATTGGCTATGACACTAAGGGGTCGTTTGGCCCATCTTTTAAATGGGATAACTAATCCCATCATTTTAATGTAAAGGTTATTCCGGAACAAGCTAATACCCTAAACTAAATATGAGATAAAGTTAATCCCAAACTTTATTTTGAGATTATTATTCTTATCTCATATACCAAACGACCCCTAATTATTTGGTTAATCCGGCCCAAAGAACACAAAAAGAAAGGTTTTCAGTTCCTGAATCCTAGAGGCAATTCCACCACTTACACTTGATAAATTATAGTTGTTATAAAGGATTTAGAGTATTAAATGCATTTATTCAGTGTAGGATGATGAATTAAAAATGACAGTTAGGTGCACAAAATATCTCTCATTCACGCAACCCTAAGGGTGTGATGTAGACAACCTACCCCTTCAAGGTATAAATAAATTACTCAAACCCTATTATGGGGGTATAAATGGTGAAGAAAAGGAGTGACATTAATGGTTGAGTTGGGTGGTTTAATTTGTTATCAGTAATCTCGTTGGACGTTGTGACCTAAAGAACACCTAGAAACGATTCTACACATTGAATCTTCACATTAGCTATAAAATATAAATTTTTGTATATAGGTCTTAACTCAAAAATGATGGATTAAACTTGTTGAGTGTAAATTGATATAACTAAGCCATAATATGTGTAGATGACGCTTGGACAAGCTTATTGGTTTGAAAAGTTAAACTGAGATAAAGGACAAGGTAATTAAGGTTTAACCTTCAAAGTGTAAATTTTCAACTATCATGCTTTCGCACTACTAAAAATATAAAAATTAGTGACAGACAAATTTTGTAGCTCAACAAAAAAATTTGTCTCTAATCCTATTTAACGATGAATTAGGGATAAATTATCAAAATAAATTGTTAGCTACGAGTGATTTAGAGACAGATGAACGACAAAATTCATAGCTAATAACAATTATTTTGTAGTGTCAAAGTCTGATAAAATGCATTAATGAATGATTTGTAGTCAAGTACTCATAGGGACGAGTGGCTACTTGATTCATCATGTTTAACAAACAACTAATTGAATTTTAACCATGTGGCTTAATACATAAATGTCGAAATGGAACACTTCGATGCTTTTGAGGCTCGAAGTTTTCTAAATGCTACGTGTTAGCATGTTTTGAAATGTAAATTATTTATTTGAAAGTCTTCAAAATTTGTTATGCTTGTATGGACCATGATATTTAAATGATGATTATGTTGATATTGTTCGACAACTTGATGGTGTCTGATCTCTTGATCAAATTGATATACTTTTATGAAATGTGAAGTCCACAAGCCTTATGGTGACATAAAAGGGAAATTCAAGCCAAAATGAGAATACAGTTTAAACGCCCAAAAGCCTTGGCGCGACCTACACGAAGGTCGCGCCATGTTATCACACTTAAATTTCCACAGACCTTGGGGTGACATAGAGAAAGGCCGGGCCATGTTCGGAAATTATGTGCATGGTGCTTTATATGCTTTCTGACTATTGATATGATCCTAGATAGCCGGGCAGAGTAGAGAATATTGAAAATGACCACGAATTATCTAATACACCGTTGACTCGCTCCAAGTCCGTGAACGCCTAAAGGATGCACGCTAAGGAGCTGCATTATCTTCAACAATTGACTAGAAGATATTTGGAGAGTCACTTGAAAAATTCATGCAAAGAATACCATGTTTGGAGTCTTGAGAATTGCAGAATCAAGACCCCAAGTCAAACCGTGTGACACGATTTCACCAACCGTTGGCTGCAGTTTAAGAGGGGCCTGAAGAGATGAAGAAAATAAGCTTCTGAAATTCGACACGGTTCAGCTGTGTGTTACGATTGGGGTTACGGTTGAGGCTACAGTTTGGCATCAACGAATTTATTTTGTAAATTAATCTTTGAAACTTTTCCTATATTACCCATTAGGTATTTATAATAGCCTAGCTATGGTTATTTCATTAACCACTTAGAATTTTTTTTGACATAAGAAAACGTTTGAGAGAGATTTGGTACCTCTTGGTTTGGTTCGACTTTGGATTACCTGTTTTCAAGACTTGGGTTCTTGAGGGTAATCTTCTTCTCCTTTCTTTATATCTAGGATTTCTATTTTGTCATTTTTGGGAGGCGATCGAATAGTATTTCGATTTTTGCTTGAGACATTCACTTAGGGTTATAAATTTTCTTTTATAGTTCATTATTCAGACTACTTTGATTACCTTAATCAAAACTATAATTAGTTTTACTTTAATTATTGTTATTTTCATATTTTGCTGTATTATTTATCATGGATTATATCAGTTGGTATCAGAGCAAAGGCTCGGGTATTGTTCTAACAATTCCATGTTCCCCAGTCTTGAAATCAAGATCCGAATTAGTAAAGAAAGGCAAAAAAAAAAAGTATAGTTATTGCTTTCGACTAAACCCTAGTCGAGTTACTTACCAAAATAAACAAAAAAAATATTTTTGAGTTTAAAAAAAAATTATTGAAGTGTTCTTGTTGATTTTTGGGGGAAGATTATTTTTGAGGTAAGAACAAATCATTAGGGATTCTTGTTAAGGACGAACTAGTGCTAGTTCGTATTAAATTGTTCTTAATAATTGAAACTAACTATTTCTTTCGTGCCAATTCATTCGTGATTTTCAAGTTATTTTCGTAAAAATGTTTTTGCTCACATCCTTACTTTTTTTTAAAATTCTATTTCCGATTACATAAACTCCACTCTTAAATTACTTTCATGAAAACTCATTCTTTGATAGGTGATTTGTGAGTTGACCTCGAACTTTGAGGATTTTCGAGTGAGGTAGAGATTATACACGAGTGAAAAGTGAAAACTCATAAATCATGTCTTCTGCAGATTCAAGCGATTGGGGTGAAAGAATGGTTGAATATAGTGTTGAAGAATGTTGGGATTCCTATGATGAAGATGATGGAAGAAGTAATTCATGTAATTCTTGTGGGGAGTACGATGAGTGTATTCCTTGTCATGATTCAGGTGAAGACTAAAGTGATGACGAAACAGGGCATGTTATTTATTATGCTTCATATGGTTATTATTCGTACGAGTATGTTACTAACAAGTATGATAACAATCATGCTAGTCATGGAAGATATGGAGTTGAATCAAGGAACATGAAAGAAAAAGATGAAAAAATAATTCATAAGGGTAGTGAGGTAAGTTTGATCCTTGGAAACTATAAGAAATCGATACCATTCATTGAAGGAACTCACTGTCTGAATGCCTACCTAATTGGGAGAGCAAGGTGGACGATGTCTTTGCATCTTATCCATGTTGGAAAGTAAAAGATTGGAGCTGGTTACTAAAGCACTTCATGGGAATGCTTCTTTGTGGTGGTACAACCGTGAAACTACATTTAAGAGCACTTCATGTCCATCCATTGAGACTTGGGATATTATGAAGTTTCATTTGAGAAGCAAGTTTGCACCTTTGAGTCTGAAAGATATGAAAAACAAGAAGAATGAAACTTCTAAGAGGAGAAAATATATTTCTTTTGATTACCCAGGAACAACAAAGCGTAAAGCCTTCCAAAAGGAGAGCTTCTAACGAAAGATTATTCTTCATGTTTAACTCCATCTGTAACAAACAAAAGTAAGCAATTTAGACAAACGAAAGAGAGGAGTAAGGGAGTGACAATTCACAATTTAATAGAGGAAAAAGGAGAGGTTGAGAGGAGTAATGTGAGAGAGATGTCAAAAGAGAAAAGTTCGAGTGAAAGTGGAGAAGATAGTGTTGCAAAAGAAAGTTTGAGTGAAAATACTTCTTTTCATTATGACCTGTTAACACCTTCTTTATCTAGCGTGTAGTTCTCTAATGTAAAGTCCTTAGAGGACCTTTGGCAAATTGGAGAAAACCATGCAAGATGCCACTATTTCAAGTGGTTAGAGAAAGCCAGATAATATAACATTAAAGCATAATGATCCATTCTTAAGCGTAAAGGGTGAAGAAGTACTTCTGGGAATAACTCGAGGTATAATGACTAATCATAACTCCTTTTCTTTTAGTGAATTTGATTCTTGTATAAGTGCTTGTATTAGCTGTGATGCTTGAGAGCCTAGTGAATCTTTACTTTTTGTTACAAATCATAAAATTTGTTATGATGATTCACTAGTTGAGCTCAATAGTCGGGATAATAATTACTTCTATGAGTCTGAACTCGATGGTCTTATGTGGGGTGGCCTTGTGAATAATCTATTTGAAAGAGGAGAAGTTGAATGTGCACCTTATTCTGAGGGATTGATACTTTAAGTGGAGACATCACTCAAAGTACTAATGGCCATGACTTTGTTAATTTTTTGTTTCAACTTTATAGTAACAATTGTGTTGCTGAAAGAACTTCCTTACTGAGTGAGTTTAAACTTGTTGATTCTTCTTCTCATGAGAATAATATGTTGTAATATGATGAGAGCATGTCACAAGAAAATTTGAATGAGAAACACAAAGAGAGCTCGGGGGAGCATGAATATTGTTCATGTATTAATCAATTAACTATTTCTTGTTTTAGTATTATTTCTCTCTTTATACAGGAATTTGAAAAAGATTATGAGGAAAAGGACAATGAGAAAAATGTGAGTGGTCACGTTAAGATGTATTATTCTAAGCCCTTATGGGACGAGGAAATAAAGCAAAAGGTTACCAATAAGGAAAATGAGGCCCATGGAGATTTAGGTTACTTACATGCCACAGGGACTGAGTTGAAAGAACAATATAATGGCTCAAGTTTAGAGGATAATGTCAAGACTAAAGAGTACAAAGATGAAAAGGGAAGTAAACCATTTAATATTACTTCTAGTGTTTATATCTTTACTTATTTAGTTTCTAATTTTGATTAATCATTCTCTTTAGTTTATGCCAAGAGATCTATGTTGAAACTAGAGTTAGATCCTTTTGAGGATTGACATGATATTTATTTAGGACCTAAAAATTCTATCATTAGGACCTAGAAATTCTATCAATTAGGAGAGATTCTATCCTTTAATTGTTACAACCCAAATTCACATACCATAGATCACGCCGTAAGTTAGTCGACGTAAATCCAAGAAGAGATTATCTTTGAGATGATAAGAAGTTAATCCTATTGGTCTTAAACGATACAAGGGTGTATAAGAGTGGTTAATAAGTATTTGAAGTTAAACGAATCAAGGATGTTGTAACCCGTATTTTTGGGTAACACTAGAGGTGATTAATTGTCCCAAGAGGTCTTGTTTTAATGTATTTGAATCATATAATATCTGCATCATAAGTCTTGAAGTCAAGCGAGTTATGAAACAAAAGTCGATAAAGTTGTTGCAACTTAAGTTTATAATTTTACTTAAACTTTAGGTCAAATGTTATTACATTTTTCTCCCAATGTGCTTGGAATTATGGGGTGATCTACCTATCAAATTGAAGATCTATGAGTCTAGTTTCCAACGCATTAAACCGTTCATCGATACGATCTCGGAATAGAGAGATATTCGCGTTTTTGCGAGAATGTGCCAAGCTACTCTCTATGGGGCTCACAAAGGCGGTTTAAGACATATGGACATATATAAGATACCTCAACCCCATTTTAAGTCATTATTTTTCAGTATATTCAGACCTTATAACCCTAAAAATAGTCTCTCAAGGTTCTCTCATGATCCAAGACCCAAACAAAGGGCAAACAACACAAATCAAATATCGGGAATCCCGTGGCGCTAGTAAGTTTCTTGTTCTTCTTGTTGTTGCTGATTTTTGTGTTGTTCCAGCTCGTGTGGGAGGTTGTTTTAAGTGTTTTATGTCCTGTAAATACACCTTCAAGTTTTTAATATCAACCCTAGGTGATTTCAAGTCTTCTAAAGTAATTCTAGTGCCGAAAAATCCGAATTAATTGCTAGTTTCGCTTCCTTGTTCTTGTGGCAGAATTGAAGGGATATTTCATGGAAAATTAAGGTCAAATTGGAGTTGTTCTTTCTGTTTAAAGGTAAGGAACCTCTTACTCTATATATATTTAAGATTATCCAAGTTGCAGCTAAGTCGTTGAAGCTAGAACTTGTGAAATATATATCGAAAGGCTTGGTAGTAATGTTGTTGGTTGGTGGACTGTTTTGGAGGCTCAATATGATTATTAATGATGTTGTTTGGGCTGTTTGGTGATTGTATTGACTTGTGGGAAGTCATATAAATAGGGGAGGTGCTGTCCGTTTCATCGTAAAATAGGTTGTGGTCGATACATAATAGTTACGACGCTTAAACGATAATGATAGTGTCATTTGTCTTATTGTAGACTAAGGAGTCGTGACATTTGCATAGCTTGAGGTTGGGCAGTATATACAAGGTATGTGAGGCTATCCCCTTCATTCTTTTGCACGACTCCGATTGTACATAATGTAATGAACGAGCTCCCAAAGATACTCTACTCTTAGAAGCTAGCAGTACTTACATTGCTGCCCTTCTTATGAAACGATTGATATTGATGTTACTTCTCTTATTCTTATATTATCAATGTTGTTGGTAGTTCCTGATTCTTATAAGATTCTTGATGAAGAGTTAATCCTAATAACGTGTACGAAGGATACCGACCTTACGTCACTCCGAAAGGTTCAAAATGTGATTCCAATGAGTCCAGCATGCATCATATATATGTATCTATTTTACTCTACCAAGCCGCGCTATAGTAGGCCGGGTATGGCACCTATTGTGCAACCACTGATCAGTTGGGTTTTACCGAGCCCTATGATGGCCGGGTACGATTCTACCGAGCCCTATGATGGCCGGGTACGTTTTACCGAGCCTATTATGGCCGGGTACGATATGATGATGGTGATGCCCACAAAGGCGTATGTTTTAAAAGTTTATGTATATATATGTATGTATCATGTATTTCATGTCAGTAGCCCTCAGAGGTACCCAGATGTCACAGGTTGTATATTCTCTATCCCTGTTTACATTACTGTTCTTACTTATGCTTTCTTGCCTCACATACTCAGTACTTTATTCGTACTGACGTCCTTTTTATTTGTGGACGCTGCATGTCGTGCTGCAGGTCCTGATAGACAGGTAGACGTAGCTCCCCCACCACAGTAGGCTGTCCAGTTCAGCGGTTATTGGCGAGATCCCTTCTCCGGACTTGCTGTGGTCTTGATATGCATTTTTGTTATAGACATTATGGGTATGTCGGGGCCCTGTTCTGGCAATATTGTAGCACTTATGTTTCTTTAGAGGCTCATAGACAGGTGTCGACTTATGTATGGTTTAGAATGCCTTGTCGGCTGATTTTTGTTGTATAGTCTTTCATGGCATCATGTTAGCTCGTACCTTATATATAGTTTCTTGACAGTCTTGTCGTCCCATGTTATGTATGTTCATGACATTATCTTTCATTGTTGGATGTTCATGATCCATGTCTACTATTTATATTGATCTTGTCGGCCCTTAAAGATAATAAGGAAGGTTAGATAAAATGTACGTTGGTGCTCGGCAAGTATGGCCCGGGTGCTAGTCATGACCCTCCAGTTGGGTCGTGACAAACTTGGTATCAGAGCAAGTCTGTCCTAGGGGATGTCTATGAGCCGTGTCTAGTAGAGTTTTGATTATGGATGTGTAGCGCGCCACATTTATAATCAGGAGGCTACGTGACATCTAGGGTTGTTACCTTCTTCCTGAATCTAGATCGTGCGTAGAGTTGAGTAGTAAGTGTTCATATCTAATATTCACCTTGTTTTCTTTCAGCGATGCCTTCGACTAGGAAGCAAGCAATTAGTAAACGGCTTGATACAGCTGTGGGAGAGGGTAACATTCAGGTGCCTCCAGCCAGAGCAGGCCAAAGTGAGGCTGAGAGTGAGATGCCGTCTCATACCTCTCCGTCTCCTCCAGAGGATATTAGGAGGCACCCAGTACATCTAGTTCCTCCGTCTAGCACTACAGACCACGATATGCGCAGTGCGGTGCAATTGTTGACTAGCTTAGTAGCTGCTCAGGCTCAGAGGCAGAATACCGGTGCTGCTGATAAACCGGTTAGTGCGAGAGTTCGTGATTTTATTAATCTAGACCCTCCAGTGTTTACCGGATCAGACCCCAAGGAGGACCCACAAACATTTATTGATCAGATTCATCGTACATTGCGGGTTATGCATGCTAGTGATACGGAGGCAGTAGAGTTGGCTTCTTATCGGTTACGGGATTTAGCGGTTTTCTGGTATGATAGTTGGGAGAGATCTAGGGGTACGAACGCTCCTCCAGCCGTGTGGAAGGAATTTTCTGAGGCCTTTCTTCGTCACTACTTGCCAGTTGAGATACGACGAGCTAGAGCTGATAAGTTCTTTAACCTTCGACAGGGTAATATGAGTGTACGAGAGTATAGTATATAGTTTGATTCTTTAGCAAGGTATTCTCCCCATATGGTGGCCGAGATGAGTGATAGGGTGCATCTGTTCGTGAACGGGTTGGGACCACATCTGATAAATGAGTGCACAACAGCCTCCTTGGTAGAGGGCATGCATATTTCCCGTATTCAGGCTTATGCCCAGACCCTAGAGGATCGTAAGCGCTAGCAAAGGGCAGATAGGGAGCAGGATAGGGGCCAGCATAAGAGGGCGAGATTTGTAGGGTATTTTGATGAGTTCAGAGGCAGTATCAAGCCCCAATCTTCGAGGAGTTCGGCACCACCTGTAGCTAGTGCTCCTCCAAAGTTTCAGAGGCCTCGGTATGAACGATTTACCTATTCTGGTTCAAGTCAGAGTTTGAGGGCATCAGGCTCACAATTTCATAGAGATACTAGTCAGACGAGACCTCCAACACCTCGTTGTGATCAGTGCGGCAAGGCCCACTTTGGACTATGCCGTCGAGGTTTCGATGCGTGCTATTCTTGCGGACAGCATGGCCATATGATGCGGGATTGTCCTAAAAAAGGAGGTGGTGGTATGGATCAACCGACTGGATCTGTGTCTGGTTCTTCCTCATCAGTTCGACCTCCAGCACAAGGTTTTCAACAGTCGACAGGTCGTGGTAGAGGTAGAGGTTCAGTGCCGAGTTCGAGTGGTGCTCAAAATCGAACCTATGCTCTAGTAGGTCGACAAGATCTCGAGTCATCTCCGGATGTTGTTACAGGTATATTGTCTGTGTTTTCTTATGATGTATATGCGCTAATTGATCCAGGATCTACCTTATCATATGTTACACCCTTTGTGGCTAATAAGTTTGGCATTGAACCTGAATTGATAAGTAAACCACTTGCGGTATCCACTCTGATAGGAGATTCTGTGATTGCTAGAAGGGTATATAAAGGTTGCACTGTGATGATTTGTAGTCGTCAAACCTCGGCAAATTTATTTGAGTTAGAAATGGTTGATTTCGATGTGATAATGGGAATGGACTGGTTGGCCTCATGCTATGCAAATGTTGATTGTCGCACGAAGATGGTTAAGTTTCAGTTTCCTTGTGAACCCGCCATTGAATGGAAGGGGAACATTGCTACGCCGAAAGGTAGGTTTATTTCCTATCTTAAGGCAAGGAAGATGATCTCAAAAGGTTACATTTATCATCTTGTTCGCGTTAGGGATGCGGAAGCAAAGCCGCCTACTCTACAATTAGTCCCCGTGGTCAATGTATAGTTTATGTGTACTTATATAGGGAATACCATGGTTAACTATTAACCTTGTTGGGTCTTAAAGCACCCCTTATGGTTGGACCTAAAATTTCATACATCTTCCACTCATACATAATGGGAGTGCTCATCTAGTCTGAGAAACATATTCTCATCTCATCTCCTCAATCATTCATACAGGGAAGTAGACCTTGTGTTACACCCTATATTTTCGTACGTTAAAGTTTCGTCGTAAGTAAATCGACGTAAACTCGGGAATGAGATTATTTTGAGATTATAAGCATTATGCTATTTCAATCAAGTGACGAGTAAATTCGTGAAGGTAAGAGGGCAAGCAAATCGAGAAAATAAATTTCGTCAAAGTTTGACATTTTGAATAAAATACGGCCCGAGCTAAAATATCCGGTATTTATAGACTAGTGCCATACAAGGTACCACATGACCATGATAGTAAGATGTATAAGGTGTGTTAAAAGTGAGTAGTATTTTAAGTAATTTGAGATAATTCTTAATTATTGGGTAATGGGAGATTGCCTAGTTAATTAAGGAATTATTGGGTAATTAATTAAAGAGTTGGATAAGATTTAACCCTTCTCCACGTGGCAGTAAGCCACCCCATGAATTGTGACTCTTGAGTCATTACATTATGTGGCAAGATTAGTGATGTGGGATTTGGCATTCTTAAACAAACGTGAGTCACTTATCCGTTCTTGACATATCCACTCTTATTCATTCTTAACTTATTCATTCTTAACATATTCATTATTAAGAAAGAGTCACATATCCTTTCTTAAGAACGTGAGAGTCATATATCAGAATGTAAGATTTGGAAATTATAAGGAAGTACGGTATAATCTTTCTCAAAAATATCATACGGATTATCCCCTATTTCGATCTCGCCGTTATGTGTTCTTCGCAAAAGACGTGTGTTAGAAGAATTGTCAAGAGAATCGGTCTAGGTATGTGAAGGCTATCCCTTCTTTCTTTTTGGCATGATCCATACGATACAAATAAAACGAGCAAATGCACAATTTCCATAAATGACTCTATTCATAGAAATACTAGGGGTGTCTATATTTTTGATTCTCCATGTGAATTATTATTATATCTTCTGTTCGTGGGTCTCAGAAAAATACGTATTTGATAAAGTTTATCCGACAGACATATTATTTTTATGACATTTTGAGAAATCTTATTAACCTAATTCTTATGCATTTCATGCATTTATACATGTACATTGACCCATGACCAGATGGAGTTATATACGCGTATATTATATGTATATGGGATATGGGCAAAGGTTATGGCGTTATATACGCACCACTATCTGATCAGCTAGTATACATTGATGATTTGCCCACAGTGGCCGAAATGATATGACGGGATGCCCTCAGAGGCTTGATGATGCTATGAACGCATGTACCTATGCATGGTATAACATTTATACGCATATGCATGACATTATAAAAATAAAATAATTCACAGAGCTATGCAGACGTACATGTCAAGTCTTTTACTCCATGTTACTCTCATGTCTATTATTTACTAATTTTTATTCCTTATATACTCGGTACATTATTTGTACTGACGTCCTTTTTGTCTGGGGACGCTGCGTTTCATGCTCGCCAGTCTCGATAGACAGGTCGAGAGTCTTCTAAGTAGGCGATCATCTCAGTAGAAGATCTTGGTGCACTCCATTTACTCCGGAGTTGCTTGTTTGGTCAGTATGATTTAGATGTGTACTGTTTGGTATGGCAGGGCTCTGTCCCGACCTTTATGACAATTATGTATTCTTAGAGGCTTGTAGACATATGTCATGTATGTAAACGATTGTATGGCCTTGTCAGCCTATGTTCAGTGTACGAATGTAATTTTGGTCTTACAGGCCAGTATATCATATGTATAAGTTTGCATTCCCTCGTGCTTTACTCCGGTTAATTTACCTATGATAGTATGATACGAAAAGATACGTGATATTGGTACTCGGTTGAGTAAGGTACCGGGTGTCCGTCGCGGCCCATCGAATTATGGGTGTGTTGTGCATCACACTTATAAGAAGGAGGCTATAGGGAATTTAGGACAGTCACTCTTTCTTCTTACTCTAGATCGTGTGGTAGAGCTCAGTTGTAAGAACTCAATTTCCTAAACTCTATCTTATTCATAATACGACGATGCCTGCATCCAGGAAGACGGTTGGTAAGAGATATAGCTGTGGAAGAGTTAAGTCAGAGAAACTCGATTTTTGCATCATACTTATGATGGATAAATATGAGGTATTCAGCAGATTATGTGTGTACTAAGACATGTAAGCTTCTTGATAAGGATCCCTAAGGCAAGAATGTCTATCCACTCTTACGGTAAAAAGGAATAAGAGAATAGGAAGGTAGACACAAGTTTCAGCAAGTAAAAGAAGCAAGGTGAAGAAGGATACGAGGTACCCAGTTAATGAAGAATAACAGTATTTACAATTCAAGTAGAGAAATATAAGCATTTTTGAGTTACCTTCAATTGTAACAGAGGTATGTACAATTAGTTACACTCATCTCAGTTATGCTCCATGGGAGCCAACAGATATAGTTTATGAGAAGGATGGGATATCAGGATCCAACTAGGGTTAAAGTAACCCAAAATGTTGGATGGATTATTAGCGTTAGCTGACATTCCGAAAGATATTGAGAATATGCTAATTGATCTCCTTGTGAGACACCCAGATGGTGCACTCTAAAATAGTATAGCTAGATATGAGTACTGCAAAGACAGGCACTGGAAGCCTTGAGGGGATAAATATTACCTTAGTGTGGCTCCCGTCCCTGGTAGAGAGAGAATGTTAGGCAACCTGAAGAGCCAATGGATGGAGCAAGGGGAGCTAAAAGCAAATGAATGTCTTGTTGAAGTTTTCAGAATAAAGTGATAGACAAAAATGTTAGCAGGGAAATAAGCAGAGGATTAATGAAGCATTATGAGTAAGATGTGATACATGGATGACAACGGTAGATCAAGAAAATAACAGTATTACAGAGTCTATAGTCAAGTGAAGGAAAAGACGAGAGGTGACAGGCCTGGAGACAACAAAAGAGTATAGGCCATAAAGTCATATTCTCATTTCGAGAAATAAGTTTGTGACTCCAACGCGACTACCAGAAGGAAACGTTAGACCCCAGAGTACTAGGAATAAGTATGGGTTGGTGAACAAGATAAACTAAACATAAATTAGGGAGTGAATGATTTGCTAATGGTCGACGTCATGAGAATTTCATATTTCATTCCGGCGATAATAGAATGGACAACAGAAGAAGATTCATGAGAAATTCAGAGAATGGTCATTCAGCAAGACGCTTCCCTAAAGCAAGCAATGTGAGCAAAGTTCAGCCTAAGGGACTGTATGTACCAGTTATACTAAGTGTCACCCTCGCGAGTAAGGAAATTTATTATCCTTGGTACAGAAGGATTACCGCAAGGCGAGTAAGGGTCATCGATGATGTGAAAAGACGCCAAAAATGAAGAGGTAAAACATCTATACGTAGATCATCATAGCACTAAATCTTAGTACTCCCCTAAAGGGGGGAATATGGAGTGATGTGATATTAAGTCAGAATTAAGTGGTTCTAGTAACTACGGAACAGTAAAGGAAGAATGCGATAAAAATGAGAAAAGGGATGAGAGTGCACTGATTCAAATCCTACAGATATGCTACGATTCCAGAACATTATGCAAACACAATGTCAAGGAGAGGAAGTAAGGGTTCCTACCCAAGATGTTATTGATAGATAAGGAGCCAGTGCGAGACGTAAGTTAAGATAAAGGAAATAACCCAAGATAGATTACGCGAAATATTGATACGAGAATGGGCCGACGAGTAGTTAGTAATTGATTCAGGAAGAGCCTAGTTATGGCTAAACATGAGGTTATAGACGAGTCAGCAGATCGTGCTAGATAAACATAGTAAAACCCAATATAGTGAATTCAGCCTCGCAGTAATGTCATTATAATACTTGAAAAATATTTAGATAGGAGTTGGGGTAGTTAAAGGTACCGTATGAGTATTACGGGAATAAAAGAGAGTGCCACTAGGAAGATAGTCAAAATATCAGTTCAGAAGCAACCCTACAAACACAAGGGCATGAAAGTAAGTAACTACAGATAATTATAGGCAAGGAAGGACATCAAAAGATCCGTAATAACTCACAGCTTTACAAGAGTCAGAGGGACCTCCCTAAGTACTACAATGAAAGACTGGCTGAGGAAATAAGGGATAAGGCTTTAACCTAAGCACAATGACTTAAAGAGGAAATGGTCTTGTAACAACAGTCTCACTACAACATTGTATGCACTCCATAAGAAAGTGGCACCTATCGTGGCCAATGAGCGAGAAATGAAACCAAAAGTAATATTTGAGACCATATGAATTGCACAAAATTCCGGCATGGGTGGGAACTAAGATGATCTAAGTATGCACGCAACAAGGGGGCAGAAAGACCCGAAAAAGTAATTGCTTACGTTTAAAGAAAGTTGAGAAGAAACGAAAGGACTTATTCGATCAATGATCCAGAGTTGGTTGACAATCATACAGCTGTAGAAGACTCTGCTATAAGTTAAAAGAAAGAGTTGTGTCCAGGTCATAGACAAGGGATTGAATTGTTAGATGATGGTATCACGGATATTCCATAGCATCTATGAAAGGCTAAAGTAATAACTCATACCATGAGCCGCAGATCGGAAGGTAGCTTAAGCCTACATAAAGGTTGATCAAAGGGAAAAGGAAACTAAAGAATTACACCAACTAAGTAAATCAGGAGTCTGATTATGGGACCCAAAGAATTATAGACCTCGCGATTGAGAACATTGTAGGATCACTCTTAAATATCAGAGGTACAAGAGAGATAGTGCAATAGCCATATTCTATAATGGCTCTATGATAAAGCAAGTCAGAAGAGTACCAGCCTCATAAGAAGTCAGTATGAAGCTCTCACAGGATTGTGTATGCACCAAAGGTGCAAGTGTTATAATAGAGCTTCAAGTTGGGGATGTGAATTATACTTATGTGGAAGAAGGGTTATTAAAGAGATAAAAGATGTGATGCGAGATTGTAAGGCAAGTAAGGTAAAGAAAGGTTGTGAATAGTCCATACTTCAGATAGAAGGCTAGAAGCACTGGGATTCAGTATCCAGGAATAATAGCAGCGTCGTCAGTGGCATACCTTCCAGCCTATGGTTTCTAGGTACCGAGAGGCCTAGTTAAGAGAGTAAAGAAGAGTTTGAGACAATGTGATGTCTTGCTTGATGTTTCAGAATAACATAAGGAAATCTATGGTGCAAGCAAGTTGAAGGAAGGTTGCGAGTAGTATTAATAGATATGTGCAGGTCGCAAGATAAAGTATGGTAGAGCGACAAAGTTTTAGGAAGACTCCAGAAGGAGGAGAAAAAGCGAGTGAGAAGGTGACCAGAATGGATAAATCCTCGGGATTAAGCTTATGAAAATAAGAGAGCTAATGATTTCTATAAGTTATAGAAAGTTCAGTATAGCCTGAATGAACTCAAAGGAGTCTAAGACTAATAGCATTTATAAAAGATGGAATGCTGCCCTGGTAGTAGAATAAGGGTGTAATTATGGTAGATAAAGGATGATGTTTGGGCCTTCGATTGAGTTAAGATTTGAAGAGGATTTCATGAATTGTACGGGATTAAAATACCGACGTAAGGTGAATCACATTGGGATGCCATAAAATACGGTTATTGAAGTACAGTATTGCCCCTAAGTGTATCAGGAAAATCACTTCAAATTTCCTCGATGCAACGTAAGCCCTAGTGGCAATGTATTACGTAAGAAGTTTCAAGTTATCGGTGGTAGATTGTAGATCAATATTGAGGTGAATTAACAATGGATGGACAAAATTCACAAAGTATGAGATGAGATTAGGCCGTCATTCTTAAGATGAACAGTAATGAGGAAGCATTAAAGGACTTAGATATATACATATGGGATAAGCAACAAAAGTAACCTGGAGTTCGGTAGCAGACCTCAGTAACGATAAATCGAAGTAAGAGTTATAGTATAGTATGACCTACCTAGATGTAGTAAAGTCATACGAATGGGTAATCGGGTCTATAGATGCCCAGAGAGACAACTTATCAAGCTATGTATATGCTTACAAAGTGAGGTCTAGAGATTGCCTAAAAGCTGGAGGAAAAAAGAGAGAAGCGTCGCATAGGCGCACTTACAAAGTCAGAGTCATACAGGCTGCATGATAGAAGGTAGCAACAGTTATGAGATTAAAAGGATTCCGATCACAAATCATGGCGTGAGAAAGAGGCCTAAAGAGGGGAATGCCCTGGCCTTTGGAATTATTCATAGAACAGTTGCCGAGATGGCAAGAAGAGTACTAAAGTATTTGAAAGACATAGGTTATGAAAATGATAAGTTCATCAGTCAATATTCGAGGATGAATGTTTCAAAGGGGGGAATGATGTTACACCCCATATTTCCGTACGTTAAAGTTTCGTCGTAAGTTAATCGGCGTAAACTCGGGAATGAGATTATTTTGAGATTATAAGCGTTATGTTATTTCAAACAAGTGATGAGTAAATTCGTGAAGGTGAGAGGGTAAGCAAATCGAAGAAAATGAGTTTCGTCGAAGTTTAACATTTTGGATAAAATACGACCCGAGCTAAAATACCCGGTATTTATAGACTCGTGCCATACAAGGTACCACATGACCATGATAGTAAGGTGTATAAGGTGTGTGAAAAGTGAGTAGTATTTTAAGTAATTTGAGATAATTCTTAATTATTAGGTAATGGGAGATTGCCTAGTTAATTAAGGAATTATTGGGTAATTAATTAAAGAGTTGGATAAGATCTAACCCTTCTCCACGTGGCAGTAAGCCACCCCATGAATTGTGACTCTTAAGTCATTACATTATGTGGAAAGATTAGTGATGTGGGATTTGGCATTCTTAAACAAACGTGAGTTACATATCCGTTCTTAACATATCCACTCTTAAGAAAGAGTAACTTATTCATTCTTAACTTAATCATTCTTAACATATTCATTCTTAACATATCCATTCTTAAGAAAGAGTCACATATCCTTTCTTAAGAAAGTGAGAGTCATATATCAGAACGTAAGATTTGGCAATTATAATGAAGTACGGTACAATCTTTCTCAAGAATATCATACGGATTATCCCCTATTTCGATATCGCCATTATGTGTTCTTCGCAAAAGACGTGTGTTAGAGGAATTGTCAAGAGAATCGGTCCTGGTATGTGAAGGCTATCCCTTCTTTCTTTTTGTCATAATCCATACGATACAAATGAAACGAGCGAATGCACAACTTCCATAAATGACTTTATTCATAGAAATACTAGGGGTGTCTATATTTTTGATTCCCCATGTGAATTATTATTATTATATCTTCTGTTCGTGGGTCTCAGAAAAATACGTATTTGATAAAGTTTATCCGACAGACATATTATTTTTATGACATTCTGAGAAATCTTATTAACGTAATTCTTATGCATTTCATGCATTTATACGTGTACATTGACCCATGACCAGATGGCGTTATATACACGTATATTATATGTATATGGGATATGGGAAAAGTTTATGGCGTTATATATGCACAAGCACCTGATCAGCTGGTACACGTTGATGATTTGTCCACAATGGCCGAAATGATATGATGGGATACCCTCAGAGGCTTAATTATGTTATGAACGCATATACCTATGCATGGTATGACATTTATACGCATATGCATGACATTATAAAAATGAAATGATTCACAGAGCTATGCAGAGGTACGTGTCGAGTTTTTTACTCCATGTTTCTCTCATGTCTATTATTTACTGATTTGTTTACCTTACATACTCGATACATTATTTGTACTAACGTCCCTTCTGCCTGAGGACTCTGCGTTTCATGCTCGCGGGTCTCGATAGACAGGTCGAGAGTCCTCCAAGTAGGCAATCAGCTCACCAGAAGATGTTGGTGCACTCCATTTGCTCCGGAATTATTTATTTGGTCAGTATGATTTAGATGTGTATTTTTTGGTATGGCAGGGCTCTGTCCCGACCTTTATGACAATTATATATTCTTAGAGGCTTGTAGACAGATGTCATATACGTAAAAGATTGTATGACCTTGTCGGCCTATGTTCAGTGTACGAGTGTAATTTTGGTCTTACATGCCAGTATATCATATGTATAAGTTTGAATTCCCTCGTGCTTTACTCATGTTTATTTACCTATGATAGTATGATACGAAAAGATACGTTATGTTGGTACTCGGTTGAGTAAGGTACAGGGTGCCCGTCGCAATTCATCAGTTTGGGTCGTGACACCGTGCGACCAGCATACTCTGAGAGCTAAGTGCTATACATCTGTTAGGAGTATATAGCCTCTCGTCGAGTACAAACCTACAAGTAGATCATAAAGTATGCAATACCCTAGATCATATGAATCACATTTGATATACTCTCAAAATCTCATATATAATTATTTCTTGTATTCACAATCATAACTCATAAGTTATAACTAGTGCACCAGTGAACACAATTAATGAGATTTCATCAATGATCTTCCTCTTCTCACGATCCTTTTAACATTAGTATGACTGCTTTTCTAGATATGCTCCGCCAGACCGAATCTGTTTTCATGGTCTTTTGGAAACACACTAAGATAGCTAACATCACATTAAGTCTCAAGTATCTGATCGGAGTCTCTGAGGGTACAAAATCTTGAGCCATCATAAAAGCTCTGGGTCTCACACAATAATAAGTTGAGAATGGACTTATGCTAACCCATTTGGTCGACATTAGCACACATGGTATGAAACATGTGCTATAGCATTTTCTCTTTTTTTTCTCAAGTAGCGTATGTCTTTATCTTATAAAGAATGTTGTACATATTATATTTAGACACCATAAGTATCTAAATTTGAGTTTCTTGATCTACAAAATCATATTTAACTCACATATGGCTCGCAAAGTAGACTAGGTGAATGTTTTTCACCCTAATGACCTTATGTCATTGTTTAAACGACATTCTGATTTTAAGCGAATAGCTCTCAAATTATCCTTATGATAATTTTGCTTAAAATCATGTCTCATCTCCTCACATCACTAAGATAAGGAGGCAATTTCCTGTATGAGAAGGCCAACCTCTTTTCTACCCGACATACTTATCAAAAGAATAAAGAATGAACATAACAATCAACAATAAAAATATGTATGTATATAAATAAACTTATTTGATAATCAAAGAACATCAGTTTTGTGAACACGGGAAAATAAATAACAAAATAAAGTATCTGAGAGTCTACGCAAGCCTTGAGACCTAGTGTGTCTCACAAATGCATCTCTAGACAAAGGTTTGGTCAATGGATCTACTAACATATCTTTTGTAGACACATACTTCACATTCACTACCTTGCGTCTAACCATGTCTCTCGCATAGTTATACTTGATATCTATATGTTTGGTTTTACAATGAAACTAAATCTATATGTTTGGTTTTACAATGAAACTAAGGGTCCTTGGTGGAGGATATTGTAGTCTCACTGTCACAGTAGACTAATACTGGTTTAGTATTTTCAACGATATCCAACAAGTGTTCCAAGAACTTTTTCAACCAAACAGCGTCTTGTGCTGCTGATGCCAGAGCCACGTATTCGGCTTCCATTGTAGATAGTGATACACATGATTGTTTCTTACTACTCCATGATATGGCGCTATCACTGATTAAGAAAACATATCCTGAGGTAGACTTCCTCTCGTCTAGATCTCCTATATGGTCAGCATCACTGTATCCAACTAATCACAGATCCTTGTCGCCTTGATAACAAAGGGCATGATCAGCAGTTCCCTTCAGATATCTCATGATCCTCTTTACTTCTTGCCAATGTGCTAAACCTGGATTGGTTTGATATCTACTTACCAAGCCAACTACTTGACAAATATCAGGTCTAGTGCACATCATAGCGTACATTAGACTTTCGACTGTGCTCCTATAAGGAACTCGACTCATTATTTCTGTCTCTTCAGGAGTCTTAGGACACATCTGACCTCCCGAGGTATGGCCTTTACTGATAGGAGTTTCAATTGGGCTACTATTTTGCATATTGAATCGTTCAAGAACTTTTCTAATGTAATTCTCTTGTGAGAGATACAATAGTTTCTTTGGACGATCTCTTGAAATCTTAACTCTAAGAATATATGCAGCTTTACCCATATCTTTCATCTCAAACTGAGATGACAACCATGACTTTATCTCGGTTATAAACTCCTTATCATTTCCATCTATAAGTATGTCATCTACATACAATGTTAAAATCACAAGCTTGTTCCTTGATCTTTTGGAATAAACACAATGGTCTTCATCCATCATGGTAAAACCATTGAATACGACAACATCCCGAAAGTGTATATACCATTGCGTTGAAGATTGTTTGAGGCCATAAATAGACTTCAAAAGTCTACAAACCTTTTGCTCGTGGCCCTTTTTAACGAAACACTGAGGTTGTTCCATATAGATTTTTTCATCTAGTTCTCCATTGAGAAAGGCAATCTTTATATCCATTTGATGTAATTCTAGATCCCAGCTTGCAACGATAGCTAAAACCATGTGAACTGAGGTAAATCGTACAGCAAGCGAGAAAGTCTCTTCGTAGTTTATTCCTTTCTGTTGTGTATACCCTTTCGCCACCAGTCGAGCCTTATATATCTCTACTGTGCCATCAGCCTTGAGCTTAATTTTGAGAACCCATTTGCTCCCAATTGCTTTGCGTCATTCAGGGAGGTCAACTAGTTCCCAAACTTTGTTGACTCTCATAGACTCCAATTCATCTTCCATTGCTTTTGTCCATTTATCCTTAGAAAGGCATGAGAGAGCCTCTTTTATATTTTTAGGCTTGTTTTCTTCTTGTAGGAGTATCATAAATAGTTCACCTCCTTCAACATCAAATCGTCGGTGGGGAATCTTTTTACGAGAACCACGTCTTATTTGTAATTCATGATTGTTCCCATTTAGATCAATGTTGCTCCCACTCAAATCAAAATCATTCATCCTGCTCCCACTTGGAATAAGATCTATGACCATCTCGCTCCCACTTGAAACAAGATCCATTTGGTTACTTTCATTAAATATAGAAGGATTACTTTTATTCGCATCTGATGATGATGGTCTTTGATGAGAAACTAATTCATCATCTGCTAAATTTCTCCCACTCGAATGAAGTGATCCTTGTACTTCTTGATCCATTATATCAAATAAGGTTAGGTTGTGACCTACCTCTCCCTTCTTAGGGAACTCATCCTCTAAGAATGTGACATCTCGTGATTCAAACTCAGTTACACTCCTACTGTCTTGCTGACCTATAAACACATAACCCTTTAAGGTTTTAGAGTATTTTATACTTTTCTTTCCCTTCGGGCCAAATTTTCCATATTTGTGAGAGGAATCATGTGTATAGGCGGTACAACCCCAAGGTCTTAATACATTTAGGTCAGGTTATCTTCCAGTCCATAACTCATATGAAGTAGTAGTAACTAATTTTGTAGGCACTCGGTTAAGTACAAAGGTAGCAGTAAGCAACCCTTCACCCCAGTAACTAATTGGGAGGTTAGCTTATGCCATCATTGACCTAACCATTTCTAGGAGTGTTCTATTTCTTCTCTCCGTAATACCATTTTGTTGTGGAATATTTGGGATAGTCAACTGATGAATTATTTCCTTTTCACCACATAAATTATTAAACTGGGTTGATAAGTATTCATGACCCCGATCAGTTTGAAGAGCTTTTATTTTCTTGTCTAATTGATTTTCCACCAAGCTCATATAGCATTTGAAGCAACTTATTGCTTCTGATTTGTGAAACATTAAATAGACATAACTAAACGGGTAAAGTCATCAATACATGTAATGAAATAACTTGCTACATGCCTAGCCCTAACATTCATAGGCCCACAGATGTCCGAATGGACTAATTGCAAAGGATATTCAGCTCTAGTCGCCTGACCAAAAGGTTTTCTTGCAGATTTTCCAGCTAGATAATTTTCACAAGTGGACAATTCCACATGTTCAATATTGGAAAGAAAACCTTGTTTTGCTAACCTTTGCATTCTTTGTTGGCCTATATGACCAAGTCTAAACATGCCATATGTTTACATCACTATCATACTTATGTGAAGAAACAAACATAGAAAAACTAGCATTATTATAAAATGAATCATAATCCAAATCCATAATAATTAAATCTCCAGTCACATGACCAAAACCAAATAAAGTTGAACCAAAAGTTAACTTGGCAGAATTGCCATGACAAAACAAGTCAAATCCTAGCTTAAGCAAAACTGAAACTGAAATAACATTCCGGCGAATTGTTGGTGCAAAGAGAACATCATGTAGTATTGGGTCTCGACCACCACGCAGGACTAACTTGCATGTACTGATCCCTTCAACATCAACTTTATTGTTGTTGCTCACATATATCCACTTTGCTCCATGCGGAACTCGCCGAAATTCAACAAAGGCACTGCGTTCCCAGGCTATGTGGTCCGTTGCTTCTGAGTCTATAATTCACAAAGGATTAGATTCAGTTAGAAAAATAGAACTAGAAACACAAAGTTCACTAATTCGAGCATCGTGAAATACCTTTCTAGGAGGCTCAGAGTAATCTCTGGCATAGTGACCTTTTTTGTCACAATTATAGCATTTCACTTTAGCAACTTTGACATATTTGGGACGTCTGTTCTTGCCTTTTTCAGTCTTTGCCCTTATGCATGCTGAGCTGGTTGAGCTTGAGATGGCCCTTTCTTCTTTTCCCAATTCCTTTTCTTTGAATCACTCTAGGTTTTGGAGGTTGTTGCCATGTGCAACTTAGGTGTTGGCTTTGCAGCCTCAAGTCGTTCCTCTTCTAACTCAAGATGCGTCCGTACATCTTCCAGAGTTGTGATTCGCTCATTATGGGTCAAATGCAATTTCATATGATCCAAAGAACTAGGCAAAGAGCGTATGACAACTTGGATTTATTGTTCATCAGTCAACACATGACTAGAATCTTTCAACTCCCCAATCATATTTGTCATTTGCCTTATATGTATTTTCATTGAATGTTCTAGGAGTTTCTTATATGAATCAAATTTAATCGTTAAGGATCGTAGCCTTGCAGTGGAACAAGTACCAAACCTTTTCCTCAAAGTATTCCAAAGATCCATAGTTCTTTGGTGATCCTTAAACTCCCTTGGGATGTCATCATCCAAGGTGCGGAACAACGTAATGCGAGCAATGGAGTTCTTTTACTTCCAACTGTCATAGGCTTCACGCGTACGGCTATGCTGAGCAGTGTTGCCTTCCTCAGGCTCATTCATGATATTGTTAATGGCCTCCAGAGCCTCTTGCTCCTCTAGCACATACTGGACTTTCAAGCTCCAGGTTTCAAAGTTGTCACCATGCGAGCAATGGAGTTCTTTTACTTCCAACTGTCACATACTGGACTTTCAAGCTCCAGAGCCTCTTGCTCCTCGAGCACAATGTTTTTCGAAGCAGTAGTCATTCTTTACCAAAATAAAAAATATTGTGAGGATCATGTAAAAAAGAATAACGCAAGGCACGATGTTCAACATACATACACATTTATGACACTAAGAATCAATTGATTTAATCATGGAGTCTGAAAATTTACTATGTTCTCAATCATCAGCCAAGAATTAAAATATTATGAAAATTAACTAATTCAATTTTCTAGCTAAGCGTCTTAATCATTGTTAAGACAACATAATTATCTTTCATGATTTTATAATCCCATGTGGATCATATAAAATTAATGTCAAACTAATTAATATTTATTACACGTTATTCAAATTCACATAAAATTTATTTTAATGTTAAACTAATTAACATATTAAACATGTTAAACAAATTAACAAGTATTGCTAATATTAAACTAATTAATATTTATATCATGCTCAACAAATTAACATAAAGCATGTGTTAAACTAATTAACAAAGTAATGTTAAAAATAATTAACATTCCAAGCATCTTAAAAAAATTAAAAAATAAATATAATGTAAAACAAATTAACATTTTAAAGCATGTTAAATTAACAAATAAATTCAATGTTAAACAAATTAACAAATAAACATAATGTTAAATAAATTAATATTTTAAAGCATGTTAAATAAATTAACAAATAAATTTAATGTTAAACAAATTAACATTTCAATCATGTTAAACAAATTAACATTTCAAGCATGTTAAATAAATTAACATGCAAGTTTAATGTTAAACTAATTAACATTTCAAGCAATTGGGGTAATAAAATAATTATAGTTTTCATAAAACAATATAAATACTAAATTTATATTCTGAAAATTAAGTCCATATGACTAATTTTCGAAATTTAAAATTTATTAAAAAAAAAAGACAAAATCTATTGTAGATTTTAATTTAGGCCATTAGCCCAATTAACATTATGCTAGACATAAACTGGGCCTTTAGCCCAAAACATTTCTCCCAACAACAAACAATATTGCAGGCCAACTTGAAGTGGGTCTTTAGCCCAGTTAATTAGGTATGTCCATTTGCTTTTGAAGAAGCAACAAGAAGCCAAAGTTTATTTTATTTTAGTTTAAGTAACTATCCATTGGAAAAAGAAAAAAAAAAGTAACTATTCACGTGAGAGCAAAAATAACAACTACTACCCCTTTTTTTCAATTATTATAAAATAGTCCAAGAGAGAGAAACCCTTAATTCTATCTCCGCTAGATATAGCACATAAGCCAACAGTAGTATGAATGGGACAGGAACTATTCGACCTCTTTCAGGAAAGGGCCTTACACACGGGGACACTGGCTGATCCCGCCGACAGGAGCAAAGAAAGGTGTCTTTCGCCTACGAGCATTTGTACGAAGAAAGGAGTCTCGTACAAAGGGTTCTTCATGTGTCGCCATCAACCTTACTGGAGCACAAAACTCCATCTTTCTCCACCTTTCCCCCCTTTTTTTTTAATCTCAAAAAAATTGAAAGTATCTTTGCATTTAAGAAGGAAACCTAATTCTCTTCTTCTTCTTTCCAAGATCGCCGCCAACAACTCTTAGAGCACAAAGCTCCAATATTGTTTTAAAAATATTAATTCCAGAAGGGTTTCTATCATTAAAGGAGAGAAGTCATTTGCTTCTTCTCTCTTTTAATCTTCTTTCTTTATGGCAGTGGCTCCAAAAATATTTAAGTCTCTGCCCCCCCTCCCCCTCCCTTCCTTTTTGTGTGTTATTTTCAAAGAAGGAAGAAACCTAAGCCTCTCTAACTTTCTTCGTCTTTGTTGCTGAAAAACGAAAAAAACTATGTATATCCAGCAGTGACGGCGGCGGCAGTGTCCTGGCGACGACAAGGGGTTGGTCGAAAAAAATTGTTGTAACGACTCGACCGTTCATTTTGAGAGTTATAGCCTCGAACCCCTATTTATTACTTCCCCAGTGTCTATTTCTGCTATTGTAACTTGTCGAGGGGTTTTATTTTTGGTTTCGGAGTATTTTGGGACACTTAGTCCCTAAACGGAAGCTTAAGCCTTAGGATTTTGACCGTTGTCGGAACTGTGTGAAAACGACTCCGAAATGGAGTTTCGTCGATCCCTAGCTCTGTTGGGTGATTTTGGGCTTAGGGGCATGTCCGGATTGTATTTTGGATGTCCGTAGCTTATTTAGGCGAAAGTCAAATTTTTGAAGATTTGGACTGGTAGTGGAACTTTTGATATCGGGGTTGGATTCCGATTCCGGAAGTTGGAGTAGGTCCGTAATGTTGAATATGACCTGTGTGTAAAATTTGGGGTGAATCGTACGTGGTTTGATAGGTTTCGGCATCGGTTGTGGAAAATTGAAGTTTCAACTTCTTTAAGTTTGAATTGGAGGGCGATTCGTGATTTTAGCATTGTTTGATGTGGTTTGAGGGCTCAACTAAGTTTGTATGGTGTTTTAGGATTGGTTGGTATATTTGGTTGAGGTCCCGGGGGTCTCGGGTGAGTTTCAGATGCTTAACGGATCACTTTTGGACTTTGGAAGATTGCAGATTTTCTGGCATTTTGTTGTAGACATTTTCTTCATCGCGTTCGTGAGGGAGTTCTCGCATTCGCGTAAGGAATCTGGGAAGTCCAGCTGAGTTACTCTTCGCGTTCGCGATGTGGTTCCTGCATTCGCGAAGAAATGGAACCCTGATGCTACGCGCTCGCGGAGAGGAACGGGCAGATGGAGCTTTAGGCATTTAAGCCTACGCATTCACAAAGAGGGTCCTGCGTTCGCGTAGGGTCCGCCAGTAAAAGGTACGTGTTCGCGAGAGGTCACTCGCGTTCACGAAAGAGGAATTTATGGTCAACATTTTTTTGTTCAACACGAACGCGAGACTTTGACCGCGTTCGCGAAGAAAGAATTAACTGGGCAGATATAAAGATTTAAAAACGAGGGTTTGGCCATTTTTATCAAAACTTGAGTTTGGCAGCTCATATTTGGACGAGATTTCAAGGAATTTTCAGAGACATCGATTGAGTAATGATTCTACACTTTATTTTGGTTATATCCCACTAATCTATCATTAATTTTATCATTAAATTTTAGATTTGGGTTGAAAAATGGGGAAAAATGGGAAGAAGTTCTTCAACTAAGATTTTGGATTTTGATTGGGATTTTGACATCAGATTTGGATAATTTTGGTACGAGTGAACTCGTGAGTGAATGGGTGTTCATATTTGGTGACTTTTACCCGATTTCGAGACGTGGGCCCGAGGAAGCTTTTTAGGGCGATTTTCTAATTTCTTTTTTTAGCTTTGATTTCATTAATTAGATTAGTTCTTATAGTTGTATTTATGGTATGAATTTAATTTTGGCTAGATTTGGGCCATTCGGATATTCGTGGAAAAGGCATTGTTACCGATTGATTGAGCTTGGTTCGAGGTACGTGGCTTGCCTAACCTTGTGTGGGAAAAATCCCCTTAGGATTTGGTACTGTTGTGATATGTGAGCGTCGTATACGTGAGGTGACAAGTACGTACACGGGCTACATTGTTGTAAAAATCGATTTTTACTGAGTATCAAACTGTTTTTTCCTTTTAAATTGAGTTATATTTTTTTAATGAGTATTAGTCTGTTTTCATTCTTATTTGAGCTATTCCAATATGTGTAGTTATCCCGTTTTGTCTAATATCGCATGTCTACGTGCTTTAACTGCTTATTTGAACTCTGTGAAGTATGCCTAGTTGATTTCCTGCTTTTTCTTGTTCTTTATCAGTCTTAACTGTAGAACTCTTGCTGTTAACTGTGGTACTTATCGATTTGAGCTGTGTGTTTACTTTTGAGACTACGAGGCGGTTCCTCGGGAGTTTTTTCTGCACATTTACTTTTGAGATTACGAGACGGTTCCTCGGGAGTTCTCCCTGAATATTTACTTTTGAGACTACGAGGCGGTTCATCGGGAGTTCTCCTTGCACATTTACTTTTGAGACTACGAGGCGGTACCTCGAGAGTTCTCCCTGCACATTTACTTTTGAGACTACGAGGCGGTACCTCGAGAGTTCTCCCTATATATTTACCTTTGAGACTACGAGGCGGTACCTCGGGAGTTCTCTCTGCATATTTATTTTGGATCTACGAGACGGTATCTCGGAAGATCCCCTGTTGTTTATCCCTGTGTGTTGTACTGTTATTTTGCTGTGTTTTCTTTTTGTTAAATTCCAGTCTCTTATTATACTGTTATATTCTCCTGCTTTATTTATTATATACCAGTGGGCCTGACCTGACCTCGTCACTACTCTACCGAGATTAGGCTTGGCATTTACTGGATACCACTGTGGTGTACTTACGCCCTTTCCTGCACATATTTTTCGTGTACAGATCCAGGTTTCTCTTACCAGCCTCGTCCTTAGTTGCAGTCGCTGCTGTTTTCGGAGAACTTCAAAATACATCTACCCAGTCCGCAGATCCTCGGAGTCCCCTCTATCCCCTATGTTGATTCTTCTGTTATTTCTATAGACACTGATATATAGAATAGTTAGAACTTTATAGAAGCTTGTGACTTACGGTATTCTAGGTCTTGGGAGTGTTTTGCATATTTTGAGAGTTGATTATTGTATATGTCGGGCGGCATCTCAATTGCTTATTAAAATATCTGTTATTGTTAGTTGTTAAATTTTTACGTTTTTTATTTCTTTTTCGCAAGTGTTAGGCTTACCTAGTCGTAGTGATTAGGTGCCGTCACGACTATTCACGGAGGGAGAATTTGGGTCGTGACAATTGTGACAAGAGAAAATGATTCCCCTTCCTTTATTTTAAAGAATTACTGATCAGTTTTAAAAAACAAAAACGATTTAATGAAATTCCAAATTATTTGGTGACGTTGGACATATTTGGTCTTCCTTTATCTGGTTTATAAATTGTTCTTGTTCTTGCAAAAATAAATACCAGATTAAGAACTAAATTTAAAATTGATTCAAAATTATCAATTCCTAATTGCTCAACGAACACTCAAAAATTATAAAACCACAGTTCTAGACTCACATAGAAAATTAGAACAATTTTATAACTTGCACAGACCAGAAAACCAGCCTAAGTTGCTCTGATACCAATGTTGGAACGCGTTAATCTAAACACATAGATAGCGTGTAAATCATAAAACGAGAACTTACTTATTCGCGTAGCGGAAGCGGAAAGAATGGATGAACCGCGACTGTAATTACTGATCGGCGGTGATTGTCATGGTGTGTCGAAGCAACTCTTATATCACAGTCTAAACCCTAGTCTGATTTTAGGAGAAGACTAGGCACAGGAAAATATTTCATATTCTATATCTTTTGTTGTACACTTTATATGTACTTATATAGAGAATACCATGGTTAACTAATAACCATATTGGGCCTTAAAGCACCCCTTATAGGTGGACCCAAAATTTCCTACGGTTGAATATTACTAGTATAAAATATTGACCTTCAACACACCCAATTCACTTTGACTCGAAGCTGTTCTAGCGAGGTGGGTTGCTGAAATCTAAGATAAAGATTTAAGGATAAGCGTCTGTTGAAAAAAGAATAAAAGATGAAAAGGAGAAATGACAAAGATAGGTTTTACTATATATTATTCATTTTGACTAATAAGAAGGCCTAACCCAAAAAACCCACTTTCCAAAAGTTTTTCTCCTTTCTTCTAATTAAATAAAAGTATTTTCCTACAATGTGAAAGTTGACATTAGGAGACTGCAATGAAGTGGCCTCAATTTGTGGAAAATTATAGATGAAATAAGTGGTGTCTGTTTGTCACAAGGATTTAGTTGAGATACATTCATTATGTAAATAATACTCCCTCCGTCCTATTTTAGGTAATATTGTTTGAATTGGTATGCAATTTAACAAACAAAAAATTTTAAACTTGTAATCTAAAATAAGTTATAGATATTCATACGCCTATAAATCTATCTCATTAATTAAAGGTAGAAAAATTTAAAGTTAAATTATTTATACGTAGATAAAGATATCATCTTTTTTAAACAAACCTAAAAAAAAATACATCACATAAATTGTGGCAGATGGAATAACTTTTATACCATTAGCTTACTTTAACTTGTTATGAAAAATTTACTTTGTTGATTTTCTATGTAATCAAATCAGAATTACAATATCCAACAGCCTTCAAAGAAGCAAAACAGAAAAAACAAGTGTATAAATAGGAGGGCCACTTGACTCATTTTCAGCACAAAATAGAGCATAAGACAACTCCTTTCACGTTTCTTCTTAGTTCTCTCACAACTAGAGTGTGAGGGCAAGGTCAAGAAAGAGGTTGTTGTCTTTTCTCTATCATTTATTTTTCTTTCTCTCGGACAATAGAATACATAAATCTTGATTGGACAAACAAGTGTAGAGACAGAGAACTAGAGGGATTTTAATTCTGAGGGAATTGAGTGCAATGGAGAGAAGGCATGATTACAAAGGAGATAATATTTCTGAAGAGACTACTCTTGATTGGAGAGGCAAACCTTCAAACTCCTTGAAACATGGAGGAATGAAAGCTGCTGCTTTTGTTCTTGGTATCCATCCATCCCCTTTCTCTCTTCTTTTTTTTGTGCTTAATAGATCAGTTTACAGATTTTTTTTGGTTTTTAACTCGGTGTCTGGTACCGTATTGTAGCCCCATTACATCTGAATTCGTGCTGCCTAGGATTCTATTAGGGGGAAAGCGCTCCATATCAAGGATCTTTTCATAACCAGAGTTCGAACCCGAAACCTTTGGTTAAGAGAAGAGTACTTTATTCACTGCACCACATCCTTTGGTTGTAATCGGTTTAAAGATAACTTCAAGGGTAGATATGTGAATTGGGCTGGTTTCTCCATTAGTATTTCTTAACTTCTAGCAACTCTCTTTTTGCTTCTGCCTTGTCAAAAGCATAGCTCTTTCTGTTTTTCTTTCTCGTGTTTTAGATGAGATGAAAAGAATCCTCAAACTGGCCAAGGCAGATGTGCTGCGACTTCAACCAAACCCATTATTTTTTATATAGAGTTTAGATATATATGTGAAAAATTATTATTATTTTTATAAATATTAAATTTTAATATCGAAAATTTTAAAAGTTAGAACTCCTCAAATTTTAATTGTGAGATCCACCTCTCAGTGTCTTGTACCTTATTTTTGTTGGTTTAGAAAATGACACTTGTTTCATTTGACCAACTTTTATATTGCCATCATTTATTATTTATTCATTTGTTTAATGATGCTTTTTTGTATGTGCAGGGGTTCAAGGATTTGAGATAATGGCAATAGCAGCAGTTGGGAATAATCTCATAACATATGTGATAAATGAGATGCACTTTTCATTATCAAAATCTGCAAACGTAGTGACAAACTTTATTGGGACAGTTTTTCTTCTAGCACTGCTTGGTGGTTACCTCTCCGACTCTTATCTTGGTTGCTTCTGGACCATGCTCATCTTTGGCTTTGTCGAACTTTCGGTACGTATATATTCATTCATTATCTTTCTTTTCTTCCTTTTTGTCTCTTTCTACTTCTACTCTTTGTATATTTGTCATTATATATAAAGGAAAAGATAAGAAAAAGACACCAAGCGTTTAATGTGTGTTTTTGGTTAAATTTACACTTTGCTTTGACCTCTTGGATATGGACCTTAATTAATCCAATTCTTGATTGATAATTGTTGAAACCCTGTACTTTTTCTCCCTGTCCTTGTCATGTTTTTAAGGAGTTCAAGCAAGAATTTATGGGGTTTGGAAAAAAAATATCCCATGTGATTTTTTCTTATCTACCTAATAAGTCTTAGTGAACAGAATTGTACCGGTGGGAGGCAGCAAGCACACAATAAGATTGTTGAAATACATGCAAATTAATCCGGACATCACTATATTCTCCGGTCAATAATAAACGACCATTTTATCTTTTTATTTTGATCTAAAATAAGTGTTAATTTACGTATTCAAGAAGTAATTAATTTTACTTTTCCAAAATTTGTCCTTGTTTACATATTTCCAAAATGTATTTCCTTAATGGTTGTAAGAAAGGTAGAATTAAGATTAATCAGTTACCAAAATATATTCTTGAAGCGATCATACAAGTTTAATTTGTTGTAAAATTTGTAGGGTTTCATACTACTGTCAGTCCAAGCCCACCTGCCACAGCTAAAGCCACCAAACTGCAATATGGTTACTGATGGAGAGCATTGTGTGGAGGCAAAGGGTTTCAAAGCTTTAATATTTTTTACAGCACTGTATTTGGTGGCATTAGGGAGTGGTTGTGTGAAGCCAAACATGATAGCTCATGGTGCTGACCAGTTTAATTACCAAGACAATCCAAAGCAGTCCAAACAACTTTCAAGATATTTCAATGCTGCATATTTTGCCTTCTCTATGGGTGAACTCATTGCTCTTACTGTTCTGGTTTGGGTCCAAACACATTCTGGAATGGACCTTGGCTTTGGAATCTCTGCTGCTGCCATGGCTATGGGATTAATCAGCTTAGTTGGTGGTACACTTTTATACAGAAACAAACCTCCTCAAGGAAGTATCTTCACTCCTATGGTACAGGTAAATATTTTCGTTTTTATTTTTTCCACAGTTTCAATTTAGATAAAATATTTCCTTATTAGTCCGTTCGGACACATTTCTACCATTGGAAATAATTCAACTTTAAACTTTTTATTTTACTCCTTTTATCTGTTTTTATACTCATACAAATGTCATGACCCCACAAATTTTTTGCCTTTAAGCTTTTAAGATCACAAGTTTCAAAAAAAAAAAAAATTCTTAAATTCCATGTCGAATCTGATTCATCTAAATTGAAACGAAGGAGGGTAGTAATATTTTTTTAAGGTCAACTTCTATGCCGACAGTGTTCAAGAATTTCATAGAATATCAGGTCGCATGAAGTGTAAGTACAGGTAATCGTCCTAAATTAATATTTAAGTAAATTAATAACCTAAAAAATAAAACAAATGATGTGCTGCAATAGGTTAAAACACATCGATAGTGTAAAAGCTCGGTACATTGTCACTGCAATTTAAATTATTAATTTTATGTTTTTTAATGTCAACTAGCCATGAATGATATTAAAAGGTTATGTTATGTTTTGTTATTTATTTATTCATGTTTATTTTATATTCCTTGATTGTAGTTCATCTTTGACTTTGTCTCTTTCTTTGGCCTTTATGTAACATTATTAATTACTAGGATGTCTAATTATGAACTAGAATAATGTTGGGTACCACTTCAATACTTTGTTTATGCTATTTTAATTTTGGATCTTTGAGACTTTTATTGATTTGACTCTGTAGATTATGGATGCAATCTTGTTCTCTTTCGCTGACACCATTAAAATAAAATTCCCCCATTTGTTAAATTAATTAATTTGAATAATGAAAGTGGAAGTGTTGTCTTCTATTCATGTTCCACGAAAGAGTCATTAAGGTCCCCATATTATATTTCTGTCGGAGGATTTGGCTCCTTCCATTATCCTATACTAGTCCCTCCCCCCACCAGAAATCACCAGAGGAAATTTTATTTTATTTTTTAATTTGAGAACTACTGTTTAGAATTTTATATTGAATGCAGGTATTTATGACTGCTTTTTCAAAGAGAAAAGAAGTCTGTCCATCTGATGCACGAGTACTTCACGGGAGCCACTCAATCAAGGGTCCTAACAGCAATGCCACCATATCTGATGATATGGCCATTCTTCATCACACCAATCAATTCAGGTACATGTACAAACTATTAATAACTATATTGTCTCTATACCAATTATTTAAAAAAAAATATTAGTATTGTTTATGAAATAGTAAATAATAGTAATATTTTATAAGGACATTATTAGCAGTGATATGTTTATAGTAGGGTTTAAATATCTGTCACGCTAATTTGTTAATACATAGGAGTATTTATTGTTTCAAGGCCATAATGATACCTTGTCATTAATTAAAAGCTTATAGTAGCAATTATGATTTTCTTCCTTTAGCACCTTATTTGGTCCTGTTTATTTGTCATATTAGTTTTACCACACCCATTAAGAAAATATTAATAATAAGAGTTATTGACTAATTTATCCTTGTTTATTTCTTGATCTTTTACCACATTAATCTCTTTCCAACAAATACTCACTCTATCAATGCTTAGGGTAAAATAGAAAAATGTAATTACTTCATTAATTTTTTATTTATGAAACGATAAGTATTTTGAAACAATTATTATTGACAAACACGAAAAGTAAATACTTATGACTTACGGCAGTACTATATCCTACCTCACTAATGTAGAGAAACCTGTACGTTCAGGTTCTTGGACAAAGCTTGCATCAAAGTGCAAGATGGAAATAGCACAAAGGAGAGTCCATGGAAACTTTGCACAGTAAACCAAGTGGAACAAGTCAAGATCCTTATTTCAGTTATTCCTATCTTTGCTTGTACTATAGTTTTCAACACCATCTTAGCCCAACTTCAAACTTTTTCAGTTCAACAAGGGAGTTCTATGAACACTAAGCTGACCAAAAGCTTCCACATCCCTCCAGCTTCCCTTCAAGCAATTCCCTACATAATGCTAATCTTCTTAGTCCCTCTCTATGACACATTCTTTGTCCCTTTTGCCCGAAAAATCACCGGTCATGACTCCGGTGTGACACCGTTGCAACGTATAGGTCTCGGCCTATTCGTTGCAACTTTCTCCATGGTATCAGCAGCTCTGATGGAATATAAAAGGAGGAACGCTGCAGTGATCCTGAACAAGACACTATCAATATTTTGGATCACCCCTCAGTTCTTGATTTTCGGGGTATCCGAAATGTTCACTGCAGTTGGCCTCATTGAGTTCTTCTACAAACAGTCTGTAAAAGGGATGCAATCATTTTTAACGGCCATTACTTATTGCTCATACTCATTTGGTTTTTACTTAAGCTCGGTACTTGTTTCACTTGTGAATAAGATCACTTCAAACTCCTCTCATGGTGGCTGGCTCAGTGACAACAATCTCAACAAAGACAGGCTTGATCTTTTCTATTGGTTACTAGCAGTGCTGAGCTTCCTCAACTTCTTCAACTATCTGTTCTGGGCTAGATGGTATTCGCGAAATCGATCATCATCATCATCAGCCACAATACAGCATGATTTTATTTCAAAAGTTACTGGAGATGATACTATAGCTTAAAAGTTACAGTATGTAATTCTAAGGGAATATGTTAGTTTCTCCAAATTCCATAAGTTCTTGGATTAATAAGTATAGAGAAATTAAATATATAAAAGAATGTTCATGTCCTGTTAAAATGTATAGCAAATACCACCAGTAATAGATAATATTCCCTCACTTTTAATTTATACTATTATTAGTACCCGCGCGATGTGCAGACACATACCATATTAAAACTACTTGAGTTATTTGAATTATGTGCAAATAACCTTAAAATATAAATATTCTAGATAAAAGTTAGTATATATAATCATTAAATATTAATTAAGCCGCAAGATATGATATTATTTCTCAAATCTCGTAGTGGACAACCTATTTTTTTCTATATTTGTAACATCCTAACCCCTTGATTTTAGTACTTACATTTCGTTCGCTATTAATATTAAATGATACTAAATATATCATGTTGTAATATGTCTTGTTTGAGCACATTAGATCATTATATTTTAACAAAATTACTACCACTCTATTTTTCATTTCAAAGTCAAATAAATCTTATTCATCACATTTTTACACAAATTTTTCTTTTTCTTTTGTTCTTTACTTATAGTTATTGTATTATTTATTATTTAATATTGGTATACCATCATATAATCTCTTATTAGCTCACTAATTGACTTAATGTCTTTCTTATTACTCTTTTAATAATCATCAATAAATATAAAAAAAAACTATTCATAATATTTAATATACTTTTATCCTCTTACTCGGTACTTTTTATCATTTATATGTATTAATAATATTTTTAAGTATTATTTATTTTATTTATTTTTAAATTAATTTAAAGTGTAAGCATTCTCACATTATCTTTATTTTCTTCATTATACATTCTCTTTCCTACTATAAAATTTTAATGAGTTTTTTTACATATAACCAAAATAATATCACATTTTATTTTAATTTGTAACTTTGAATCAGTCTAAATATTAAAACATAAGTTCTTTGATTATCATGTTCCAAATCTATTGAGTTTTTCTATATTAGTTTTTGTATATCATGTAATTAAATTTTCTTTCTCTTTTAATTTTAAGATACAAATTTAATTTTTAATTTTTGTTAGTAAAATTACCCACTTTGGACATTTATTTTCTATTTTTAAAACTTAACGTGTTATCAATTTTTTAAATCTTTTTAATAGGACTTTAATTTCATGGTCTTATCTATAGTTTGAGCATTCTCATCATAATTTTAAGAACTTTCTAATCTCAAATTCAAATAGTCCTTCCCTTTCATTTCTAATAGTAAATTATTAATTATTTTCCTTAATTTGGCTATTATGTTATCTAATATATAGTAGTATAACGTTTACGTGGCTTTACTATCACGACCCAAACTCCCTCTGTATAACGTCGTGATGACACCTAGTCTGTACGACAGGGTAAGCCTAACAAATTTTGGAAAATAACAAAATGAAAGTAAAACTTGGCAACTAACAGCAGTAGATAACTAAATCACAAGTAACAATGCCGCTGGACATGTACAACAACCAATACTCTATAAATACACAGTCTTCCCAAAATCCGAAACATCATAAGTCACAAGTTACAGAAGAAAACTAGTATCTCTATACACCAGAGTCTAACAAGAGAAGTACGGAAGGTAAATGACATATGAGAGAATAGAGGGGGACTCCAAGGTCTGCGGATGCGACAGATATATACCCTGAAGTTTCCGTACAACAGCAAGCACTCTCAGCTAGGAGCGGGGCTGATAAGAAGTGCGTGGATCTGCACACAAAGAATATGTGCAGAAGAGTAGCATGAGTATACCACAACGGTACCCAGTAAGTGCCAAACCTAACCTCAGTCGACTAGTGACGAGGTCAGGTCAGGCCCACTGGTATATAATAAATAAAGCAGGAGAATATGCAGTATAATAAGATACTAGAATTTAACAAAAGGAAACACAACAAGGCAACAATGTAACACACAGGGGTAAACAACAGGGGATCTTTCGAGATACCGTCTTGTAGTCCCAAAATAAATATACAGGGAGAACTCTCGAGGTACCGCCTCGTAGTCTCAAAAGTAAATATGCAGAGAGAACTCCCGAGGTACCGCCTCGTAGTCTCAAAAGTAAATATACATGGAGAACTCCTGAGGAACCGCCTCATAGTCTCAAAAGTAAATATACAGGGAGAACTCCCGAGGAACTGCCTCGTAGTCTCAAAAGTAAATGTACAGGGAGAACTCCCGAGAAACCGCCTCGTAGTCTCAAAAGTAAATATACAGGTAGAACTCCCAAGGTACCACCTCGTAGTCTCAAAAGTAAACACATAGCTCAAACCGATAAATACAATAGTTACTAGCAAGATTTCTACAGTTATACTGATAAAGAACAAGGAAAAGTAGGAAATCAACTAGGCATGCTTCACAGTATTCAAATAAGAAGTTAAAGTACGTAGACATGCGATATTGGACTAAACAGGATAACTACACATATTGGAATAGCTCAATTAAGAATGAAAACAGACTAATACTCATTTAAACGGTATAACTCAAATTAAAGGAAAACAGGTTGCTACTTAGTAAAAAAAAATCGGGCTTTTACAACAATGTAGCCCGTGTACGCACTCGTTACCTCACGTACACGGTGCTCGCATATCACAACAGTACCAAATCCTAAGGGGATTTTCCCCACACAAGGTTAGGCAAGCCACTTACCTCGAACTAAGCTCAATCAATCGGTAACAATGTCTTTTCTACGAATATCCGACTCCGAATGGCCCAAATCTAGCCAAAATCAATTACATACCATAAATACAACTATAAAAAATTAATCTAATTAATTAAATCAAAGCTAAAGCAAGAAATTAGAAAATCGTCCCAAAAAGTCTCCCGGGCCCACGTCTCGGAATCGGGTAAAAGTCACAAAATATGAACACACATTCCTTCATGAGTTCACTCGTACCAAAATTATCCAAATCCGATATCAAAATCTCAATCAAAACCCAAAATCTTAGTTGAAGAACTTCCCATTTTCCCCAAAATTTCAACCCAAATCCAAAATTAAATGATGAAATCAACCATAGATTAGTGGAATATAACCATAAATGAGTTAAAAATCGTTACCGAAAAGTTTTCTCTGAATATCCCTAAAGAAATCGCCCAATCCGAGCTCTCAAAGTCCCAAAATCGAAATGGGAAAACAACCCTCAAAATCCTATTTTCTGCCCAGCAAACTCGCTTTTGCGAGCCTTCAACCGTACCTGCAGAAAACTCATCGCAGGTGCGAAAATGGCTTAAATGGTTGGGACCGCATCTGCGAGCTTTGGGCTGCACCTGCGAGCCCGCTCCTGCGGCTTGACTTCTGTACCTGCGCTCACAGACCTTGTTGACCAACAGTGCACCTGCGCCCTTCACTCCGCTCGTGCAATCCTGCACCTGCGGTTTCTTCACCGCAGGTGCAAAAATACCAGAAACCAGAAGCTTCAGCCATTTGCATAAGTCTAAATTCAATCCGTTAAGCATCTGAAACACACTCGAGGCCCCCGTGACCTCAACCAAGTATAACAATAAGTCCTAAATACCATACGAACTTAGTCGAGCCCTCAAATCACATCAAACAACGCTAAAAACATGAATCACCCTCCACTTCAAACTTAATGAACTTGAAACTTTAAATTTCTACAACCGATAACGAAACCTACCAAACCACATTCGATTTGACCTCAAATTTTAGACACAAGTCATATTCAACATTGTGGACCTACTCCAACTTCCAAAATCGGAATCCGACCCCGATATCAAAAAGTCCACTATCGGTCAAAATCTCCAAAATTCGACTTTCGCCAATTCAAGCCTAAATCAGCTACAGACCTCCAATTCACATTCCGGACATGCTCTTATGTCCAAAATTACCCAACGGAGCTAACGGAACTGACGAAACTCCATTCCGGAGTCGTCTTCACACAGTTCCGACTACGGTCAAAATCTTAAGGCTTAAGCTTCCATTTTAGGGACTAAGTGTCCTAATTCACTCCGAAACCACAACAACAACCTTCCGGCAAGTCACATAAGCAGAAAAAGATACGGGAAAAGCAGTTAATAGAGGATCGGGGCTAATACACTCAAAACGATCGGTCGGGTCGTTACATCCTCCCCTCTTAAAACAATCATTCGTCCTCGAACGAGCATAGAGACATACCTAAAGTGGTGAAAAGATGAGGATAGCGGCTGCACATATCATGCTCGGTCTCCCAAGTCGCCTCCTCGACTGGCAGACCCCTCCACTGAACCTTCACAGAAGCAATGTTCTTTGACCTCAGCTTTCGAACCTGCCTATCCAAAATAGCCACTGGCTCCTCAACATAAGATAGATCTTTGTCCAACTGGACTGAGCTGAAATCCAACACATGAGACGGATCACCGTGATACTTCTGGAGCATTGAAACATAGAATACTAGATGGACCCATGCAAGACTGGGAGGCAAGTCAAGCTCATAAGCAACCTCCCCAACACGTCGCAACACCTCAAATGGGCCGATAAACCTTTGGGCTCAGCTTTCCCTTATTTTCGAACCTCATAATGTCCTTCATAGGCAAAACCAGGATCAAGACCCGCTCTCCAACCATGAATGCAACATCGCGAACATTTCGATCCGCATAACTCTTCTGTCTGGACTGGGCTGTGCGAAGTCGATCCTGAATCACATTCACCTTATCCAGGGCATCCTGAATCAAGTCCGTACCCAATAATCTAGCCTCGCCCGGCTCGAACCAATTCACTGGAGACCGACACTGCCTACCATACAGAGCGTCATACGGTGCCATCTGAATGCTCGACTGATAACTGTTGTTGTAGGCAAACTCCGCAAGTGGCAAGAACTGATCCCAAGCACCCCCAAAATCTATCACACAAGCGCGGAGCATATCCTCCAGTATCTGAATAGCACGCTCGGACTGTCCATCCGTCTGAGGGTGAAATGTTGTGCTCAACTCAACCCGAGTACCCAACTCCTGCTGTACAGCCCTCCAGAACCGTGATGTAAACTGTGTACCTCGGTCAGAGATGATAGATACCGGTACGCCATGAAGCCTAATAATCTCGCGGATATAAATGCGAGCCAGCTGCTCGGAAGAATAGGTAGTCATCACAGGAAGGAAATGAGCTGACTTGGTCAGCCTATTCACAATCACCCAAACTGCATCAAACCTCTGCTGAGTCCGTGGGAGTCGAACAACGAAATCCATAGTGATTCGCTCCCATTTCCACTCCGGAATCTCTAACTTCTGAAGTAACCCACCTGGCCGTTGATGCTCATACTTCACCTGCTGGTAATTTAGACACCGAGCTACATGTTCCACTATGTCCTTCTTCATTCTTCTCCACTAGTAATGTTTCCTTAAGTCCTGATACATCTTTGCGGCACCCGGATGAATGGAGTACCGCGAACTGTAAGCCTCCTGGAGAATCAACTCACGCAAACCATCCACATTAGGCACACATAGTCTGCCCTGCATCCTCAATGCACCATCATCCCCAATAGTGACCTCCTTAGTATCACCGTGATGGACCGTGTCCTTAAGGACAAACAGATGGGGGTCATCATACTTACGCTCCCTGATATGATCATAAAGAAAAGACCGAGAGACCACACAAGCCAATACTCGACTCGGCTCATAAATATCCAATCTAACAAACTGGATGGCTAAGGACTGAACATCCAACGCCTATGGCCTCTCTGCTGCTGGTAGATATGCTAAGCTTCCCAAACTCTCTGCCTGCCGACTCAAAGCATCGGCCACCACATTGGCCTTCCCAGGGTGGTACAAAATGGTGATATCATAATCCTTAAGCAGCTCTAACCACCTCCTCTAACACAAATTAAGATCCTTCTGCTTGAACAAATGCTGCAAACTCCGGTGATCGGTGTAAATCTCACAAGGGACACCGTACAAGTAGTGCCGCCAAATCTTCAAGGCATGAACAATAGATGCTAACTCAAGGTCATGGACAAGATAGTTCTTTTCATGCACCTTTAGCTGTCTAGACGCGTAGGCAATCACCCTACCGTCCTGCATCAATACCGTGCCGAGACCAATCCGCGACGCATCACAATATACAGTATAAGACCCCGAACCTGTAGGCAATACCAATACTGGGGATGTAGTCAAAGCTGTCTTGAGCTTCTGAAAGCTCTCCTCACACTTATCTGTCCACCTGAATGGAGCACCCTTCTAGGTCAGCCTGGTCATAGGTACTGCAATAGATGAGAATCCCTCTATAAAACGATGGTAATACACCGCCAAACTAAGAAAACTCCAGATCTTCGTAGCGGATGACGGTCTAGGCCAACTCTGCACTGCTTCCACCTTCTTCGGATCCACCTCGATCCTATCACTCGATACTACATGACCCAAGAATGCCACTGAGTCTAGCCAAAACTCACACTTTGAAAATTTTGCATATAACTTCTTTTCTCTCAAGGTCTGAAGCACAGTCCTCAGGTGCTGCTCATGATCCTCCCAAGTCCGGGAGTACACCAGAATGTCGTCAATAAACACAATGACGAACGAGTCAAGATAAGGCCGGAACACACTGTGCATCAAGTGCATAAAAGCTGTTAGGACATTGGTCAGCCCAAAATACATCACAAGGAACTCGTAGTGACCATACCGAGTTCTGAAGGCAGTCTTCGGGATATCTGACTCCCGAATATTCAACTGATGATAGCCTGAACGTAAGTCAATCTTGGAAAACACTCTGGCACCCTGTAACTGATCAAATAAGTCATCAATATGGGGCAAAGGATACCTGTTCTTCACTGTAACTTTGTTCAACTAGCGATAATCAATGCACACACGCATAGAACCATCCTTTTTCTTCACAAACAAGACAGGAGCACCCCAAGGTGACACACTGGGCTGAATGAAGCCCTCATCAAGCAATTCCTGTAACTGTTCCTTCAAATCCTTCAACTCAGGAGGAGCCATACGATATGGAAGAATAAATATGGGCTGAGTGCCCTGCAACAAATCAATGCCAAAATCAATATCTCTATTGGGCGGCATGCTTGGAAGATCAGCTGGAAACATATCTGGAAAGTCACTCACTACTGGGACTGACTCAACTGTAGGGGTATCAATACTGACATCTCTCACATAAGCTAGATACGCGTCACACCCCTTCTCAACCATTCATTGAGCTTTAAGAAATGAAATAACTCTGTTGGGAGTATACTCTAAGGTACCTCTCCACTCTAATCGCGGAAATCCTGGCATAGCCAGCATCACGGTTTTAGCGTGACAATCAAGAATAGCATAATGGGGTGACAACCAGTCCATGCCCAAGATAACATCAAAGTCTACCATGTTGAATAATAATAAATCGGTTCTGGTCTCAAAACCACTAAAAGCAATCAAACACGACTGATACATGCGGTCCACAACAAGAGAATCTCCCACAGTAGTAGACACATAAATAGAGGAACTCAAAGAATCCCGAGATACGCCCAAATATGGGGCAAAATAAGAGGACATATAGGAATATGTAGAGCCTGGGTCAAATAATACTGACGCATCTCTATGACAGACCGAAACAATACTTGTAATGACAGAGTCGGAAGCAACTGCCATTGTACGAGCCGGAAGAGCATAATATCTGGCCTGGCCTCCCCCTCCAGGGCGACCTCAACCTCCCCGACCTCTACCTCGAGCTGACTGAGTAGGTGGGGCGGTAGCTGATGCTGGAATCATAGCCTGAGGACCCGGTGGAGCACGCTGTGCTTGAGAAGTCTTGGAGGTGCACCCCCCTTAAGTCTGGGAAAATCCCTCACCATATGGTGAGTGTCGCCACACTCAAAACAAGCTCTCAGAGGGCGTGACTGCTGTGACTGGCTCGGGCCAGGTCTGCTGGACTGGCCGCTAAAAGCACCCCGAGCAGGAGGCACACTAGATACTGACGGTGCATAATAAGGCTCCTAGAGCTAGCAGGGGCCGAAATACCACTGGCGGTTGGAAGAGCTGAATGAACGGGGCAACTCCCATAACCCCTACCATGTTGAATTGCAGCTGGGGCACGAGTACCGCTGTAAGTGCCAGACTCTCGAGACCTCTTGGCCTCCCTCTCCTCTCTATCCCGGGAAAGCATGCCCTCCAATCTCCTGGCAATACGCACAACCTGCTGGTAAGAAATATCCATCTCCAGCTCCCTAACCATACTAATCCTGATACTGGGGTGGAGTCCCTTAATAAACTGACAAACCCTCTCTCGAACTATGGCAACCAAGGCTGGTGAATGTCGGGCCAAATCACTGAAGCGAACTGCATACTCTGATACAGTCATATCACCCTGGCACAACATCTCAAACTTCGTGCGCCATGCGTACCTGAATCTGCACCAAAAAACATGTGCAGAAGTTAAAGCACGTAGACATGCGATATTAGACTAAACAGGATAACTACACATATTGGAATAGCTCAATTAAGAATGAAAATAGACTAATACTCATTTAAACGGTATAATTTAAATTAAAGGAAAACAAGTTGCTACTTAGTAAAAAAAATAAATCGGGTTTTTACAACAAATAGCCCGTGTACGTACTCGTCACCTCACGTACACGGCGCTCACATATCACAACAGTACCAAATCCTAAGGGGATTTCCCCCACATAAGGTTAGGCAAGCCACTTACCTCGAACCTAGCTCAATCAATCGGTAACAATGCCTTTTTCACGAATATCCGACTCCGAATGGCCCAAATATAGTTAAAATCAATTACATACCATAAATACAACTATAAGAAATTAATATAATTAATAAAATCAAAGCTAAATCAAGAAATTAAAAAATCGCCCCAAAAGGTCTCCCCGGGCCCACATCTCGAAATCGGATAAAAGTCACAAAATATGAACATATTCCCTCATGAGTTCACTCGTACCAAAATTATCCAAATCCGATGTCAAAATCTTAATCAAAACCCAAAATCTTAGTTGAAGAACTTCTTCCCATTTTTCCAAAATTTCAACCCAAATCCGAAATTAAATGATGAAATCAATCATAGATTAGTGGAATATAACCATAAATGAGTTAAGAATCGTTACCCAAAAGTTTAGTGGAATATAACCATAAATGAGTTAAGAATCGTTACCCAAAAGTTTTCTCTGAAAATCCCTCGAAAAATCGCCCAATCCGAGCTCCCAAAGTTCCAAAATCGAAATGGGAAAACAACCCTCGAAATCCTATTTTCTGCCCATCAAACTCTCTTTTGCGATCCTTCAACCGCACCTGCAGAAAACTCATCGCAGGTGCGAAAATGGCTTAAATGGCTGGGACCGCATCTGCGAGCTTTGGGCCGCACCTGCGAGCCCCCTCCTCTGGCTTGACTTCCGCACCTGCGCTCACAGACCTTCTTGACCAACAGCGCACCTGCGCCATTTACTCCGCACGTGCGATCCCGCACCTGCGGTTTCTCCACCGCAGGTGCAAAAATACCAGAAACCAGAAGCTTCAGCCATTTGCCTAAGTCCAAATTCAATCCATTAAGCATCCGAAACACACCCGAGGCCCCCGTGACCTCAACCAAGTATACCAACAAGTCCTAAAACACCATACGAACTTAGTCGAGCCTCAAATCACATCAAACAATGCTAAAAACACGAATCACCCTCCACTTCAAACTTAATGAACTTGAAACTTTAAATTTCTACAACCGATGCCGAAACCTACCAAACCACGTTCGATTGACCTCAAATTTTACACACAAGTCATATTCAACATTGTGGACCTACTCCAACTTCCGGAATCAGAATCCAACCCCGATATCAAAAAGTTCACTACCGGTCAAAATCTCCAAAATTCGACTTTCGCCAATTCAAGCCTAAATCAGCTAAAGACCTCCAATTCACATTCCGGATATGCTCCTATGTCCAAAATCACCCAACGGAGCCAACGAAATCGACGAAATTGCATTCCGGAGTCGTCTTCACAAAGTTCCGACTACGGTCAAAATCCTAAGGCTTAAGCTTCCGTTTTAGGGACTAAGTGTTCCAATTCACTCTGAAACCACAACAACAACCTCCCGACAAGTCACATAAGCAGAAAAAGATACGGGGGAAGCAGTTAATAGGAGATTAGAACTAATACACTCAAAACGACCGGCCGAGTCGTTACATTTACACTAACTTGTCACTTTATTTAATATTATTATCCATTAATATTCTTTAATATAATATAGATATATATATAAATATTTTAATCCCGAAATAAGTATTTATTTTATTATAAAATATTGCTCGAAAATTTTAAATTATTTAAATTTATTAATAATATTTTAAGTATTTTATATTTACTTTATTTTATTTTCTAAACTAATTATCTATAAATATCCTCACATTATCTTTTATTTATTTTTATTATTCTATATTTTTATTTTTTAATTTATGTATCACACTTGTCATGTGGCTTTTTATTAGCGTGTTTGAATTTAATATATATTTATATAACACTCATTCTAATATAATACAGATAAAAATTAAAAATTATTTCAATAGTAACTTTGACTCTATTGCTCATATTCCAAAATATGATTGTTCTTTCCATATTCAATTTTTTTTTAATCTCAAATTCAGATAAGTCTTATCCTTCTTTTTTTTTTTTTTTTTTAAATTGGACCGCATTTAAAAAGAATTATGTTATGCTTTGAAACTTAAACTAACTGCACTCAATTGGGATATTAAATCATAGAAATATATTTTCTTTATTTTTTGAATGCATTATATCTAATTATTGTAGTAATATTTCCAACATCATTTTTTTCTCTATATAATATTTTAAAAATATAAAAATAATAAAATAAAGAAAACGGGTGATGTTGATAGTGAATAACTATTAAATAGGAACTCTTATTTTTGGAAAGCTTTAAAAATCTATTTAATATAAAATTATGAGTCAATCTTAATTGATTTCCACTGTAACTTTAATTTAATCAAATATAATATGTCTTAATTCTTATTAGATTTGTCTAACTCTATTTAGATTATATTTTAAAAGTTTCAAGTGACATTTTCTCAATATGCCACTGGTTTAACCCCATACTTCAGTACCCTCTTTTTAATGTATTATAGATAATAAACATTCATGGTTTTAGAAAAATGTTAATTTTATTAATTGAAACCTTTCATTTAAAATAATATCTATTTATATTCTTAAGAAAAGCTATTTATATTTTAATTGAAAGTAAAACTTTTTTATATTTCAATCCAAATTAATTAAAATTATCTTTTAGTTTAAATTTATTTTTATTACATAGCATAATAGTATTATTTTAAAATTGCCAAGTGGCTTTTTCGCAAACTTGCCACTTCACTTATTTACATTGCAAATGATTTTCCTTATATATATATATATATATATATATATATATATATATATATATATATATATTGTAAATTCTGTCTAGGTTCAATGCTATATTTTTTACACTCTTTTCTCTAATTAATGCTTACTTGATTTCCTCACTTTAAAGGAAACCATGACTATTGCTTATCATATAAAACTACTCCAAATATAGTAATATAAGTCACGGACAACTCTAATTTGCATTTCCCAACAGAATTTTTTCTTGCCAATTATTGATTTGATACAAAAGAATATCAATTAATAAATTATTTCAATGTTATACAAATAGAATCCAACAAATAGATTCCATAAAAGTGCCAAGTAGCTTGTTCTCATTACGCCACTTGGCTTACCACAATGCATACTACCCTCCTTTGCGGTGTAGGTTATTTGAATCGTGTGTAAATAACCTTAAAATACAAACCTCTCAGATAAAAATTATATAACATGAGAATTTAATTATGAAGCAAGATATGAAATTATTGTTCAAATCTCATAGTAGACAACCAATTTTTTAATTTTTTTATGTTTGTAGCAATCTAACCCTTTGATTTTAGTACTTGCATTTCGTTTTGATGTCAATATTAAAGAATACTAAACATGTCATATTGTGATCTGTCTTGTTTGAGCACATTAGATCATATTATTTTAACAAAATTCTTACTATCACTTTACTTTTATCTGGAAAGACAAATATGTCTTATTCATCACATCATTTTTACGTAAATTCTTTTTTGTTTTTGTTCTTTTTATTAGCTTATAATTAAATTAATGTCTTGCTTATTATCCCTTTAATAGTATTTAATAAATATAAATGTTTTATTCTTGAAATTTGGTATATTTTTGTGTTTGTATCCTCTTATTCAGAATATTTTAATCATTTAAATTTATCAGTAATATTTTTAAAAATAATTTAATTATTTTATTTATTTATTTGTAAATTAATTTAATGTATAAGTATCCACACACTACCTCTATTTTTTTTATACATTCTCTTCCCTACTATAAATTTTGATTAGTTTTTATATTAATGTTTTACCTATAACCAAAATAATGTCATATTTTATTTTAAATTGTAACTTTTAATTAGTCTAAAATACTAATACATAAGTTATTTGATTATCATGTTCCAAATGTATTGAGTTCTCTTATAATTAATTTTGTATTAGATGCAGTTAAATTTTCTTTCTTTTTAGGTAAAAGATACAATTTAATTTTTAATTTTCATTAGTAAAATTTCCAATATTAAAAATTTATTTTGTATTTTTAAAATTTCATTTAATCATAGAAAAATATTTTCTTAATTGTTTGAACACATTATTTCTAAATATTGTAGTAATATTTTTACTATCATTTTATTTCTTTACATAATATTAACAAATAAAAATTCAAATAATTCTTATCATTGTATTTTCTAAATTGGACCGCATTTTCAAAGAAATTAGGCAATGCTTTCAAACTTAAACTAACTGCACTCAATTCAGATATTAATCATAGAAAACTATTTTCTTAATTGTTTGAATATATTATATCTAAATGTTGTAGTAATATTTTCACTGTCATTTTATTTCTTTACATAAATTTTTTTTTTTAATTTTAAGATAGAAATTTAATTTTTAATTTTCATTAGTAAAATTATCTATATTAGAAATTTATTTTGTATTTTTAAAATTTTATTTTTATTGTTTTTTTATTTTTTGTAAATAAGACTTCAATTTCATGGTATTATCCATAATTTGAGCATTCTCATCATAGTTTTAAGATTTTTCTAATCTCAAATTCAAAAAGTCTTTTTCTTTCATTTCTAATAATTTAACATAATTTTGCTATTTTTTTAATCTAATATATAGTCTTTTTACGTTTTATGTGGCTTTTCATTAACTTCTAACTTTATTTAATATCATTATCAACTACTTCTATTTAATAATATATAGATAAATATATAATATTTTTTATTATAAAATAAATATTTATTTTATTTTAAAAACTTTGGTCAAAAATTTTAAATTATTTAAAATTTAATAATATTTTTAATTATTGTATATTTACTTTATTTTATTTTCTAAACTTATGATTTATAAATGTCCTTACATTATCTCTAATTTATTTTTATTGTTCAATATTTTTAGTTTTTGATTTTATCTATTAGACTTGAGTTATGCATGTGGACTTATATTATGACTTTTCTTATCATAATATAAAAAACTTTCTCATCTCAAATTTAAATAAGTTTTACCCTTTTTCTCTATGATAAAAAATCTGATTTTTTATTTTTTCTCTATTTATTCTTTATTTTTGATTTTATATTATTCAATACCTAATATTATTACATTGTCATGTGAATTTTTATTAGCTTGTTTGAATTTAATATCTATTTTTATCACACTCATTCTAATATAATATAGATAAAAATTTAAAAACTTTCTCATCTCAAATTCAAATATTTTTTGTCATTCTATTTTCTTAATTGGACCGTATTTTCCAAAAATTATGTTATACTTTCAAACTTAAACTAACTGAACTCAATTCAAATATTAATCATAGAAAAATATTTTCTTACTTGTTTGAACACATTATATCTAAATGTTGTAGTAATATTTACGTATAAAATATTCGTTTGCACGATTTATCAATATTAATATGACTTTAGTATTCTTGTTATTAAAATATCTTTTACTTATTATTTAATTTTTCTCTTAACTTATAAATAATTTGTATACTTTATGTAAGATCTTATTGCTGCTTGAATTTATTTAATTTTTAAACTCAATAAATCTTTAATATCTTAAGTAAATTTTAGTTTTATTTTCTATTTTAACTTACTCCAAAGTATAAATAGTCACAGGTTATCTCAATTTTATGTATTTATATATTTTTTATTTTTTTCTATTATAGTTTTAATTAATTTTTCACCTCCATATTTCTAGCTAATATAGAAGAAAATCTATGAGTGAATCAATTTATAGATATAAATATAGATACAAATATACATATAAATATAAATATAGATATATAGATTAGATTTGTCTAAGATCTATTTAGATTATGTATAAGATTCATTAAACTGCGTCCATTAATTATGTTTCTATTTATAATTTTTAATTATTAATATTGTCATAAAATTGCCACTTGGCTTCATTTTAGCTTGCCACTTGGCTTAACCACAATGCATACTACCCTCCTTTTAATATAATATAGATATAGATGATATACTTTCCTTACTAGTCTATTCTTTAAAAAATGATATATTTTTATATGTGAAAAATTTTAAATTTTTTATTTTATCCATTTTACCCTTAATGAAAAAATTTTATAGCCACATAATATTATGGCACAAAGCTTTTAACTTTTATGCTTTAAAAACCACAAGTTTCAAAAGTTTTTTTATAAACTCTGTGTCGCGCCAAAGTGTGTCATACAAATTAAAACGGTGAGTGAGCTTGTGTTATATATATATATATATATATATATATATATATATATATATATATATATATATATATATATATATATATATATATATATTCTAGAGAAAAAGAAGGTCCCCTTTTCAAGGTTCTTTGAGTTGGTCCCCCTAGGCCTATTGCTTTGAGGAATTTAGGCACCATCCCATTTTGAAGATTCATTGCATCTTTCTGTATTACATCAATAACACTTCTTTTCTTTTATAATGTAAGCAATTGAGGACCAATTCTTTCTCTTGAATAACGCAAAAGGAAGAATAGAAGTGAGTGGTGGCAGACTGACTTCCAACCTTTTACTTGGAAGGAAGAGAGTTGGGGGGTTGGGGGTGGGAGTCGGGGGTTCGTCAGGTTCCTTCTTTAAAAAAAAAGGAAAACCTAACTACTACAACGAGATACATACTCATGGAACATAATGAAAGCCTCTACCATAAAGTCAAAAAGAGCAGTTAATAAGGCTAAGTGGGGCATTAATTTCTTTCTTTTTCTTTTTGGTTTAACTTATAGTATTTACCTTCAGTGTAATAATCTATCTTTAAGCTATATATCAGTGCATTCGAACTTGTTATAACATTTTTTTTATACTACCAAATTAAATTTATTACTAAATAGAGTTACGTAGATGATGCAAAAAGTTTATAGAATGTCAACGTATTTATGTTAAACTCTTTTTATTATTGAGGTTGGAGCTGGGGGCCGGAGTGGAGGAGTTGTTATGGACAATTCAGTGGAAAATCTAGCAAGCTATGAAAGCTGGTGTCCTCATTTTATTGTTCTTTTCTCAATCATTTATTTCTCTCCAAAGGAACATGTCTGAGACATGTTTTGGAGTTGGAAGCTTAGAGCTTATAGGCCCCCCGTTTCTAGAGACACCAATGGTTTTCCACATCAAAATGTTAGCTAAAAGGGGTAGCATTGCCCCCTCCATGCATAGCTTTATTCTTTTAGTCATCAGATTTATCATGGCTTCTAGCGTTATCAGCAGTGATATCAACAGTATTTAACTTTCATAGTTGTTGTGGTGTAAATGGAAAATAAGAAAAAAAACCACATTTCGTCGGATAATCTCTTAGATACAGTGTCGCTCGTTCTCAAGGACTCAGGTCAATGGATTCTCCTAAAACCTTAATGTTTAAGTCTTTATTTTCAATTATGATGAATTAGCCGCGTTATTAAGGTTCCTATGTCCATATTTAGCATAATGAAAATGAAACCTAAAGGCTAGTTTGGCATGTTACATATGGGATATTCAAGAAACACTAAGAGGTCTTTACAATTTATTCTAATTCAGAACTAAAATTGATTCCAATTCACGAAATGACAAAGAAGTCTCAGCTGAATAGACTTTTTGCTTCTCTTTTAATAACTTGGAGCCCCGGAAAGTCTTGATGCTTGCATTATTTTTGAGGCTTTGCAAGCAATTTCTTTCCTATGTTTGCAAGCTCCTACAGTAAGTCTGTATCTAAAACTAATCCACAGGAAGAGAAAACAAAAGATTATCGCTTCAGAAGAAAGGAACGTGCAACATCCAGCATTATGACTAGACTCTTTCAGTTCGCCTTGTAGTGTAGACCTACTTTTCATTGCTTCATTTCCTGCCCGTCACAAGAGTTCAATTCTGCAATATAACACTTGTCATCAGTTTTACCAAGTGTATATACCCATCCGAGGATAGCTAGCTTTCTTTTCATACGCAATATTTTGAAATCCTAAAACTCCTTTAAGCTATCATGTTTTTGTCAATTTCTTACTTAAATAATTCGGTGTTCCAAAACTCCCTATGAACTATATTGCCCTTCATATTTAAATCCCCTGTTGTTTACTTGTCGTAGTGTGTGTAATAACTCGCTTGAGAGTGCGTGACAACTGAAAAAACCATCAAAATGGTCCATCTAACCGAAAATAATGGCTAATTAGTCGCCTAACCCCTTTTCAAATTTGTTTTTTTAATATTCTTCTTATTTCTTTTATATCCATCCACCTTTCTATCTCATTTTTTCACTATTCTTCCTTATTTTTTCACCTTTCTTCTTTATTTTTTCACCTTTTTTCTTCAGTTCTTCGTATGGGTTCCCTAAAAAAAATCCTCCCTCTTCTTTCCTCTAAAATGATTTATTCTATTTCTTTGTTTTAGTCTTCTTTCATGTCTTACACATATTGTTGAAAGAACACTCATTTAAATCTTCTTATTAAATGCAATACCTTGTAGAGAATAAAATTGAATCTCTTGGACCTTGTTTTTGTAATCTAGAATTAGAGAATGTAGTTACTTGCCGATGGTTTCTTATTTGCAGAATTTTATTTTGTGTAATCATGTTTATGTAATATAAGATGATTTTTCAGAAATGCAATAATATATGCCTTCATTTTTTTTTATTGTGTTGCAAAGTGAATGTAAATTGGACTTATTCAATTGAAGTCTAGCATAAAGTATAATCACAACTAAACATAAAATTAACATACACTACTAGAAATTCGACCAAAATCGACTGCGGCTGATCGACCGACTTCGGTCGGTCAAAGAACCGACCGAAGTCGGTTGGTTTTTAAAAGTATTTAATTTTTAATTTTTATTTATGAAACCGACCAACTTCAGTCGGTTTTTTATGCAAAAATGCGGGAAACTATTTATGTGTTCCAGCAAAATATATTTTTTAAGAAATCGACCAACTCTAATCGATTTTTTATTTAAAATAAATTAAAATTGATATTCAAAAACCCAACAAAATTGGTCGGTCATTTTAAAAAACCAACTAATTTCGGTCGGTAATGTTATTTTTTTTAATAAAACAGACCGAAATTGGTCGGCTATTTTCGCGCGAAAATGAATTAAAGAGTATAAATAAAATAAAATAAAGTCTTAAATAAAAATGCACCAATGGTCTAGTGGTAGAATAGTATCCTGCCATAGTACAAACCTCGGTTCGACTCGCAAATGCTGCATTTTTAATCACAATTAAAACTACCGACCGACTTCAGTCATTTTTTCGGCAGGTTTTTTCTTTTTTGGTCGTTTGTGAAATTTAAATGACCGACCGAAATCGGTCGAAAAATACCGAATGAAGTCGATCGGTTGGTTTTACCGACCACACAATTACCGACCGCCACGAATCCGTCGGTTTTGGCAGTCAGATTTTCCCTTTTTTAGTAGTGATATTACATGAGATACTATTTTTCCCAAAGGTCCTAGAATTAATCAGTCATCCGAGAGAAATACATCATGAGTAAACTATATAAAAAATTTAGTACAAATAATAAGTTAATATAGTTAGACAGATGCAACCTCTAAGAATTCAACATGGAGTTTTGATATATTGGGGAATATAGTTCAGAGGGGGTATTGGGGATACAAGATAGTTTAAGCTAAGGGCGATAAGTGGGCCGAGCCGGGCCTCAAATGGGTCAGTCTCGCGGGCCGCGGTCCTGGGCCAGTCCCTTTCCAAAAATAAACGGTTCAAAAGTTCCGGGCTAAATGTGCTTTTTGTAGGAACCAGCCTGGGACTAGGCCCACTAACTCATAGTCCCGGGCTAAACGGGTCGGGCCCGCAGTCCAAACGGGCTAGGCCCGCAGTCCAAACAGGCTAAATGGGCCCAACGACTATGCAGTAAATTTTTTTTTAATTTATTTTTAATTAAATACAACTTAGAGACAAAAAGATGTTAAAAAAACTTTATTATAGAATTGTAACCTAATTTTTAATTCAAATTTAAAAATAAAAATATTGTAAAACAATATTCAAAGCAATGCCTTGTATACAGAGATTGGTGAGACACCAGTGATATACAGAGAACTTTTGTCCAAATTTGCCCTGAGACCAGAGACATCTAAGAAGTGATTGAATGCTTGGATCAGCAGCTGGATTGATGTTCTATCAGCTCGACAACACATTATCAGATCACCCGCAAAGCATATATGCACCAACTTCATCTTCCCACACCTTAGATGGTAGTTAAAGTCAGGGTTATGTTGTAGTTGCTTGAGGGTCCTGTTCAAGTATTCCATAGCCAATACAAAAAGGTAAGGAGACATAGGGTCCCCATGCTTCAGCCCCTTTTTTGCCACAAACTTAGGAGTAAGCCCTTCATTGATCAAGAGTGAGTAGCTCACGGTAGTAACACATTCCATGATCTAATCCACAAATTTTCCAGGCAAGCCAAATCCGGAAGTACACTCTTTAGGAAACCCCACTCCACTGAATCATATGCTTTCCTTATGTCAATTTTAATAAGGCATCTAGGTGATAATCCTTTCTAAGTATAGCCTTTCACCAATTCATGAGCCACTATAACATTGTCCAGTATACTCCTCCCTGCTATGAAAGATGATTGGGATGGCCCTACCAAAGAATCCACTACTAGCTTCAACCTAGCAGTGAGAATTTTTGCTATGAGCTTGTACATAGTGGTGCAACAAGCTATAGGTCTGTACTCTTTCACATATGTTGGATTAGAGACCTTGGGTACTAATGTTATTGTAGTGTAGTTGATCTCTTTTAATAGTTTTCCATTATCAAAAAACTGTAGGATAGCCTGAGTGACTTCCTCTCCTATTATTTCCCAATACTCTTTAAAGAATTCTGCAGTGAACCCATCTATTCCAATAGACTTGTCATTAGGTAGATCCCTCAGTGCCTAGAGTACTTTCATTCTAGTGATAGGTTAAATAAGAGCTTGTTGTTGCTATCTATTTAGACATGGTCCATCCTTGGCATAGTAGGTGTTTAGGCATGGAAACTCTTGAGCACTTGTTCCTAGCAGACTTTGAAAGAAATGTGTGAATTCTTTTTGCACTTGTATAGGCTGTGTTAGTTGCACTCCTTGATCATTCCATATTGAAATAATACTATTTCTCACTTGTCTAGCTTTGAGTTGAGCATGGAAGAACTTAGAGTTGGAATCCCCATGATTGATCCAGACATCTTTGAATTTTTATCTAAGCACTCTTTCATGGATAGTAGACCATTTCTCTAGTTCCGACAATATATCTCTCTCTACTAGAATCAATTGAGGATTATAGAGATCATTTTCTAATTCACTTTGGATGCCACCGAGCTTTGACTGTAACTCCTATACTTTATGATCTAGGGATGACATTTCTCTATTCATGATCTTAGTTGCTTGCTCAATATGCTTCAGCTTCTTGCATACTTTGTACATAGTATGCCCATTGATATTAATCTCCCAAGCCTTTTGAGTGGCCTCTTTGAATGCTTCCTGATGTAGTAGCACATTTAGCAATCTAAAAGGCTTGGGCAGTCTCTGTCTAGGCACAATGGTAGAGATGAGAATGGGTAAGTGATCTAATCATCCCGGATTAATATAACAAGCTTCCAAATTTCCATAATTGGTGAACCATTGAGCATTGCCAAGAGCCCAGTCAATTAAGCTATAAATTTTATCCTCAGAGTCTTGTTTATTTCTCCATGAAAACTGTCATCCCTTTCTTCTAATTTGGCCCAAGCCATCTTCATCTATATATTTCTGGAAATATTGTGTTTCCGCTTGCTGGACGGGATCCCCATTAACTTTATTATGGACCGACAGAACAATAATGAAATCCCCAATTACCACCCATGGTTCTGTCATAGTGTTGTTGATCCTTTTCAATTGCTCCCAAATTTTCTTCCTACCTTCAATAGGGTTATAGTCATATATATATGTGGTATGACAAGCAAATCTAGAATATTTGTCTTTCACATAGCAGTGCACTACTTGAGGATGTGATGATAGAATCCTAACCGCAACTTGTTGTGGCTTCCAACATACCCATATTTTGTCGTTAGTATTTGAGTTATACATAGTCTGTATCTACCTGCCAATCAGCCCCAGTTTCCTATTTATTCTCCCAACCTTATTAGCTTTAACTTTAGTCTCAAGGCAGCCAATCAGAACCACCTTATTCTTAAGCAGAAATAATTTTAATCTTTCTGCTTGAAGGGCTTAAATAGAAGATCATTGAAGATTTTTATTGGCCGGACTAGTAACCCTTACCACATTACTAGTGTCTTTCTCTGTATCTTTTCTTAAGGCACTGAACTTGTTTTGTCTTAGCATCTTTTTCATTACAATACTTGCTTGTATCTTATCTTGTATCTCTGGTATCTGCATTAGTTATTTCCCTCTATAAGTATTGGCTGCTTTCTCCATAGGCATATCTTCATATTGTTGGTCAATTATGATTAGGTTGGCTGCACCATTTGAGCTAACAGGTTGCTCAGCTGTTGATACCAGCATCTGCACATTCCCTATATCCTTGTTTGGGATTGGATCTGATTTGGCCCTCCACTCCTTCTTCTGATGTTTCCTCCCCTTGTTCACTTGCTGCTGCTCTAATTTACCAGTATCATCTGGTGCCTTCTTATAGCTGCCTGTGACATGTCCCATTTGAAGACAGTCTTGACAAAACAGAGGTTTCCATTCATATTCCACAGCCTACATTCGACATTGTCCATTGGACATCTTTAATGGAATTGTGTCTGGCAATGGTTGGGATACGTCCATTTCAATTAGCATCCTAGCATAAGCAATTCTATTTTCCTATGTTGTAAGCTTATCAGTACAGACCGGTCGCCCTAGACAACTGGCTATTCTGCCCAAATTTCCAGTAGTCCAGAATTGGATAGGTAAATTTGGGAACATTACCCACACATGGATGATTTGGTTAGGCTCATTACTCATCGGTAAGTCTGGACTCCATTGCTTAAGCACTAAAGGTCTGTAATTGAAGGTATACAACCCATTCTGCAATATTGTGTTCTTATCTTCCTCACAATCAAATTTGAATATGAAGTACCCATAGTTATGGAGAAATACCTGAGGGGTAGTGACTGAGTTCCATACGCCATACACAAATTTTAGCATCTCCTTGAATGTAGGATTTCCTCCAACCACATACCCAATTAAGGCTAAACTCCATTTCTGGTCCTGTGCTGCAATCTCTTGGGGATTCAATTTAACTACCTTGACACCGTCCTTTAGTACAGTGGGTAATAGTCAAGTTTCATGCCCAATTATTGTTGTCGATTCCCTTTAACCACTTCTGCCATAGTAGGCTTAATTTCACAAGATTTGGCCGAGAAAGTGAGCTTCCTCGCCGCATTTGAAGCTCCCACTTCTGGATCGTGTGTGGAGTCGCTTCCTCTATTGGCGGAATCGCTGTTTGCATTACTTTTGGAGCACTCCCCATTCCCGGCATCCAATGCATCAATTGGATTGACGGTAGTGATTGAGGGACACCAGATTCTGGTGTTATTTGCCTAGATGTACCTTCGTTAGCTTTAGGTGAGGCCGGCGCCGGAGCAGCCTACCGCTTCTTCCTCGCCATTCCGACTGGTGGCGCACGTTAGTAACCCTAACGTAACATGCGCCGAGAGAAAAGCAACTCAAAATACTAATTCCTTGATTTTCCTAAATCTTATTATTACCGTAGTCTATGATTAATAGGTAATATTATTAAATTTGAAGTAGATTGACATAGGTTGGATTCAAATATTATTAGATATCCATATACAAAATACAGTCACGTATCTAAAAGAATAAAACCCATTGTATTATGTACAATTCAACAATATGCACATATACATGAACATGTATCAGTAAATAATATCACTACCCTATAGAAGTGAAGAAAATAAAATAAAAGAGACTAAAATTACCTTGTTAAGAGTCAAGCTTTTGAAATATATGTTGGGAGTACTGACCACACTAACTACGCATTTGTTTTTCTAAAAAGTGAGGTTCGATATAATTTATTCTACCGATCAAATCTCAATAATAGTGATTCCATGTGTTTCAACTAAAATATTGTATGTTAAATTATTTCTTTATTTTAATTTTTGGGTTAGCTAAAATTAAGAATTTGAATAAAAAATATAATATTAGTACTTTTTGGTATTGAATATAAATTATAATTAAAGTTGAATATATCACTAAACTTTCAAAAGATATTCTCACATAAGTTGTCTGAAAACACAATAAGGCATAGGAATACTTTCATGATACAAAAAATCTTTTTATATTAAGGTACCTAATTGGATCAATGTTCATCATTTTTAGAAATTTATTTTTTTTAAATATTTATTTTGTAGCACAAATATATTATTTAATAATTTTTAAGTAATTTTTTAAAACTTGTATACTCATTAATATAGAGCACACACGCAAAACGTGCATCATGTTAAAAGCACGAAACCCCTTAGCAAATATCAACAACAATAACAACCAGTATAATCCCACTAGTGGGGTCTGGGAAGGGTAGTGTGTACGTAGGCCTTACCCCTACCCTGGGGTAGAGAGGCTGTTTCCGATAGACCCTCGGCTCCCTCCCTCCAAGAACTCCCCACCTTGCTCTTGGGGTGACTCGAACTCACAACCTCTTGGTTGGAAGTGGAGGGTGCTCACCACTAGCAAATATCGTTCATCTTTTTTACCCTTTTAAAATAGAATTCATACTGAATAAAATAATTCTTCTATTATCTCATATTAATATTTAAGAATAATAACTTATTAATTTCCTACTATTTAGGAATATTAATTTAATTATTCCTCTAAAATAAATTTGAATTTAACCTTATAAATTATTTCCTAATTTAAACTATGTAACTTAACGATTATTATGAAAGAAGGACCCACGAACATTCTTTAAACAAATCAAGGAAATTGATTTCATCCACCATCGTTGATATTGTTGCTCTAGGTTTAGGAGTTCTATCTAAGGTACAATAAACGATAAAGCATTCACAATTTAATTATTTTAGTGAAAACAATTTTAAAAGATAATAAAAAATTATAAATATCGTTCATCTTTTTTTACCCTTTTACAATAGAGTTCATACTAAACAAAATAGTTATTTTATTATCTCATATTAATATTTAAGAATAGTAACTTATTAATTTCCTACTATTTAGGAATATTAATTTAATTATTCCCCTAAAATAAATTTGAATTTAACCTTATAAATTATTTCCTAATTTAAACTATGTAACTTAACGATTATTATGAAAGAAGGACCCACGAACATTCTTTAAACAAATCTAGGAAATTGATTTCATCCACCATCGTTGATATTGTTGCTCTAGGTTTAGGAGTTCTATCTATGGTACAATTAATGATAAAGCATTCACAATTTAATTATTTTAGTGAAAACAATTTTAAAAAATAATAAGAAACTACAAATAAAGTCGGGCACAGAAATAGCATAAAAATAGAAAACTATAAATAATGTCACTTCCTCCACTCATAACTTTTAAAAACAAATATGTACACATGATTTTATTTTATTTTTGTTTAAATTATTTCCTAATTTGAAATATATAAATTCAAATACTTCTATGATTTACTTTTTAATTTGTTTACGTTTGATTTGTTTATAAGTTGGTGTATATTTACTTTTGTGATTTGTTCGATAATTTGTTTACGTCTGGTTTAGAACAAATAGTGAGCAAAAATAATTCTAAGATAAAAATTTAGTATCGTCTTATCCCTTGTTTGGTTACTAATAGTGGGATAAGCTATCCCTGAATTAAAAATAGTACGGAGTAACTTATACCTGTCAGAGGATGGAATAGTAATCTCAGGATAAGTTATCCTAGGATAAAGCAGTAAAATTGATAACCCCAAGATTAATACAACATACCAAACGATGAAGTTAGAAATAATAGCAAGATAATTAATCTCAGCATAACTAATCACAATATAGCTAATTTAACATAACTAATTCCAGCATAACTTGTCATCAAACCAAATGATCCCTAAATGTAAAGACACTATAGGTTTAGCAGTGTTTTTGAAAACTAAAAAGTATTGAATATTGTATTCTATCTATTCTTAAAATTCCAAAGATGTATCAATCACCCATGGACTCAAATAGTTTGCACCAGTTCTTACCTCTATATATGGGTTTTGTTGCCTCATTCTATTCTTTAATGATTGAGTTTATCAAAATTGCCGCATAAAAGTATATCAAACTTCCTAAATGTAATTATATTTACTTGATTGCATGAGTTCTTATTCATAGATAAATCCATGCATTTATCATAATGAGAAAAATACACAGTGGTTGATTTTAGTGAAAGAGTCAGCTGCGATTTTTATATTGCGACTGTTCTTTAATCTCTCATTAACGATGTATAAATTTGATTCAATATTCAAAGATGTTAAGTATCTTTTATCTTTGCGATAGTGATTTATTCTTTTCAACATGTTGGAAATAATTCTTATAGTATTTTTATTAATTAATGAAATATATCATTTGTATTTTTCTTGCACAAAAAAAAAGAATTGTGGCATCTAGGATGAACTTGAGAATAAATACCTTTTCTAAAAAATCAGAAAAAATCTTAAATATTAAGGGTTATGTGATCTTAATGAAACTTTAAAAAGAAGTATGACAACTTGTAAAATTGAAGTAAATTATTTTTAAATTTGTTGTCAATTTGAAGTACATATTGACAGTAACGACTTACGAAATAGAGTTTTAGTTTTTATTCAAGTTTACAACTCAAATAAAAGTTTTAATACAATATTTTAGTAGTATTTTATTAAAAAACTATACTCATTGAGCTAGGGTACACGCGCAACGCGCGTACCCTAAGACTAGTAGCAATAAAAAATATGGCAACATCTTTCTTAATCTTCCTCCCCCCTATGGAATGATGTCATGACCCCAATTTTCCTTCATAGAACGTCGTGATGACACCTAATTTCTAAGACCAGGTAAGCCTAATAGCATGCAGAATAATTGAAATAATAATAGATATAAGTCTCAAACTCAACAGCTGAAATAAAACAACGTTACAACTCAACATAATACAAAACCCAAGATCCGGCGTAGTACAAGTCACAAGCTTTAAGTACGAATACTGGATAATCTTATACATCATGTCTATATATAAACATAATGAAATAAGAGATCTAGAGAAAGGGGGACTTTGAGACCTGCGGATGCCGGCAGGTATACCTTGAAGTCTCCGCAGAAGAATCCCGACTAATGCGTGGACTGATAAGAAGTGCCTGGATCTGCACAAAAAGATGTGCAGAAGAATAGCATGAGTACACCACAACGGTACCCAATAAGTTTCAAGCCTAACCTCGATAGAGTAGTGACGAGGTTAGGTTAGGGCCCTACTGAAAATAATAAAAGGCTGAACAAATATAGGCAGTGTAATAAAGGCAGTAATGAAATTGAAACAACGAAAAGTATAACAAATTTAGCTACACAAAACTAAGCAAATTGTAACGACCCGGTCGGTCGTTCCGAGAGTTATAGCCCCGTTTTCCCCATTTCTGCTTATTTATGTGTTGTTCAGCTGTGTTGAGTTGTATCGAGTTGGTAGGTTTGGATTCGGAGTAGTTTTGGAGTGAAATGAGACACTTAGTCTCTTAGTTAGAAAGCTAAGTTAGAAAAGTCAACCGGAAGTTGACTTATGAGTAAACGAGTTTGGACTTGGATTTTTATGATTCGGTTAGCTTCGTTGAGTGACTTTAGACTTAGGAGTGTGTCTGAAATGTAATTTGGAGGTCTGTGATAGAATTAGGCTTGAATTGGCGAAAACTAAAAATTTGGCGATTTTGGTCGGCAGTGAAAAATTAGGTATCGGGGTCGGAATGGAATTTCGGAAGTTGAAATAGGTTCTTAGTGTCATTTGTGACATGTGTGCAAAATTTGAGGTCATTCGGACGTGGTTCGATAGGTTTCGGCGTCGTTGGCAAAAATTTGGAAGTTTAGAAGTTCTTAGGCTTGAATGAGAGGGTGATTTAGTGTTTTCGTGTAGTTTTGGGTGTTCCGGAGGTTCGGCTAAGTTCGGGTAGTGATATATGACTTGTTGAAATTATTGGTTAAGGTCTCGAGGGGCTCGGGATGAATTCGGATGGCTAACGGGAAGTTTGGAAGTTGGAAAATGCAGTTGAAGCTGATGCTACTGCTATTTCCGCACCTGCGGAAGGAGGAGTCGCAGGTGCGAGGTCGCTGGTGCGCAAGGGGAGTCCGCAGGAGCGGACAGTGCTGGGCTATTGGTGTGGCCGCACCTACGGATGGGGAGCCGTAGGTGCGATGATCGCGGGTACGTGGGAGGCTCGCACATGCGGAGATGGAGACCTGAGGCTTAGTCACAAATGCAAAGAGAGGATCGCACCTGCGAACCCGCAGGTGCGAGGGACCTGCCGCAGGTGCAAAGCCTGGTCGGTTAAGTAGAATGCGCAGGTGCGCACCTGGGACCGCAGATGCGGCAGCGCTGGTGCGAAGAAGAGGGTCGCAGGTGCGGAACCCCTGGGGCAGAACCTATAAAGTAACCCTTCGCGAATTTGTGCCCTTTTTCCACCATTATTGAACAGGTTTTGAGCTTAGGGCAGAGTTTTTCAAGGAAGAATCACGAGACATCAGTGAGGTAATTCATTTGGGTTTAATTACACGCGTTTATGATATTTTTCCACTGATTAACTATGAAATTAGCAGGGGTTTAGGGTGAAATTGAGAGAGTTAGGGCTTGAGTTTTGGAGAGTTTTAAGTGAGGATTTGAGAGACAAACGGAGTCCGATTTTGATAAATTTTATATGGTTAGACTCGGAAGAGGACGAGGATTATTATTCTGCCATTTTTGACTGGTTTCGAGACATGGGCTCGGGGACCGGGTTTTGGCCGATTTCGAATTTTTGGCCTATTTATGTAGTTTTTATTGTGGAATTCGATTCTTTAGCCTATGTTGATAGTAATATTCTGATTTTGGTTAGATTCGGAGCTTTTGGAGATCGAGTCCAGAGACGAGGGCATCCCGGAGTAGGATTTTACGTTGTTAAGGTAAGTAACAGTTTTAACTATGGCTTTGAGGGTATAAAACCCGGAGATTTGACATCACGTGATTGTGTGGAAGTGATACCCACGTTAGGTGACGGGCGTGTGAGTGTGCACCGTGAGGGATTGAGACTTGGTCCATCCCGTAAGACTATGAGGCCTAATGGCTATTATCTGTGGTTATGTGTTTATTTGTTGTTGAACTTGTTTGCCTTCATGTTAGAGATCATGCTTAGGCTTTATTCATGCCCACATTATTTGCACTCAGTCATAGATATTATTATACATGTTTACCTCAGTTCCTACTATTTTGCTGATATGCTGTGATACTTGACGTGGGCTGTGTTTCTCTTATTTGTTGATGATGGTGAGGCTAGAGAGGTACATGACTGAGTGAGGCCATGAGTTGTCCGTGCGGATCCAGGTATCGATACCATAGTGCGTGAGTTGTCCGCATAGCACGTGAGTTAACCATGCGGATTCAGGGATTTGATATTATGGCACGTGAATTGTCCGTACAGAATGTGAGTTATCCGTGCTTAGATCTTGGGCTTTGGGAGCCCCTCCGGAGTCTTTACACACTCCGAGTGAGCGCAGGTACCTATTGAGTGTTGAGTGTTGAGAGCGAGTGCCGAGAGCCGATTGTTGAGTGATGGAATGACATTGCTGTGAGGATTCATTGCTTTTGCTGTTACTGCATTTTACCTGTTAATTTCTTTGTAGCATTTATTGACCTGATGGAATTTACCTGTTTATTCCTGTTTATTTTAAATTGTGATAAAGAAATAATTGAATTGTTCTACTTAGTCGTCACTACTACTCAGTTCCTTAGTTATTTCTGTTACTACTGAGTCGTTTGTACTCATACTACATCCTGCACTTTATGTGCAGATCCAGGTGAGTTAGAGCACAGCGATCGTTGAGTTCAGGTCGACTATCGTTGGAGACTGCAAGGTAGCTTCTAGCGTCCGCAGGACCTTGTTACTCTTTTTATCATTTCTTCTTTTGGACTGTATTGATAGTTAGACAGTTTTATTTCTTAGTTCATAGATTTAGACGCTCATGACTTAGTGACACCCCGATGTTTGGGGTCGTTTCCGTATTTTCTATAATTATATTTTGAGTTGATTTAGTTTTATGAAAAATTCAAATGTTAGAAATTTTTTATTAAATTCTTATAATCGATTTAGTAGTAATATTTTGGGAAATAGGCTTGCCTTGTAACACGATAGGCGCCATCACGACCATAGTTAGATTTTGGGTCGTGATAAGTTGGTATCAGAACCTAGGTTACATAGGTCTCACGATTCATGAGCGGGTTTAGTAGAGTCTTGCTGATCGGTACAGAGACGTCTGTACTTATCTTTGAGAGGCTGTAGAACCTTTAGGAAAATTTCACATTCTTGGATCCTTGTCATACGTCCTGTGTATTCTAGTAACTAAACATTTGTTATTCATTCTCTCACAGATGGTGAGGACTCATGCTACCGGTCAAGAGGGACAACCATCAGTTCGAGCCGCAAGAGGCCGAGGCCGCGGTAGAGGCCATGGTAGGGGCGGAGTCATCGCCAGCGCAGCAGCTGGGGTAGCACCTACAGATCCCCCAGTTGTCCGCGCTCAGGACCAGGTCCGGGAGGTAGAAGTTCCGGCGGGACCAGTTCAGGCACCACCTGTGCCTATTGTGATTCCAGGCCTTCAGGAGGCCCTAGCTCAGATTATGACAGCGTGTACTGGCCTTGCTTAGGCGGTCTCTATGTCGACGGCTGCATCCACTTCTCAGGCCGGGGGAGGCACTCAGACTCCCGTCGCTCGCACACCTGAGTAGGTTGTTCAGGGACTTCAGACACCGGAGGCACCACCAGCCCAACTGGTTGCAGCTGCACAGGATTATGTGGCTCCTGCTATGCATGAGGATGATCAGCGTAGGTTGGAGAGGTTTGGGTGACTCCAGCTGCCACCCTTCAGTGGCACAGAGAGAGAGGATGCTCAGGACTTCTTGGACAGGTGTCAGAGGATACTCCGTACTGCTAGTATTCTGGAGACTTGTGGGGTCTCATTCACTACCTTTCAGTTTTCTAGGGCTGCACTCAGATGGTGGGAGACTTACGAGAGACGTAGTCCTATTGGCGCAGCACCCCTTACTTGGCAGCAGTTCTCCGTTCTCTTTCTAGAGAAGTTTGTACCTGAGTCCCGCAGAGAGGAGCCGTGCAGGCAGTTTGAGCAGCTTTGCCAAGGTGAGATGTGCGTTACACAGTATGAGATAAGATTCTCCGAGTTAGCTCGTCATGCGGTCTGGTTGGATCCCACAGACCGAGAGAGGATCATAAGGTTTATAGATGGCCTTGGTTTTCAGCTTCGATTGCTTATGACCAGGGAGAGAGTATCTGGGGCTACCTTTGATGAGGTTATCGACATTGCTCGACAGATTGAGATGGTTCGAGGTCGAGGTCAAGAGAGGGCTGGGAGGGAGGCTAAGAGGCCTCGTGGTCAGGGTGGTTTCAGTGGTGCTCCTCAGGGAGGTCAGTTTCAGCAGGGTCAGTTTCAGCAGAGTCAATCATCATTCACTGCATTGCCAGTGCAGGGTTCTCATTATGCCCCACCCGCTCAGATATCATCGAGTAATTCTTTTGGGCATCAGGAGCAGCAGTTTCATCAGAGGAGGGGTTGTTTTGAGTGCGGGGATTTTGGTCACATTGCGAGATATTGCCCTGGGCTGTTGGGTGGGACTCCACAATGGAGTACTTGGCTGACGGCACCAGCACCAGCACCAGTTCCTCCACCACCCGCCCAGCCAGCTAGGGGTGGAGTTCATCCAGCTAGGGGCGGAGCCCAGTCAGCTATGGGTCGCCCGAGAGGGGGAGGCAGATCAGGGGGTGGTCAGGCCCGTTTCTATGCCCTCCCAGCCAGGCCAGACGCTATTGCTTCAGATGCTGTGATTTCAGGTATGCTCTTCTGTTAGACTAGTTCGAGGACGAACATTTGTTTAAGAAGGGGATGATATAACGACCCGGTCGGTCGTTCCGAGTCTTATAGCCCCGTTTTCCCCATTTCTGCTTATTTATGTGTTATTCAGCTGTGTTGAGTTGTATCGAGTTGGTAGGTTTGGGTTCGGAGTAATTTTGGAGTGAAATGAGACACTTAGTCTCTTAGTTAGAAACCTAAGTTAGAAAAGTCAACTGGAAGTTGACTTATGAGTAAATGAGTTTGGACTTGGATTTTTATGATTCGGTTAGCTTCGTTGAGTGATTTTAGACTTAGGAGTGTGTCTGGAATATAATTTGGAGGTCTGTGATAGAATTAGGCTTGAATTGGCAAAAGATAAAAATTTGGCGATTTTGGTCGGCAGCGAAAAATTAGGTGTCGGGGTCGGAATGGAATTTCTGAAGTTAGAGTAGGTTCGTAGTATCATTTTTGACGTGTGTGAAAAATTTGAGGTCATTCGGACGTGGTTTGATAGGTTTCGACGTCGTTGGCAAAACTTTGGAAGTTTAGAAGTTCTTAGGCTTGAATCCGAGGTTGATTTGGTGTTTTGGTGTTCTTTTGGGTGTTCCGGAGGTTCGACTAAGTTTGGGTAGTGATATATGACTTGTTGGAATTATTGGTTAAGGTCCCGAGGGGCTTGAGATGAATTCGGATGGCTAACGGGGAGTTTGGAAGTTGGAAAATGCAGTTGAAGCTGCTTCTACTGCTATTTCCGCACCTGCGGAAGAAAGAGTCGCTGGTGCGCGAGGGGAGTCCGTTGGAGCGGACAATGCTGGACTACTGGTGTGACCGCACCTGCGGATGGGGAGCCGCAGGTGCGTGGGAGGCTCGCAGATGCGGAGATGTAGGCCTGGGGCTTAGTTGCAGATGCGAAGAGAGGATCGCACCTGCGAGCCCGCAGGTGCGAGGGATCTGCCGCATGTGCGAAGCCTGGTCTGTTAAGTGGAATGCGCAGGTGCGCACCTGGGACCGCAGATGCGGCTGCACAGGTGCGAAGAAGAGGGTCGCAGGTACGGAACCCCTGGGGCAGAACCTATAAAGTAACCCTTCGCGAATTTGTGCCCTTTTTCCACCATTGTTGAACGGGTTTTGAGCTTAGGGGCAGAGGATTTCAATGGAGAATCATGAGACATTAGTGAGGTAAGTAATTTGGGTTTAATTACACGCGTTTATGATGCTTTTGGAGACCGAGTCTAGAGACGAGGGCATCCCGGAGTAGGATTTTACGTTGTTAAGGTAAGTAATAGTTTTAACTATGGCTTTGAGGGTATAAAACCCGGAGATTTGACATCACGTGATTGTTTGGAAGTGATACCCATGTTAGGTGATGGGCATGTGAGTGTGCCGCGAGGGATTGAGACTTGGTCCGTCCCGTGAGGCTGTGAGGCCTAATGGCTATTATCTGTGGTTATGTGTTTATTTGTTGTTGAACTTGTTTGCCTTCATGTTAGAGATCATGCTTAGGCTTTATTCATGCTCACATTATTTGCACTCAGTCATAGATATTATTGTACATGTTTACCTCAGTCCCTATTATTTTGCAGATATGCTGTGATACTTGACGTGGGCCGTGTTTCCCTTATATGTTGATGATGGTGAGGCTAGAGAGGTACATGACTGAGTGAGGCCGAGGGCCTATTGTGAGGTATTTGATTGAGGTACGTGAGTTGTCCGTGTGGATCCAGGTATTGATACCATAGCACGTGAGTTATCCGCGTAGCATGTGAGTTGACCGTGCGGATCCAGGGATTTGATATTATGGCACGTGAGTTGTCCGTGCAGCACGTGAGTTATCCGTGCAGCACGTGAGTTGTCCGTGCTTAGCTCTTGGGCTTTTGGAGCCACTCCGGAGTCTATACACACCCCCAGTGAGCGCAAGTACCTATTGAGTGTTGAGTGTTGAGTGCTGAATGCGGTGCCGAGAGTCGAGTGCTGAGTGATGGAGTGACATTGCTGTGAGGATTCATTGCTTTTGCTGTTGCTGCATTTTACCCGTTAATTTCTTTGTAGCATTTATTGAGATGATGGAATTTACCTGTTTATTCCTGTTTATTTTAAATTATAATAAAGAAATAATTGAATTGTTCTACTTAGCTCGTCACTACTACTCAGTTCCTTAGTTATTTCTGTTACTACTGAGTCGATTGTACTCATACTACACCCTGCACTTTATGTGCAGATCCAACTGAGTTAGAGCACTGCGATCGTTGAGTTTAGGCCGGCTATCGTTGGAGACTGCAAGGTAGCTGCTAGCGTCCGCAGGAACTTGTTACTCCTTTTATCATTTCTTCTTTTGGACTGTATTGACAGTTAGACAATTTTATTTCTTAGTACATAGATTTAGACACTCATGACTTAGTGACACCTCGATGTTTGGGGCTCGTTTCCGTATTTTCTATAATTATATTTAGAGTTGATTTAGTTTTATGAAAAATTCAAATATTGGAAATATTTTATTAAATTCTTATAATCGATTTAGTAGTAATATTTTGGGAAATAGGCTTTCCTTGTAACACGATAGGTGCCATCACGACCATGGTTAGATTTTGGGTCGTGACACAAATAGTGAAACACAGAGAAAGACAATTAATAGTATGCTAAGGAAACCACAATCAGAGACAACTACAAAAGAATGGGGAAATGTCAACAAAAGTCACTATCGAGGTACCGTCTCGTAGTCTTAAGTCACAAAATAAATCACAATTTTTCCTTATATCACCGTGGGAGCCTTTACATTTAGTTTTAAAAATCACTTTTCCCGAAATATCATCTCGCGTTTTAGCCCACCTTATCACACCGCATGGCTTGTAGTAGTTCCCCTACTAGCCACGTATATCAAGCCCATCTTATCTCACCGCATGCGTTTAAACACTCAGACCTTATACCACCGCATGCGTATCAATATCACAACATATCACAAATCGCACCTCAAGTGCCCAATATCATAATTTGCTAGAGAAACCAAACAATCACAGGATTTCACAACACATGAGACGGATCGCCGTGATACTTCCGGAGCATAGAAACATGGAATACTGGATGAACTGCAGCTAGACTGGGTGGTAGTGCAAGCTTATAGGCCATATCTCCAATCCTCTCAAGTATCTCAAATGGCCCGATATACCTAGGTCTCAACTTGTCGTTCTTCCTGAACCTCATAACATCCTTCATGGGTGAAACCCGGAGCAAGACCCGCTCCCCTACCATGAATGCAGCGTCGCGAACCTTCCGATCCGCATAACTCTTCTGTCTAGATTGGGCTATGTGAAGTTGATCTTGAATCAATTTAACCTTCTCCAAAGCATCCCGAACCAAGTCTATACCCAATAGCCTAGTCTCACCCGGCTCAAACCAACCCACCGGAGACAGACACCGTCTCCCATACAAAACCATCTGAATGCTCGACTGGTAACTGTTATTGTAGTCAAACTCCGCGACAGACAAGAACTGAACCCAAGAACCCCCAAACTCCACCACATACGCACGAAGAATATACTCTAATATTTGAATAGTGCGCTCGGACTGTCCGTTAGTCTGAGGGTAAAATATTGTACTCAACTCAACCCGAGTGTCTAACTCATGTTGTACAGCTCTCCAGAACTGCGATGTAAATTGCATGCCCCAGTCCGAGATGATGGATGCTGGCATACCATGAAGCTTGACAATCTTGCGAATATAAACCTGAGCCAGCTTCTCTAAAGAATAAGTAGTCACCACTGGAATGAAATGAGCCACCTTGGTCAACCTATCCACAATTACCCATACTACATCGAACTTCCTCCGAGTCTGTGGGAGCCCAACAAAAAAATCCTTAGTGATCCGCTCCCATTTCAGCTCTGGAATCTCTAGCCTCTGAAGCAATCCACCTGGCCGCTGAAGCTCATACTTCACCTGCTGACAGTTTAGGCACCGAGCTACATATTCCACTATGTCCTTCTTCATCCACCACCACCAATAGTGCTAACTCAAGTCCTGATACATCTTGGCGGCACCCTGCTGAATGGAGTACTGCAAAATGTGAGCCTCCCGGAGAATCAACTCACGCACGCCATCTACATTGGGCACACATAGCCTGCCCTGCATCCATAATACGCCGTCATCCCGAATAGTGACCTCCTTGGCATCGCCATGCTGAACCGTGCCCTTGAGTACAAGTAGATGGGGGTCATCATAATGACGCTCTCTGATACGATCATAAAGATATGATCGGGAAATCACACAAGCCAAAACTTGACTCGGCTCAGAAACATCCAATCTAACAAACTGGTTGGCCAAGGCCTGAACATCCAAGGCTAATGGCCTCTCTGCTACCGGTAGATATGCTAAACTACCCAAGCTCTCCGCCTTGGGACTCAAGGCATTGGCCACCACATTGGCCTTCCCGGGATGATATAGAATGGCGATATCATAGTCCTTAAGCAACTATAACCACCTCCACTGCCGCAAGTTAAGATACTTATTTTTGAACAAATGCTATAGACTTCGGTGGTCGGTGTATACCTCACAAGGGAAACAGTACAAATAGTGCCGCCAAATCTTCAAGGCATGAACAATAGCTGCTAACTCAAGGTTGTGGACAAGATAGTTCTTCTCATGCACCTTCAGCTGTCTAGACGTGTAGGCAATCACCCTACCATCCTGCATCAACACCGCACCGAGACCGATACGCGACACATCACAGTACACAATATAAGACCTCGAACTCGAAGGCAACACCAACACTGGGGCCATAGTCAAAGCTGTCTTGAACTTTGAAATCTCTCCTCACACTCCTCAGTCCACCTGAACGGAGCACCCTTCTGGGTCAGTCTGGTTATAGGTGCATCAATAGATGAGAAACCATCTATGAATCGACGGTAATACCCTGCCAAACCAATAAAACTCCGGATCTCAGTAGCTGAAGACGGTCTGGGCCAACTCTACACTGCTTCAATCTTCTTCGGATCTACCTTGATCCCCTCACTCGACACTACATGACCCAAAATTGCCACCGAATCTAGCCAGAAATCACATTTTGAAAATGTTAAATATAACTTCTTTTCTCTCAAGGTATGAAGCATGACCCTCAAGTGTTGCTCATTATCCTCTCGACTCTGGGAATACACCAGGATATCGTCAATAAACACAATGACGAATGAGTTAAGATAGGGCCATAATACAATGTTCATCAAGTGCATGAATGTTGCTGGGGCGTTGGTCAACCCAAAAGACATCACAAGGAACTCATAATGACAGTACCGAGTCCTGAAGGCAGTCTTTGGGATGTCTGGCTCCCGAATCTTCAACTGATGATAGCCCGAACGAAATTCAATCTTAGAGAACACCTTGACACCCTGTAGCTAATCAAATAGGTCATCAATACATGGCAATAGATACATGTTCTTCACTGTAACCTTGTTCAACTGGCGATAATCAATGCACATGCGCATAGAACCATCCTTCTTATTTACAAACAAGACCGGAGCACCCGAAGGTGATACATTGGGCCGAATGATACAGTTATCAAGCAACTCATACAACTGCTCATTTAACTTCTTTAACTCTAGTAGGGCCATACAATATGGAGGAATAGAAATGGGATGAGTGCCAGATAGCAAATCAATACCAAAATCGATATCCCTACCGGGCGGCATGCACGAAAGATCTGCCAGGAATACATTCGGATAATCTCTCACTATCGGAAACTGACTTGACGGTAGGAGTATCAACACTGACATCTTTCACATATGCTATATACGCTTCACATCCCTTCTCAACCATCTGTTGAGCCTTTAGAAATGAGATAACCCTGCGAGGAACATAATCTAAAACACCTCTCCACTCTAACCGTGGTAAACTTGGCATAGCCAACGTCACCGTCTTAGCGTGACAATCCATAATAGCATGATAGGGTGACAACCAGTCCATGCCTAAAATAACATCAAAATCTACCATACGGAGCAACAATAAATTGGCTTTGGTCTCAAAACCACTAAGGATAACTAAATACAACCGATACACACAGTCAACAATAAGGGAATCTCCCACAGGTATGGACACATAGACGGGAGAACTCAAAGAATCACGGGATACACCCCAATATGGAGCAAGGTAAGATGACACATAGGAATAAGTGGACCCTGGATAAAATAAGACTGATGCATCCCTATGATAAATAAATCGGAACAATACATGTGATAACTGAGTCGGATGCAACTACCTACATCCTAGCAAGAAGGGAATAATATATGGCCTGGCCTCCCCCTCTAGGGCGACCTCTACCTACCCGACCTCCACCTCTAGCTGGCTATGCAGGTGGAGTGGCAACTGGTGCGGTAACCATGGCCTGAGGACCCTGTGGAACACGCGGAGCCTGAGTAGTCTATGAAGGTGAACCCCTCCTGAGTCTGGGGCAATCCCTCACCATATGATGAGTGTCACTACACTCAAAACAAGCTCTCGGAGAACATGGCTGTTATGGCTGGCTCGGGCCTGATTAGTTGGACTGACCACTAAAAGCACCCCATGGAGGAGGTGCATTAGTAAATGGCGGTGCATAATAGGGAACGTGGGGCTTAGGAGTGGCAAAAATACCACTGGAAGCTAGAAGTTCTGAATAAATAGGGCGGCTCACATAGCCCCTACCATGACAGGCTGCAATTGGGGCACAGGCACCATTGTTTGTGCCAGAATCTCGAGGCCTCTTGGCCTCCCTCTACTCTCTTTCTCGGGCCCACATACCCTCTAATCTTCTAGAGATCTCCACTACCTGCTGATTTTGGATGTCCATCTCCAACTCTCGGGCCATGCTGAACCTGATACCAGGGTTGAGCCCCTCAATAAATCGATGAACTCGCTCTCTTATAGTAGCAACCAAGGTTGGTGCATGCGGGCTGAACTTGGGCGACCGACTGTACTGGTATGACCTCTGGGACCTGGTCAACCTAGACTCGCTGCTCTAGGGTACGGGCAGCGGGAGTCTGTGCTCCTCCCCTGGCCTAAGATATGGCAGGAACACGTGGGATCAACCCTGCATGAGCTAAAGTGCCGAACATGCTCAGAAACTGGGCAAGGGTCTCCTGAAGTGTTGGGGAAGTAACAAACGTCTCAGGTGCCTGCTCTCCAACTGGAGCTACTAGTGGATCCTCTGTAGCAGCTCGTGCAGGTGATCTGGCTGCACCACGTGGATGTCCTCGGCCTCTACCCTGGTCTCTTGTGGCTCTAGCAGGGGGCGCGAGTGTCTGGTCATCCGATCGGGCCATACGTGTCATCACCATCTGTGAGAGAATAGAAAGATAGAAATTTAGAATCTCGAAGTCAAAAAACTCACACGATAAGGAATCAAAGAAGTGAAGATTTTCCTAACAGTTCCATAGCCTCCCAAAGAAAAATACAGACGTATCCATACCAATCCGCAAGACTCAACTAAACCTGTTTGTGACTCATAACACCTATGAATCTAGAGATCTGATACCAACTTCTCACGACCCCAATTTTCTCCATAGGATATCGTGAGGACACCTAGTCTCTAAGACTAGGTAATCCTAACAACATGCAGAATAATTGAAATAACAATAGATATAAGTCTCAAACTCAACAGCTGAAATAAAACATCGTTACAACTCAGCATAATACAAAACCCGAGATCCGGCGTAGTACAAGTCACAAGCTTTAAGTACTAATACTGTATAATCATATACATTATGTCTATATTGAAAGGTTAATAAAATAAGAGGTCTAGAGAGAGGGGGACTCCGAGGCCTGCAGATGCCGGCAGGTATACCTTGAAATCTCCGCAGAAGAATCCCGACTAATGCGTGGGCTGGTAAGAAGTGCCTGGATCTGCACAAAATGATGTGCAGAAAAGTAGCATGAGTACACCACAATGGTACCCAGTAAGTGCCAAGCCTAACCTCGGTAGAGTAGTGACGAGGTCAGGTCAGGGCCCTACTGGAAATAATAAAAGGATGAACAAATATAGGCAGTGTAATAAAGGTAGTAACGAATTTGAAACAACGAATAGTATAATAAGTTTAGCTACACAGAACTAAGCAAATCGTGCAACACAGAGAAAAATAATTAATAGTATGCTAAGGAAACCACAATCAAAGACAATTACAAAAGAATGGGAAAATGTCAACAAAAGTCACTACTGAGGTATCACCTCGTAGTCTCAAATCACAAAATAAATCACAATCTTTCTTTATATCACCACGGGAGCCTTTACATTTAGTTTTAAAAATCATTTTTCCCGAAATAGGATCCCGTGTTTTAGCCCACCATATCACACCGCATGGCTTGTAGTAGTTCCCCTACTAGCCACGCGTATCAAGCCCACCTTATCTCACCGCATGTGTTTCAACACATAGACCTTATACCACCGCATGCGTATCAATATCATAACGTATCACAAACTGAACCTCAAGTTCCCAATATCACAATTTGCCAAAGAAACCAAACAATAATAGGCTTTCACAACAAGGAGCCCACGACTCAACCACAATGTACACAATATCTCAACAATAATAACCGGAAGAATAACTCAGTAGAATAATATTTCACAACTTAACACCTTGCCTCAATAGGAATCACGACCTTTTCAACTCAATACCAATTTCAACAACAAGGTATCCAAGAAATAGCAATTTTAAGTAAGAATTCAACAGTTAAATAATGAATACGGAATAAGGAAAATAAGAATTTCAACTAAACATGTAGAGCAATTAACAAGTAAGAGATAAGACAAGTAGACAGTTAAAATTAGACTAAATGTGATGATTATGACATGTTAAGGTAACTCAATTAAGACATGAAAGGAATCTACATAGCTAAATACCAGTAATTTTCACATTTAGCTCATGTACACACTTGTCACCTTGCGTACATGGCTCTTACACATGACAATTATCACAAGTAACACCACTCATAAGGGAAAATTCTCCCACACAAAGTTAGGCAAGCCACTTACCTCAAACCACGCTAAATCAATCAACTTGAAGGCCTTTCCCTCGATTTTCCAACTCTGAACGGCTCGAATCTAGCCAAAACAATTTCATTCTATAAATATAACTATAGGAAACTAATTCGAACAATGAAATTACGATCTTTGCAAAGAATGGAAAATTTGACCAAAAAAGTCAACATGGGCCCGCGCCTCGGAACCCGACTAAAATTATAAAATCCGAATACCCATTCGATATCGAGTCCAACCATTCAAGAATTACCCAAATCCGACCTCAATTGACCTTTCACAACTCAAACAATTAGCCTAAGGAGTTTCTACCATTCCCCCCCAAATTCCAACTCCAAAACACTAATTTAATGATGAAATCATCAATAAATTCATGTAAATTAATCAAAAACGAGTTAAAATCTCTCCGAAAATCCCTCAAAATTTTGCCTCAAACCGAGCTCTATAAGTCTAAAATGTGAAATATGGAATGAACCATCGTTTTTGAAACTTAAGTCTGATGCCTAGTGATTTACACCTCGCGATCGCGAAGAACAAAAATTCCATCAGCTCAAAACCTTATACGTGAATGCGAGATATTCCATGCGAACGTGAAGCACTGCCTCATCAAGATACGCAATCGCGGTTCCCTACACAGGGTCGCAATGAACAAAGTGCGTGGACTGCTTCCCCTAAATTCCTCTACGCGAACACGACCTCCTCCACGCGTTCGCAATTCACTGGAAATCAGCCTTCCGCGATCGCAGCCCCCTTCAAGCGATCACATAGCAAAAATTCCCCCAGTGCCAAATTACCCTTTGCGATCGCGTTAGTCCATTCACGATCGCATATAAGGACACCAGAAGCACCAGATTCAGCAACTCCTCAATAATTCGAAATGCATCGAACATGGTTCGAATTACACCCGAGGCACCGGGACCTCAACCAAATATACAAACAAGTCCTAAAACATCATCCAAATATGATCGAAGCGTCAAATAACATCAAACAACACTAATTCTATGAATCAAAACCAAAATTCAAGCATATGAACTATGAACTTCCAAATTCCAAAACCAACGCTGATTCATACCAAATCAACTCTGATTGACTTCAAATTTTGCACACAAGTCATAAATGACATTACAAACCTATTCTAACTTTCAAAATCGGGATGTTGACTTATATGTAAATGACTCCGTAATGGAGTTTTGATGGTCTCGTTAGCTCTGTTGGGTAATTTTGCACTTAAGAGCCTGTCCAAATTGTGATTTGGAGGTTCGTAGTAGAATTAGGCTTGAAATGGCGGAAGTTGGAAATTTGGAAATTTGACCGAGAGTGGACTTTGTGGTTACTGGGCTTGGATTGGAGTTTCGGGAGTAGGAGTAGGTCTGTGGTGTCATTTGTGACTTGTGTGCAAAATTTGGGATCAATCGGATGTGATTTGATAGGTTTCAGCGTCGTTTGTAGAAGTTGGAATTTTCTTAGTTATAATAGGCTTGAATTGGGGTGCGATTCATGCTTTTGATGTTTTTGAGGTGATTTGAGGGCTCGACTAAGTTCGTATCATGTTTTAGGACTTGTTGGTATGTTTGGTTGAGGTCTCAGGGGCCTCGGGTTGATTTCAGATGGTTAACTGCTCGAAAACGAGACTTGGTGCTTTGTTGAAGATAGGATTTTTGATCGCATGTGCAAGCTCGTAGAAGCGAGCATGGCAGTGCAGAAGCGAAAAAGGGAGAGTGGGGCAGTGGCCGTAGGTGCAAGGGAAATTTCACACCTGCGTGACCGCAGATGCGGATGAGGGGTCATAGAAGTGCAGGTGTCCGCAGAAGCGGACTACTTCCCGCAGAAGCGAGTCTGCAAAAGCGGAAGCACGATCGCAGAAGCGGAGGTAGTGGAAATTTGATCGCGAAAAGGCTGGACAGAGCCTTAAATTCAAGGGTACGCATTTTTCCTTCATTTTTAACATTTCAAGCTCATTATTGGGCAATATTTGAGAGGAGTTTCGAGGGGTTTCTTGAGGTAAGTCACTTGTGTTCATTTTTAATCAATAATCTTATTTCCCCATTGGATTTCCCACCTAGTTTGTGATAATTTAGAGGCTTCTCTAGATGTTATCACAGGTATATTGACTGTCCAATCTCATGATGTGTATGCTCTTATTGATCTAGGTTCTAATGTGTCATATGTCATTCCTTATCTTGCTGTGGAATTTGGGATAGAACCGGAACAACTTCATGAGTCGTTCTCTGTATCTACTCCGGTTGGTGAATCTATTTTGGCCGCGCTGGTTTATTGGGATTGTGTTGTCACGTTGCGTGGTCGGGACACCGTGGCCGATCTTATTGAATTGAGAATGGTCGATTTTGATGTGATAATGGGGATGGGTTGGCTTTATTCATGTTTTTCTAAGCTTGATTGCTGAACCGGGACTGTTAGGTTCGAATTTCCAAACGAGCCAGTTATTAAGTGAATGGGTGATGATGTAGTGCTGAAGGGCAGGTTTATTTCATACCTTAAAGCCACGAAAATGATCAACAAGGGGTGTATTTACCATTTGGGCCGGGTTACAGACACCGATGCTGAGGCGCCTACACTTGAGTCTATGCCTGTTGTGAGTGAATTTTCAGGAATTTTTCCGGATGAACACCCTGGGATCCCACCAGACAGGGAGATTGATTTTGGGATTGATTTGATGCCAGACACACATCCTATATCTATTCCACCCTACAGAATAGCACCGGCAGAATTGAAGGAGCTAAAGGAACAATTGAGAGATTTGTTAGAAAATGGTTTTATCCGGCCGAGTGTGTCACCGTGGGGCGCATCAGTCATCTTTGTAAGGAAGAAAGACGGGTCACTGAGAATGTGTATTGACTATCGGTAGCTTAACAAGGTCACCATCAAGAATAAGTACCCACTGCCAAGGATAGATGACTTGTTTGACCAATTTTAGGGTGCTAGGTACTTCTCCAAAATAGATTTACGATCCGGATATCACCAACTCAAGATCAGGGAGTAGGATGTTCCGAAACAAATTTTAGAACCCAATATGAGCACTTTGAATTTTTGGTAATGTCTTTTGGGCTAACAAATGCCCCAGCAGCTTTCATGGATCTTATGAATCGGGTATTCAAATCTTTCCTCGACTCCTTTGTGATAGTGTTCATTGACGATATTCTTGTATACTCACGAAGTCGAGACGACCATGCTTATCATCTTAGGGTAGTTATGCAAACCCTACATCATCACCAGTTATATGCAAAGTTTTCAAAATGTTAATGTTGGCTTAAATCTGTTACATTCTTGGGTCATGTCGTCTCTAGAAAAGGAATTGAGGTTGATCCTCAGAAAATTACAGTTGTAAAGAATTGGCCGAGGCCTACAACTCCAATAGAGATTCGCAATTTCTTAGGCTTAGCTTGATATTACAGAAAGTTTGTAGAGGGATTTTCTACCTTTGCCTCTCCGTTGATTAAATTGACGCAGAAGGCAATTAAGTTCCAATGGTCAGATGCATGTGAAAGAAGTTTCTAGGAATTGAAAGCAAGATTGACTACGACACCGGTATTGACCTTACTAGAGGGTGCAGATGGATTTGTGGTATATTGTGATGCTTCAAGAATTAGGCTTGGGTGTGTATTAATGCAACATGGCAAGGTGATAGCTTATGCTTCTAGGCAACTCAAGAATCATGAAAAGAACTATCCAGCACATGATTTAGAACATGCGGCAGTGGTATTTGCCTTGAAAATTTGGCGTCATTATTTATATGGGGTCCATGTGGATATATTCACGGACCATTAGAGCCTTCAATTTATTTTCAAGCAGAAGGAATTGAATCTAAGGCAGAGAAGATGTCTTGAGTTACTCAAGGACTACGGCATTGATATTCTATATCATACGGGGAAAGATAATGTTGTGACAGATGCTCTTAGCCGAAAATCTATGGGTAGTTTATCACACTTAGAGGCATATCAAAGACCATTGGCCAAAGAAGTTCACTGATTGGCTAGTTTGGGAGTTCGTCTTGCGGACTCTAGTGAAGGAGGGGTAATTGTACAAAATAGGGCTGAATCGTCACTTGTTGTGGAAGTCATAGAGAAATAATACAATGATCCATTGTTGGCACAATTGAAAGAGGGGATTCATAAACATAAGACCATGTCCTTTTCTCTTGGCATGGATGATGGTACACTAAGGTACCAAGGACGGTTATGCGTTCCAAACGTGGATGGTCTTCGGGAAAGAATTATGACTGAAGCTCATACTTCTAGGTATTCCGTGCACTCGGCCGCTACAAAAATGTATCATGATCTTAAGGAAGTCTATTGGTAGAATGATATGAAGAGAAATGTAGCGGAATTTGTAGCGAGGTGTCCAAATTGTCAGCAAGTGAAGGCCGAACACCAAAGGCCCGGTGGGTTGGCGCAGAACATAGAAATTCCAATGTGGAAGTGGGAAATGATTAATATGGACTTTGTGGTAGGATTACCTCGCACTCTTCATAAGTTTGACTCGTTTTAGGTGATTGTGGATGGACTCACGAAATCAGCTCACTTTTTGCAAGTTAAGGCTACCAATACAGCAGAACGGTATGCTCAGTTGTATATAAAAGAAATAGTCAGGTTGCATGGCACTCTAGTTTCTATCATTTCTGATCGGGGAGTACAATTCACCATTAATTTTTGGAAGAAATTCCCACAAGGTTTGGGTACTCAGGTGAATCTTAGTACAGCCTTTCACCTGCAGACTGACGGGCAGGCTGAGCGGACCATTCAGACGCTTGAGGATATGTTGTGTGCTTGTGTTATAGACTTCAAAGGTAGCTGGGATGATCGTTTACCACTCATAGAATTTGCCTACAATAATAGTTATCACGCTAGCATTCAAATGGCACTATTCGAGGCTTTATACGAAAGGAGATGTAGATCTCACATTGGGTGGTTCGAATTTGGAGAAGCCGAGTTGATAGGGCTAGACCTCGTACATCAGGCTATGGAAAAAGTTAAAATCATTAAGGAGAGGTTGAAGACTACTTAGAGTCATCAGAAGTCCTATTCGGATGTTCGTCGTAGGGATTTGGAGTTCAAAGAAGATGATTGGGTATTCTTGAAGGTTTCCCCCATGAAAGGTGTAATGCGATATGGCAAGAAAGGAAAATTGAGTCCGAGGTATGTCAGACCGTACAAAATCATTCAAAGGATTGGTGAGGTGGTGTACAAGCTTGAGCTACCACCTGAGATGTCATTAGTACACCCGGTGTTTCATGTGTCTATGTTGAAGAAAGTGGTTGGAGACCCGACACTCATTGTTCCGGTTGAGACTATTGAGGTTAATGAGAAATTTAATTATAAAGAGATTCCAGTTTCTATTATTGATCGGCAAGTCCGAAAGTTGAGAAATAAAGAAATTACCTCCGTGAAAATGATATGGCGAAACCAACAGGTTGAAAAGGCTACTTGGGAGGCCAAGGAAGAAATGAACAAAAAGTATCCTTATTTGTTTGAATAGCCATGTATTTATAAAGTTGTGATCTATGAAAATTTTAAGGGTTACCTTCTATGAATTATATATCATTTGTACAATTGATGTTAAGGGTGTTCCTTTTCTGGTAATATATTGCATGTGAGGCCACGATTGGTGTTGTTTTGTGTTATGTTACATCGTTGGATTATGTATATGTTGTTAGGATGTGTTTCTGGGGTTCTCTAGCATGTGGATAGGCCCCGTTACAAGGGAGACTCTGGCAAAAGTTTTGAAAATTTAGGGAGTTAGCTAAATTTTGAAACTACTGGTGAGTGTGAGTTAACAGTTGGGCTGCATTTGATTCTAATAACAGATTTTGACCCTCATTCGAGGACGAATGATCCTAAGTGGGGGAGAATATAAGGCCTCGTTAAAACTTTGCAAAAGAAAATAATGTTTTATGGTGCCAAATTAGGCTTGCCTGTTTGGGATGAACAATGCACTGAAGAGTAAAGGAAATATTTTGGCAGAAAAATGCATTTCTGCTGTCCATAATGCGATCGTAGAATCACTATGCGGGCCGCATAATGGCTGTAGAGTGAGGTGGAAAAGGGAAAGTTTTGGATGCCATTTTGTGGTCAACTATGCGACCGCAGAACTGTTCTGCGGTTCATTATGCAACCGCTGAACAGGTCTGTGGGCCACATAGTGACCGCAGACCCAGGCAGATTTTTGCCAGTTTTGGACACCAATTATGCGGCCGATATGCGGTCCACATATCGATTATGCAATCGCAGACCTTGTTCTGGAGCTCCATTTTTGGGGTTTTTAAAACCCGAGCCTACTTCGTTAAATACACGCTTTGGGCCATTTTTAGCTAAAATATGACATTTTAGAGTGAGAGAGAGTGCCCTAGAGTGAGAAGGTGTTCCTCAATAATTGTTCTTCAATTCTTGCTCGAATCGTGGAAGATTAACAAGGATAACCCACAAGGTCGTCATCCTAGAGGTAAGATTCTACACCCTAACCCCTAAATTTGAATTTATCTGAAAATGGGTAATTAGCAAGATAATTTTTGGGTATGAGAGTTGTTTAGTTTACATGCATGTAATATCAAGGGGTGTAGGAAGATTGATGAACTAAGCATGATAAAGAATGGGTTGTGGGATGATGGAATCCTCCATAAAAGGACCTTGAAACCTTAATGCACACCTAGTGTTTGATAAAAATACTCAAATGAGCTAGAACCATGTTCATCTTCCTAATTTTTGTTCAATTTGTTATATTTCTACAATAGATTGAAGTTGCTAAGAATTCTAAAATATTTTAGAGTTTAAAGAAGCTCAATTGAGGTATGTTGGCTAAACCCTTCTCTTAGACTTGAATCCCATGATATTCATGTAATTTATGTAAGACCCGAGTGGTTCATGATAAAATCGGCTATTCCAAGTAAGTTTGTGTTCAAAGATATATGTTCAATAAGTATCCTAAATGCTTTATTCATGTTATGTTATCAATTGAGGATGTGTTCAAGTATGCGATGTGCATTAATAATGTTCGACTTCAAGTCAAATTCAAACGAAGGTTATTATGCCAAATTTTGTGAAGAATCTCTATGTGCCTTAGACTCTTAATTGCTCACAAGTGTACTACACACCTTGATTTGAATAATTGTTGTTGGTGATGATGATGTTGATGTTTGAAAGTAAAAAGGTGAGCATGAAATACTAAATACGGCCAACGCGCCAAGAATGATATTATAATTATGGCCATTAGTGCCAATGAAATGAAAAGATGTGAAAGAAGTATGAAATGCGATAATTGATATAAAAGGTTGATGTCTCGAATAAGACAACCTAGTCGATCGGGTCATGATCGAACACCATGTCGCAAATATGGTGGTGATTTTGCTGGAAATTATAATTGAAATGGTGATTGTGGTCGATGTCCCTAATGGATAGTGTAGCCGATCGGGTCGTGATCGGACTCTGTGTTAAAGACGGTGGTATTGATATTAAGAGTAATTATGGTTGATGTCTCTAATGAGATAGCCTAGCCGATCGGGTCGTGATCGGACTCCGTGCTAAGAGTACAACGGTATTGGTATTGTGAATAATGGCAATGCGAACAATGGTATATCGATACTAAAAATCTCCCAATGTGAGATATGGAAATTAATTTGAACTCTGTCTTGATCCTAAATTAAGGTTTGATATTGTTTAAGGCTTACATTGATATTATGATATTCTTGTTTGTATTATTTATCATTCTATTGAGAGGGTGTTTTGTCATTCATACTAGTACTATTCCAGATGTACTAACGTCTCTTTTGCCGGGGGCGCTGCATCTTCAATGGATGCAGGTGGTTCCACAACAAGAGACATTGATCAGTGATAGCGGTACATCCTCTCCCCAGCTGACTTGGTGAGCCACACTTCATTTTGGGGTCATGTATCTTTTGTTCCTCGTGTATTGTGTTTGAGGTAAAGCCGGGGCCTTGTTTCCGGCATTATCATAGTACTCTTTTGTATCTATTTGAGGCTCCGTAGACATGGTGTGGGTTGTGTATTGATGCTGGGAAAGTCAAACTATGTTATGTTGTGGTTGTATTACTTGTCCATTTGAGACTTTAAAAATGATGAAACTATTGGCAATGACTTGAAATTGTAGACATGAACACCCTTTTGTCTAATTAATGAAAAATATGTATTATCTCCATTCATGGATGAGTTGAGTAGAAGGAAATCTAACAGATGGAAATAGTCCGAAGATGACAACTTGCTAAGCAAGCCAACTCGAAGATGACAAATAAAGTCCATATTCATTATTTAACAAAGATAGATAATAATAAAATATGGAAATAGTCTCAAAACCAGTGATAATATTGATAAAACCACAAGAAAGTCCTAAACACGGCCAATACAATACGCCCCCAAGACTAGGTGGCACAAGTATACGAGCAAACTACGGAAATGAGATCAAGTCTGTTTACATGTCAAGCTGTGTGAAATACAATAGACAGAAATACATAAGGGAACAGGGACTCGGGAACTACGAAGTAGATCTATGTAGTGCAGCTCACCCAAAGTCTCCGTGATAACTCCTAGCCCAATCCGGATGCTCTGCTAGGACCAACTTGAGGATCTGCACAAAAAGATCTGCAGAAGCGTAGTATGAGTACACCACAGTCAATGTTTAATAAGTATCAAGGCTAACCTCGAAAAAGTAGTGGCGAGGCTAGATGCTTCCAGATACTTATCACACAAGTAAGATAATAGAATTAAAAATTGGAGCAATAGGTAACATCATGAATAATAAGAGTCATAGATATCAACAGATAAGCGTACTTTTCTAGCACAGAAATAACCCTATCATTGCTCAGATATGACAATGAAAGATAACATGCTCAAATAACGGAGTCAGGACACCCACTTAGCGCATAAGGGTATCAAGTAACAATGTATAATGAAAACAATACTTCAAAATGAGTCAATAATAAGAATGTGTGCTCAACCGATACAAGGTCCATGTACCCCGATACACAATACATGTATCACATATCCTGATTCAAAATCCATGTATCGACCCGGTACAAAATCCATGTACCGACCATGCTCACAGAGTTCAAAGTAACATGGGTTATCACCTGACTTCGGAGGAACAAATCCAAATCCAAGCTCAAGAGGGATATAATAGCATCCCTCATAAATCAATATCTGAACATCATGTCCAATGTTCCATAACTGTATCTCACCCGCACGCTTACCCTTCGTTCCAAAATCCTCATTCCAAATCAATTAATAAATATCATACGGATATGTGCTCATGAAATCTCTACGTGACTACGGATAATTATGTATTTCAATGTATCAAGAAAAAGTTATCATGTCTACTTAATTAATCATAAGTATAAGCATGATTTTTAACATGAATAAGATAGCAACGTAGTCACATAAGTCAAATAAATCATGAGTCAATTGAGAACATAGTCAAACAAAGCATGAAATATTTCAATTTCTACCCCTGATCATGATATAAACTTGGTAAATGCATATATGCTCGCCATCACGTATATACACTACCCCCCAATACCTTAATCTCATAACAAACAAGTCAAATCCTAGGGGGTTTCCCTCTTAACAAGGCTAGCCAAGAGACTTACCTACACTCGGTAGCCTCTAATCTCCCAAAATAGCCTTTCCTCTCAAATCATTCTCTAAATAGGCCGAATCTAGCTAAATACAGCCTGATAACGTCAAACAAAGCCATAGAAATCAAACCCAAACAATAAAGATTGAATTTTTAATCAATTGCAAAAAGTCAACCAAAATGTCAACCCAGCCCCACCTCTCGGAAACCTAATAAAATTCAAAAATCCCAAACTCTCATTCCAATACGAGTCTAAATACACAAGTTTCATCACAAATCAACTACAAATCTGGGTTCAAATCTCAATAATTCTTTTTTCCAAAAATTCCTTACAAAACCCAATTTCTCCTTTAGAATTCATCAACCAAAGACCAAAATCAAAGACGAAATCATGAATTAAAATCAAATCTAAGTCAAGAACACTTACCCCAATCCAAGTGATCAACATCTCCTCAAACATCTCTCAAATCCGAGCTCCCATCATTTTATGATAAAATAAGCCAAACCCTCGAAAAATACACTCTGCCCAGCGATTTCGCTTTTGCAGACAAAACTCTTGCTTCTGCGACACCGCATCTCTCAAACATCCCTCATAGATGCGAGATTCCACTTAAGTTCTGCCCTTCCGCTTCTGCGGACAAGCCCCCACTTCTGCGGAGCCACTTCTATTGTCCAAGTTGTGCACCACTTATGTGGAGTCCTCTTACCCCAGCCTTCCTCCACACCTGCGACCCACTGTCTCCATCTATAGACTCGCACGTGCGGACCCAACCTCGCAGGTCCAAAAACACCAGAATAAAAATGCTAATATAACACCAACCAATCCGAAATACACACCAGAGGCCCCCGAGACCCCGTCCAATCATACTAACCAGTACCAAAACATAACACAGACCTACTCATGATCTCAAATCTATCAAAAATAGCCTCTCTACCTCTCCAGGCACGGATAAGGTCTGCGTACACACTACCCTCCCCAGACCCCACCTATGGGATTATTGTTGTTGTTGTTGTTGTTGTTGTAATTCAAGCTTAATGAACTAATCCACTTCCAAACTTCCAAACTCATGCTGAACCACATACAACCAACTCAGAGTAATCTCAAATTCGCACACAAGTTTTGAATGACATAACGAACCTATTCCAACTCCCAGAATAATAAACCAAGCTCGATAACACAAAAGCCAACTCCCGGTCATACCTATGAACCTTCCAAACCTTCAAATTTCTAACTTTTGCCAAATAGAGACAAATCAACCTAGGAACCTCCAAATCCAAATCTTGACAAATGCCTTAGTCCAAAATAATCATACGAACATACTGGGACCTTAAAAGACCATTCCGAGGTCGTTTACATAAAGGTCAAACATCGATCAATTCTTAGAATTTAACCTTTCATTAATGACTCTAAGTGTTCAAACCACTCCTGAACCTTCCCGAAGCCAAACCATTCAACCTTGCAAGCCACAAAACAATAAATACACATACGGGAAACATAAAATAGGGGAACAAGGCTGAAATACAAAAACTGACCGATCAGGTAGTTATATTCTCCGCCTCTTAAAGAAATGTTCGTCCTCAAACAAGTTTAGAAACATACCTGGAATGCCAAAAAGATGTGGATATATACTTCGTATATCATGCTCGGTCTCCCAAGTCGGCTTCGAATGATTGACCTCTCCACTGAACCTTCACTGGTGCAATATCCTTCAATCTGAGCTTCCGAACCTGCTTTTCCAAGATGGCCACTGGTTCCTCCTCATAAGTCAAGTTCTCATCCAACTGCACCGAACTGAAATTTAACACATGTGACTGATCCTCATGATACTTCCAAAGCATGGAAACACTAAACACAGGACGAACTCCCCACAAGTTGGATGGCAAAGCAATCCTGTAAGCCACATCGCCCACTCTCTCCATAACCTCAAATGAACCAATGTACCGAGGGCTCATCTTTCCCTTCTTCCTGAACCTCCTCATGCCATTCAAAAGCAAAACTCGGAGAAGAACCTTCTCACCCTCCAAAAAGGCTACATCGTGAACCTTCCTATTAGCATAACTCATCTTCCTAGATTACGTTGTACGAAGCCTCTCCTGAATCAAATTGACCTTCTCCAAAGCATCACGAACTAAATCAATACATGTCACGACTCAAAATCACCCTAGTGTAGTATGAGTACAATCGATCCCATGTAGCTACCAATAACAAATAGTAGCTATATCCGGGAAACACTTCAATCCCAGCTCCCGACATACACAGCAGCATCAGCTCCAATATCTGCATGCAAGGTACAGAAGTGTAGTATGAGTACAATCGACCACATGTACTCAATAAATATCAAACCTAACCTTAAGTTGAAAGAAGTGACGAGCTTGGAAGATGGTCAGAGTCCAACACCAATAGCTAATAATAATTCATAACAGTAGAATGAAGACACTAAAAGTATATAACTTAAGAAATACTATGCTCAGCTCATTCACAGTAACGGAAAAGTAGACATGTTTTTCAAGTATAACAGTTCAAGTCCAAATCTTAGCACTCAAAAATCAATCAAACACGAGTTTATCAAAAGAACTGTGTTTTTCCAACATCAAATAAGACTTTTCATTTACCAACTAGCATGAAAAAAGTACATCTTTATACCTGCATGTCAATATACATGTCAAGTCATCAAATGTCATATTACCGTCTAGCATGAGGAAAATATCACAATGTGCGTCAAATATAGCTCAAACTCGTGCCATGTACACGGTCACCAATAACATGTGAGACAACATTTCAAAAGTGCACAGAGATAAAGATATAACATGTGAATGTAACTAACATGACGGTGTAGTATGACTACAGCTAAGGCAAATAACTCGACATGGTGAAATAGCTCAAACAATTAAGTAGGTGGCCTAGGCATGATTTCTAGCACGAATAATAACCCACGTAGTCATACAATTAGAGAAAACATCATTTCAAAGAAACATAACAGTAAAACAAGGCATATATTATCCTAAAACTACCAGGATAATGAATACCCTAGTGCACACACACATGCCCGTCACCTAGCACATGTGTCACCCCCAATACATCCCTAATGTCATAGTCCTAAGGGATAATTACCCTAAAATCTAAGTTTAGATATGTTGCTTACCTTGAACATGCCAAGTCAAATACCGAGCAAGCCAAACGATACTCTAGAAATGCCACACCACATGAATCAACCTCCGAATGGCTTGAAACTAGCCAAAAGCAACTCAAAAATATCAAATAATTTCATAGGAAATAAACCCAAGCGATAAAGGTCGAATGTTTAATCAAATACTCAAAGTCAACAAAAACATCAACCCGGGCCCGCACCTCGAAACCCGACAAAACTCACAAGTATATACAACCCATTTGAATACGAGTCCAACCATGCTAATTTCACTCAAATCCCACTCCGAATCGATGTTTAAAACTCAATTATTCACTTTAGGAAAGTTTAGACAAAACCCCCAATTTCTCTTTTAGAATCATCCATCAAATGCCAAAATCGAAGATAGAATCATATAATATAATAAAACCGAGTCAAAAATCTTACCCCAATCCATGTGGTGAAATTCCCCTCCAAAATCTCCCAAAACCAATCTCTAAATCTCCAAATGTGATAAAATAAACAAACCCTCGAAATAAATAAGATCTGCTAGTGAATCCGATTTTGCGGTCACTAAGTTTCTTATGCGACAACCGCTATATAAATCTCACATCTGCGAGTACCCTTCTCAGTCCGACCTTCCGCACCTGCAAATAACACCTCATATCAGCAAGCTCGTAGATAAGGAATGACCATTGCATCTCCACACACGCCCAGCTCCCGCTAACATCGCATATACGGGCCCCTCTAGTGCATCTGCGCTTCCGCTTCTGCACCCATTGTGCCGCTTCTACGGCTCCGCACCTGCACCCATACCTCCGCAAGTTCCATAACACCAGGACTCAAAAATCTCAGCAATGCCAACATGATCCGAAATGGTCCAAAATTAATCTGAAACACACCCGGGCCCCTTGGGACCCCGCCCGAACATACCAACAAGTCCCAAAACACAACACCAACCTACTCGAGGCCTCAAATCACACATAATAATATCAAAATCATGAATCGTCGATCAAGATCAATCTCTTAAGTTCGAATCAAGTATCTGATCCAAGCCTAACCAATCCAGAATGAACCCAAATTTTGCATACAAGTTCTAAATGACATAACAAACTTTTTCCAACCCCCATAACAACAATCCAAACCCGATAACATCGAAGTCAACTCCCATATAAACTTATGAATATTCCAAACCTTCAAATTGCCAACTTTCGCCAAATAGTGCCAAAACCTTCTAGAAACATCTAAATACAAATTCAGGCATACGCTCAACTCCAAAATAATCATACGGACCTAACAGAACCATCACAACTTCGATCCGAGGTCAAATACATAAAAGTAAAACTTGATCAACTCTTCCAACTTAAAACTTCCTATTTAAAAATCATTCTCCCAAATAAATTTCGAACAACTCGGATTCCAAAACATACATGCAAGTAGTAATACATCATATGAAGCTAATCAAGACCTCAAACCACCTAACGGAATGCCAATTCTCAAAACAACTGGTCGAGTCATTATATTCTCCCCTACTTAAACATACGTTTATCCTCAAACGTGCCAAGAGTCATTCCAAAGCCATCAGATATCTATATAAACTCATCACACATATACCCATAGGTGATCCCATGTCATCCCAAATCATTTAAGTCTAACAACACAACCCAACCAAAGATTCTCTCTTCAACCTAAATCCATAAACCTCATAATCTCACATCTATACACTGTTTAAGTCCAAACAAACTGTACCAAGCCACAACATATTCCACAAAATATATTCATATGATATACCACATAACTCAGACACTCGTAGCAATAATTGTTGCACCCTATTTTGCACTATTCAAGACAAGATTCAACTTATGATTTCTCTGTTGTTGATGAAAGAGAGTCGTCACCTAATATTTAAAGGTAATATTTAAAGGTATACTAGGGCACCTATTTAATTACTAAGATATGTTTTTATTATTAGCCTGCTAACCAGTGAGATTATGGGTAAGGGTTCTTGTTCTACTAAGGGGAAGGTGTTAGGCACCCCTTAAAATCTACCTAAGGTAGCTCCATAGGATTTAGACTAAGTTTGGAATTAGTTATTTATAAAAGTCTTTGACTAGTGATAAGGAATGTTGCTTACTATATATCTAAGTACAGTATTGATAGAGAGAATGTGGGGTCTTAGAGGAATATGAATTTATGAAGAGGTTTATAAGTTATATTGAAAGGGTTTTGAAATTGGTACATAAGTGGTCTAAATTTTTATAAGTTTATAAAAGGGATTGAGTTATGAAAATACTTTATTTTGGTGGATTGTTATAAATGTAATGCTAAAGGGAAGTTTATGAAAAAGCATATCTAGAATTTTACCTTAGATTCGTAGGGTTTTTAAAGAAGGGATTATTTACCGAAAAAATTCCTTAAGGGCGACAGGTTCTTGAAATTCTAATTTTTCTTTTAAAAATGAAGCTGACATCTGATTCTTCCTTTTGAAATAGAGTTGTTGTTTCGTTAAGTTCTGGATTTCAAAATCATTAAAGGAGAGAATGGTGAGTGAAAAACATAGTAATTAGTAAGCAGATTGTAACTAGCGAACTAAAGATCTATTACTAGCTAATTTCCCTTTTAAATCCTATGTTGTTAAGGCTTGCCTAAGTTTACATGATACCAAAGCATAAAAGAAAAATATATGTTCTAATATATGAGTGTTATTGTAACGACCCGGCCGGTCGTTTTGAGAGTTGTAGCCTCGTTCCCCCATTTACTGTACACTTTGTACGTTATAGCTATTATGTGACTTGCCAGGGTAGTTTGTTCGGGTCCAGTGAGGTTTGGGAATGAATTGAGACACTTAGTCTCAAAGTTGGGAACTTAAGTTGAAATGGTTGACCAGATATTGATTTATGTGTAAACGACTCCGGAATGGAGTTTTGATGGTTCTGTTAGCTCTGTTAGGTGATTTTGGATTTAGGAGCATGTGTGCATTGTAATTAGGCTTGAAATGGAGAAAGTTAGATTTTTGGAAAAGTTGAACTGGAGTGGACTTTTTGATATAGAGGTTTGATTCTGATTCCAGAAGTTGGAGTAGGTATGTAATGTCATTTGTGACTTGTGTGCAAAATTTGGGGTCAATCGGACTTGATTTGATAGGTTTTGGCATCATTTGTAAAAGTTGGATTTCCTTAGTTTCATTATTCTTGAATTTGGGTGTGATTCGTGTTTTTTGATGTTGTTTGATGTGATTTGAGGGCTTGACTACGTTCGTATGAGGTTTTAGTACTTGTTGGTATATTTGGTTGAGGTACCGGGGGCCTCGAGTTGAATCCGGATGGTTAACAGATCAAAAGCTAAAGTTTAAAGGTTACTGAAGCTGGAGGTTGCTGGTGTAACCGCACCTGCGGAGCTTTGATCATTGGTGCGAGCTCGCAGGTGTGGGCTGGGTTGTGCAAGTGCGAGTTTGGAGGGGAGTATGCAGGTGGTCGCAGGTGCGAGGAGTTTTCCGCACCGTCGTGGTCGCAGGTACTTCGAGAGGGGAGCAGAAGCGGAAGGTGTGCAGGTGCGATGGGGAATTCCGCACCTGCGATTGTGCAGATGCGGGTGGGAGGACTGCAGGAGCGAAGTCCCAACTCTAGTGGTTCACTGCAAAAGCGGAAGTGCTAGATAGAACACTTAAAAATAAGGGTTCGCGATTTTGCTTCATTTTAAACATTTCAAGCTCGGGTTTAGGCGATTCTTAAGAGGATTTCCGAGGGGTTTCTTGAGGTAAGTCCCTTGTGATCATTGTTTATCAATATTCTTGTTTCCCCATTGCATTTCCCACCTAGTTTGTGTATATTTAAGATGGAATTCGGGAGTTGAGTGTAGAGATTTGGAGAGTTGAATTTGCGGATTTGGGTGACGATCTGGTGTTGGATTTTGGTAAATTTGGTATGGTTGGAATCGCAGTTGAATGGGCTTTCAGGTTTTGTAACTTTTATCGGATTTCGAGACGTGGGGCTAGGGGCCAGCTTTTGAGTCGACTTTTGACTTTTGATTTATAACTTAGTATTTTTATTCTAGAGTTGATTCCTTTAGACCGTGTTGATTATATCAAATTGTTTATGGCTATATTCGAGGCACTCAGAGGCCTTTTCATGAGGAAAAAGTGTGTTGGAGTAGATATTTGCCCGGATTGAGGTAAGTAACACTTCTAAATTTGGCACTGAGTGACGGGTGTTCGAAACCCCGAATTATGTGTTATATGATTGGTGTTGATGTGACGTACATGCCAAGTGACGGGTGTGTGGGTGTGCACCGTAAGAACTGTGGCCTAGTCAATTCCATGGAATTGTATAGTGGATTTATCTTGTTGATATCCGTGTCTTTACGATCTGATAGTAATTGAGCTGTCAATCGTGCTAGAAATCATGTTTAGGCTTTTGCGGGTACTGTTGATTGAAGACTGGAGAGGTATCGCATCCCATAGTCGTCGTTTCCTTGCTGTTGACTTATTAATTACATTGAAATTTTGTAATCATTCATATTTATTCATTGCATATCATATCTCATCCTTTATTGCTATTTATTATTGTATCATATCATCATTTTTGGGCTAGTGTCACGACATTGTGAGCCGGAGAAGAGAGACTGGAGAGGTTGATGACTGAGTGAGGCCGAGGGCCTAATTGAGAGTGACAGTTATAGGATCGGGATGCACGCCGCATCATGTTTATTGATTTATGCCTGGATCTGGCTTATTATAGCGCGTGGGCTGAAGGAGCCCCTCCGGAGTCTGTACACACCCCCAGTGAGTGCAGTTGAGTATATTGAGGGATGGAACTTCCTTGTCCATAGATCTTGTCTGAATCATTTATATTTGGGAATGGATCTTCCATGGGCTGGAATGTCCTTATACAATACTGAGTGATTGACTGTCAGTCGATATATATATATATATAGGATGGATCTTCCCTGGGCTGGATTGGCCATATACAGTACTGAGCGATTGAGTATTCTGAGAGTGTGAGTACATGAGACTTTCAGTGTGGTGGATCGCATACAGCATGTGCTTTGGCATGTAGATGTAGAGAGGTCATACTCCTAATATCATTCAGAATTTGTTCTATTTTACTTGAATTGAGTTTAACTGTTGAACTTGAAAGCATGCCTACATTCCCGTACTGTTATTTCTATGTTGAATTGTACCTGCTAAGTTCGTCACTACCTTTCAGTCCAAAGGTTAGATTTGTTACTTATTGAGTTGTTTGTACTCATGCTACACCCTGCACCTCGTGTGCATATCCAGGTGCTTCCGGTCACGGCGGTTGCTGAGTTGTAGAGTTCGAATTTTCGGAGACTATCGTGGTAGCTGCTTGGCGTTCGCGGACCTTGACTCTCCCTCCTTATCTTCCATTTTATGTTTCAGTTGTTATTTCCTAGACGGTGTATTATACTATGTTTTTATGTAGATGATCATGTACTCTGTGACACCCCGATAGTTAGGAACTTTCACGTTGTGTTTTGGGTTTCTATCCCGTAAATGAGAACTTTTATTGTTTAAACTACTTTCATTCATTTTTTTGTTTAAAGTGTTGGAAATATTTTGAAATGTTGGCTTGCCTAGTCCCATGATAGGCGCCCTCACGACATGTTAAGATTTCGGGTCGTGACAAGTTGGTATCAGAGCCTAGGTTACATAGGTCTCACGAGTCATGAGCAGGATTAGTAGAGTATTGCGGATTGGTATGGAGACGTCTGTACTTATTTTCGAGAGGTTGTCGAACCCTTAGTAAACTTCACATTCTTGTATTCTTCTCGTGTGAATTTGTTGATTTCGGTCACTAATTTTTTGTTGTTCTATTCTCTCATAGATGGTGAGGACACGTGCTACCGGACAGGACGACCAGCCATCAGTACCACCAGCTAGGTCCACGAGAGGCTGAAGTCACAGTAGGGGCAGAGGTGCAGCTCGTACAATGGCTAGAGCCGCACCTGCAGATCCACCAGTTGCTCCAGCTCAGGAGCAGGTTCTAGATGTAGTTAAGCCAGTGGGTCCAGCTCAGGAACCAGCTGTGCCCATTGTGATTCAAGGCCTTCAGGAGGCTCTAGCCCAGATATTAACTATTTGCACTGGCCTTGCCTAGGTGATTTTATCTCAGGCCGCACCAGCCACTTCTCAAGTCAAGAGAGGTACTCATACCCCCGCTGCCCGTACTCCAGAGCAGGTGATGCAGGGACTTCAGACACCGGGGTTACTACCAGCCCAGCCGATTATATTTGCTCAGGACCAGGTGGGTCTCCTTATGACTGATGATGAGCAAAAGAGACTTGAGAGGTTTGGGAGGATCCAACATTTATCATTCAGTGGGGCTGAGTCTGAGGATGCCCAAGACTTTTTGGACAGGTGGCAGTGTATTCTTCGCACGACAGGTATTCTAGAGACCCAGTCTCATTCACTACTTTTCAGTTTACTGGGGCTGCGTTCAGATGGTGGGAGGCCTATGAGAGGCGCAGGCCAGCCGGTGCAGCACCAATTACATGGCATGCGTTCTCCGTTCTCTTCTTGGAGAAGTTCATGCCACAGTCTCGCAGGGAGGAGCTGCGCAGACAGTTTGAGCAGCTTCGTCAGGATGGCGTGTTTGTGACCCAGTACGAGATGAGGTTTTCAGAGTTGGCTCATCACACAGTTTGGTTGGTTCTTACTGATAGGAAGAGGATTAGGAGGTTCATTGATGGCCTCACATATCAGCTGCGGTTTCTTATGACTGGGAAAGGGTATCTGGTGCTACCTTCGATGAGGTGGTCGATGTTGCTCGACAAATAGAGATGGCCCGCAATTAGGAGCACGGAGAGAGTGAGGCCAAGAGGCCTCATAGCTCGGGTGGTTTTAGCAGTGCTCCTTTTGGGGGTCAGTTCTACCACGGTAGGGTACGTCCTTATAGGCACGCCCAGACGGGTCATTCGGTTCACCGTGGTGCATCATCCAGTCATGGTTCATACAATACTCATCAGGTTCAGTCATCCCTCAGTGCCCTTCTAGCTAGAATTTGTCTTGTGCACCATCAGCTAAGGGTTCATCTGTACTAGGTCCTTCTGATAGTTACTTTGGCTCTCGGGGTCAGCCTCAGTACTCACCACTATTCGCAAGGAGGAGTTGTTTTGAGTGTGGAGATTTGGGTCACATAAAGAGACATTGTCCCCGCATTTCGATAGGTCCAAATCAACAAAGGAGTCAGACTACGCCTTCAGCACTAGTTACTTCACAACCCGCCCAGCCAACTCGGGGTGGGGCTTAGTCAGCTAGGGGTCGCCAAGGAGGGGAGGTCGATCAGGTAGCAGTCAGACCCAATTCTATGCTATTCCTGTCAAACCAGATACTGTTGTTTCAGATGCAGTGATCACATATATTGTCTCAGTATGCCACGGGGATGCCTCTGTATTATTTGACCCTGGTTCCACTTATTCGTATGTATCGTCGTATTTTGCTCATTATCTGGATATGACCCGTGAGTCCTTAGTTTCATTTGTTCTAGTATCTATACCAGTGGGCGATACTATTGTTGTGGATCGTGTATATCAGTCGTGTATAGTGACTATTGGGGGATTGGAGACTAGAGTTGATCTCTTATTGCTTATTATGGTTGATTTTGGCGTGATCTTGAGTATGGATTGGTTGTCTCCATGTTATGATGTTTTGGATTGTCATGATAAGATCGTGATTTTGGCGATGCCGAGGTTGCCAAGGATTGAGTGGAGAGGTTCTCTAGACTATGTTTCCAGCAGAGTGATTTCATATTTGAAGGCCCATCGGATGGTTGGGAAGGGTTGTTTATCTTATTTGGCCTTTGTGAGGGATGTTGGTGTTGATACTCCTTCTATTGATTCTGTTCTAGTGGTACGAAATTTTCCAGATGTGTTTCCTGCAGACCTGCCGGGCATGCCGCCCGACAGGGATATTGACTTTGGTATTGATTTAGTGTCGGACACTCAGCCCATTACTATTCCTCCGTATCGTATGTCACCAGCTGAGTTGAAGGAATTGAAAGAGCGGCTTCATGAACTCCTTGATAAAATGTTTATTAGGCCTAGTGTGTTGCCTTGGGGTGCACCGGTTCTGTTAGTGAAGAAGAAGGATGGTACTATGCAGATTTGCATTAATTACACGCAGTTGAACAAAGTTACAATCAAGAACAAGTATCCTTTGTCGTGCATTGATGGACTATTTGACCAGTTACAGGGAGCGAGGGTGTTCTCCAAGATTGATTTGAGGTCTGCGTATCACCAGTTGAAGATTCGGGACTAGGATATTCTAAAGACAGTGTTCAGGACCCGTTATGATCATTATGAGTTTCTTGTGATGTCTTTTGGGCAGATCAACGCCCCAGCAGCATTCATGTATCTGATGAACAATGTATTTCAGCCTTATCTTGACTCGTTTGTCATAATGTTCATTGATGATATCCTGGTGTACTCTCATAGACAGGAGGAGCATGCCCAACATTTGAGAGTTGTGTTGCAGTGGTTGAGGGAGGAGAAACTTTATGTCAAGTTCTCCAAGTGTGAGTTTTGGCTTAGTTCAGTGGAAATCTTGGGGCACGTGGTGTCCAGTGAGGGGATTCTGGTAGATCCAAAGAAGATAGAGGCAGTTCAGAGTTGGCCTAGACCATCCTCAGCCATGGAGATTCAGAGCTTTCTCGAATTGGCCGGTTATTATCGTCACTTCGTGGAGGGTTTCTCGTCTATTGCATCACCCTTGACCAAATTGACCCAAAAGGGTGCTCCTTTCCGGTGGTCGAATGAGTGTGAGGAGAGTTTTCAGAAGCTCAAGACTGCCTTGACCGCAACTCTAGTTCTAGTTTAACCTTCAGCTTCTGGTTCTTATATAGTGTATTGTGATGTTTCTCGAATTGGTATTAGGTGCGTATTGATGCAAGGAGGTAGAGTGATTGCTTATGCTTCGCGTCAGTTGAAGCCCCATGAAAAGAACTACCATGTTCATGATTTGGAGTTGGCTTCCATCATTCATGCATTAAAGATTTGGAGGCACTATCTCTACGGTGTGTCTTGTGAGGTATTTATAGATCATCGGAGTCTCCAACACCTGTTCAAATAAAAGGAACTAAATTTGAGGCAGTGGAGATGGTTGGAGCTGCTAAAAGACTATGATATCACTATTCTGTATCATCCCGGGAAGGCTAATATGGTGACCGATGCCTTGATTAGGAAAGCAGTGAGTATGGGTAGCCTTGCATTCATTGTTGTTAGGGAGAGACCGCTTGTAGTTGATGTTGAGGGCTTAGCCAACCAGTTTGTGAGATTAGATGTCTCGGAGCCCATTCTAGTTCTAGCTTGTGTGGTTTCTCGGTCTTCCTTATATGATCGCATCAGAGAGCGCTAGTATGATGATCCTCATTTGCTTGTCCTTAAGGACACGGTTCAGCACGGTGATGCTAGAGATATTACTATTGGGGATGATGGGGTATTGAGGATGAAGGGTCGAATTTGTGTGCCTAATGTTGATGGGCTACGTGAGTTGATTCTTGAGGAGGCCCACAGTTCGCGGTATTCCATTCATCCAAGTGCCGCGAAGATGTACCAGGATTTGAGGCAGCATTATTGGTGGAGGAGAATGAAGAAGGATATAGTGAGATTTGTAGCTCGGTGCCTTAACTGTCAGTAGGTGAAGTATGAGCATCAGAGACCGGGTGGATTGATTCAGAGGCTAGAGATTCCATAGTGGAAATGGGAGTGCATCATCATGGATTTTGTAGTTAGGCTCCCACGGACTTCGAGGAAGTTCAATACTATTTGGGTGATTGTGAATCGACTGACCAAGTCCGTGCACTTCATTCCAGTTAGGACTACTTATTCTTTGGAGCAGTTGCCTGAGATTTACATCGCGAAATTGTTCGCCTTCACAGTGTGCTAGTGTCCATCATTTCAGATCGAGGCACGCAGTTTACATCACAGTTTTGGAGGGCCATGCAACGAGAGTTGGGCACCCAAGTGGAGCTGAGTACAATATTTCACCCTCAGACGGACGGATAGTCCGAGCGCACTATTCAGACATTGGAGGACATGTTACGCGCTCGTGTCATTGATTTTGGGGGTTCATGGGATCAGTTTCTACCGCTCGCGAGTTTGCCTACAACAACAGTTACCAGTCGAGCATTCAGATGGCTCCATATGAGGCTTTGTATGGGAGACAGTGTAGATCTCCGGTAGGTTGGTTTGAGTCGGGCGAGGCTCGGCTATTGGGTACTGACTTGGTTCAGGATGTTTTGGACAAGGTTTAATTGATTTAGGATCGGCTTCGCATGACGTAGTCCTGATAGAAGAGTTATATCGACATAAAGGTTTGTGATGTTGCTTACATGGTTGGGGAGAAGGTACTGCTTAAGGTTTCACCCATGAAGGGTGTTATGAGATTCGGGAAGAAGGGCAAGTTGAGCCCTCAGTATATTGGGCCTTTTGAGGTACTATAGGGGATTGGAGAGGTGGCTTACAAGCTTGCCTTGCCACTTAGTTTGTCGAGTGTGCATCTAGTGTTTCATGTTTCTATGCGCCGAAAGTATGTCGGTGATCCATCTCACGTTTGGTTGGATGGTGATTTGACTTATGATGTGGAGCCGATGGCTATTTTGGATCGCGGGTTTGAAAGTTAAGGTCAAAGGACATAGCTTTAGTGAAGGTGCAGTGGAGAGGCCAGCCAGTTGAGGAGGCTACATGGGAGACTGAGTGGGAGATGCGAAGCAGATATCCACACCTATTTGAGACTCCAGGTACGTTTCTAGACCCATTCAAGGATGAATATTTATTTAAGAAGGGGAGGATGTAATGATCTGGGTTGTTTTGATAGTTGTAGCCCTATTCCCCCATTCACTACTCATTTTGTACGTTATATCTGTTATATGACTTACCGGGGAAGTCAGTTTGGGTACGGTGAGGTTTTGGAATGAATTGAAACACAGTCTCAAAGTTGGGAACTTAAGTTGAAATGGTTGACCGGATATTGATTTATGTGTAAATGACTCTGAAATGGAGTTTTGATGGTTCTGTTAGCTCCGTTAGGTGATTTTGAATTTAGGAGCGTGTCCTGATTGTGATTTGGAGGTCCATAGTGAAATTAGGCTTGAAATGGCAAAAGTTGGATTTTTGGATAGTTTGACCAAGAGTGGACTTTTTGATATCAGGGTTGGATTCCTATTCTGGAAGTTAGAGTAGGTCAGTAATGTCATTTGTGACTTGTGTGAAAAATTTGGGGTCAATCGGACTTGATTTGATAGGTTTCAGCGTCGTTTGTAGAAGTTGAATTTCCTTAGTTTCATTAGGCTTGAATTGGGGTGTGATTCATGTTTTTGATGTTGTATGATGTGATTTGAGGGCTCGACTAAGTTTGTATGAGATTTTAGGACTTGTTGGTATGTTTGGTTGAGGTCCCGGGGGCCTCAGGTTGATTCCGGATGGTTAACGGATCAAAAGTTGAAGTTTAAAGGTTGCTGAAGCTGGAGGCTGCTAGTGTAACCACACATGTGGAGCTTTGATCGCAGGTGCGAGCTCACAAGTGCGGGCTGGGTTGCGCAGGTGCGAAGATTTTTCCGCACCCACGTGGCCGCAGGGGCAGTGAGAGGGGCGCAGAAGAGGAAGGCCCGCATGTACGATGGGGAATTCCGCACATGTGATTGTGTAGATGCGGGGGGAGGACCGCAGGAGTGGAGGCCCAAATCCAGTGGTTCACCGCAGAAGCGGTGGATTGTCGCTTCTGCGAGGCCGCAAAAGTGGCTAAGTGGCCACAAAAGCGTAAGTGCTGGACACAACACTTAGAAACAAGGGTTAGTGATTTTGCTTCATTTTGAACATTTCAAGCTTGGGTTTGGGCGATTCTTAAAAGGATGTTTGAAGGGTTTCTTGAGGTAAGTCCCTTGTAATCATTATTTATCAATAATCTTCTTTCCCCATTGAATTTCCTATATAGTTTGTGTGTATTTATGGTGGAATTTTGTAGTTTAAGAATAAGAATTTGGAGATTTGAATTTGGGGATTTGGGTAACGATCTCGTGTTGAATTTTGGTAAATTTGGTATGGCTGGACTCGCGGTTGAATGGGCTTTCGGGTTTTGTGACTTTTATCGAATTTTGAGACATTGGCCCGGGGGCCAACTTTTGAGTTGACTTTTGACTTTTGCTTTATCACTTAGTAATTCTCTTCTGGAATTGATTCCTTTAGCCCGTGTTGATTATATGGAATTGTTTATGACTAGATTCGAGAAATTCAGAGGCCGTTTCGCAAGGCAAAGGTGTGTTGGAGTAGAGATTTGCTCGGATGAAGTAAGTAACACTTCAAAACTTGGCTTGAGGGTTCGAAACCCCGAATTATATGTTATATGATTGGTGTTGAGGTCCACATGCCAAGTGACGGGTGTGTGGGTGTGCACTATAAGAACTGTGACCTAGTCGATTCCATGGTACTGTATAGTGGATTTTTCTTGTTGATATTCGTGTTTTCACCATGTGATAGTAATTGAGCTGCCAATCGTGCTAGAAATCATATTTAGGCTTTTGCTAGAACTATTGAGACCCATAGTGGCCGTTTCCTTGCTATTGACTTATTGATTACATTGAAATTTCGTACTCAGTCATATTTATTCGTTACATATCATATCTCAGTCTCTATTGAAATTTATTGTTGTATCATATCATCATTTTGGGCTAGTTTCACGACATTGTGAGCTCGAGAGACAGACTGGAGAGATTGATGACTGAGTGAGGCCAATGGCTTGATTGAGAGTGACAGTTATAGGATCGGGCTGCACGCCGCAGTAAGTTTATTGATTTATGCTTGGATTTGGCTTATTATAGCGCTTGGACTGAAAGAATCCCTCCGGAGTATGTACACACCCCCAGTGAGCGCAGTTGATTATATTGAGGGATGGATCGTCCTTGGACATGGATCTTGTCCGAATCATTTATATTTGGGGATGGATCTTCCCCTAGGCTGGATTGGCCTTATACAATACTAAGTGACTAACCGTCAGTCGATATATATATATATATATATATATATATATATTGGATGGATCTTCCCTGGGCTGGATTGGCCATATACAGCACTGCGCGATTAACTATTCTAAGAGTGTGAGTACATGAGACTTTCAGTGTGGTGCATCGCATACACCATATGCTTTGGCATGTTGATGTAGAGAGGTCATACTCCTCATATCATTCAGAATTTGATCTATTTTACTTGAATTGAGTTTAACTGTTGAACTTGAAACCATACCTACATTCTTGTACTGTTATTTCTATATTGAACTTTGTCTGCTAAGTTTGTCACTACCTTTCAGTCAAAAGGTTTTGTTACTTATTGAGTTGGTTGTACTCATGCTACATCCTTCACCTCGTGTGCAAATCCAGGTGCTTCCGGTCACGGCGGTTGCTGAGTTATGGAGTTTGGATTTTCGGAGACTATCGAGGTAGCTGCTTGGCGTTTGTGAACCTTGACTCTCCCTCCTTATCTTCCATTTTATGTTTCAGTTGTTATTTCCTAGACGATGTATTAGACTGTATTTTTATGTAGATGCTCATATACTCTGTGACACCCCGATAGTTGGGAACTTTCGCGTTGTGTTTTGGGTTTCTATCCCGTCTATGAGAACTTTTATTGTTTAAATTTCTTTAATTTAAAAGTGTTGGAAATATTTTGAAATGTCGGTTTGCCTAGTACCACGATAGGCGCCCTCACGACAGGTTAGGATTTTGGGTCGTGACAATTATATACATCAGAGATAAACAATGATAAAGAAATAATAAATACAACTTACATTGAACTAGTATAAGCAGTAAACTAAATTAACGAGATAGTAATAATGATAAAGGAGTTGAGGGAAAGAGGACTGGACTCTGTGATTGGGCCTTAAGAAGGCATGCCCAGCAGCGAAGAGATGCGGATACAAGCTGACTTTGGACTCCTCGATGAGATGCAATAAAGCTGGAGCTGGGTCTGAGTTCATCATGAACTCAGTGTCCCAAACAGATGTACATGTGAAAGAATAAGAAAGTCATTAGACATATATCCTATATATATTTAACATATTCTAATTACAGACAATACTTTGATGTACATAACAAATACACAAATAGGTAATTGAAGCAAGAATAAGATTAATATGGTAGAGAAAATTATACATTAATGTGGTGGCTTTACTTAGCAAATAATTCACATTGAAAACCTTTCGTTGTCATTAAACACTAAACCCTTAAAGAACTGAATGTGTCAATGAATTAATATCTAAGGAGGGAACCCCACTCGGGGTCGATGTTCCCTTTAGATCCCCCAAAACTTCAAAGTTCCCAAGGAACTCAAGGCCCAGGGCAATGCTTGTGCCGGGGAGGGCAACCCAACCTAGAGTCGAACTCCGCTCTCAAATACCCTTAATCACTAACTACATGTTTTTCGTACGGGTTTAAGTGCCAATGAGGTCCTTCCAATGCAAACTACGTACTAAGGTATTACCTACCACGAAATATATACTTTCCTCTTAATGAAAATAACACAAGAGAGTACATATTATTATTAATACTAAATAGGGAACCACATATCAAGGAGACCTAAAGGGGGAGGGGCTGAGTTCAGAATACTCATAGATAAAAAGAGGTTTCATAATCACACCATTGCAGGAATGAATCATTAAAGCATAACATATTCAAACAGGCATTGATAACATTACTTGGCACCTTAAAGACATTAACGCATATTCAAACCAACAGTCATGGTCAGTTATTGCCAGAGAAAGGTTATCAAAGTCATGGGATTAAACTCTTATCATGATTACATTTTTCACAAGATCAAATATGGGACTCCTGAAGTCACAATAGGGTCATTCTTCTCACAGAATTAGCAAGTCAATATGTTCAGATAATACCAACAAAGGAGCTTCATAAGGTTTGAGAGTCAAGTTCAACTTCAGGTTAACAGTAAAGAGGAGGACTAAGCATCACCTAAAGCAGAACATAGTGTTACAGAGTTAAGCAAGGAAACTAGCAACATTCAGTCAATTGTTCATAGGTAAGGTAACTGAGATAGTGATGTCATATAGGGAAAGGAACTTTACACATTACAGAACTAAGTTGATCATGCAAATGAAGAAAGGAAATGGAAACATTGTATCAAAACAAGTTCAATTCAAACATAACTCTAGTTTAGCATGTAAGTGTGGGGTGACCATGTTTCAATTCCTAGAACTATCAATTGACTATAACAATATGTCTAAATTCTAATTTCATGAAAGATAAGCTAATGATAGATGCATGCAGACTTTACAAAAATTCAGCAGGGGCTCAAAGAGATTAAGGACAGGGATGTATTGCACATATGTGTGAAGATCTCAACTGACTATGGAATAAACAAACTCAGTTGTGCAGCAGTTATTAGTTGATTTTATCCAAACAAATCATGACTTACAATGAGAAGAGGAAAATAGTTTAAACTTATAGAATATACATGCAGTAAAGATTCATGAGAAGAAAATAGTTTGATGCAACTGAGATAGTTTCCTATGCATACAACAGTTGAGCATGATCATGAGAAAGTTATAGTAATAGCTGAGATATCACCTTCAAAGTTAACAGGTACAGATACAGGGAGGAAAGGCATCTAAACACTCAGACTCTTTCAACTTAGTTAAGTGACATGGACATATTTTATATCAAATATGATTACCAAATAATGAACTGTATCATAAACAAATAGGATGCAGGGAATAATATGTAGAAATGAACATTATAACAGTATCATTGGTGAAAGGAAAAACATGAACATGATTGGTTTAACAATGATAATAGACCCAGAAAACAGTTTAACAAAAACATAGGCAGACAAGAAGATATTTAGACATTGTAAGTTCAAACTTAAGGTTTAAAAATTGGGGAACGTAAGTCTTGAACAAGCTCAGGTTTCATTTTAGCAATAACTATCTTGTAGTAAACTTAGCTTCCAAAAACTCATAAAATTATAAATAGAGATGAGTCTACTATAAGTCACTGAGAACTACGAGGTTTGTCTTGGACATGGACATATAAGAATTCAGGCGTGGAGACTCTAGAAAAACTCAAAACAAAGATCAATAATTACCATTCATGACTTAATCAATTATCACTTACGGAATCATAACAGAATAGGCTAATCATAAAAGATTGTTACACTAACAAAACATAACTATCAGACATGTCAAACACATACACATAATTATATTCTACAGAACTTAACATCGACATATATATCATTTAGAGAGATGAATAAAATAAAAAGGGAGAGAAAGGTGTTGACCTTTGTAAGGGCAGCAGACCAAATGAATCCCTTTATTTCTCAAAGATCCCAGAAACATTCAAGCTTGAACCATCAAAAAGCTTGACAAAAGAGAGGAAGACAGTAAGAAAAGTTAAGACCAAAAACCCTAATGTGCTTAGTGTGTTCAGTTTTAGGTTTTCTTGGTGTATATATGTGTTAGGTGAGAGCATTGAAGCCTCATTTTATAGTGGCATTCAATGCCTCTAGAGTTTTAGTACTTAAACCAAGATAATGAAGAGTGACGATGAGTTGATGATGTGAGCATAGTCAGGTAAAATCAGAGAGAACAGAGGGAAAATCAGTGTTTGAGTTTACCTGAGTGGAGAGATATGAGAGGCTGAATGTTTAAGGACAAAGAACCACTGGTCATAACCCTAATACCCATAGGTCATTGCATTTGACTTTTGGGTGTCGAATCGCAGATAAGGAAGACGGGATGGATGATTTCTTGATAGGTTCCTGGGCTTGCACCAATTTGTGCAAGGCTCAGGTGATAGATGGGTCTATAAGCTCAAGTGAGAAGAGAGAAGAAGAGGAAATGAGGAGGTGAGGCGATTGAGTAATGTGAAAATAAATTAAGGTTTGGGGGAATATGGGTCCGTCTCTAGGTTAATGTTGAGAAATAGAATACGGGTTGTTGGATCTGGTGATCAACGACCCTGGAATTTCGGGCATTTAGGATTTTTTAGAAAGAATTTTAAGGGCCATTGGATTAAGAGGTTTGAACGGTGGAGATGGGGTCTTTGAGCGGCTGTTTTAAAAATCAAAGACAAATCAGAGATTAAATGGGAGTCATTGAACAGATGGATCAACGGTTCAGATGTAGGTGTATTTGTTTTGTGAGTGGTAAAGGGGGGTGACGTGGCAAACACTGATTGGTGCGAATAGAGTTACTTGGATTGCCAAGTTAGAAGAGGGGCGGATTTGGGCTGGGTATTTCCGGATTGGGTTGTACATTTGGGCTAAAATAATTTAATAAATAGCCATTTTGTACTTGGTTGAGAATTGCAATGGTAGCCATTTTGTCTTTAACCCTTTTAAAATTAATTTAAATAAACTTAACAATTTCAATAAAATGTGGTGAAATTATAATTACTGTATGTTACTATTTATTTTAATTAATTATCTATAAATGACACATATTTCAAATTGTAGCACTAATTTCAAAATATTAATATAGTAACCTAATTCATTGAAAATTAAGGAGTAATTTTGCCAAATTATAAAACTTATGTAATATATATACAAAAGTAATTTTATAATAGTAAATACATTTGTAATTATACAATATTAGTATTGTGTGATTAATTTTGAAACTAATACTTAATTAATTTATAATAATGGATATTCATTAATATAAAAATACTTTTAAAATATTTATCGTAAATTGTTAAGCGTGAATAAATTAATTTTAAAAGGGAGGGTCAAAATTGGCCGTCAACAATAACTTTTGACCATAATAGTTGCCCAATAACAAACCCAGTACCGCTAACAATCCTCATATCAAACAAAATCTTGTTCTAAACCTTCATCCACTGCCAATGATGAAAAAACATGCAAAAACTCATAACTACTCATCAAATCAACAAGTCGGAGCTCTCTCGCTCGATAAGAACCATAGCCAAATTCTAAGCTGATAAGAGACGTTATTCTTCTAAGATACCTTAATCAAATCGGATAGCACTCATTCCATGTCCAATAACCTTATATCATCCAGTACAGGCTGCTTGGCCAACACGCCACACCAGAACTACCTCGAGCTACATACAATGCAATCTGTGCACCAAACAAGCAACAACTCTAATGTACCCAAAAATGGAAAGAGAATCAAATGAGAGAACCGATCCATTTTCTATTAAAAAAAGCAACGAGCCTAGTGAGCTCTCCAATAGTGCACTGAAACGGGGCCGGAGAGACAGTAAATCTTAGAATAGCTAAGATAGAATTGAACTGTCTTTGATTGAGCGAATCCTGTCCGATTTGGATTTCCGTCCCCATGGGAGACATCATAAATAGTTAAATATTTGATTCCCCTATTGAATTAGGAATCGATTGAATGGAACTTTCATATCCCTTATTCATATCCAATTTTTCTCTTTCTTTTTGATACTTGGTTGGATATATATATATATATATATATATATATATCCAACTGTATATATATCATCATCTACATCCAGAAAACTGTATGCTTTGGAATAAGCTTGTACATTTGGGGAAGGGGTTTTGATTGATCAAAAGAAGAATCTACTTCAACTGATATGCCTTTAGGCACGGCCATACACAACATAGAAATCACACTTGGAAAGGGTGGACAATTAGTCAGAGCAGCGGGTGTTGTAGCAAAACTAATTGCAAAAGAGGGGAAATCTGCCACATTAAACGCAGCCTCACAATCACAACAATACAAAAATCTCTATATCTGATCCCGAGTCAACCACTCAAATGACCGACACATCTCTCATGCACAATCATCTCACGAGAAATACTTCCATAATCCTTCCATGCTACATAGCAAAATCTGAATATCAGTAGTCGATCTACCAAGCGATTATTGTAATTCTAGTCAATCATCTGCAAGTCAAAATACAATACGGTTTTCTAATATGCACACTCATATCAGGTGATATCAAATAGTACCAGCATTCTTCTAAACATCTGAAACCGTCTGTGCTATCTAAAATTCATGATTCCCTTTGGAACCGAATCGCAACCTTGTACATGTAAATCTCAAACCCACACGTCGCACCGAATCTATCATGCCATCATATGAAAATACGAGGATCATGTTATTAACTCTGAATCAAAAGTAGTATACATATTCCATCAGTTAGGAACCTTCTACCTTACCCCATCCAGGAGAAGATCACAACACGCAACATACTCCTCATACCTGTCAAAAACATCCCTCCCAAGCCGCGGTAGAAATTATCGAGAACTCTTCGAAGCCTATTAGCACAAGACTAAGCCATCAGAACTGAATTCCTCTAACTCTACCAAGTCACGCATGTCGCCAAACCAAAGAGTATTGCCACCAAAAATCGGTAAAGCCTCACCACATCAAAAGAACCAATAATATCCATTACCCTGTTGATCCAACCTACTACCAAGTTGTCCTATTTCTTCAAGTTCTTTCTGAATTGCCTTCAAGTTAACACTTCACCTTGACAGTACACTATGATCCTTAATCCAAAACTCACTACAAGAGATCCTAGCATGAAACCACATCGCCTTAAAGCCCATAAGCCATTGTATTCCTTCTTAAGCACCCAAAAATACCATAACCGAGATACCCATTTTGATGAGACCTTCTGTATATGAAGTTGTTTCCTTGACCTCTCTGATACTGAAATGTAGGATCACTAATGATACAGAAATAACGCAAGTCCTAACAACATCCCAACCGCAAATCTCATATCATAGCCATATACCATCCCGGGAAAAATCCTCAAATACCACATATAAATCTAGAACTCACTAAAGCCCTATCGAGATCTATCCACCCTATTCTAATCTTAAATGCACCGCCAAAACAAATCAAATGACATGTGCTTCATTAGCACACAAATACCTCAAGAAGTAACCCCCGTGTCTAAACAACCAATTGAATCCCTACTCCATGCACACTACCTCCACTAAGTATAAACAACCCGAATCGCTCTTAGATTCCCGTATATTCATAAAGTGTAATACACCATGAATACAGAAATTTCTTTACTCGAGTCATCCTCAAAATCGACCTCTTTAAGTCATAACTTATCCTCAAACATGCCTCAGACCAAAACCAATATAACAAATAACCATGTAATATGGTCGTCGATAGCGGACTCCCCCACTTGGCTCAAAGCCATAGAACATAACACCCGACAAACCACAATACCCTTATTCCATAACTGCCATAATCACGCACTGTAATTCAACAAAGTTCCTTCATACAACCACGTAGCTCTAATCATAAAATATCTCAAATCACCGCTTAGCGCATATCCATCCTCGTGAGAGCCATGCAAACTCCTTCAAGTAATTCAACTTAAATTGTAGCGCATATACACCCCGCTGGTAGAAAGGAAACTCTTAACAAAAATATCATAGGGATCACACAACCTCAGAACATCCTGTATGAGATAACCCACCTGCTTAGCCTTAATTGCGTCCCTCTATGACCTTATCATGGTCGCGACCACTATGCAATCATTGAATCCTCTTGAGTCTGAACTCGTCAACAAGACATAAGAATCTACTTCATTCCTGTCACGACCCCAAAATCCAACTAGTCGGTATCTTGATGAAGAGAAAGAAGAGGTTTGTACGGGGTCAGTCGAGGATCAGGTGGGGAGATTTGTCTAAGGATAATGCGCGGGAGTTGGAGGGGAAGCTGGCAACTATGGGTGCCTGGAAGAGTGGTGGGGACGCTAGTGCTATGTGGACGGCAACGACGGACTGTATAAGGGAGGCAGCTAGAGAGGTGTTAGGAGTTTCAAAAGGTTACTCTGGCGGGCATCGAGGCTACTGGTGGTGGAATGACGTGATCCAAGGTAAAGTGGAAGCCAAGAAAGCGGCTTACATTAAGTTAGTAGAGAGCACCGACGAGGATCAGTTAAGAGCGAACAGAGAAAGATATAAGGAGGCTAGGAAGGAGGTGAAATTAGCGGTCACAGAGGCTAAGACTGCTGCATTTGGTCGGCTGTATGAGGAACTTAGGGACAAAGGTGGGGACAAGAAGTTATTTTGGTTGGCCAAAGTGAGAGAGAAGAAGGCTCACGACCTGGATCAAGTGAGGTGCATCAAAGACGAGGATGGTCGAGTATTGATGGAAGAGGCCCATATTAGGCAAAGATAGTAGTCGTACTTTCATAAACTTCTGAATAAAGAGGGAGATAGAAACATGTTAGGGAAATTGCGGCACTCCGAGAGCCACCGCGACTTTAGGTATTGTAGGCGTATTAAGGTTGAGGAGGTCATGCGTGCGATGGGTAAGATGAGTCGGGGTAAAGCAACCGGACCAGACGAGATTCCAGTAGAGTTTTGGAGATTTGTGGGTAGAGCAGGCTTGGAGTGGCTAACTGGGTTGTTTAATGTTATCTTCAGAATGAAGAGGATGCCTGATGAGTGGCGGTGGAGTACAATGGTTCTAGTGTACAAGAATAAAGGTGATATCCAGAATTGTAATGAAAGTTTGGGAGAGGGTGGTGGAAGGGAGGATAAGAAGGGCAGTGTCTATATCGGAAAACCAGTTCGGGTTCATGTCGGGTCATTTTACTACGGAAGCTATCCACCTTATCAGGAGGTTGGTGGAACAATACAGGTATAGGAAGAGGGATTTGCATATGGTGTTTATTGACCTAGAGAAGGCGTATGACAAGGTCCCCAGGGATGTCCTTTGGAGGTGTCTGGAGGTGAAAGGTGTGCCGGTGTCTTATATTAGGGCGATAAAGGATATGTATGATGGAGCTATGACTCGGGTTAGGACTATGGGAGGTGACTTAGAGCCTTTTTCGGTGGTTATGGGGTTACACTAAGGATCTGTGCTCAGCCCGTTCTTATTTGCCCTGGCGATGGATGCACTGACACACCATATCCAAGGAGAAGTGCCATGGTGTATGTTGTTCGCTGATGATATAGTTCTGATTGATGAGACGCGAGGCGGTGTTAATGGGAGACTAGAGGTATGGTGCAGGACCTGGAGTCTAAAGGTTTCAAGTTAAGTAAGACTAAGACGGAATATATGAAATGTAAGTTCAGCGACATGACGGGGGAAGCGGATGTGGAAGTCAGGCTTGACTCACAGGTCATCCTCAAGAGAGAAAGTTTTAAGTACTTAGGGTCAATTATCCAGGGAGATGGGGAGATCGACGGGGATGTTACGCACCGTATTGGGGTGGGGTGGATGAAATGGAGGTTAGCATCTGGAGTCCTGTGTGACAAGAATGTGCCACCGAAACTCAAAGGTAAGTTCTATAGAGCGGTGGTTAGACCGGCCATGTTGTATGGGGCTGAGTGTTGGCTAGTCAAGAATTCACATATCCAGAAGATGAAAGTAGCAGAAATGAGGATGTTGAGATGGATGTGTGGGCACACTAGGCTGGATAAGATTAGGAATGAAGATATTCGGGAGAGGGTGGGCGTGGCTCCGGTCGACGACAAGATGCGGAAAACGCGACTTAAATGGTTCGGACACGTGCTGAGGAGAAGCCTAGATGTCCCGGTTAGGAGGTGTGAGCGATTGGCTTTAACAGGTACGAGAAAAGGTAGAGGGCAGCCCAAGAAGTATTGGGGCGAGGTGATCAGACAGGACATGGCGTGACTCCAGATTTCCGAGGACATGGCTCTTGATAGGAAGGTGTGGAGATCGAGCATTAGGGTTGTAGGTTAAAGGGTAGTCAAGCGGTTTTCCTATTTGTCCCGGTTTCCCTCTTTGTACCGACGAGTATGATAGTGTTTTGTCTAGCACTGCTAGCGATTTATGTTGTGTTTCACACTTTTGCATAATATTTGTGTTACTGCTTTTTCATTTATTTGATGTCTCTCACGGTGCTGATTATTATTTTGGGTTTTGTTGTTACAGATCTATTGTCTCTGAGCCGAGGGTCTCCCAGAAACAGCCTCTCTACCACCGATGGGGTAGGGGTAAGGTCTGCGTACACTCTACCCTCCCCAGACCCACTGGTGGGATTTTACTGGGGTGTTGTTGTATTGTTGTTGATTCAGAGAAGAAATGATAATACAACTGCTTTATACAAGAATTTCCAAAGGACTGGTAGTATAAATCATTAGCTTCTAAGATTTAGATTTTTACAAGACTAAACTAAAATAATTACAACATCTGTTTGAAATGTAAATGAATAGAATTCGAATCTAATGCTAGCAAGGATAAGTGATATCCATAACTGGAATGCAGGTACATCTTCAGATCCAACTCCCGCTGTACGCAGCAACATCAGCATCCAACAGCTGCACGCAAGGTGCATAAATTTAGTATGAGTACAACCGATCTCATGTACTCAATAAGTAACAAACCTAACCTTAGGTTGAAAGTAGTGACGAGCTGGGACAAGGGTCAGAGTCCAACTCCAATAACTAGCAACAGTTCATAACAATCATAATAAAAATAGTGCAAGAAAAATAACCAGAGGTATGATGCTCAACTAGTTCATAGTTACAGGAAAATAGGCATGTTTTTCAAATAAAACAGTAAAACCCAAATCTCTTACCGAAAACACCAAAATATGAGTAAGTTTGTAAAATCATGATTTCCTTTCCACAACCTTTCAACAGGTAAAGATTTCATTATCAAATGCCATGAGGAAAGTACATCTATATGCCTACATGTCAATGTGTATGAGAAGTCATGAATGACGATACCATACAACATGAGGAAAATGCATCTCTATGCATGTATGTCAAGTGTTCATGTCGAATGCAATACAACATAGTGAATAAACCATGTGCATACTCTCAGAGTATCAATTCACTCAGTCCTCACAGTCACTCTGTCCTCCCAATCACTCGGCACTCGCTCTCGGCACTCGCACTCAGTAGGTACATGCACTCACTGTGGATGTGCAGACTTCGAAGAGGCAATTCCATCCCAAGCGCTATAATAAGTGAATCATGGCATGAATCAAATAAATATACTGCAGCGTGCAACCCGATCCCGTAAATATCCTTACAATCAGGCCCTCGGCCTCACTCAATCATCAATCTCTTCAGTCTCTCGGGCTCACAAGAGCCATGATAATCAGCCCAAACAGTGATGATATGATGTATAAATAAAGGACAATAAAGATTGAGATATGATATGCAAATAATAGCTGTGACTGAGTATAAATTCCAAATTAAGCAATTAATTCAACATGTAACACAACCTCTGTGGGACCCAACAGTGTCAGCATGTGGCCTAAGCATGATTTTTAATACGAATTACAACTCAATTACTCTAGCACGTAGAGATTTCATGGTTATAGATAAGATTAGGTAACTACACAGAACCACATAAATAACTTAGTCACAATCCACACGTTGCACGCCCACATGCCCGTCACCTAGCCTGTGCATCACCTCAACACAAAACACATATCATGCATATTCCGGGGTTCATACCCTCAGCACCAAGTTTAGAAGTGTTACTTACCTCGAACAAGCCAAATCCAATATCGAGCAAGCCAAACGATGCTCCAAAAATGCCATCTTGCGCATACCGACCTCTGAATGGCTCGAAACTAGCCAAAAACAACTCAAATACATCAAATGAAGCCCAAGGAAACAATTCCAAATGATGAAGGTCAAATCTTTAATCAAAAACCCAAAGTCAACCAAAAAGGCAAACCCGGGCCCACACCTCGGAACCCGACAAAATTCACAAAATCCGATAACCCATTCTATTACGAGTCCAACCATGCTAGTTTCACTCAAATCCGACTCTGAATCGATGTTCGAAACATAAGAATTCGCTCTATGAAAATTTAGTCAAAACCTCCCAACTTTCTCTTTTGAAATCATCAACCAAATGCTAAAAATGAAGATAGATTCATGAAATATAAATAAAACCGAATAGAGAACACTTACCTCAATCCATATAGTAAAAATCGCCTAAGCTATCGCCCCAATCCGAGCTCCATAGCTCTAAATATGTAAAAATGGCTTAAACCCCCCAAAATAGAGTACTTTATAATCACTGGACGAATCAATGAATTGCGATCACGGAACTACCCTCGTGATTGCGAAGAAGAAAATTGATGGTAGGCTAAAATCACATGTTTTGGTCATAGTTTGTACTCTAATTCACTGCACTTTATTTATGTTTGAGCTTTAATTGGTAGTGTTTTGCAATTATTGTGTGTTTTATGCCTTGTAGGAATGATTCTGAGTTATGTAGATATTGTGAAGCTAATTCGAGCTATTTGGAGCTTTGAAGTCTGAGTCAAAGCCCAAGGGATTAAACCGGGATTGTATTCGAGGGTCGAGGACCACGTCTGGAGATCAAAAATCAAGTTTGGAGTCGTACTCTGAGAAATTTGCACTACTGCGGCATGTGGGGCGGCGCGGCTGTGCAAAATCCTACTGCCTGCAAATTTTTAGCTCTCTAGATTTCCCCACTAATGCCCCGCATGGCGCGTCGCCCCATGCAGCTCGCCTTTGCAAATTTTACAGTGTAAAAATCCTATTTCGGCTAGGAAAGGGTGATTTCGTCTGGACCCGACTCTACTTGGTATAAATAAATGGAAAAATGTTATTTTCTGGACTCTTGACATATTTTGGACCTAAGGAGGCTAAGGAGGCGTTGGAAGAACACAAGCTCAAGGATTTCATCATTCCTTCCTCACACAAGACCCGATTTTGGATTGAATTTATGTTTTTCTATACTTTAATTTTATTTGTGATGAATTGCTCCATACGTATGGAGTAGTTCCATTAAGAGTTTGACGGATTTGATGTATTGATGATTGTTAGTGGATTATAAATTTAGTTTTATGTATTGAATCGTTTTTGGATGAATTAATTGTTGCATCTATATTCACTTGTTCATGTAATCGAGAGAGGCATAACTTGTGATATGTTTGCATTATATTGTTGGTTGAGTTCATAGATTTTTCTAAGTAATCAAAGGAGGCTAGTTGAATCATTGATTAAACCTAGTTAGGAGAATAATCGAAAGAAGTTTTCCTAAAGACCAATCCATTACGCATTCTTGCATGTCTTCACGTGCTTAAATTGATTCATCTTGTGAGGTTAAGACTTAATCGAGAGCGGAGTCTTTGTTGAACGTTTGAACTAATAATTGAGTGAATTCGAGAGACTCACTTGAACATTAGAAGTGAATTATCTAGAGTTAGATCGCGAACAATTATCTTACACCTATCCTATCAAAACCCTATCTTCTCCCATTGATAACCTTCTTTGCTTATTC